>NC_072892.1:140473791-141098791 GCF_027943255.1 Anastrepha obliqua | reverse complement strand
TAAAGACTTCGATGCCGTCTGAAGCTGAGGGGAGCTGTACAAGATCAAAAAAATAAAAATAAATAATTTTTTGAAGTGCTTCGAAGATTGGAAAAAACGTTGGCACAAGTGCATAATATCTCATGAGGATTATTTGGAAGGGGACAAAATAGATATTAATGAATAAATAAAAATTTTTGAAAAAACACAAAATTCGCGATATTTCTTGAACACATCTCGTAAATACTACCACTACCACAGAAAAATATATAGTTCGTTTGCTAAAGGAACGTCATAAATCAAAAAATGTAAGATTTGAGTAAAACATCTTCAAAGTTGTCAATCTACTATGCCTCGCTAAGTAAAAGTAAAAACGCATTTTCAGCTAAAGAGATACCAGCTGCTTTCGATTCATCACATCTCTGCTCGCCGTAGAATTCCACTGCTTGCGGGGTGGAAAATTTTTAAGTGAAAGCACCAACAGCTTAACGACTCAAGCGACATGTTAAAGCCAGTGCTTCCGAGCATAAGTAGGGATATTTTTTTTTGTTAATATTCTATTTTGCATACTTTCAGGCGTGATGCTTTGATAAGCAATGAAATTACATAACAGTTTCTAAAAATGAAAATAATGCAATTAGGCCCATTAATATGCAACGTTGGCTTTTTTTTGTTTTATTCACTACTCGCTAGATGGTTGGTGAATCGAAAGCAGCTACTCTTAGAATATTTATTATTATTATTAGGCTACTGCGCACTGCGACCAAAAGAAATATATTGCGCAATATATATGTACATATACAGTATGTCAAGATAGATATTTGACATAGAAAATAAATTCAATTTTTAGACTTCAATAGCAAAAATTAGCATTTTTTTATCTTTGACTTCTTTTTTGTACTGATTCATATTTATTTACTGCATTTAAAGGGAATTAATAAAAAAACTTTAAATTCTTTGGGAAAAACAACAACTGAAGTAACAAAAACAAATAACACACTATTTCGACTATTTCTATATGGTATATAACATGACCATGAATTTTTCATGCATCATAAAATAAGCCATTTTTGCATGCTTATCGAAATTTTTTTTTAATGTTTTTTTTTATTTTTTTTTTTTAATTTTTTTTTTATTTTTTTAATTTTTTTTTATTTATTTATTAATTTTTTTTTTTTAATTTTTGTTTTTACGGCACTTCTGCCGCAAATGAGTGGTATGCATATACATATTTGCATATACATATGTGCATATACATATGTGTATGTGCAAGGTGGTGCAAAATTAATCATTCAATTTGGTTTTTGCATAACTCTTTTAATAAATACAAAAAAATAATTACTTTGAGTAATGGAAATCTTTGTTTTGACTATTACGCGCTCCATTGATTGTTTATTTTCCTACTGCAGCCGCCTAGTTCACAACTGTCAAATATGATCGCCATACGACGCCATTTGCAAGAATTGCAAATCTTCGGATAGAGTAATTAATTTTGCGCCAACTTGTACATAATTGTTTAAAATATTTGATTTTTTTTATAATTTTTTAATTCATACATGATTTGAAATTACATGCAAATACTGCAGGTTTCTTTCAGTTTCAGTTTATTTGCTCTTAGTAAAATTTTGCCAGAAATTCAGAATGTCAAAATACAACACTTTTAAACAAAATATATATTTTATGTATACATACATATAATTTTTTACGTATGCACAAGTAAATGTCGTAAATGTCGTAGAATATTGCATCAAGTTGCAAGGAATTTATTTTTATAAATATTAAACTAATTTTTTTTAAATTAATTTTGTTTTTAATTTTTTTTAACATTTTTTTAAATTTTCTTTTTCGAGTTTATTGAAACTAATTTGTTTAGTGTTTTTTTTAATTAAATATTTTAAATAAATTTTTTTAAATTAATTTTTAATTCTTTTTTTAAATATAATAGTTTCATTTTGTTTTAAATTAATTTTTGTTAATCTAATTTTTCTACTTTTTTTAAGTTAAAACAATATTGAATTTTTTTTTTCAATTTTATTTTTTTTCTTTTAATTTTTTCTTTTTAATTTTATTATACATATAGTATTTCTTTAATTAGTTTTTTTTAATCTAATTTTTTTTATTTAATATTTTTTCTTTTATTAAGTTTTTTATCTATTCTTAAATTATTGAAATTAATTTTTTTAGTGTTTTTTAATTGAATATTTTAAATTATTTTTTTAAATTTAATTTTTCTAATGTTTTCTTTTTATATAATATTTTAATTTTGTTTAAAATAATTTTTGTTTATCTAATTTTTCTGCTTTTTTTAAGTTAAATTGTTTCTTTTATTTAATTTTGTTTTTTTTTTTCAATTTAATGTTTTTTATTTTTTTTTTTTATTTATTCTTTTTAATTTTGTTATACATATTTCTTTAATTATTTTTTTTAATACATTTTTTTAATTTAATATTTTTTTATCTATTTTTAGTTTATTGAAATTTATTTTTTATTGTATTTAATAATACTTATTTATATAACATACTAATTTTTAAACTAAATTTTTGCCAATCTAATGTTTGTAATTTTTTAAGTTCATATTTTTTCTTGTATTTAATAGTTGTCAATTTAATTTTTTTTTTTTGAATTTTATTATACATACATATTGCTTTAATTAATTATTTTTATTTATTATCTTATTATTATCTTATTTTTTTATTATTTTTTTTAATCTATTTTTAGTTTATTGAAATTAATTTTTTAGTGTTTTTTTAGTTTTCATTAATTGTTTTTAATATAATTTTTTTGTATAATATTTTTGAGTTGTTTTAAATAAATTTTTAAGGTATTTTTTTTTGTTTTAATTTTTTTATAATTTTTGTAACTAATTTTTTTATCTATTTTTGTTTTAATTTGTTGTTTTTTTTTTCAATGTAATATTTTTGAACTTTTTAAATTAATATTTTTAATATAAAATTTTTTCTTTTTAATTCAATTTAATATTTCGTCCCCTTAGTATAACAATAGCCTATGTGCTCATAGGCTATTATTTTTTTATTGAATTTTTGGATTCTCCATCGTCGATTTTATATGTGGTCAAAATTTTCTCAAATTCTAGTTCCACAAAGTGGGTCAAAACGTCAGTCAAAAAATAATAAATATTTACAGACATAACGAGATTTGGGTGAGAGCTACTTTCGACAAAAAGTTTGAAATTCATTTTCTCAAAACATCAAAAAATTTATAGGCTATTTTAATACTAAGGGGACGATTTGTAATTTTATTAAATGTTTTTTATTAATTTTTTTATTTTGAATTTATGTAACAGTTTTTTAAATTAATGTTTTTTAATCAAGTTTTTAATTTTTTTTTAATTCAATATTTTTAATATATTTTAATTAATACTTTTCACAATAGATCAGCTCTGGTCGCAGTGCGTAATGGCCTTCTAATAATAATAATAATTAATGTTTTGTTAATCTAATTTTTTTTAATTATTTTCATTTTTTTTAATTCAATTCCTTAATTGTTCTGTTTAGGCTATTCTATTTTCGTATCTAAAAAATGAGTTACAGGCGTATTTGCGTCAATAATCAGAATGTAACTCTGCTAAGATTTTATTACCAAATTAAATATGCTCAATACTCATCTCTATAAAATATGTATGTATATGTACATATGTATGCAAGTTAAACTAAATACATAATTTTCTTTTTTTTTTTAATGTCTAAATATCGACATTTATATAATTTTATTTCGTAAAGTTGTGAAATTTAGCTCATTTGCAGGTAAATATTGCACGTAAGTATGTTTGTGTGTGTATATATTTATAAATAATAGACTAATTGTGTGTTTAAAACTGCTATGCTGTATGAAAGAATTTTTATCTGTATTTTTAAGCGTTAATGCTTTTTATCTACAATTTAAAGCTTATTAGAGCTACACTCGAACGAAATCTGTCGTTGATAAGAAATTAACTAATTTGAAATAAAAAATGCGAACCAAAAAATTTAGTGCCTAAAATTCAAGAAAACCCGCTTTTGTCTACAGCGCACTCTCGACTTTCAAATACTCAGCCATAAGAATGTTTATGTTTCTCTCAACTTACGAGTATGCGAAAGATTGTTTCAACATCCACATTCGGTGCTGCCTTAAGTGCTCGTATTGCTACAATTAAAAATTGGTGTTCCAGTTTATATATCAAATCTTCAGTGTTTCCATAGTTTTCATTTGGCTTATGAAGTGCTTGTGAAAAAATTAATTTGTTCCAAATGATCGCATTTTGCCTCTATGCCTACACGCTCTGGTCTGGCGCTATTGCTTCTTCGCAGGTTGCTTGGTTTCTAGATGCATTGATGATAATACGGCAGCAAGTGCTTGCTTAGGAGTCTAAAAATTTTGCAGATCATACCTTTTAAACCCGACCATAAGCTGTAATAGCTGTAATTTGAAGCATTCAAGTCCGAGCGTCATTCTTCAATAAGAATCAAAGCAGAAACGTTGATGCTGTGACTAGAACAAATGTTATTTAGTTGCTTTAAGCCAACATTTGTGTATGCATTAAAACCCAACAAACAATTTGGAAGGCAGAATTTGCTGAGTAAACTTTGAAGTATTTTGTTAAACCTCTGATGAGATGAAATCATATACAGATGTGGTCACAATAACAGCACTGTGGCATTTTGTAAAGTTTTGACTATTTATTTATTTATTTTTGAAATTTTTTTATCATAAAATAATAGGATATCTTCTTCTTTATCTTAATCGGCGCGATAACCGCTTACGTGATTTTGGCCGAGTTTAACAAAGCGCGCCAGTCGTTTCTGTGCCAGTTGGACAAACCCAAGTGAAGCCAAGTCCTTCTCCACCTGATCTTTCCAATGTAGAGAAGGCCATCCTCTCCTACCACCTGCCGGTACCGCATCGAATACTTTAGGTAATACTGCAACGAAGACCATGTAAGCCAAAGTGTAATTTTTTTTCCTTGTTCACTCCTCTCGGGTGCATAAGAGCCTCGACAAGACTCTTGTCTTGCGTTGGTTTCGCTAATCTATTTGATTTCTGACAGGGTAGGTGATTATTCTAATTGCAATATATAATTTACCGAAAGCATGCAATGTATGCATCCACACAATAGATCTATATTAGAGGGCATGCTTTCAAACCGAAAATATTGGACTGTTCTTAGGCAGCGTATGCATACATACATATGCAAGTACGCCTGTGTTCAAAATAATAGGAACGCGACGAGTTACCAAATTTTGACTTTTTTTTATATATTTTTTTATGATTTTTTAAGCTGACTTAATAATTTCTTCATATAAATAAATGCCGATTTGGGAAAACTCCATCTTCCATTAGTTTTCATTAGATTAGATGGTTGCCTGCCAAGGAGAAGAGCTATAGGAATCCGTGCATTGTGGTACAATTAAACGAAAAAGAAGGTGGGATCAAGGAAGGAAAAGGATCAAGCGATATATTCCAACATTGAAGATTGCATGATTGTGAATATTACGTAGGCGGCTAATATCTGAATCTTAGCCGCACGAAAGTGAGTGAGCCGATACTGAGATGAATATAGGGGTTGTGAATGGAACACTCCGCCCTTTTTCGTTTTTGAGATGGAAACTGTAGCCGTGAAATTTGCAATTTTAAGTATATAAGTTTCTTAAACGCCGTAGCCAAATGAGTTGGTGCGTGACTACCATTTGGGAGTACGTAGGTTCGAAACTCCGTGCTTGAAACAACCAAATAATAGAAAAGGTCTTTTCCAAAAGCGAACGGCAAACCTCCGAGTGTATTTGTGCCATGAAAAAGCTCATCATAAACAAAAACCATTTGCCGTTCCTAGCCAGCTTAAAGCTGTAAGTCCCTCCATTTCTGGAAAAACATTAAGATGCACGCCACAAATAGGAGGAGGAGGAGCTATGCCAAACACCTAACAGAAGTGTGCGCACCAATTATTTATTTTTATTTCTTATTTTCTTAAACTTAGTATTAACTGATTTTCAGAAGAAAATAGTGAGTCGAATTAAGAAATTAAAATTTTATTCACGAAAAAGCAGACATTTTCGTACGAAATTTGCACACTTCTACACATAGCACCACCCGCTGTACCAAGCAAGTAAAGTGGTTTGTCAGGATCTCCTTTACCTTTACTTATAAAAATAAGCTTTTGTTTTTCCCATATTTCATGGAACACTGCTTCAGCCAAACAGGCCTTATTCGTGACCAATAGTGGGCGAGATCGCTCAAGTATTTCGGACGGCATTCCGTCAGGTCCAGGCGCTTTATGGTTTCTTAGCGTGCACGGGGCTATTTCAAGTTCCTCTTCCGTAAAAGACGGGAGTAAACTGTGAACCACTGCACTGCTCCGCTTCCTACGTTCGAATTTCATCTGCCGGAAAAAGGTAGCTTACAATGTTTTCCATCTGGGCCTTTCCCAGTGCTGGTGTGTGTGACTTTGCTCCAATCTCGTAACAATCTTATAATCGAGACCGCAAGGGTTCTGTTTAATGTCATTTCCGAGTTCTTCCTATTTTGCTCTTTTCGTGTTTTTTTAAGTTTATTCTTTGTCGTCATACACTGCGTATATGTACTCTTCAGGAGCAGTCCCATATCGCCTGGTTTTGGTGTATTTTTTTTTTTTTTTATGCATATTTCCCTCAGTTGTCGAATTTCCTCTGCCCACAGTAGACGGTGTTTTGTGATCGGCTTTCATTCAGCTTGAGCATCGATGCTTTACAGGCTCTGGTTATGCCACTGAGCGTATTTCCCACTTTAGGTCTTGCGTCGCTGTTGATATTGAGCAGATAAACGTTTTCCAGTTGCACGGCCTCCAACATTAGGCGTGTGGCGCTACGTAAATCAGCAGAACATTGGGAAGCTACTTCGCACAAGAATCATAATTAGGTTCACTTTTTTTGTTACTTTTTTCGCTTGGTTGGTGATAAGAACATTTAGCTGTGCGGGAGATAAGCGGTGCTGTCCTCATCTTGCTAGTTCTCAGATTTGTTTACTACATACAAATTTAATCGTTTATGGCATACACGAGTGGGATTTATGGCAAAATATTATTATGTGCATTTGCATTCTAATTATTTTCGTCGACTTAGTTTTCTTTTATCATACAATGTTATTATTTCATAGAGTAGTGGCTTAACCTTTCACTCCCATCAGCATTAAAAATTACTTTGCGCACACGTTTTAGTACCGTTAAATAAACAATTATTGTTTGGAAGGGGGGCAGAAGTAACCCCCAACTATGAAGCAGGCACAAATAACTTTGAGAAGAAAATCGCTACTTTTACTTGACACGAGAAAGTGCGATTGACGGGCCCATTAATAATTACATAAATTATTCAAAAATAATTAAAACGTGTTATTAAATTATTTTAAAAAAGAACAACAATGTAAGGAAAGTGATTTATTGGTGAATGGTGCATAATTTTCAAGCAATCTTTTCAATACGAGATGTTGATTAATATGGTGACGGAGGGGCCCAAATAAATTAATTTTAATGGATTTATTTGAAATGAAATGATGAGGCTGATAGTCAGCCACCTCTGCTAGAAATCGCAGAGTATTCACTACGAGACCCAGCGCTGTCACGCCATGTACAGAATGCAAAAGTGTGGCCAACAACAGACCGTTAAGTGACTCTCAGCGATTTTGAAGGAATCAGCTAATTGGCTGACTATTTTGACTGCTTTATATATGAAAAAGCTGAGAATCGGCTGCTCAAAGTGCAATCAGATTAAAGGAGGTTGGCTTCTGGCGGCCATCGATTTAGCCGCAAACTGAAATTTGGGGGTCGTGCCAGTGCAATCTTTTCAAGTAGGCAGGATTGGAACAAAGGGAAAATCTGTACCGAAGCTAGTATCTCGGTCTTCATTGACGGCTCCAAAAAATTTTCGAAGCACTTTTGCCACTCACAAAAGGTTATCTCCAAAACGAGCTCTTAAGAGGCTTCCAATAGCTTCTTCAGGCGTTGAAAAACGTTGCTCTCATATTTTATTTCTGAAGAAATCTTTAGATACAAAATCGGGGCTGTAAGGCGACTGCCCCATTAATTTGATCTTTTGCGTGCTCAAAAACTCTTTTGTGTGAGCCGATACGTGAGAGCTCGCATTGTCTAGATGAAGGATGATTTATCGTCGGCGGTTGGGCTTCCTTAATTATCCGAAAACAAATGGTTGTACAAGTTGAAGCCCAAAATAAACCAGACTAAGCTATAAATAAAAACAACAGGAGCTTCGTTCTGATAACTTCGAGTTTATTTATTCAAAATAGTCCCCTCTCGATACACTGTTTTGCGCGATCTAAAAAGCTTTTCGAAAGAGGGTTTCAGGTCATTGGCCAGAAGGTCCTCGTTACAAGCATTTTGGATGGCCTCTACGGATGCAAAACGTTTTTCTTTCATGGCCAACTGCAATTTTCCGCATAGGTAGAAGTCAGTGCGAGCCATATCAGGCGCATACGGTGAGTGATTGATGGTTAAAATGAGATTTCTAGTCGAAAAGTAAATCACAAGAGTGGATCGATGAAATGGTGCATTATCATGCAGTAAGCGCCTGCTTCGCCCTTCGCGGTATTCAGGGCGAATTCGACGAATGCGTTGTAACAAACACTTCAAAGCGCGAATATAGAAAATTGCATTGACGGTTCGGCCCATTGGCACGAACTCCCTGTGGACAATTGCCTTGGAATCGTTAAATCAAATGAGCATCGACTTGATTTTTGACTTCTCCAAACGCGATTTTTTGGCTGTTGGCTCGTCTGGGGTCTTCCATTCGGCACTTTGACACATAGTTTCAGGTTGATGTTGGAAACACCGCGTTTCATCACCCGTTACAATGTTGTAAAGGAAGTTCTCGCCTCTTTAATGAGGTCTTTCGAATGTTGAATTCTGAGCAATTTTTGGCCCTCAGTTAACTTATGCGCAAGGAAACGTGCACAGACCTTTCGTAAGCCCAAATAATCAGTTAAAATGCGATAAATCGATGTTTTGGAGATATTGAACTCCGATTCCATGAGCTTCAACTATGATTTTGGTTCATTTTTAATAAATTTACGAACAATTGCGAGGGAGTTTTCGGTGATTACTGATTTTGGGCGGCCCGTATGTTCATCATCATTTATGTCCTCACAACCTGAAAGGTGTAACCACTCATGAACTCTGCCACGAGATAGACAATCATCACCAAAAACCTTTTTCATCAATTCAAATGTTTCGGTAAACGTTTTACCGATTTTACAACAAATTTTGATAGTAGCCCTTTGCTCGAAACTCATTTTAGTACCGGTAACACAAACATACTGACACTTTAGACGCAATAACTTCGCTTCACCAAGCTTTCACTGGAAGTCAGCTAGGAATGTAACTCCCAACGCACTAACTCATTAAAGAGATGGCACCATGCCAGTCTGGTTTATTTTGGACTTCACCTTGTATGCCACTAAGAGTTGACTGTTTTAAGTTTCTCGAATGGTACAGTTGCGATATGACCAGATGTTCGGAACCGGCGAACAGGCAACCATTTGCTTTCGGGTGCTTCTTCAGCGAAAAACTTTAGTTGACACGCAGTATCGATTGCTTTTGGATAACAACTGTTCTCAGACGACATTCACGAAATGCATCATGCAAGAATCAACGGCCTCGTTAGAACTCATTATACCAGCATTTCATAGAGACTAAGCTGATGCTTCAACGCGCAACAACTGCGAAGTAAGTTGATCAATGCAATCCTGTCTCGATAGTCCACCTCGAAAATCTTAATAACTCATCGCTCTAAAATTTTCACGAGTTAATTTCATCTTCTAGGCGATGCGAAATTTTCGACTCACTGAAAAAACAACAAATAAAGCTCGTAAGTGAAAACGTTGCATGTAAATTTATGCAAAAAAATACCGTAAACATAGTGTTGCAAAGGTGAAAAATACATATAAAGACAACCCTCGTATATAGTTAAAACTTCAAGTGAGGCCCACAGGGTTTACGTGAGTTGTGACTAAAAATGTGGCTTCCAGAAAATCGAGTCTTAATTTTCTCTATAGTACGCACTGAGGGGAGAGGGGCGGTGTGCACACTTAAAATATAAACATTCTGGTATTTCGGCACTGTTGAGTTTATATTCGCCACACCCTGTATTATTATCGTTCTTATCATTGCTTGCAAATGTGCTCCAAAGTAAAATGAATATTTAATATCTCTACGTTAACTGCCGCACACGTGTCTTTAACACATCTGCCCACAGATAATCCATCTTCAATATTGTCTTATTTCCCCTATTTCCTTTTCCTTTGTCGTTCAATAAAGACTTTCGCTTGCTCACTACACTTCCATTTGCTATTGCATAATCACAAAGAGAAAAACTTTTAATATTAAAATGGCGTAAATTTCGAACATTAACCAACGTTGATAGATCGAGCTTCATCCCTTTTTAGAGAAAATACACCACCAACCAAATCCGCTGCATGGCCTGCTTGGTTACCCCCTACCCGGTGTTGGCTTGTCAGCCTGCCAGTTACCCCGTCGCTGTGGCGTTGGGGAAAGCATCGTAAATGGCAGCAGGCGTTTTGAGTTGACAGGCACGTAAATGAAAGAAAAATGAGCTTTTATCAGTTGTTGCTGCTGGTCGGCCTAAGCCGCAGATATTCTAGTGAGTGGGTGGTGGGTGTAGGTGCCACGCGCTCGGCGGTCTCATAAAATGCGCCTTGCTTCTATTTTTTGCGCCTGTATTTCGTGTACGTGTGCCTTTCTAAATGTGGAGGCTTTGTTTTTTGCTTTTTTTATTTTCATTTTGAACGGAAATAATTTCGTATCAGATATATTTTAATCGAATTCCATTACCAAAACATGTTTTAATTTTGCTGTGCGTCAGTGGGTGGTGCGCTACAGCAATATAGCCTACCGTGCTACGAATATTAGTAATACTTTCTAAACAATTTTTTTATTATTATTATTTTTTTTTTTTGCTGCCGCTATAAGCTAATGTTAATTTTCTTCTTGACACGCACGCACTCATCAAACTTTATCAGCAAAACCAAGCTGCAATATCAGGCATTCGAGGCCGAGCGGGTAGGCAGCGTGCAGACGCGCGGGCATTTAGACATTCAGCGCCCAGTGGCAATGCGAGCTCCCTATTGTTATTAAACTCGTAGCTGCCTGCACCACCCATGTCAGGTTCGTCTCGCTGACTGCGTGCGTGCCAGTTGCTGCTGGTGCTAGCTGCCACTACCGCCCGCTGCGTTACATTCTCCATTTCTTCGGCATCTAGTTTCCAACTTTTCTCTTTGTTTAATTTTGTATTTGAGCGTTGGGTTTTTTTCTGCTTTTTTTTTTGGTAGCAAAGACAGCCGCATAGAGCCGCTTTGAGAAATGATCGCAAGATGATTTGCCAAAAAATGCCTCGTCCTCCTCAATGTTCCGCGGCAGCAACGATATGTAATTTCGGCCTATGAAACGATTTTGGTCGTTGGCACGTCGACGTTACAGTGTTTCGGTTAACGAAAACAAGCGGAAATATTGCGATAGACATCCGTTGGAGGCACCACGATTTTGGAAGCTAAGATTGAAGATTTTCATTTCAGCTGTTGCTAAAAGTTGAACTAGTTGTGTTAAAATAGAGAAAAAAGAAAAAGGATTTCTATTTGTTTTTAGTAGTTTTTAATTTAAAATGAATAATGCATCCATATAGCAAGTATGCGATTTATTACTACCTTAACTCTTGTTCCAAATCTTCTTATGAAACCTACAACCATTTCCTTTAGTTCAGCGCCTTCCACACATCTTTGTTGTTTTCTTTTGATATTGCGTTGGTATATCTTCCCGTAAGATTAGCTCAGCTATTTTCAATAAAATCCAGAGAATTGTCGTGTCAAGGTAAAATAACGACATTCAATGAATCCAAAGCTTATATGAAACAGTTCGCTGCCGTAAGTGCTGTTACAAGTTAAGGGGTCCAAGTGGTCTAGAGCTCGAAAATTAAGGGTATTTTCAGGATTTTTTTTTACAATACAAAAAATGAAAAACGATATTTAAAATGTTTAGGCTTTTTATTTAAATTCTTTAACATACCAAAAGAAAAAAAAAAATTTTTTAATATAATTTTTTATTTTTTTTTATTTTAATAATTTAAAAAATGGCGCTGAAGTTGACCCTACCGAAAAATTTTACCTGGAAATATTAATCAGTATGACATAGCTCTCGTACTAGAATAAAAAAAAACAAATTTGACAAAAAGGCGTGGTTTTGAATTTGACACTCTAAAAATCCGTTTTTTGCTTGAGTTTTTTAATAAAAAAAAACCAAATAATTGAAATAATGATTCTAGTGCGGTTGATAGCCATTGATGTTAGCAACAACATATTAAAATTTCAGACAATTCGATTGAATCGTTTTTGTTTTTGTTTGACAACACCAGGCCGAAAAAAGTCCTTTCGAGATAAATGAGTTTAAAGTTTTGAGAGTGGCCGCGTGACGAATCTGACTCTTCCTGCCAAAACGGTTGTAGAATCGAAAATACTGGGAATATCCTTCCAAAAATTTGACAATATATTCTTAAAGGCCTAAACTTTCGAAATATAAAAAAAAAACAAAAAAAAAGGGTTTTATTGAAAATTCTAGACCACCGGGGGACCGCTTAAGTCCGTTGTAGCTATGAAATTATAATACTTTTTTAATGAAGTTAGTTTTATTTAATCATGTAAATATTTAAAAAATAATAATTTTCATTCGAAATGGTTACCATTTGCTTTTATAGAAACCTTCAAACAATTAGGCACGGTTTCCATGGATAGTGACGTTGCTGCTCAAACCAAAGATTGTTTGAGACTCTCCAAATTTCTGTGAGATTCTCAACAGGCCATGCTCTCCAATTCTGACCACAAACTGTAGTCCAATGGATTCAGATTGGGACTTCCTATTATTATTATTTTTTTGTTTTTATTAATGTAAATGACCACCATTCTTTTCAATTACTTGAAAAATGGAATTTTAGGAATTACTTGAAAAATTTGATTTGGAATAGTCACAAAATTTTTCAAAATTTCATCAAAACTTTCAACTCTTTAACCACAATATTTAGAATTTGTCTGAGGCATACTCCATTTTTTTTTATATAGAAGAAAAAGTTTAGCACCAACAATAATAAAAATTGCTAAAAATCAACGGTATTTTTTAGTCATTTGAATCTCGCAGTTTCCTATACTTAAATTCACTGGCCTGAAAACTGCATACCCAAAAAATTCTGAAAATTCAGTTTAAAAAGTTGATGAAATTTTGTGCAAAGTTTGAAACTCTGCGTTACATGGTTTTTGTTGTAGAATGAACTAAATTTTTATGATAAAATGGCGGTGTGTATAATTTTTCTACGGGGTTTGTATGAGAAGAAATTGCAGGGGTACGAAGTGCTAGGTAAAAGATAGCGAAGTTAAGATTCTTTCAAAAGACTCGTCTAGATTTTGTTTTAAAATAAAACGTGCATTTATTATATGTGAAATATTATATCATTTAAATGTCCACCATGCTCAACTCTGAGGTAAAATCTGCCAAACAGTTGATTCAAAGCCCTCGAATGCCTAATTTTTGAGAACGTCGAGATATCGGATGTCGATGTTGAAGCAACACCTTGCGCTACAGCAGCAATATTCTTAACAGAACGCCCAGCTTTTGGTCCGCCAGGCAGTCCTTTTACTATTCGCGGCAGAACCAGTTTCTTGACATTTTATCACCAACCTTTGAATTGTCAACTCATTACGATTATTGCCACTAAAAAATCACGAATTTTGCGATATGTTGATCTTAAAGATCAACCATTTTAATTTTTTTCCTTGTTCACTCCACTCGGGAGCATAGGGCCTTGACAAGACTCAGTCTTGCGTTGGTTTCGTTAATCTGTTTGATTTCTGACAGGGTAGGTGATTAGCCTGCTGCTACCAGTCCTAAGTAGTGGGAATGCCCACAACGCCTTCTTACTGCTTGAAGCGCCATCTGTGTGTCAAATTTTTCTGGCAGAAGGATCACACCGATGGTTGAGAACTTCGCTAGTGCACTTACGCTGGACCTCCGACCATTTTCATAATTTCAATTTTGCGCATTGTTGTTCTATCGCGTCAAAAAATGACATAAAAAAGGCGCCATCTCGGAATTATTCACTATTCTTCACGACATACACCGATTACAGCTCAGGGTGAGCTTCAACTTCGTCCACAATCCTCTTCCCATCTGCACGGCTGATAGCGATAGACTTCCAGCTCCTAACTACTAGCTTTTTCAGGTCGGCTATGACTTGGACGTCCCCGGGCCCGGTGCGTTAGGGAATTTGTTGTTAAAAACGATTTTCGAGAGCGACTGCCCTCTATGCGCAAAGTGTGTCCCCTGAGATTTAATGTGTTTAATGACATCTTCTGCCCGGCAGAACTAATCGTTGTAGCGTATTCGGTACGTTCCATCGTTGCAGTTTATGGGGCCAAACACATTTCGGAGCACTTTTCGCTCGAACACTTCCACACTCTTAAGGGGGGAAACCAGTTTAGACTTATCAAAAAATCGACTTTTTTTTATTGCATAAATTGTTAGTATAACTATTCAAGAATAAGTGGTAAACATTTTAAAGCGAAATTCGCATTATTCCCGATTCTATGAGCACTTAAGTGACTGCCCGTCGGTTCCGCACCGTAGCGCGCGTTAGTTAGAACGACGTTTTTCTCGAAACTACTTTTTTCAACTGGTGGGCACTCTAGCTCAAAAAGTTATCGACCAATACTTATAAATTTTTTTCGGAGTATTCTTTATTCAATCCTTATTCACATGAACCTAATTCTGGGATTATATTATCATTAAAAATATTTTTTTAAAGCAAAATAGATGAAAAAATATGGTATGAAAAAACTACCCTTGTGTTTAAGCGCCTCAAAGATATGCCATTTGCAATATTATTTTAGCACAATTAGGTTCATATTCTTAGGAATCATGTTGTTAACGAAAATAAAAATTGTTGTTGATTATGGAGAAAAATTGCAACTTCAGGAATGCGCACCAGCAAGCTACTCGGATGGCGATTGTCCATGGACAACACGCTCTAACGCCAATATTTCCGGCGGAAATGGCTTGAAATAATTTTAAAGCGTACTTAAAAATATGAGTAAAATACCCTCCAAGTTTAAACAATTTCTGATTATTCCTTCCTTGTTCAAAAAATTCACGAATTTCGGCCTCCTAAACCGGTTTCCCCCCTTAAGCTTCTTTCGTATTTGCTTGTTATTGTTCAGCACTCGACATCATTTTGTAAAAATGATAAATCTTTCAGTAGGATGATTAATTTTGCGCCACCTCGCATATAGACCAAAAGGGCTGTGTTGTAATTTTTGAAAAAATCTACAAATCGACATAGGAATTATTTACTACTTACACACAGGAGTCGCTTTTCAAAGAGCCGAACGACTGCCCGCGTCCTTGAAAACCCACATTTTGTTATAAAAAGGGTCCTCAATAGTAGAAACCTTGCTAAATCAATTGAAATATATACCACACTTTTGCGTAGAAAATATCCACTGTGCTGTTGCTACCGAGTTTGACACCCTCCCTACTACGGATTTGGTGCGGCGCAAAAGCTTAGCATATGTTTGCTCATGTATTGTCTACACACGCACTTGCATGAATTACATTATGTGCCACATGCCACATGTATGTGCCTGTAAGAGTATAGCGTAGATACACAACTTCTTTTATTTAATTTATTTACTTATTTTCTTAAGCACCAAGCGGCATTGGCACCCCACCAAAGCGGGCGGCTTTCTATACCTTGCATTATCATCATAACTTGGCCTGTTTGCCTTTCAAAGTGCCCATATCTATGAAAGTATCCATTACACATGGATTGCTTTTGTGGCTGTTGTCGTTTTTGTTGTTTGCTTAACTGGAAACGAGACATGTCGAAGATGGCGTATGCAATGCAATGGGGTGGAAGGCAACGGAATGGCAGTGCGCTGCGAGCAAGCGGTCTTTGACGATATTTGGCTTGTGCAAATAAGAGCAGTATTTGATTTTCCTGCGATATTTAACCTAATTTTATTTACTTGCCTTTCACTGTTTGCTTATCGTGAACTAATAAGTTTTGGTTGGGCTGCGCGCATCGTTTATTTGTTGTTTGTTTGGTAATATTGCGTTTGAGCCAAAATGTCAATTGCTGTGTGGGTTAAATGTCCTGCTCGGGTGTAAATTGAAATGGTGGATGGGCAGGCAGCACGTTTAACATAAGTACCTAATATATGTATGCATGTTTGTATGTCGATTGTGATAGATTTTACGCTGGTCTTATTTGGGATTTGCTTATTTTGCCACACCTCCATTGCTTGTGATTGATTGCTTTTGCTCTCGTACTTTGCCGCCGCCATTTTGTAAGTTTGCACCAGAGGTGGTTCAAGCGAGAATCCATTTGCCGCCACTCTGTTTCTATTCCCAGCAGTGCCTTTTCTGCTTGCGTCTACATAATTTTTCAAATATTTCCAATATTTATTATTATTTATTAAAATCATTAATTTCTTTTGTTCATTATACGCTTTGCCTCAATCGCCATCCCTCAGCCATTATGCCGCCTGCTGCATTCTCTCACGCATGCATTCCCCACAGCATTCAACAATGGTCCGGCAATGCATGCCGTACACGTCCCAAATCCATATCAGTTACGATTATGTGCATCTAAAATACATATTTATGTATATCTGAACTGCTGCTGCTGCTGCATTCTCCTCCAGCAATTTCTAATTTTCCTGCCAGCCAATTTCCCATCGAATGTTTATTGTAGTCGCGCCAATAAATGAAAGTCATTTTTGAATCTTTAATTCTCGACTTTTGTGTTTTTGTCTGCCGCACAGTTCAATATTATCACTACGTACACACATACTTGTGTGTGTGTGTGTGTGTACATGCTTATGAATGTTTAACTATCGAATGTAATGAAGTTGGAAAAATTAAAAATTTTTTGTTAAATCATTTTCTATTTAATGCAGCAGGGAATTCGTGATGCTGAAATGCGAATGCAATCCAGCAGCAAAAGAGTGCTCGCTGCGTACTTGTGTGTGTGTGTGCAACTGCAACTGCATTTTTCACACCTTTTGTGCAACGCATAATAAATAGCCAATAGCTGTGCGACGATATTCCACAGCCACTGTCCGATGGTGGCTAATCGTGTTCATTTCCTTTTGGACCCGCAGCAGCACAATACAAAATAGTAGTCACTCACTTTATTGAAGTTTTGTGTTTTTGCCGAGAAAATGTCAACCTTTTTTTCGTATAGAAAAATTAAGTTGTTACTAGTTTTCAATTGTTTTTTACAAGAAAGTAAATTCAAATCTCTCTATTCGCATGTGACTTTTAACATTTTTGTTTTTGTACTCGTGTAGGTATGCCATGCATACATATTTTAACTTTACAGCTTCATTAGCGCTTGTCATCCATGAATTGACACTAATGATTTCGATATTTCTCGATTTTCCTTAAAAAAAGTATCTTTGTATGTATGCATGCATTTGAATTTTTTAAATGTCATTTGGTTGCAAGTGAAGAAGCCGAATTGACTGACCACGTGAGATTTGAGGTGATTTGGACTTTTTTTCTCACCAAAAATAAAATGTAAAAAAAATCACTCACGTGCACGAAACTGCTTTCAAGCGATTAATGCATTAGCGTAACGCGAATTGAGAAAATATTTACCACTATTGATTTTGGTAAATCAAAAACGGTCGATTTGTAAATTTTTCAAACATTTTGTTTATTTATTTAAATATATAAATATATCTAAAGTAAAATTCTTGCAGACTACCAACACAAATTAATAATCTTAACTAAAAGTAGCGTCACTCTTAGCCCAATAACTCACG
The DNA here is from genome assembly GCF_027943255.1 of Anastrepha obliqua. Classification (NCBI taxonomy): domain Eukaryota; kingdom Metazoa; phylum Arthropoda; class Insecta; order Diptera; family Tephritidae; genus Anastrepha; species Anastrepha obliqua. Next base: position 141,080,953 of record NC_072892.1, on the reverse strand, counting down.
AACTAATGAATAGAATATCATGAAATTTTAACCGCTGTATTTTTAAGGTTAGTACTAACTGAAAAAGAATTGAATGTATTAGGTGCGCAACTAAGTTCTCGCTGTTTTTTTGATGAAAGCACAACTTTATTCTGAAAAAAATGGTTACAAGTGAATCATTGGAAGTATTTCCCATTGCTGGCTACTACTTTTTCCCATCTTTCTGGTAGATGTCGTATATTGTCGCGGTAAAACTATTCATATTTTGAGGCTATCCACGGATCAAGCCATTTTCTGATGTCTTGATATGAATGGAACTGCTGTTCAGCTAGACCATGTGCCATCGTTCGGAACAGGTTGTGGTGGATAATCGGACGGCGCAATATCTGGAGAATATGGTAGGTGGGGTAGGATTTCCCATTTCAGTGTTTCCAGGTAGGTTTTAAAGGGTTTGGCAACGTCAGGCCGAGCGTTTTCATGCTGTAGAATCACTTTTTCATGCCTCTCCGCGTATTGCGGCCGCTTCTCGCGCAGTGCTCGGTTCAATCGCGTCAATTGAAGTCCCCAGTGATGGTTTCGCTTAACAGTGCATAATAAATAACACCAACTTGGTCCCACCAAATACATAGCATAACCTTCGCAGCGTGAATATTTGGCCAAGGCAGCGACGTAGAAGCATGACCGGTCAGTCCCCATGACTTTATTTTCTTTGGATTGCTGTAATGAATCCATTTTTCATTACCCGTAACGACGCGATGAAGAAAACCCCTCTTTTTTGCCGTTGGAGCAGTTGTTCACAGGCGAAAAAACGACGTTCAACATCCTTTGGTTTTAGCTCATAAGGAACCCAAGTTCCCTGTTTCTGCGTGCAACCGCTTGGAAATGGATTGGCGGGTAACTCCTAATACTGAAGCAAGCTCTTCTTGGGTTTGACACGGGTCCTCATCGAGAAATACCTCCAATTCAGCGTCTTTGAAGGTTTCTGGCCTTCCTTCACGCAGACGGTCGTCAATATTAAAATCACCGTCTTTGCAGCGACGGAACTAATCTTGGCACGTTGTTTCACTTAAAGCAGCATTTCCATAAACTTTTTGTAGCTTCCAATGCGCTTCAGCTGCCGTTTTTTTCGAATGAAAGAGGAAAATCAACACGATTATTCGGCACAAAATCAGACATTTTCACAAAACCAAAGTATATGATACCAAAACAAAATCACTAATGTGTCGAAGCAGCTTGTTTACCATATGTCTAAGGTTGGTTTATGACGCTTAGGTTATGTTAGAATCGACTAGCACACACTGCTGGCGCACCTTAGTTGCGCACCTAATAATAATAAACAAATTGGAGAATAAGCTTGACCCAAACAGCTATCGAGGCTATCTCACCAGCTTTTTAGTATTACGTAAAACATCAAACTACGTAAAAGGTTTGTTCTATAAGCTTTCGCCACTTGATAGGCAATGGCAAACCTCAGAGTGGAATTCTGTCATGAAAAATCTTGTCATTTATATATTTCATATGAGAAAAGTGCCATTCATTTTTCGAGTTCGAGCAGTCCTAGTTGAAGTGGTGATTCATTTAGTCCTAGTAGTTTTTATAGAAAATCTGGCAAATGTCATATGAAATTTTACATTTTTACGTTAAAAACGCAAGATATGGTAATCTTGGCGGATCTGTGTTTCAGCTGTATGGGGCACCATATCCCATCTTTTATTCCATAAATTTTTTGGTCTTGGTCATATCAAGTGTTTGCCCTTTCGACCTATTTTTTTCGCGTATCGCTTAAGGTCAAGATTATGCATAAATCTGACAAATATGACTTGACGGATATCAACTTGACAACAGGGTCTCGGACAATTGTGTTAACAGGGTAGGGCAGTCGTGGAATCAGGCGAGACAGCTGCATGAATTTTGTAATTTTGTGTCATAAATAATGGTAATATTTATTATTTCCAATCAAGCCAAAATATACTAAATCAAATTAAGTTTTTCCATTCCATTTCTAAAGAGGGACTTGTATGTGCGCTACCCTGTATGTGTGTAGATATATTTTTCGAACAATAATTGCCGCTTTGATGAGGCACCTCTATGCTCGTTAGAGTACGCCGCTGCTCGCCAAGCCAAAAATTGATATCTGAAAACACCACACAGTTTAGATGATCAAGCGACTTTCTGTTTAGTCGCTTAGCTCATAAGCGACATGCTTAGGCCAGTGCTGCCTGGAATAAGAAGGGATATTATTATATGATAGGAAGGAGTATTTACTTTCATACTTTCAGGCGGGATGCTTTGAGAAGCATTGGAATTACATAACAGTTTGTTAAAATGCAGAGAATGGCTGCCAAATTATTTACAACGCTAACATTTTCTTTCTTTGCTTCATTCACTATTCGCAGCTTATATAATACAAATACACACATACACAAACATACATACATATATAAGTTCGTTACGAAAATCCTATTAATTAAGCGCATCCAATGTAAATGAAAAGAGCCACGACGGCAACTTAAATCGTATTTTATCGACGCAATGCCAGCATCGAGTTGGATGTGTTTTTGTTTAATCATATTAATGTGCATCTATTTTTAAATGAAGTAATATAGTAATGTCTGCTTGTATGTGAATATTTTTCAACAACTACAGTAGCGGGCTGGAAAAAGTTACTACTACTGTCAAATTTGGGTAGAATACAATTACAGTAGCGTCTGGATATCTCTTCTTCTTAATTGGCGCGATAACCGCTTACGCGATTTTGGCCGAGTTTAACAAAGCGCGCCAGTCGTTTCTTTCTCGTGCTAACCGGCGCCAATTGAACACACCAAGTCAAGACAAATTCTCCACCTGATCTTTCCAACGCAAAGGAGGCCTTCCTCTTCATCTGCTACCACCAGCTGGTACCGCATCGAATACTTCCACAGCCGGAGCGTTTGTATCCATTCGGACGACATGACCCAGCCAACAAAGCCCCTGGATCTTCCAATTTGGTCAATTTCTGTGTCGTCGTAATGCTCGTCCAATTCATTGTTTTACGGCCTATGTCACCAACGTGCAAGGTCTAAAAACCTTGCGCAGAATCTCTCTCTCAAACTCTCCAAGTGGCGCCTCAGCGAATATGATCATCGTCCAAGCTTCTGCGCCATACGTTAGGACAGGCATGATGAGAGCCTTATAAAGTGTTAGTTTTGTTCGTCGAGAGAGGACTTTACTGCTCAGTTGCCTACTTAGTCCAAAGTAGCACTTGTTGACAAGAGAGATTCTACGTTGGATTTCAAGGCTGACATTGTTATCGGTGTTAATGCCGGTTCTTAAATAAACGAAATCTTTTACAACCTCCAAATTATAACTGTCTACAGTGACGTGGGTGCCGATACGCGAGTGCGCCGACTGTTTGCTTGAAGACAGGAGGTATCGTTTTGCCCTCATTCACCACCAGACCCATTCGCTTTGCCAGATTGGAGAAGGCAGAATTAACAGCGCGGTTGTTAAGGCCGATGATATAGTGAATTATATAAAGGTTAACATTTTTTGTTCAAAAACTTATTTTATTTGCCCAAAATACACTTGTGTATGTGTAAATGGAGCGAAGCTATTTAAATGTCCCATCATCTAGAGCGCTTCGTAATTTCCCATATTGGATTTTTTCCATACTGACTTTAAAAGAACTCTGATCGAATTCAGTACTGCAATTACAAATCTTTTGGGATTGATTTTGCTTCCTCTAAACACTCTTTCAATAAACTTATCACATGCATTTCTATGGGACAAAATCCAGTTAAGAACTCTGCCAATTTCGCGAGCTGTAGCTGCCTAGATCACCGCTTGTCCAGTCCTGGCCAAGAGAGACCTTTAAGCTTTTGCAAGTCCTTATATCCTCACCACCATTGCTGTCATGCCAAATGCAAAGCTTTCAGTTTGTGTCAGGCTTCCAACCCACTCAGTGCGAATTGCTGGGAGAAAATTCATATTCCGTCTTTCAATCATCTTTCATACATCAGCAAATAATCTTCTGTGGCCAACATCAGTTCAATTGACAAGAGATCCATGGCTTTTATGGGTTATCTATGGCTTGTTGGATGCACTGAACTTTACCGAGTTCTTTATGTAAGAATATGAATCAAACGGAATAAAGAAACACATTTTTTGTAATATACTGACACCAGCGCCACCTTCTTCAGAATTGTGGCTTTTTACAGCGATTTTATTAAAAAAAAAAAGTAACCTTTATGTACGTATCAACAGCAGTTTTGCGCATCAAACGGTTTCTAGTAGTTTCGTTTGTTTTTTATGCGGTGAATACCCTCATCAACAGCTTGTTTTCTCGGCTTTGTCTTCCACCGATTTTAGAATTCTCCAACACAACATAAAGTCTTCGAAATGACTAGCAAAATTGTGTGACTTTTTTCTCTTGAATTATTCGTTTTGTAATAGCAAAGTGTTTGTAGAGGGTAAAAAACAGAAAAAGAGTATTTTTTTATATAATTCACAGCAGGTGAAGCAATAGCAACAACACAACTCCCTATAATGCAATAAGCTTCATAAGTATTTATGTTTAATATTTTCGTTTTGATATCTCTGTATGTGTGTGTATGTGTGATCGATCATGTGCATGGAACACCGACATATGAATAGGTTGCGCTGCTGTCTCGATTTTAGCTCATTATGCTGGCACAGCTGAAAATTTGTTGCTTTATTTATATGTATTGAATTTTTTCCATTATCTAATTGCTACTCTACTTATTTCTATTTTTTCCACAACTCAGGCTAGTGTCTGGGATGCTGGTCAATGGTTATTGAGTTGAGTTTCTATTGCAGACATGAAACACTAAACTGTAAGTTCTTTCTGTAGAAGTTATTTCCATCGGCCGCCGATCTGCAGCAAATAATATTTACTAAGAGTCCGAGCTCATTTCTGTCATAGTAGAGGCTTTCTATATAAGAAAAATGTGTATGCTGTGGTGAACTAGGCATGTAGATCTTCAAATAAATTCAAGTACAAGTCTGGCCTATACCTTTACAAGGCCGTATACTTCATACTAAAATATAAATAAATAAATAATTGGCGCGTACACTTCTGTTTGGTGTTGGGCCACGTTGCTCCTCCTATTTGTGGCGTGCGTCTTGATGTTTTTCCACAAATGTAGGTACTTACAGTTTCAAGCCGACTCCGAACGGCAGATATTTTTTATGAGGAGCTTTTTCATGGTAGAAATACACTCGGCGGTTTGCCGTTGCCTGTCGAGGGCCGACTGCTATTAGAAAAAACTTTTTCTATTATTTCGTTGTTTCATGTGTGGAAATTCGAACCTACGCGCTCCCGAATGGTAGTCACGCACCAGCCCATTCGGTTACGGCGGCCGCGGTTACACGAAATTATTACTTGAATCAGCGGCTGAAATGTAATGAGCCGCTTCAATACCAGCGGCTATTTAAAGCAACTTATTTGCGATCCGATTCAAATCATTCGTCTCAACTTCGTTTGATACGCTTCGATTTAAGCCAAGTTGATTTAATGTGATTTGATTGTGTTGATTTTTTCAATTGTAATCAATACGTTTTTGTCTTCAATTCGTTTTAGCTCGAAGATCGCAGTTCGGAGCAATTCGCCCGCAAGCTAGCCGCCGTTTTTGTTTTGATTACATATAATGCTGCTGTTTGAATTGTTATTGTTGTAATCAATCGGTAGTCTGATCGCTGATGGCTCTTACAAAAGTTCACAAATACACACACACAAATGCCATAGACCCATACATATGGTTGTATGAGTAAATTTGATTGATACGTGCACAATATTAGAGCTTTCAGTTTTTGGTGTTGTTGACATTTTAACTTTTATTTTGTTGTTTTACCCGCTGATAGGACCCATTTTACAGTTGACGCGTTAAGGTATTCAACAACAAAAACTTCAACTGCATCAACAAAAATATTTTCAATACTTGATTGTAACCAATGCGCTGTCAAATGAAGCTGATTAACCGATAATAAAATATTTCACAGTCTGAGAGGGCGCGGGTTTGTTTTATTTTTTGATTTTCAACATTTCTCTGTTGTTTTTGTATATACCTATATATATATTTTTTTTTGTATAATTTTTTTTTTTGGTTTTTGTTTTTTGTACATTTTTTTTAATATTTTTTTATCTTTTTTTATTTTTGTTTTTTTTTTTATATATTTTTATCTTTTTTTTATTTTTGTTTTTTTTATATTTTTTTTTTTGATTTTCTTGTGTATTTTTTTTAATTTTTTTCCGTATTTTTTTCAGCATTTTTTTTGCATTTCTATGTTTTGTTGTGCGCTCAGTTATTTTGTTAGCTTTGACTGAAGAATCTCCATTGAATTGCGTTGTGTATGTTTGTCGGCTGCTATGCATTACCGCTGTTTATGTGTCTAAGAAATGCTCTTATTGTTAATTATATTGCGTTATGTCATTCCGTGTTGATTTTTTTGTTTTAGTTACATAACTTTAAATCCATCCAACGGAAGTTTTAAATAAGTTTATTGACTTTAGTAAGAGAAAATTTTAGGTGCGCATTATCGAAATATTCGAACAAAACTATTTCATTTTCAAAGTAATTTTTTTTTTTTCAAAAATATTCTTTACTCAGAAAGGCTCTTAGGGGCCACATATTATTCACGCTCCATAAACTTAATGGCTCACAATCATAGACGAAACTAAGCCGGTTCCATATTTGTTAAACAGAGGTTTAAGTAAACCCATTGTTTATTTTAATCATAGTCGAGTTGGTACCTGGTTTTTTAATTTAATTTGAACCCACCACAAGCTGGTATTACGAGAGTTACTTTTTGTATTTTGCGCACAATAACTTAAACACAGTAAACTAATAATAAAAGTGCCTTTATTGTCAAGCATTTCCTGGAAGCTATTTAAAAAATTGAAAATGCAAGTTTATTCCTAAAAAGTGATATTATCGCCTTGAAAGTACTCCCCATCGACGCTTGATCCAGCTCTTGAAACATTTCTGGAACTCTATTTTCGGTATTGCCATCGGAGCCGACTTCCAATTTTCCATTACTTCCTTAGAACGCGTTCCCGGTAGTAGTTTTTTGATTCGATTAAACAGACAAAATGGCAGGCTTTATTAGCTGAAAATTCGGTGGCTCTTGTGGATGGTATTCGTTTCGTTCTTGGTCAAAAATTTAGGGATAATGATGGCACTGTGCGATGGTGCGTTAACATGGTGAAAAATCTACGAGTTGTTATATACATCATTTTTTTGGCGAATCGCTTCACGTAAACGTCTCATAACGCTCAAATAAAAGGAATATTATTGACTGTCTGAGCTTCTGGAAAAAAAATCGTGGTATACAATACCGTCCTAAATCCATAAAAGCCGTGAGCATTGCTTTCTTTTTTGACTGAAAACGACGTGACTTTTTGCTCTTAGTTCATTTGGAGCACTCCACTCACTTGCTCAATGTCCGGTTTGGTCGTACTCTTATGGTAAACAAATGTCTCGTTTCTAGTAATAATGCGTAAAATTTTGGGTCGGATTTAGCTTCGGAAATCATGTTTTTGTCGACATAAACGCGGCCCCTTTTTCTGCATGAAATTCAAATCTTTTGGGACCATCTTTGCAGCAACACGACGCAAACCCAAATCATTAACTACAATGTCCTGAACGGATCCAATAAGCAAGCCTCTTCCAGCTCTCTGATGTTCTGTTGGATAATTTGCGGTTATGGGTAAACTTTCAGTTCTCGCTGTCGAGGGTCTGTCACTACATTCCTCATCCTCGATCGATTCACGATCTCTTCCGACTCTTTAGAGTAAAGGGTTTTCCAATAACAGGTGTTATTTTGATAAAAGATCAATGATTTCGTTGCTTGTGTGGCACTTAGCGCCGTCTTGTTGCAAATAAACGTTGTCCAGATGAATACCATCATCTCTCCATTCACCGTAACTGTTGCTCCAGCTTCATTTTCGAAAAAGTAAGTTCCAATGACTCCGCCGGACCATAAACCGCACAATGCAGTCACACGTTGAGGATAGAGAGGCTTTTCAACAATAACTCTTGGATTTTCTGAGCCCCCGATCCAACTTGCTGACGAAGCCGCCGAGGTGGGAATGGGCCTCATCACTGAAGATGAGTTTTCGATGGAATTCCGGATCATTTTCATGGATTTCGTCGACTCAGTCATTTGTTGATGATCGGCCGGCTTGAGTTCTTGTGTTCACTGGACTTTATAAGCCTTAAGAGCCAAATCTTTATGCAAAATACGGTGTAATGCCGTTTGTGGAATGCCTAATTCCAAAGAACGAAGAGGAATGGACAAACCTGGGTTGTGTTCTTCAACACTTTCGGCTACAACAGCAATATTTTCGGCTGTTCTTGAGCGACGTGCACGGGTTTTATCCTTCACATCACTAACTTGTCCCAACAGCTCGAAGTTTTTCACCAATTTCTCTATTGCGGTCCGACAAGGTTTTTCACGATGACCCAAAAATGATCGTCTCTGCCAAATTTTCACCATTTTTATAGTGAGTTTTAATCATTTCAATGCATTGTTCAAGCGTGTATCGTTCCATTTTTATTTATGGCGCAGTTTCTACTTGTCAAATATAAAAAATGACAGAAAAGTGACATCTACCGAAATAGCGGGCTATTCAAAATAAAACCTGTTATTTTTAATTCAAACTCGATGTTGCAAACTCAAACCCATTTTTAAAACTGTAAAAAAATCGAAAACACGTACAATGGTAGATTTACTCAAGACGGTATAAATTTTACAAATGTCAAGCAATGGCCCTAAAATTTTAGTGGGAATGTACATCACTGATGTGGCAATCTAACAAAAAAAAAAACAGAACTCAAATCAGTTGCCTTAGAGCGTTTCCTGCCATTTGTTCCGGGAACTTTTTGATCAACTCACTGAAAAAATAACAAATAAAGCTCGTAAAACCGTTATATGTAAGTTTATGCTAAAAAATGCCAAATTTTTTGATAAAAATGCCGAATCACACGTAGTTTTGCATAGGCGCAAGAAATAAAAGGCAACTCTTGTACAAAGAGTTCCGTTTTTGCCCTCTTCTGCAAGCTCTTGGTGAAGTATTTCTTCTCTATGTGGGGCGGTGGAGATTATCAAAGAGATTTGGAGGACCTTTGGAGGGCATATAAATTACAGATTTTCTGATGCTTATGCTTAAGTTTACACTTTTTTCCTTTGCGTCATCGGGAAGAGCCTAAGGAAATTCCACTACAGAGGAATCGTGTTAATCTTACCGAACCTTTTTTTAGTCTTCAAGGAGCTTTTGCATTTAAATGTACTGAAAAGCACTTCAGAATGAGGAAAAATTGTTTTCTCTAGTCAGCTTTCTAACTATGTATTATATAGGATTTTAGGGTTAAAAATAAAAATTAGTAAAACCAAATTAAATAAAATAAATGAAAAAATTAAATACTGTAAATTTTCAATAAATAAAAAAAAAATCAAAGAATATATAAACAAATAAAGCTAAGTATTAATTCGGGGAGAAAAATCTGCATTATTTTCCCGGTAGATGAATGGACTGTTGGATATTTCGTAAATTACCGATCAAACAATTTGAAGTTTATGCTCTTTGTCAAAGAGAAATTTCACACCAAAAAAAAGATATTTTGCCGTCTTTTGTTTATTCGATTCAGTCAACAAAGAGAAAATTCCGTACATTTTACAGTTTTTCTTAGATAAATGCGAAAATGCATCCATTTCGCTGCAATTGTGAACGATGGTTATGGTATTAGAAACAGCTCTTTTTTGACCATTTGGTTTTTCATGCACGCGGCTTCGCATCCGAGCACTACCGTACGATAGTCACCTACTAAGGCTTTCGGCGACGGTGGCCGCCTTCTAACTACTTACCGGAAATACCCTCGAAGTGCCTCAAAGTGTGTAATTTCGACTTCCGATATCTTGTCACATCCTGCATGTAATAAACAAATTCATATGCAAATACATTTTATTGCATTTATGTTGTGCGTAGCTCCGACTAATTCATACCCGAATGGACAACACAGCCGCCAGTGGTCATCTGGAGAGCCAATAATGGCACCATATTTGAACTCATTTGGGGGTTTAAAAATAGCATACGAAGTGTACCAAACGTCTACTCATCCGATCAAGTGCAATTACAAAATTTTCAATTTCATTTTTTGTTTGTTACCACACAAATTTTAATTAAGCCAATTATATGAAATTACAAAAAAATCGAATTGAACGGCTTCAAAATGAAATTTCAATTCCACGCAAAGCAGCATGCATTTGAAGCGAAGCGAAAAGAAAAAAATCACAATGAAACTTAATAGGCCAACGCACCGCACCAGCACACAAATCAACGGCCAACCCATTCATTTCAGCAGCCAGTTAGTTAACTAACACACTTCGGTTGCGTTGTAGTTGGGTTATTGTTGAAAATTGGCGTTATCATCATCAGCATCAGCATCGCCAAAAAGAGGCAACAACAACAAAAGATGTCTATGGTATAAATATAGCAACACTGTAGCTGCTGGGCAATTGGCGGCGTTGAATTTGAGGCAATTGCCATGAGAAATATTTTTTGTATTCATAACCAACTAAAGTACGTCTGTATGTGTGCATGTGTGTGTGTGTACTTAAACTAAAAAGCTTGCTGTTTGCCGTTCAAAGTACGCTTGCGCGGCATAATTACAACTCAATTAGCTGGAAATGTCTATCGAATCAGCCGCGCACACACCAATCGTCGACGCTGGCATTTAGAGGCGACGGCGGCGGTTGCAAAGCAAATGAAAGGGCAACAAACACAAAATGCCGGGTGTAATTTCGTCGGAATGGCTGTTGAGATGGCGGCGGCAGCAGTGCGTTGCAACGCCGTATAAATTGGTGATGGGCCGGGCCAGCCAGTCACTGTCGCAGCCGTTGTTTGGTTACAATTTCCGGTGATGAAAACAAATCAAAAGCTGGAAGTGTTGAAAACCGCGAGCCATCATTGAATTCTTCTGTTGCTTTGCAGTTGCTGTTTAAAGCGCGAAATCCGTTAATGAAATAGCGATTCACTAGCCGCTGATGGCTGGCGTTGCTTGGCGCGCACTTTGTTGTTATTGCTGTGCAACACTTGTTGTTGGAATGTCGACTATGGTGATTCCACTTGCGGCAATTCGTTTTCCAGTCATTTTAAGTCGCAGCTACTTTTGTGCGGTTCTTCTGCATGCACTCATGAACCTGATTCATTTACCACTCGCAAATTTTCTACTTTGTAATGATGATTGCGCTCGGATTTTAATGAGTTGCAATACTAAATGGCTGTTTTTGTTGCCTGCTTTGTGCATAAAAATGAAAAGTGAGAAACGTGTCAGCGAAAAAACAAAAGTGTTTCAATTTTCCCCTATTTTTGGTTTTTTGTTTTTGTTTATGGCGGCGCGGGTGAAATACCGTAAAACTGTGCCATCACTAGCCAAGTGATTTTGCGCAAAAGCAACATCGTCATCAGCACAACCAGAGTCATCATTGGCATTGGCGTTCGTGTAATAAAAAATACGAAATAAAGAATAACAATAGAAAAGCGCAACACTGGGGACCTTGCGACCTTCAAAATTACTATGATGATATGTGAAAATGCATACCAGAATGAGGCGTAGATTAGTTGTAGTTTCAGTCGTAAGTTTACAGTTATTCAGGATAATGAAAACATTCCGTATAGTATACATATTATGATTCTTTATAGGGTGTTTCAATAGGAGGTGTCATTTTACTACTTTAATCATTGCTTTTACAGCAAACTAAGACTGCCAATTGTCACGTCAGCGCGCAATAGGAGGAAGAGGAGCGCGGCCAAACACCGAATAAAGGGTGTAAGTGCTAATTGTGTTAGTTTGGGGGAAAATAAATTCATTACTTTCGCGTACAATTTTTGCGCAAATGGTTTGAAACTTTTTTGTGTAAAGGGACAGATACCTGTAAACGGCCATATTTCCCCTGATTTTCATTAAAATTATTTAAAATGAAGAAGTCAATCAATTTTTTTCAAAATTGGCATGCAGTTTATTTATACATTAAAATAATATACATTTTTTAATTTTATTTTAATCATTTAAAATGGCGGTGTACACTAAATTCTTCCAGGAAGGTCGCAGCGGGGCTTCTCAATTGGCGGGCATTGTAGCATCGGTGTCAGTAACATGAATAAAAAAAAAAAACAAAAATGTTTTTGTTATTAATGTCATAATTTCTATGTGAATTAAAAAAAAAAATGGGGGAAGAAATCGTGGAATAAAATGCTTAAAAAAAAAACAAAAAAATGAATTTTGGGGCGAATTTTCCTACTATTTTTGTTTCGAAAAAATTATTTTTTCGAAAATTTTTCGAAAAATCGAAAATTCACATAGAAAGTAATATCATAAAAAAGATGTGTGCAAAATTTCAGGGAGATCGGTCAATTCAGTCCCTCTAAATATTTCTGGATCGATTTAGCAGCGTGTGGGCTAGCGTGGCGTTGTCTTGCAGAAAAATCCGTTTGTGATGTCTACCGTCCCATTCCTACCGCTTTCCTTTGAGAGCTTGTTTCAAACGTAACGTCGGTAACGATCGCGATGGATGGTTTCAGATGGTTTAAGTAGTTCATAATGGTTGACACCCTTCTGATCCCACCAGATGCACAACATAGCCTTTGAAGCATGAATATTTTTTTCGCTGTCGCCTGGCAGGCTCCAGCTTTTTTTCGGCGCTTAGGGCTATCATAATAGATCCACTTTTCATCGCCAGTTACGATGCGATGCAGAAAACCTTTTCTTTTCTGCCGTTCAAGAAGCATCTAGCACGGCACCAAACGTGTCTCGATATCCCTCTCTTTCAATTGATGTGGCACCCTGTTACCGGCTTTCTGGACCATTCCCATCGCTTGCCAACGTTTACCGACGGCTGATCTGTCAGCATCCAACTCTTTAGACATATCATCAAGGGTTCGACATGCGTCTTCATCCAATAATTGGGTATCTTCGAATTTTTTCGTTTCCCCTTCGCGATCTTTATCACTCACGTCCAAATTGCGACTTTGGAGGCGTCGAACCACTCTTTACTAGTTGTGTTTGAAGGGGCGTGATTACCGTAAATATTGATCAATATCCGACAAGTTTCAACTGTACTTTTCTTTAAAAGGTAATAATGAAACATAATTTCGCGCAAATGCTGTTTTTTGGTAGACATTTTCGACGTCAGATTATTTATTAAGTAGTAAAACGTTCAATATATGGTAAAATGTTGTTAATATGGTGTATGCTACCTTAATTTGACGTCAGATAAAAATGGATATTTACGCTTCAAACGAATGTCAACTACTGCGATCGAGACCTCACATATACACCTTCAAATTACTTATTCCCATACCCAATATTTTTTTAAATTTTAATTTCTTTTTTGTTTTTTTTATTTGCTTTTGATTTCATCTTATTTATTTATTTTTATGTCTTATGCATTTTTGATTTCTATGTTTGTTTAGTTTTTCTCATTTTAATTATTTCATATATTTTTTTAGTTTTTTTGTGTTAGCTTATTTTGTTTTATTTATTTATTTATTTTATTTTGTTTCACTTAATTTAATTTATTTCATTCGCCTTATTTTGATTATTCTATTGTATTTCTATTAATTTTTTTTCCATTTAATCTGATTTAATTTTATGGTTTTATCTACTTTTATTTATTCTTTTTTTATTATTATTTATTTTTGTTTATTTTTATTTATTTTTTGATTGTTTTATTAATTGTTTTTTTATTTGTTTAATTTAAATTAATTTAATTTATTTCATCTTATTCTGCTTTTTAAGCTTAATTTAATTGTTTTTTTTTTATTTACTTTAGTCCTACTCTACATAATTCAATTTTTTGGTTGTACGTATTTATTTTTCCATATGGCTTGTGTTTTTAGTTAACTTAATTTAATTCAATTTTGCTTTTATTTAGTTTTATTTAATTTTTCGTATTGTCTTTTTTATATAATTTTATTTTAATTTATTTATTTAATGTAATTTGCTTGTTAAATTTTATTTTCTTAAATTTTTTCTGTTTAATCTAAGATTTTTTGGTTGTATTTAATTTAATTTTATTTATTTGGAATACGATTTTATTTTATTTCGTCTTATTTTATTTTGTTTTATTCTTTATTTTACGCATTGTTTTGTTTAACCTCATTAAGTTGAATTTATTTTATTATTATTTTCTTAATCTTAATTCACTTTTTTTTTAAATTTATTATATCTTTAAAAAAAAATTTTATATCTCTATATATTTTTTTTTTAATTTTTGTACTTTTTTATATTTGTTTTTTATATTTTTTGTTGTCTTTTCTATTTTTTGTTTTTATATTAGTTGTACAATATTTAATTTAATTTTATTTATTTGGAATACGATTTTATTTTATTTCGTCTTATTTCATTTTATTTATTTTGTATTTTACAAATTTTTTGGTTTAACCTCATTAAATTGAATTTATTTTTTTATTATTTTTTTCATCTTAATTTACTATATTATTATTTTTTAATTTTTTATATATTAAAAAAAAAGTATTTTATATCTTTATATGTTTTTATTTTTTATATTTTTTTTAATTTTTGTATATGTTTTTTCATTTTTGTATTTTTTTTATATTTGTTTTTTATATTTTTTGTTATTTAATTTTTTTTGTTAATTTTTTTTTATTTTTTTTTTTTATATCTAATTTTTTTTAATGGTTTTGGTTGGTTGGTTGGTTTAAGGGTGAGTGCCACATAGACCGCAAGTTGGGTCCGTTGTGTTGCCCTAGAGCTTATTATGTTATATGATTTCCCCACCTAACCGAGATTTTTATTGTAGATTTTGCTCAAAGATATTAATTCCTTTCGAGAATTTGATGAGAGATTCGATTTTCAGGTTCGTCCTCGCAGTATCTGCACAGGTCGTTTTGAGGAACCCCGAGCCGACGTGCGTGAGTGCCCAAAATGCAGTGGCCGGTGATAAGAGATATTATATGCCTTAGTTCGTGTTTCGAAAGACTTATAAGGGTTTTTGTCTGTTTCAGATTGTAGGATGGCCAGATTTGTCTGGTCGTAACGCAAGTAGTTTCCACTTGCCACCTCCGATCAGCAATGCTGTGAAATTCTCGATCAATGAGCATTTTACATGTTGAGAGCGGAATGTGGATTGCGCAGCTCCAGCTCTTGCGAGCTCATCAGCTTTGCAGTTACCTTCGAATCCACTGTGACCCGGTATCCAGATAACTTGGATAACTTGGTTGGTTGGTTGGTTTAAGGGTGACCCCGCATCGGAGTGCCACATAGACCGCAAGTTGGGTCCGTTGTGTTGCCCTGGAGCTCATTATGTTACATGATTTCCCCACCTAACCGAGATTTTTATTGTGGATTTTGGTCAAAGATATTAATTCGTTTCGAGAATTTGATGAGAGATTCGATTTTCAGGTTCGAGAGTACTGAAAGATTGTCAATTGTTGGAGAGCCAAGAAGAGCGAGGCGACTTCTGGCTAGACCGGGACAACTGCACAGCAAATGTCTGCTCGATACTTCCTCATCTTCGTCCTCACAGTATCTGCACAGGTCGTTTTGAGGAACCCCGAGCCGACGTGCGTGAGTGCCCAACAGGCAGTGGCCGGTGATAAGAGATATTATATGCCTTAGTTCGTGTTTCGAAAGACTTATAAGGGTTTTTGTCTGTTTCAGATTGTAGGATGGCCAGATTTGTCTGGTCGTAACGCAAGTAGTTTCCACTCGCCACCTCCGATCAGCAATGCTGTGAAATTCTCGATCAATGAGTAATTTACATGTTGAGAGCGGAATGTGGATTGTGGGTAAGTTACTAACATTTGATTGCGCAGCTCCAGCTCTTGCGAGCTCATCAGCTTTGCAGTTACCTTCGAATCCACTGTGACCCGGTATCCAGATAACTTGGACAGAATTCTGAACACTTATCTCGTTAAGAGATAAGAGACAGGATCGAACCACATCTGAGTGGGTATAAGAGGAGCTGAGTGCTCGAACGGCCGCTTGACTGTCGGTGAAAAAGCGGATATCCTCTAGTGATATTCTATTTTCTAAGAGAGTTTTCGCAGCATACCAGATAGCGCATACTTCCGCTTGGAATACGCTACAGTAGTCGGGTAATCTAAATGATAGATTGATGTGAGGGGATTTGGAAAAGATTCCAAATCCCACTTTACCGTCTTGTTTTGAACCATCTGTATATATAATCAGTGGGCCATCGATTTCGGTTAGATTTGTCTTCCATTCTTCCCTAGTTGGGAGTGAACAGGAGAATAGCAAGGGTGGTGATGGAAGACTTACATGATAGTCTATGTCGGAAGAGATAACAGTGTTCCTGTTCAGTATGGCCGAATGGCCAAGATACTTATTCCATTTCGATATAGCATTCATGCGTGTCGCTGCTTTCGCTGCAATCGCTTTGCCAGCCAGATCGATAGGGAACAAGTGAAGCAACGTATTTAAAGCCTTAGTAGGTGTTGTACTTAAGCATCCTGTTATCAGGAGGCAGGCTGTTCTTTGAACTCGATCAATTGTGGCTACTCTGCACCGTTTTTCGAGTGCTGTCCACCATACAACCACACCGTAGAAGAGTATCGGTTTGATGATCGAGGTATATATCCAATAAATGATCCGAGGTGAAAAACCCCAGGTTTTGCCTATAGCTTTCTTACAAGTATAGAGAGCTATGAAAGCTTTTTTACATCTGTTTTCGATGTTCAATTTCCAACTCAACTTCCTATCTAGAATAACTCCTAGATATTTAGCTGAGTCAGATAGGAGTAATGATTCCCCTTTTAAAGTTATTGTTTGCAGTGGAGGAGATTGTTGTTTCCTATTGAAGAGAACAAGATCTGTCTTTGCTGGATTCGCATTTAGTCCGCATTCGGTGCACCATTTTGACAGAATATTGATTGAGCGTTGCATGAGCTCAGTGAGGGTATTCAGGTGTTTGCCTGACACGCAGAGAGCAATATCATCTGCATAGGCTACAACCTTGCAGCCTGCTTTTTCGAGATTTCGAAGCAAACTGTTTACAGCGAGATTCCAGAGAAGGGGTGAAAGTACTCCGCCTTGAGGGGTGCCTTTGACGGCGTACATTCTCATGCGGCTTAGCCCAAGCTCTGAAGTGATTATTCTATTTTGGAGCATTTGTTCGATCATCTTTCGGATGGAGTAATTAATACCCAATTTGGCAATTTCAGATAAAATAGCGTTGGGTTCAATATTATTAAAAGCACCTTCTATGTCCATAAATGCGACAAGAGAGTACTCCTTATTGTGAAGGGAAGTTTCCACTGTTTGCACCAGTGAATGAAGTGCCGTTTCAGTCGATTTCCCTTTAGTGTAGGCATGTTGTGCCTCAGAGATCAACTTAGTATCAAGTTGGGTTTTGATTTGCTCATCTAAGACTTTTTCAAAAGCCTTTAAGCAAAAAGAGGTTAGGCTAATGGGCCTGAAGTCGTTTGCTTTGCAGTGTGAAGGTTTCCCCGTTTTCGGAATGAATACTACCTTCGATTTCTTCCAAGTTGTCGGAAGGTAAGAGAGATTTAAACACTTGTTAAAGATCCTTGTTAACCAAGGCAGTAGAATTTCCAGTCCTTCTTGAAGTTCTGCTGGAATGATGTTGTCAGGACCTGGTGATTTAAATTTTTTAAAGCTTAGTATTGCTGTAGAGATACTATTAGAGCTGATTAGATCTGATCTATTCCCATAATTACTCTGAGGAGTGCTGGGAAGTGCAGGTAGGTTGGCAACACAGCCTGGAAAGTGAGATTCTAGAAGTATTCTAAGAGTGTGGTCAGTTGAAGTAGTCCAAGTTCCATCTTGAGTCATGATAAAACTGGGAGAGACTGGGTTTGATGCAAGAATCTTGCGTAGTCTGCTTACTTCTGAGGTGTTCTCTAATTCTTGAGTGTATGATCGCCAGGATGTGCGTTTTGCACTTCTGACAGCTTTCTTAAAGTCTTTGAGACATTGTCGATATTCTTCCCATTCGTCTGTAATTTTAGATTGGTTAAAGAGTTTCCGAGTTCGATTGCGAAGTTCTGAGATTTCTGGAGTCCACCAAAAAGGTTTATGCTTACCTCCTGTTTTTGTCAGGGGACAAGATTGTCGTGCTGCGCTTTGACACGTCTTCGTTATCATGTTGACAGCGTTTTCGATATCGTTTTTATTTGCCATTTCAAACTGCCTGATATCAGGAAGTCCATTGGCAAGATGTTCTTTATATTTGATCCAATTCATACGTTTTTTGTTAAGGTACTTCATGGGTTTTGCCGTTTCGGCTTTTAAGGTGAATGTTATATATTGGTGGTCGGAAAAAGAGTGCTGTTTATCAACGCTCCAGTCCTGCACCAGTTGTGTACATGATTCGCTAGCAAGAGTAATATCGAGTACCTCTCTTCTAGACGAGTTAAGAAACGTAGGGACATCACCTCTATTACATATATCAAGCTTATTCGCTAGAATATAATCAAAAAGTTGCTCACCTCGTGTGTTGTTGTTTGTACTGCCCCAAACAATGTGATGTGCATTAGCGTCTGCTCCAATGATGATGCGTTTCTGGTTCAGATGCGCCGTATTGACGAGCCTCCTCACTGCTTCAGGAGGAGGCGCCTCCGCTGCGTCGTAAGGCATGTAAGCCGCCACAATCCAAATCGGGCCGTGGACTGCTTCAACCTCTATGGCAGTGGTGTCAGCATTGCTAAAGGGAAGAAGAAAAGCATTAATATGTTTTCGAATGAGAATACAAGAGCGCGATCTGACGTTAGCCTCACCTTGAAACAAGGTGTAGTGCCTATCTTTCAGGCCGCATATCTTGTTGTTTGATATCCAAGGTTCTTGGATGAGAATGATGTCTTCTCTGAGGTCAGAGAGACGAAGAATGAGGGCTGCCGAGGCAGCCTTAGAGTGGTGCAGATTAATCTGCAGCACTTTTAGACGGGCATTTGATGACTGTGGCGTTCGCGTCATCACCGCTATCTAAGAGACTATCCTCGTCCTCGAGTTGAATGTTGAATAAGTTTCCCACAAGTTCGCTGTTTGATTCCGAATCGGACTCAATCGTCGAAACTTGTGAGAGAGGCTTATCGACATCCATCTCGGGGGCCGCCGTACTCTCTTCGCTGGGTGCGAGGAGATTTTTCGGCTGATAGGTCCAAATGGTAATGGTAGTGAACCCGAATGCCACAATCCCCTTGCGGTCGTCCAGTGCTTGAACGCTTTCCTGGTCCAGGAGCAGCGTGACATGTCTGGAGTTTCCTGAAGGCTCTTCCACCTTAACTACCCTCCAGTTTTCGGTGGGTAGGTTCGGGTTTCCGATCTTCAGTAGCTCCAGGATGGTTTCCGGATCGGATGGCTCTACAGGAATTCTTGCTCTGCCGCGGGGTTTGTTGGGGATATCGCTCTTTTTGATAAGTTGGAGATTCGCTCCGGGCCATACCTCGCCGAGTCGGTCGAGGGCCTTGCCATACAGGCTGACCGAACGTTGATCCGAGCACGCGATCAACTTGACCCTTGCCTGGAACCATCCCGCGTCAGAGCAGAAAGGAGGAGGCCCTGGGTTCTGCTTCAGAACGTCCAGGTATCCCAACTGGAGTTTTCTCTCCACAATCTTCCAGTTTGATGGAGAGATGAAACCGTCAGGGTGGCTCTTATCCACCACCGCCATGACCAGACTATCTCTGGCAACTTCGCAGAACTTGCGTAATTTGACCTCAGAGGAAGCTTTATGCTTCTTGGGGTCGTTGGAGCTAGAAGGATCCTCTGAAGACCGCTGCCGCTTAGCTGCACTCGGTTTCTCTTTGGATGCCTCATACTTCCGAAGGACTTCCCGGGCCCAACCGAGAGTTGACTTTTGTTGGTCGGACAGCTCCTCCTCAGGGGTTTTGCCGAACTTTTCCATAAGGAATGTGGCGCGTCTTCGATCTCTGTATCGACGGAGATGAGGAGGGATGGGTTTTTTGGAGACTTCTGTCCGACTTGTTTTCCCAGTTTCTGGCAAAACAGATTTGGTGATCAATGGGTTCTCCGCAGCCGAGTCGGTTTTGGAGGAAGTAGAAGCCACCTGGGAGTGCGGTGGTGTCTCCCTGACGGTCTTGCTCTTAGTGAGCACTTTAGCCACCGAAGGGGTGGTTTTTGACTCCGCCATTAGTTTGGTGGAGCCAACAGGTCTTCCGCGTCGGGAAGGAATTTTTTGTTGTGTTGTTTGTTTTATGTTAGTTTTGTTCATTTTTGCGGGGCGGTCACTCAGCTGACGAGTCAGCAGTCGTAACCAGAGATTTTAGTAGGGAAATAATGGGGTTCGCCACGCCAGAGCCCTATGCCGTGGTAAGTCTAATTTAAACTGGGGTGCGACAGGTGCCCCAGAGTCCGCATACTAGCGACTTAGCTCACCCTAAGCCATGCATCCCTCGGCGTATGCTGTTCCACCTTGGATTGGTAGCCTTTGATATAAGGAAGTGGCCTTCTCCCCGTGAGTCCATGTTTACTCCATTCGTATTAGCAGAGACATGACCTACTAATACGAGTGGCTTCTCGCCTTCCACCGAAGTGGATATGGGTCACTGCCAGCAATTATGGCAGTTACGGCACGCGTGCAGTAACACTGCACTACATGTTCTTCCCCCTACCATAGTTGTTGGTTGACAAGAACTAGGCTGGTTCGCGAGTAGGCTTTTACCAAGGCTATGACCTACTTAACCACAGAAGATAACTGTGGCGTACCCTATCCACCACCTGGGACGCGCCGCAATAGGTGCCCAACCAAAGGGATAACTTAATGGTTTTAGTTTTTGTTTTTTTTTATATCTTATTTGTTTTTGTTTAGTTTTTTTAATTATGTCTTTTAATTTTTTTTTTATATTTTTTTTTTCATTTTTTTATTTTTTGTTCAATTTTTTTATTTTTTATATCTTATTTTTTAATGTTTTTAATTTTTTTTAGTTTTATATCTTATTTGGTTTTTTTAGTTTTTTTTATTTTTGGTTTTAATTTTTTTTTATATTTTTTTTTTTTTTTGTTTATTTTTTTATATTTTTTTTCAATTTTTTTATATCTTATTTTTTTAATGCTTTTAATTTTTGTTTTTATATCTTATTTGATTTTTTTAGCTTTTTTATTTTTTTTTTTTAATTATTTTATTTTTTTTTTAATTATTTTTTTTTTATGTTACGGTGGTATATATTCAATGAAAATTTCTTTAACAATCCGAATTAATACGAAATGAATTAAAATTGAAAAATAAAAGAAAATATTTTCTTCCCGCAAAGCGCACTGTGATGTGTCCTTGACAAGTATTCGCTGATGATTCCATTATTTATTTCTGCAGAAAAACATTTGTGAATCATAATTATTAACCTAAATAAACACAGAAAAGGCATGCGCATGTAAAAAAAACAAGAAAAAACTTCTTGCATCACTGGTTCCAGTTCTAATCAGCATACGAGGCTAAAATCCAATGACTTTGCTGCCAAACATCAAATAGCAAAAGCCAACATTGCGTACTGGCAGATGGTCGCTGCTGCGCCAGACACAACAGCAGGCGTGATATGATAGTTTTGTTGTCAACAATGAACTTGCGTAAATTGAAAATTTTATTATAATTTTAGAAAAAAGAGGTGTGTGTGTGTATGTGTGCCTGGCCCGTTGCTCGCCATTCATTGCATTGTGGGCCGAAAACTCGGCCACTTGGCCGTTTCGCCGGTCATTCACTCGTTCGTTCGAATTTCGACATTGGCAAGTAATCTTCTCTCTTCTACACTCAACTCGTTGTATTTCGCCTGGTTTTAATGAATGAATGAATATGAATTTTATGAATATTGAAATCACTTGCCGCCAGCCTTTACTACAAAATGCCACCAACAACACACCACACCATATTACAATTACCGCCACTTAAAGAGCAGAGCCACAGCGCAGCACAGCACAGAGAGGAAAGGAACAAACTCATCGTTACGCTGCCTTGTACCGCTTCTATGACGCGCGTCCACAATTCATAGCACAAAACTTACATTGTTTTTGGTTTTGTGGTTGTTGTTGTTGTGTTTGGTAAAAAGCGCAAGCATCATGATGATCGCAATGAATCGGTAAAAAGTACTAGTACTAATATTTTACTATCTTTAGGTCAAGAACTTCTCTGATGTGCTATGCGTACGACTTTTGTAGGTGTTTACAGCGAACAAGTGGAAAAAGTGGTCAATCTTGGGGTTTGTTTTTGAAATCGATAGCTACTCTTTGAAAATAGCAACATAAGCACAACACAGACATTACATAACAACAACAATAACAGTAACAAGTTTTCTAAAAGTCACTTCAAATGAGTTGGTTAAAATTCTGTTAAGATTTCATAAATGAGTTGGCTATTTAAGAGTGGCGTAGGTCAACGGAAATATACAAATTAGCTGGGTTGTAGATTTTCGAGTGAACTATTAGTGATAATTCTAAACTTTAAATAATTCGAACAAAACGAAAAAAACGCATGCATAGATGTATTTATTTATTATAAAAATACAAAATCTGAAAAGGCAAACCATTTTGGAATTTTGTAAAATAAAATAAAATTTTGAAAAATTAAACTAAATAAATTAATTGCGAGTCTTAAGATGTTGTTTTTCGTTGTTGTTGTAGCAGAAAAAACATTTCGTTGTTGTAGCAGCAAACATTTCCCATTGCACGACGAGTGCTGCTGAAGTAACAGTCCTTGGTGGATGTGTAATAAATCCGGGTAGTTCCGGTAGCGTAAAACCGATTGTCGGGAGAACGAAATTTTAAAAAGCAGTAGGCATTAGTTGTAGGCAGAAATAGTTCCTTGTCCTCTTACTAGAGTGGTTGCTGCCAGAGGCTTAAGTGTGGTCAACTCAGAAAATGAGCTCGGCAAACACTGTTTTCTTTTTTTTCATGGATGGCTGCAGGACCGAGCACGGTTCCGGCTCAGGTGTCTACGTGGAATCAAGCGGAACAAAACTACACTTGGCTCTTGGAATGCATGCATCTGTGTTTCAGGCGGAGCTGTATGCTGTTCAAGAAGCGATGAACTTTGTTGTGGAAAACAGATGGAAAGGCAGATCGATATGTGTTTGCAGCGACAGCCAAGCTGCGCTAATGGCCTTGGACAGCCCCCCAACCTCTTCAAGGGTAGTCGAGTCCTGAACTATGTCGATAGACTTAATATCCTGAAGATAACATGGGTCCTGGGACACATGGGTATCGCGGGTAAAGAGATCTCTGACTCTTTAGCCAGAATGGGCTCTGAGGCCAACTTCCCTTCTGCAGCCATCAAGGCCACGGTTAGCAAACGGATTACTCTAACCCACAAGAGAACTTGGCAGGCTGAGAAAGGCTGCAGATGGACTAAACTGATGTTTCCTGTCATGTTCGATCGACTGTCGCAGATCCTCCTGTCATAACGCAGAAGGGAGTGCAGACGGCTGGTTGGACTGTTGACGGGCCACTTTTTATGAGCGAAGCACATGGAAACGGGGGGCGTCTCAAACAGTGTAGTCTGCCCAGCTTGTGAAGAGGAGGATGAGACGGTGGACCACTTCCTGTACGTCTGCCCCGCCTCGAATCAGGTTTGAGTTCTTTGGCACTGATGTGTTAAGAAGCGACCATCTTGGCTCCTGGGCACCACAAGGTCTACTCAGATTTCTTTGGAGATCGGGTAGATTTAAAGAAAGTGAAAAGGGAATCCAAGTGTAGTACAATGGACTTCATTCAAGTCTGAGTGCTGCACTTGCTGTTGTCCCGAAAAAAAACCGTTCGAGTTCTACTTTCATTGAATGTTGGTGAGAGTGAATGCGATACTGGGCATCTGCTAGCGCCGCTAGCTCTCTTCTCTACTTCTGACTACAGGCAACAGAGTAGGGTTTCTGGTTCTGGACTCGATTCTTCAAATCCTGTTTTAGATGCTTCCTTTGCTCCCCTGTTTTCCGAAGCTCCATCATGTTCCGTTACACATACAGATTTACGTTGTTAGACCCAACTGGACCCGAAGATACATGTAAGTGTGGTTCGGGGAATACATTTAAGGGATAATCAATTTAGAAGTATCGGATTTTAATATGAAATAAATCAACGAAAATTCAAATAGACTGGGCAATCTTTATTATTTTCGAGTAGAACTTGGCCGCAACTGCACCGTAATTCGGCCATCCGTAAACACCAATTTTGAATGACTCGCTGGAGGACTTCGATTGGTATCTCGTGAATAACTTTAGTAATGTTAGCTTCCAATGTCTCAATCGAAACTGGTTTATCCACAAAGCATTTCGACTTTTCATACCCCCACAAATAAAAGTCCAAAGATGTGATATCACACAATCTTGGCCCCCAATTCACTGATCCGATAAATTGCTCACCGAAACGACATCAAACAACGCAGTAAATCTATTGTTTTACGGGCTGTATGGCAAGTGGAGATCACGGGCTTCAAAACGTGGTTTATTATTGCGCGATAGCGTTCGCCATTCAGTGTTACATTAACGCCGGGCCTCGTCTTTGAAGAAATATGAGCCGATGATTCCTCTAGCTCCTAGGCACCAGAACCACACCTAACGTTTGTTTTCAAAGGACGTAACGGTTGTTCTTGAATGCCTTCGGGTTGCTCTTTAGCCCAAATACGGCGGTTTTACACTTATTGATGTAGAGTCTTGCAACGGACATGTTTAGCGCAACTATAAGATCAGAAGCAACTTCAACTTCTACTGAAGAGCTTACTCTTTCATAGTTTGGGAATTTTTTTTTTTTATTTTTATCATTATTATTATTATTATTTTTTTTTTTGACGCAATAATTTGTGCAAGAATGAATTTCGTTCAAGAGCTCCGACACTAATAACTTTGAATTGCTCGCATTGCGTATTTGACTTCGAATTTCGCTTAGAAAATCATCGTCTTCGATTCCTTCTGCATCTGCCTGGACTAAAGCTTTGCAATACTTGCGAGTGTAGATGAGCCAAATTTGGATGCACATTGAAAAAATTTAAATTCTAAAAGTTACATTAATTGAACAAATTTTTCCACGAATGTTGCTTTTTCAATATCAATAATTTAAAAATTTATAGGTAAGCCGAAAAGATGCACCCGAAGCATCTAAAAAATTTCACTAATTCGACAATATAAAATAACAGTAAAAAGCACAGTGCAAATTGAAACAGACGCTTCATCAAGTAACTAGCAAAGAGGCAAAGAGTATAGGCGTGAGTTATACATTCTTTATTTTATTTAATTTTTTTTTTTGGTTAATTTTTTTTTTTATTTATTATAGTATTTTTTAATAATTTTTTTTTTATAATTTTTATTTAGGTTTTTTTATTTATTTTTTCTGTATTTAATTTTTTTTATAAAATTTTTTTTTTTTATTTCGTTTTTTTTTTATTTAATTTTTATTTATTTAATTTTTTCTTATTTAATTTTTTCTTTTAAATATTTTTTTTATTATATTTTTTTTTATTTAATCTTTTTTTATTTAATTTTTTTTTTAATTTCATATAGATATTTATATATTTATATATTATTATTTTTTGGTTTTTTTGTGTTCGTTGATAAATTATGATGCAAATTGACATTCTCAATATTCTCCATTGATTTGTGTTACTTACGCACATGTTCTAAAACAAAACACTACTACTACTACTGCTTGCTCTGGCGATGCACTAGCACAGATACTACAGAAACTAAATGAGCAAATGGATTTCAATAAAGCACTGGAAATACGCTTATCTAAACTTGAGATATTCTTATCCGAATCTAACCATGTCTAAAACCCTAAAAATACTTTTATGGAACTCGAATGGACTACTAAAGCACAAAAATGAGTTGGAGATTGTACTCAATTCGGAAAATGTTGATGTCTGTATGATATCTGAAACGCATTTCACAACGCAATCATACATAAAAATTAAAAACTATGAAACCTATCATGTGATTCATCCAAGCAATTGTGCCCGAGGTGGTAGTGCAATAATAATAAAAAGCTGCATCAAGCACTTCGAAGAAGAAAAAGTTTCTGATGATGAGTTCCAAGTTACAGCCGTAACCATTAATGAAGATCAAAACCCCCTTTCGCTTATCGCACTATACAGCCCCCCAAGATACCAGATCAAATGTGAACAATATTATAAACTATTAAAAAGATATAAAAATAGATTCATCATGGGTGGAGACTTTAACGCTAAAAACGTATACTGGGGTTCAAGACTAACTACAACGAAAGGAAGAGAATTACATAAGGCAATGCAACTTGCTGGATGTGATGCGGTCACAACATGCAAACCAACGTACTGGCCAACTGATTTCAAAAAAAATGCCTGACCTAATCGATTTCTTCATAGTTAACAAAATATCTCGAAACTTTCTAGAAATTGAAGATAGTGATTATCTAAACTCGGATCACTCACCAATATTTTTGTCTCTCAGCGAGCATATCATTTTTAAAGAACATATGGACAAATTGAGTAACCGATTCACAGATTGGCATTACTTCAAGAAAATTCTACAAAATTGCAAAAATAATGCATCACAAATAGTTAATGAGGAACAATTAGATAGTGAAGTTCAAAATTTTACGTCCAACGTGCAACTTGCCTCATGGAAAAGTACTCCAGCTATTAAAAAAACCGCAGTCATTACTCAATACCCAAAGGACATCAGAGATCTTATTTCACTAAAGAGAAAACTTCGCAGTAAGTGGCATCAAACACGAGCACCAATAGATAAAACTAGGGTAAACAAAATGACCAAAGACCTCAGTCGGAAAATAAAGAAGTTTAAAAATGATGGGTTTTCTCGTTACTTGCATTCATTGTCCAACGATCGTCGTATGGATTACTCTTTATGGAAATGCACAAAGTACTTAAGAAGGCCACAAATGCACTGTCCTCCACTCAAGATAAAAGAAGGAAAATGGGCTAATAACAATTCCCAGAAAGCAGAACTATATGCAGATTATCTAGCTGATATTTTTACACCTCATGAGGCAACATCTGAAAGTCTGTCTACATCCGTGCTCCAAGAGTTTGAAGAAATTCCACGAGTCACGAGCGCCGAACTAAAAAGAGAAATTAAAATGCTAAAAAATAAAAAATCTCCTGGTTTCGATATAATCACTGCAGAAATACTCAAGCAGCTTCCCCCTAAAAGCATCCAAATTCTCACTAACATAATGAATGCATCTTTTAAGCTTCATTACGTTCCTATTCTCTGGAAAACTGCGGAGGTTATTATGCTCCAAAAACCAGGCAAACCTGGACACGAAGTTTCATCGTATAGACCTATATCACTCCTACCAGTGATCTCAAAGCTATTTGAAAAGCTGTTGATTAAAAGACTCAATAAAATAATAGAACGAAAAAAAATAATTCCAACACATCAGTTTGGTTTTCGAAGTAAACATTCTACAATCGACCAGGTACAGAGGATCACGCACGAAATTGAAAAAGCACTCGAAAATAAAAAAGTATGTTCTGGCGTATTCCTCGATGTGGCAAAGGCATTCGATAAAGTTTGTCACACAGGTTTGCTTTTTAAACTAAAATTAATACTTCCTAAGCAATATTACGAAATCTTGGAGTCGTACTTATCAGATCGCTATTTTCGAGTCAAGCAAGATGATGCTTATTCAAGTCTTCGACAAATAAATGCAGGTGTACCTCAAGGCAGCGTTCTTGGGCCTCTGCTGTACCTTATCTTTACACATGACCTACCGTCTGATCCTAATTACGTCACAGCAACGTTTGCAGATGACACCGCCTTGATTGCAGTTGGAAAAACTGAAAACGAATCGACAGCCACATTACAAACCGCGTTAAATAAGATCTGCCAGTGGACTAATACATGGAAAATTAAACTTAACAAAACAAAATCTGTACACGTAGTTTTCACAAACACTAAAATACAACATATACCACTATACATAGATGATCAACAAGTCCCATACTCAAACTATGCGAAGTACCTAGGTATGACACTTGACTGCAAACTTCAATGGAAAGAGCATGTCAAGAAAAAGAGGCAAGAATTAGACATCAAACTCAAAAACATGCAATGGCTCATGGGTAGCAGATCAGCTCTCACGATAGAAAACAAGCTGTTAATTTACAAGCAGATACTAAGGCCAGTATGGAGTTATGGGGCGCAGCTATGGGGGTGCGCCAGTCAAAGTACGAAAAACGAAATCCAACACTTCCAAAATAAGGTCCTTAGGTGCATTGTCAAAGCACCATGGTACTGCAGAAGTTCCGACATTGAGCGCGACCTTAAAATAAACTCCGTTAACACTGAAATCGCAAAGATTGCAGTTGCCCACAAAGAAAGACTATTAAACCACATCAATGAAGAAGCACTTAATTTAATTGAAACCAACGGATTAATACGAAGGCTCAGACGCACTAAACCTAGCGATCTCATACCACCATAGAATTGCTTTATGTTATGTAGAGTGTAAATTGTGTAATGTTATCATAATTAAGTTGCTTGTTAGTCATTTGTAAATATTTATGAACTAGTTGCAATAATAAAAAAAAAAAAAAAAAAAAAAAAAAAAAAGCCGCTATGTATGTGATTTGGTTTCAGGTGGTGGTGGAAGGACTCCCGTGGGAGATTATTCGTATCCAAGTTGCCCGTGGGCGAACTCTGTGCCCACTTCTTTGCTTATTCCATTGAAAAGCCATTTTGTGGCAAAATTACCCCCTTCTCCAATCCAATTCCATTTTCTTCCTTTTATTTCGAGTTTTATTGGGCAGCTTTTTTAGTAAGCAGAAGAAGGTCCATATTTGAGATTCTTCTCGACAAAAAGGTACGGCATATTATTCTGAGGCGACAAGAGGCAGTCCTGACGAACGACTTTGTTTATGGTGGATTTCCCGCTGAGCTTTCCTTTAAAGCGTACACTCGATGATTTTTGTACATAATTATATGATATATTATGGTGTAAACAGGTACTTTCTTCCTTGTTACTAAGAGTTGGCAGTAAAGATAAAAATTGCTTAAGCAAATTGGCTCTTGGTTTTTGAATTTACCAGATTTCTGTAGACCTTTTGCTTCTCTATTCAGAAGCGTACTTATTTATGTATATATGCACATACATACGTATTTATACATTATATAATGAGCCCCAAATGTCCCATAAATACCTCCTCAACAACAGAAACCTTATGTACAAAAATTTAGACGTGTTTTGAGTAATAATCGACTGGCTGCACATGAAATTTCTAATACAAAAATTTGGTGTCATGAAATTATATATTTTTTTGTTATACTCAAAGAGATTTCTTAAATGTATGCAAGATGTTTCCTTCAATTCGGATTGGGCATATTTTTAAATAATATTTTTTTAAGCATTTAAATTAATAAAAAATATGTAGTATTTTATATTTACAAGTTCGTTAATTAGTTTTAAGTCAAGGAACGTGCAAAGGCAGTGCATAGACATTTTTTTCATACCAGAACTATCTATTCAGAATTTATCCAAACCTAATAAAACAGAGAGGAAACTTGAATTAAGTATCTACATACTACTTACGTATGTTTGTGTAAAAGCATTTTAATTATGTATCTATAGCAGCTAACGAAAATCAAAAAACAATAAAAAACGTCGACAAGAATTTGGGGAAAAGTATAAAACCCCAAAAGGCGGCAGCAAGAAACTTGTTACAATCTAAGGAAATTGTCGGAAAAAAACCTGTTCCTGCTGTGTGAAGTGAAGTCAAGTTGCGTGTTGGCCAGTGCGGATGCACAGCAGTGGCATCCATATTGAAAATGGAAGACGGCGACAATACATGCATACAACCACCACTCGCGCACAGTGTTTATGCGCATTATATGTTTACCTACAGGAACCGGTATTGCCACTCACACACAAACACACACACACGAATGCTGGTGCAGAAACGGCGCGCTGTCGTGAGTAAATGGTGTGAACGCCAATGAAACTCCGCCTCTATTTCATACACTTACAGCAGCAGCAGCTGCAGTGGCTTTTTATGGCACTCCCTTGCATGTGTGTGTGTGACTGATTGAGCGCATGTGCGCAGTAGCTAGTTTTCGTGTCTTCTCGCTCACACATATCCAATTCGAATTTGGATACCAAGTTCTGCTAGCAGCGGCGCTGACTGTGACTACCGCAGTCTGCAAACATTTTGTTCGCTCACTCGCTGGCTAGGCTCCAGCTATGCTGATGCCTTTGACTGAAGCTGAGCAGCAACAGCAGCAGCACTAGCATTGGCTGCCGCCGACGTTAGCGGCAATTTTTTATTTTTTACACTGTTGTGTGCAGATGTGTGTGTAAATGCAACTCCATCGCCATCTCGGGCCGCCATTTGCGGGCCAATTATTTAGAATCAAATTGAAATTTTTATACTTGAACGCACTTCGGTCGATGGTGGACGCGTAAAACTACCTAACTACCAGCCAAGTAATCGTAATTCGCCGGCGTTAGAGTTCAATTTCAGACGGCAGTCAGCAAGGAAAGGTGAAGTGGCGCCATT
This sequence comes from Anastrepha obliqua, assembly GCF_027943255.1. NCBI lineage: Eukaryota > Metazoa > Arthropoda > Insecta > Diptera > Tephritidae > Anastrepha > Anastrepha obliqua. The sequence goes on along the minus strand of NC_072892.1, from coordinate 141,050,494 downwards.
CCTTTGTATGTATTGCACATACAGACATACGTACATATGTACGCACATGCACAGCATAGCCTACGAGCTCGAGTCCATTTTTGTTGTGTATTTCTGCGACTTTTGCGCAATAGTCGGTGATTTTAGTGATTGTGGGCGTCGTAAAGTGATTTCTTATGCAAGAAAATATCCTTGCAAGGAAGCATTTGCTCTCGGGCGTGTTAAGTGTTAGCTTGCTTGCGAAGCGCAGCAAAAATTGTGTGAAAACTAGCGACGGCTTTTAAGTTAAATGCAATTGAGAAATGTGGGAATTTTGCAGAAAAAAATTGGCAGTTTTGGTAATGAAAGTTTTGTGAAGCTTAGGGTCATGTAACTGTGTCAAACACGAAATTTAAAAAAAAAAAACTTGTTTTAGTAAAAAAATTACAAGCCTAATAGAAATACATTTACTGTCTGTTACCATAATAAACTTGGTATCTGCTTTTGTTTCCTACAAACTTGTGAAGAGTGAAAAATTTTTAAACTTATAGTACAGTTATCGTTACATGAGACATATATATGTACATATGTGTGAAATACTTATAACAACACAAAATGTAAAAGTTGCATAAAAGTGCTGAACAAAGTGAAGGTGTATTGGTATACAAAAACAACACATAGCCTGCCACAACAAACTCTTTGTAAAAACAGCAAACAAACAAGCAGCCATAAAAGTGTCTCAACCAACCATTGTTGCTTTGTGTGTTGCCAGCATCATTTTGTCCCTTTATGTGCCACATTTTGGTGTCACAACACTAAGCAAGTATTTGCAAAAAACAAAAAAACAACAAAAATAAATAAATAAAATTTCATTGCGCAATCAAAATCTTTCGCACTGCAAACCTACATTTTTGCGGCGGCACAAAAATTGTGACATATCGTAAATCTTTTTTTTTTTGGGATTATTTTATTGCGGCGAATGTGGCTTTGAAATTGAGGTGCGTATCAATTAACTATTGCTTTTAATACCTATTCAGCATCTTTTTTTTCCTATTTCGCTTACATTCATACCTGTGTAGCGTAATGAGTTGTTGTTAGTTTAACTTTGATTGCAATTATGTTGAGTTTGAAGCGCACTTGAAAATGTGATGAAGCAGTTCAATTTATGATACTTGCGCTTCGTGCACTAAGAGGCATGCACGCATACATACACACATACATACATACATATACACATGCAGGAAAATATGCTGTTGTACGTTTGGGCAAATATGCAAACTGCTTCATATCGATTTTTGGTTTCATTTACGCTGAGCCTTCGTTGGTCTAATTAGGAATAAAATCGGCGCTATTCAGTCGAGCTTTCGGCAAACCAAAATGCGTACGATATTTGAGGACAACTTGAAAGTGAAACTAATTATTTATTTATTTTTTATTTTCAAGAAGTTGGGAAAACATAATTTCAGACTGACTAGTAAAACTATAGAATAAAGAAAAAACTTGGTACTGCCATAGGTTCTGTTACAATTAAGGGGGAACACCACTATAAACGCGTGAAAATTAAGGGAATTTCATTAATTTTTTTTTATACGTAGGGATGATTATTTGAGGATCGGACAAGTTATAATTTATTTAACATATATTCAACTATACTGATACAAATTTTTATTAAAAAATATTAAAAATTACAATTGTTATTAATATTAATGCAATGACGTCATAAAAAACTGATGCACCCTGGCGGCCATGATACAGCGGTGAAAAATCATCTGAAAGCAAAAACCTAAAAAACTTCTTAATCTATACATCAATGGCTATCGTCGTACGTGGCGGTTTTTTACATTTCTTTGTTTTTTGAGAAAATGGTGCAGGTTTGAAAAATGAGTTTGTGTTTTTATCCTGTTTTTGTTTTCGAAAGGCTTGAAAAATAGAAAAATATTAATACTACAAAAATTATATACATGTACAAAAATTAAAAAAAAAAAAAAATTAAAATCGGTTCATAAGTCTTCGAAAAATTATAGGCCACCATGTTCAGAAAAGTCGTTTTGAGAAAAAAGCGTTTAAAGTTTTTATTGGCCGTTGTAACTCACTCCCTGCACTTATTGTATTGAGTATAACTTCGTCAATTTTCAAGATTTTAAGTTGAAATTTTATTACATATGTTTGAATATCTCTACTTTAAGAAAGTGCTAAAAAAATCGATGGTTTTTGAAAAATCACTGAGGTGTTCCCCCTTAAGTTCGTTATAGCTATGAAATTATAATATTTTTAATGCAGTTAGTTTTATTTAATCATGTAAATATTGCAAAAAAAAATTTTTTTTTAATTTTCATTTGAAATGGTCATCATTTGCTTTTACATAAACCTTCAAACGATTAGGCCATTTAGCTATTGCAGCACGGAGGGTTTCCATGGGTATTGGCGTCGCTGCTTGAACCAAAGATTGTTTGAGCCACCTGTGAGGCCATATTCGACAGGTTGTGTTCTCAAATTCTTACCACAAAATGTAGGATTGAGATCTGCACTTTCAGACGGCCAATCTTCTGCGGCTATGAACCCAGGCATATTGTTTTTTACCCACTGCTGGGTGGTTTTTGCCTCATGTGCTGGAGCGAAATCTTGCTGGAAGATCCAACGCTCGCCATTGAAAAGAGTACTGCTTCACCACGTCTTCTGAGGCATCCCCTTAGTACACTTTTGCGCCGATCTTAACAAATTTTTCGTAGAAATGCGTTTACAAGACATTCCCCACCAAACTATTACGGAGGCTGAATGATGGCCACGCTGAACCTTGGAACAATTTTTTTTTGCACCTTTAGAAGGGGGCAATTAATGACGCCTTTGATTGAAAACAAACAAAGGGACAAATCAATGACGCCTTTGATTGAAACAAACGATGAATCGATCTTCCACTTTCTAAAGACTAGCAAACGTGATGTGTAAGATGGGATAGGAACAGAAAACTTTAATGAGCTTAGTACAAATTTCAGAGGCACCTTTTATACACCTTCGATCCTGTCGTTAAAATTTATGGTATGACCTCCAAATAAAAGTGGTGAGCCAACCTTGAGCGAACGAAAAAAATAAATAGAAGTTTCTTTATACACAGAAATTCGTTAACTTTGAGCTATTCCGTCGTACAAAGCCTTAGACATAATATGATTTAGACACAATATGATTAAATGAAAAACGACTGTCAAAAATTACACCCAAATCTTTAGATTCTTTAACAGATTGAAGTGCAATATTAGCTATGCTATAAGAAGTATGAAATACAATGGGAATTTTGGAAAAAGTGGCCTCACAGCATTCGTTGATATTTAAAGGAAGTTGAGCTTTTTGACACAACACAACAAATTTGTCTATTTCTGCATACCTTAGTTGTGTTATTTATAACTGAAAATATTTTTAAATCATCAGCAGATAACAGAAAATTCGCAAAGGGGAAGCCATTACTAACGTCGTTTATGAATAACACAAAGCGTAGCGAACCGAAAACTTCCAAACACTTCCACTGCCCTGTGGCACTCCAGAGCAGGCAATGCATGTTTCAGAGGATCGTCCATTAATTGTGACCACACAACGCCTTCCACATAAATAGGATTTCAATCGTTGCAGGAAAACAGAGTGAAACTCAAGCGAAGATAATTTATATATGTAGTAAAATGTTGTGTGGGACTCTGTCGAATGCTTTGGAAAAATCCGTGTAAATGCTGTTGTTGTTGACTTGCTGCCCTACTGACAAGGCTCTAATACAATATTCACTAAAAATGGCGACGGTCTAGAAATTGTGGACCGTCCAATCCATCCATGAATCCATGCAGGGAATTAGGCTTTTAGTGGCAAAGGACATCTTTGATTTCAAAAAGCTTACAAATTGTTGAGAGCTTGAAAATTGGCGCTTTTAAAAATTGGGGATATATAGGTTGGCAAAAAAGTCTTGCGGTATTTTTATTGAATTTTCAATTGTTCATAAAATTGGTTATAATAATGCGATTTAAGTCAAATATGCGCCGTTTTGTTCGATGACGAGTTCCCAACGAGATGCCAACTTCATAATGCCCCTCTTATAGAAGCTCGCTTCCCTATTGTCAAAAAACTCGGAGAGCCAATTTTCACAGGACTCTCTTGTGGACAACTTCCGACTACCAAGCTCGTTCGTCATGGACAGAAATAGGTGGTAATCACTTGGTGCGAGATCCGGATTATACGGTGGATGCAAAAGAACCTCCCATCCGAGCTCCCGGATCTTCTGGCGCGTCACCAAAGATGTGTGTGGCCTGGCGTTGTCCTGATAGAAGACAATTCGGCCTCTGTTGATCAAAGATGGCCTCTTCTGCATGAGTGCTGCATTCAAGCGGTCCAGTTGTTGGCAGTACAGGTCCGAATAGAGCGTTTGGCCATAGGGGAGCAGCTCATAGTGGATGATTCCCTGCCAATCCCACCAAACACACAGAAGAACCTTCCTGGCCGTCAATCCAGGCTTGGCCACCGTCTGGGCAGCTTCACCGCTTTTTGACCACGACCGTTTGCGCTTCACGTTGTCGTAAGTGACCCACTTTTCATCGTCAGTCACCATCCGCTTCAAAAACGGGTCGATTTTGTTGCGATTCAGAAGCGATTCGCATGCATTCATACGGGCAAAAATGTTTTTTTGCGTCAAGTCGTGTGGCACCCATACATCGAGCTTCTTTTTGAATCCAAGCTTCTTCAAATGGTTTATAACGGTTTGATGACTCATGCCCAGCTCTTGGCCGATGCTACGGCTGCTACTATGCCGGTCTCTTTCGATCAATTCAGCGATTTTATCGGAATTTTCGACGACAGGCCTTCCGGACCGTGGCGCATCTTCGATCACCTCTGCACCAGAACGAAAACGTTGAAACCATCGTTGTGCGGTGGAAATGGAAACTGTATCGGGTCCATAAACTGCACAAATTTTATTGGCAGCATGAGATGCATTTTTGCCTTTATCGTAGAGGTACTGTAAAATATGGCGTATTTTCTCTTTATTTTGCTCCATGTTTGCGACGCTATAACTCACGAACGACTAAAAGCAAACAACAATTAATAAAACACGTGTTAGCACGTGAAAAGAGCTTTCCAAAAAGCTCTAGCGTGAACCGATGCGACGAATACAACTAGAACTACGCGCTTGCAAAGACAAGCTTGCGGAAATACCGCAAGACTTTTTTGCCAAACTTTATTTGCTAGTTTCCAGTAATCGATGAAAATTTCAGAAGATAATGACTTATTTCTGATTATTTTTAGAGGTGAAATAACTGCCGAACATCTTTAGAACAACTACAGAAAGCCAATCGAGCTATTACTGAGACGTTGTAGGTGATGAATGCAGTGATGGCAATTATGAGAGTTTCTTCCACTCACCACTTACATTTTCCAGGCGGAGGTCTACGCCTTAGAGCTGTGTGCCAGAGAATGTCTACGAAGAGGCACGCGCGGTGCCAATATTAAAATTCTCTCTGACAGTCAAGCAGCTCTAAAATCGCTGGATAGCTTCTCATTCCAATCAAGGTTGGTTTGGGAATGTTTTAAGTCCTCAACACCCTAGCATCAAGAAACTTTGTTTACTTGGCACGAAGGGAATGAAATTGCGGACACTTTAGCAAAAAGAGGGCAAACACTCCCTTCAGAGGTCTTGAACCTTTCTGCTGGGTAAAAAACAGCTTCAAAAGTGCCTTTCTGTGTGAGAAAAACAACGAGGCCTAATCGATTACTGGAGAGCCCAATCGGGCATGCGGCAGTCGAAAAGACTCATAGATCCTGCCGGGTGCTAACTACTCCACATAAAGATAAAGCATTGGTGTGGTTGTTGTTGGTTGTGGTTGTTGTTGTTGTTGTTGAAGTGGTTGAGTATTTCTACTGCAATAATCCTAATTAGCGACCAGCACCGTTTTGCTACCAACTGTTCTCGTGTGATGATGTCTGGTTTCTTTTTTTATTTTTTGCTTCTAAGTCAGATCCATTTTGTGCGATCCAAGTATAGCAGCAAATTCTTTATCTCGATGTCTCACATCTCATTAATTCGCTGTCAGAAAGAGCTAGGTCGTGCCCGAGGTAGCCCTGGATATTCACATAACTAGTGGAAAAGACTTTCCTTTAGCCCTTCGGCTTGAAAGCTTCTGCGGATGGTATTCAAGGCGAGGTTGGGTCTGGCTGCATGATCCCCTACCTTCCAATGACCTGCAAGGGTTGCAGTGATGCGTGAAATGTTTGGTCGAGAACATCCTGACAGGTAATTCGTTCCTTGGATTTTGTACGACGGCCATGTGTTTTTTGTTGTAATACATATAGTTAATTGCTTCCAACTTCTTTCGGCTAAAGCATGAGAGTGCGAAGCAATGGATGCTTTTATTGTGTTGAGTGAGCCGCCTCTGCTATGTCTAGTGTCGGACCTTTTCTTGCCAGCTCATCCGCTATCTCATTACCCCGTATGTTCCTATGACCGGGAACCCATATCAGAGTAATTTCAAGCCAATGACTAAGCATTTACAGCTCCTCTCTACATTGTAAGACTAGTTTGGATGAAATGGAGTTGGAGTCCAAGGCCTTTATAGCTGCTTGATTGTCTAAAAAGATAGCTACTCTTGCACCAACTTCCTTGTAGAGTTTTGGTGATTTGCATGCTTCTCTGATCGCTAAAAGTTCTGTCGGAACACGCTGGCATAGTCAGGAAGTCGAATTGATTGAAATAGGTTGAGCGACTCCGAATGGAAACCAGCTCTCACATCACAGTTCATCTTAGAACCGTCAGTGTAGATTTCAATATCGTATCTTCCAATCACCTTCCCTTTGCCCCATTCGGCTCTCGTTGGAAAACGTACCGTAAAGTCTGTCTTGAAGTTAAGGTCGGAGACTGTATAGCCTGATTTGTTTTTGAGCAGCGTGGGTCCCTGTAGGAGGATCTTGCTGTGAGCGTACGATTTTGTTGCCCAGCTTCCTATGTCTCTGAGCCTCACCGGTGGGATACCCCATTTTTTACTCAACATTCTCCTGCACGTGTAAAGTGTTATATTCCCTTTCTTTACCCTGTCCTCTACGTTGGACCTCCAGGTGTGCTTGGGATCTAAGATAACACCTAAGTATTTTGGTGTGGTACTCAGAGAGAAAATTCTACATCAAGAAAAGAAAATGTATTTCCAGGAAAAACTGTAAATACCCTATTTGATGTGCATCGCAAGTTTATATTAAATAAACAATAATTGATTTTGAACTTCGTAATTCCCAATCATTTGATGTTTTAGAAAAGGCTAAAATGTCGTACAGATTGAGGCTCATTTCTTAAATATTAATATTTCTTAAATAAATAAATAAATAAAAGCAGCAACACTTTAGAGATTTTTAAGCCGCTTAGCCTTAAGCGACATGCTTAGGCCGGTGCTTCCAACTACATATACAGCTTTGGCCAAAAGTATTATATTAGGCACCCCACTAGGTAGGTAGGCAGGGTGGCTGTCGCAACGACACACTTAGACCTTTCGCAGGTCCATTTTGATCACTCCATTAATCACTGCATTTTTCGTTTTAAAAAGTAAAGCATTATCTTCTATTATACAAATCAGTGCAAATAAAAGGAATTAGTGATAAAAACATTAATACTTAGTAGTCCACCTTTTGCTTTGATAACAGCAGCAATAATGCTCTGTAACAAGCTTTGCACATTCGGCTGTACTCGTGGCCCTCCACTCGTGAATTAAATCATTTTTCAGGGCGACGCGTGCAAATGGACATTTCGCCGACACCATCAGCAGCCTTACAGCACCGGATCATAATGCTGCCTTTTTTTTGTGGTCGAAAGCCCATGACCATTATGGCCGTCAGTGTGGGACTTTAACCCGAACTAAAACCCCCTCTTGTCCGAACGGTTGCTCCTCCCGGAACTTTGGCGTTGAGTACTACGTCGGGAGGCCGTTATGAAGTATATTAAGTCAAATCAGTCAGTCTCTGTCAGTATGAGAATCTGTGCGGTGTCCGTCCTGCAATCACTCTTCAGCATTTCTGTAGTTGACGCAGATTCGCCTTTCGGACCCCTTATTCAACACGCAGCGTTTTTATTATACGCGTTACTACACCACTTAATGCTCACCATTTTCCAGATTTATCGCACATTTGCATCGTAAGGTTTGCCTCTGTGGGATGCTCACCAAAAACCCAACCCTGCAAAGGTTTTCTCTTTCGGTGTCGAAACACGGGCGCCGGAATAGCACATGCCTTGCACTCTCGGGTGCGTCAGGGTAGACCGGGCAAAAGCGGTCGTTTTCCAAATTAAAACGGTGTAGATACTCCTTAAAACATCCGTGACCGCTCAGCAGTTGCGTCACGTAGAAGTCTACTTCCGCGTGCTTCCTTTTATACCATTTCTCTATGTCTGGTATCAGTTTGTGCGTCCAACGACCATTTTTTGATATAATGCTGCCTGCTCTATGCTTAAAAGTGGGTACCTCACGAAATCTGGTTGCCATTTCTTGGCAACCCGTCGCCTCACGAACGTCACACGAAAGGACTGCAGAACTATTATAGCTATGCTGACAGGACAAATGCAGGAAATACAGAGAGGATGTTGAGGAAACTTTAGAACACCTTCTGTGCATTTGTCCGGCATTATTAACAACGCTTTTAAAATGTCTAGAAGCTACACTGTTTGAGGGTTTAAAGGACGTCTCAAAAGCGGATCTCCCAGCGCTGCTTAGATTCGCCAAAAGCGTTTACATCCTACATGATGTCTACTTTCAGTATTCAGTATCAGCTAAGGACCGAAAGGTCTATGCGTGGCTTAATGCCAACCAGGCTAACCTAATCTAAGCTTACCTCGTAGTTCGATTCATCAGACAGATAGAATACTCCACCAGTCTTCCTCCATAAAATGTTGGTATCGGAGTGCGCATTCTAAACGCTTTTTCCACGGCTAATTGGTGCGTACACGCATTTTGGGTGTTCGGCCGAGCTCCTCCTCCTATTTGTGGTCTGCGTCTTGATGTTGTTCCACGAATGTAAGGATCTACAGTTTTAAGCCAACTCCGAACAGTAAATATCATATTTTTCAGATTTTTCATGGCAGAAATACACTCGAAGTTTTACCATTGCCGAATGGCGAGCGCTATTAGAAACAACTTTTTTCTATCATTTTGGTATTTCATACACGGGGATTCGCACCTACGCACTTCCGAATGGCAGTCACGCACCACCCATGCGGCCGTATTGAAGACAAATATCAACTAACTAACAAAAAGGTGTATTAACAGAGCTGCCGTGAAATCAGGCATGAGACAGCTGCATCAATTTTGTAATTGTGTTCCATAAATAATGGGAATATCAGTTATTTCCAATCAAGCTATAAAATATACTAAAATAAATTCAGTTTTTTCATATTTTATTTTGGACTAGCATGTCCACTCCTATGTCTGCATGTTGGATGATTAATTTTGCACTACCTTGTATATCCTACAATACACATCCATACCCCTACCAATCCTGTCAACTGACAAACGCATCTAATAGCTGCTGACAAATATACAATAAGTATTCAAAACTGCATAGTTTAATACAACAAAAAAAAAAAACATTCAACAGAAATGCGGATACATTTTTAGTGTTGGTGTTTGTGCGTAGGGGCGAAACAAAGCCAACTACAAATTGAATAATATTTTCATAGGCCACAGTTGCTAGAACACCTTCTGTCTCCACTAAAATGAAGCAGCTTACATAAATGTACACACATACAATATTTATATATTACATATATGTGCCTGTGTGTATTTATGGGCATGTAGTGGTGGGAGAAGTGCTGTCTATGTGGGTAAATGCAAAGTAAACAAGAACTTTGAATGTCGCTCACAAATTTGTACAAATGCCCAAGAATTGTTACCAAAAAAAAAAGTGAAATAATTGAAATAAAATAAAAGCAAATGCATAGTAGAATAATCGAGTGAAAAAGACCTAAAATAACAGCTACAATTATGGTCGAAACACTTAGAAAAATATGGCTACGATGAGCGTCAGAGGGTGAAGTGAATGTGAATGTGAATATAAAAGAACTATGGAGAAATGTAGGGAAAGGTAAGCGGGGGGAAAAAGAAAGGTGGGTGCGCAACACAAAACGAACGGAATATTAGAATAGCCAACAGTTGCTTGATTTAAGGTTGTTTAGTTTAGACAAACAGCTTCGTTTTCAAATAACTTACAACAACAAATACGAAATAACACCTTTAATTCATATGCTGCTCTTTTTTTTTTCTTTTTTGTTTTTTTTTTTTTTTGTTTTTTGATTGTAACGAATTTGTTGCAAGCAAAACATTGGCCAGGCTCAGGCGGGAATAAGAATGTTTATTCTAATTTTGACCCTATTCAAGTGTTGCCTTAGCCCGAATGAACGATAGCAGCAAGCCTTCTGCCGCCTGCCTGCCTGGCTGTCATACCTGCCTAGCTTCGCCCACTAAATTTTTTTCCACAGAATTTTTTGTGGTGTTATTTTTTTTTTTGTGTTGCCTTTGTTTACTTAGCGATGTTAAGTAGTAATTTTCTGATAAAAAATATATGCACATAGGCGCTTGTGTTGGCCGTAGATTTTGTCAAGCATTTCTTATGCTTTATGTACTTTTTTTTCGAATACCAGCTTTTTGGCTCGATGGTATCTAATATTAAATGAAAGTAGGATTTATGGAAAACACTCCGCTTCCTTGCTTCCTTTGTTTGAGAAAGTATCTGCCTGCCAAGCAAGTTAGTAATACTTGTTCAACTGATTAGTTGTTGTAAATAGCTGTTAAGCCAGCAGTTAATCAAAGAAAATGTGCTCAGGGGTCCTGAGTTGTGTTCTGTTGTGTGTATGTTTGCTTATGTGCTTGCATTTATTCGGAGTAGTACAGTGAGTGTTACTAAAAGTCGCATAGAAATCTTTCAATGTTTAGAAATTGTTGTAAAGATATTGGCGCATGATCATATCAGTGTCCGTCACTCGAAGTGTAACTAACTTCAGACCGCTCGCGCTCATAGCCCGTGCGTCAGCTGTCTGTTAGTTGGCTAAATGACAGTCCAGAGTTGTGTTTACAAACGCGCGGAAGCATTTTGCCGAGAGTAAACTCGAAAAAAGAAAATCAGTGCTGGAATTCAAACGTCGGCAGGGATTGTTTGTGAGCTGGAGTACCTCGAAGCAAATAAAGTTTTTGTTTATCGCAACATTACTCGTTACAATGATACTGGTACCATCGCGAAACATCATGGAGTTGGCCATCAAAAGAGTGCAACGTCACGTGAAATGGTTCAAAAAGTGAAAACCGACTTGAGCGAAATCCCCGAAGAAGTGCCAATCAAATGGCGAAAGGACTGAAAATATCTGACCGTAGATAAAGAAAAATGATCTCACAGTCAAGCCTTACAAGATCTAAAAGAAGCATGATCTCACACCAAAGCAGCAACAACAAGTCGGACTTGAGAGAGCGAAGGAGTTGCTTCGTTTGGCCAAAAGCGGTCCATTTCCGAACATTGTGTTTTCTGGCGAGAAAATTTTTCAACTTGAGCAATTCGTAAATTCCCAAAACGATAATTTGAGTCATCGATTGGCCATCAGGAGGCAGCACCCGCCACAGGTAATGGTTTGGGCCACTGTAAATGCAGATGGGCGCTCCCCAATCGTTTTTATCGAGCCTGGCGTCAAGGTGAATACGAAATATTATCGGGAAAGTATACTGGAGGTTGCTTTAAAGCCGTGGGCAGACAAATACCTCGGTGGCAGATCATGGACGTTTCAACAGGACTCGGCACCGTCTCACAAAGCTCGAGTGAACCAAGAATGGCTAAAAAACAATGTTCCGAACTTCACAACGTCCACATACACAATGGCTCTCAAATTCACCAGACGCGAATCCGATGGATTATTCTCTTTGGGCCATTTTGGAGAGCAAAATCCGAAATAAAAGGTTCAACAGTTTCGAGGCGCTGAAAGAAGCCATTGTCCGCGAGTGGGCCAAAATACCTCCAAGACACATTCGGGCCGCTTGCGATTTGTTTCTGGGCCGTCTCAAGGCCATAGTCAAGGTAAAAGGTGGTCATATCGAGCAAAAGTATATTAATTCTTAATTTTGTATTGTTTTCACACATTTTTTTTCTTTGAATTGAATAAAAGTAATTTTCCAAACTAAATTTATGGCCTTTTTAGTAGGTTACATTTCGAGTGCCGAACCCTGTAGTATATTAAATGGATGCAGAGAAAAGCTAAAAACAATTATTATTTTTTATTCATACTGAGTTCTCCAGAAATGAAATTATATTTTTATTTTAAATTACTAGAACATTGTAAAACTATTGGAAATATTTCAAAATCAAAATAAAAAAAATAGCAACTGTCCGATTTTCAGTGGCACTCACTTTAAGTGGAATCCTGCATGCTTCTAACTGTTAACCAGCCCTTCTTGCGTTAACCTATAAAATCCGCTACCCGCTTGCCTACAAATCTGGCTTGTTGTAGATATGTAATTGCAAACAAAAGTTGCTGCCAGGATTTAGCGAAAACTGGTTGGGTTTCCTACTGCATCGCCTGACGGCCATTCAAAAGAAATTTATTAATTTTTCATACAAGCCTAGGCTATCATAAATAATAATCGCATTCTGTCAATGGTTGTTGGTTTAGCGAGCGTGTGAGTGAACGTCAAGCGAACTGCATCATCTGCTTCCGTACTTTTTCTGTGTTTTTGATTTTTGTTTAATTTTTATTTATTTTTTTTTTTTTAATTTTTTTTTTTTTTTTTTTTTTTGAATTTCGAAATGTGCATTTTTATGATTAATGATGCTTTTGACGGCACAAGCGGCAATTTATTTTTATTATTATTATTCTTTTGTTTTTTTTTCATTTCAAATTGTCTTAAATATATTTACTTAGTAACGTTAAATAAGACTGTCAGTTTCAGACTAACTGCCCGTTTGTGTGTCCGTCCATGCATTCGTGTACCTACGTGCAATTATCAAGAGACCGATCGTCGTCTTCATGCATTCGGAGCTCTTGCTGTGCCATCGTTCAAGGTGTTTTAATGCTCTATGCATATTTTCCCAAGACTCATTTAATGAAGCCGCACCATTCATTCCCTTGCTTCTCGACTTTTTGACGTTGCTTACCCATCACAAACGGTAGCAACTACTGGGCGTTATTTTAGTGCATATTTACTTTTCGAAATAACCCTGAGCGCAAATCCCACAGTACCGCTGGGTATTCCCACAACGCTTTTCATAGGGCTCGTATGAGAGGATGTTTGTTTTTTGTCTAATTCCAGCGTGGAAATGAATTCACATAGAATAGAAATATTTTATATAAATACATTATTTCCTTATCAAAATAAACTGTGTTGCCTTGTATTTTATAATTTTTTTTTTTACCTTCAAATCGATCGCCGCTCTCTTGGGAGTAAACATTTTGTGGTACTCCTGCGTTATGGTCTCTCCAAGCACGTAATCGTTGAATACGTTATTAAGCATGCTCGGTAACCTTTCTTATTATTTTTAATTTTTTCACTTTTATTATTTTTTTTTTATTATTATTATTTGAAAGCGACTCTCTTCATCAATGCCTCTTCAATGCATTTTTCAATGCATTTTTTCTTTCTGTCAATCAAAATATTTACATGTTCGCATTCCTCTGCCTTTTCGTGTGTATTTACATACATTCGTATGTATGTATGGCTGTATGTGTGTGTTGACTCCTTTTAAATTGTTTACTTTGTTGAAGGCGAAAACTCAAATGAGCGATTCAAGTGAGTTCCTGGAAGTGTTCCTTTTGATAAAATTCCCTTTTTTGTATGCAATTTTTTCACAACTTGAAATTTGTGATGCGCCGATAAAGATTGAGCTGTAATTTTGTATGCTTAAATTGCTGTTGATTCAAGTTATTCCCAAAATTTCTTTTACTCTTATTGAGCGCCGGAAAGCGGGAGTCTCACATAACACCAAAAAATTTAAAATAATAATTTATATTTTTTTAAAGCGGCCACATAAAAGTTCTGCGAAGTTGACCTTTTAAATTTTACCCATGAATAATAATAAAAATGGCTTTCTTATTTTTCACAATATTCTCCTCTGAATATGAAGGGTGGTTAAGTTTCAAGGGCCGGTCTTGATTTTGAATAAAATACAATGTTTTTAGGAAATTATTGTCATTTCTCTTTATTATGATAATATTGGTATGGCTCAATTACGTATGGAACAAAATATTGGCCAAATGGCCGCAGCGGCCTTGGCGGCACAACTCCATCCGATGGTCCAAATTTTCGATGAAGCTGAGGCATAATTGAGGTTCTATGCCGTTAATGTGCCGATTGATCTCATCCTTTAGCTCTTGAATTCTTGATGGCTCATCGACGTACACCTTTTCTTTTAAATAACCCCAAAGAAAGAAGTTCAACGGTGTCAAATCACATGATCTTGGCGGCCAATTGACATCGCCGCGACGTGAGATTATTCGGCCATCAAATTTTTCGCGCAAAAGAGCCATTGTTTCGTTAGCGGTGTGACAAATGGCACCGTCCTGTTGAAACCACATATCGTTCACATCCATATCTTCCAGTTCGGGCAATGAAAAGTTCGTTATCATCTCACGATAGCGAACACAATTCACAGTAACTGCCTGACCGGCCTCATTTTGGAAAAAATACGACCCAATGATGCCGCCGGCCCATAAACCGCACCAAACTGTCACTCTTTGTGGGTGCATTGGTTTTTCGGCAATCACTCTTGGATTATCATTCGCCCAAATGCGGCAATTCTGCTTATTGACGAATCCACTGAGGTGAAAATGTGATGATTTTCTTCACGAAGTGCGCGATATGCATTTTAATTTGAACGCCCGTTTTCATAATCAGCCTGAATAACTTTAACGCGTTGCTCGATTGTATATCTTTCAATGGTTCAAATTCAGTTAGTCTGAAATTGAAAAATATCAAATGAAATGCAGAAAAAAACTTGACGTTTAGGTGTGGTTCACATTCAACATCGGCCCTTGAAATTTAACCACTCTTTACTTCTACATTCGCTTGAACCAATTTTCAAAAAACGTTTGCCACTCAGAAGTGGATACCTCTAAAATGAGCTGTTTTAAGGCTTCAACGTTGACTTCGCCTTTTATTTTTGATGTTTGGGAACAAAAAGAAGGAGCGGAATCAGTGCTGTATGGCCGACGACCCATTAATTCAAGCTTTGGAATCTTTGGAGTGCTCCAAAACTCTCTTGTGTGAGCCGATATGTGAGAGCTCGCATTGTCTTGGCGAAGGATGATTCATCTTCGGCGGTTGGGCTTCCTTAATTATCCAAACACTTTTGGGAAACAACTGGTTGTGTACCACTCAGAATGGAATGTTTTAAGTTTCTCTAGTGCTCAGATCAGATTTTTTAGTTTATGCGAAAAAGAGGATACCCTTTGTTTTGAGGTGTTTTTTTCTTGGAACACCCATACTGTCGATTGTTGTTTTGTTTCCAACTCGTATGCATAGAGTCAAGATTCGCCACCTGTTATGATGTCAGAGAAGTGCTTTGAGCCAACTATACTGAAATTCTTCAATAATTCTTTGCATCAATCGACTAAGTCCTAACGTGAACAAATCATGTGGACGACCAGATTTTCATGAAATATTGAATGTACTGGTATACTGGCCCTACCAATGCCCAAGGATATCTCAATTTCGCGATATGTCACTTGCGTTATCAATGGATTCACATCATCGATTATTTCTGGCAAAGCAAACATTTTTGGATGGCATTCACGAAGTATATCTTGCGAGGATCAATGGCCACGTTGGAACTCGTTTGTCCCAGCGTTTCACAGTGGCGCTTCAACGCCAAAAATCGAAGTGCGTTGATCAATGCAATCCTGTTTTGATAGTCCACGTCGAAAATCGCAATAAATCATCACGCGAAAATTTTCACGAGTTAATTCTATCTTTTGGGCGAGATGAATTTTTCAACTCAATGAAAAGAGAACAAATAAATAAAAGATGACAAAGTTAAATAAGTGAAAACATTTTGAAAATATTTAAGTGTATGCCAAAAAAAAGACCAAACTTTTCGTTAAAAATATCGAATTGCAGCTCATTACATGCGGTGTTGCCACAGTGTATGATAACAAGAGCATGGTTTCGTATTTTATATATGTACAGGTATGTATGCATATAATGGGTGGTTCATCCAGCGAGTTCTTTTTTAATCATGTGAGTTGTATGGGTGTTTTCAAAAGGAGTGCGGACGTTACTTAGCGGCCATGTTGGTAAAGTTACAGCTGTCAAATTATCTGCTGTTCTCGCACAAAATTTGACTTTAGAACGCTGTAAGATTCAAGAATGCCTTGGATATGTAAAATTTGTTTATCAACATCAGCGTTTAATTCGCCAAACATTCCGTGCGCTGATTGCGAATTGCGAGATTCGGTGCGATGAAATTTCACGGCTCATTCATGAGGTGTCTTTCTCTTCTTGTCTTGACATACCGGGAAAGTGATGGTATAACGTCAGCGAATGCATATGAAAATAAATATTTAGAACAAAAAAATGGCAGCCATATCGTTGTATAAAAAAATTTACATGCGTCTAAATTCAGCGTTTGCTCCGATTAATTAACTAGTGCTAATTTTGGCTTAGCGTTGTAAAGGTGCAAGGGCAATGTAGCCCTTTGTCTGTTAGGGCTTTTAATATAGATTTTAGTTGTTTCTCTAATTTAATAAAATTTTATATATTTTTTGTTTTTTAACAAAGTCTAACTATGCACTCGGCAGCTACTCGGCAAGGATCACGTACCCTAAACTTATTTATTCTCATTATAATATTATATTAACATTGTGTATGTATGTGTAATAAAATTTCCATATTTTACTTTTCAGGTGAATATATCCGTTTACCTCTGGACGAAATTCTTAACGACGTACTACAATTGGCTGAATTCGATAACGATAATAACGAGGTAATTAAATCAAGTTTATTGCAAAATTTTTACAGCCCCATCCCTCGTGATATGTGATACAATCACTGGTCAAAAATTATACTCCAAAAGTGTGACATACCTAAATACGGGAAGTTTTTCAATAGGAAGTCTTTACAATACTAAAAGTAGCAGAGTGCGAAATTGGTGAAAGTGGACGAGGAATGGAAATCAAAGTCTGTTGTGAGAGGCAAGCTGCTCTGAAGGCCTTAGAAACCGCTCGCATCTCTTCAAAAACTTTTCAGGAATGTAAATTGAGGCCAAACTCTGTTGCAAGGCGGAATGAGTTTGAGTTTGTAGGTGCCGGGATACTGTGGTGTTCAAGGCAACGAACTGGCTAGGTTAGGTTAGGTAGTGCTGGTTGATCTGTAAAAAGATCTCACTTAGACCTCTAGGGTTCATTGTGTTGCCAATCCTATGATAATATTTTATGTAATTCTTAATGCACGTCTTCCCGAGTTTTAACAAGCTCTTAAGCCTTTTGCCAGCAATATCCACAAGGATCCTGGAGATCCTGAGATTATTTGTCGAGTACTACAAAGGGAGTTCATGTCCAAACAAACTGGCTAATGAATTTATAAACTGAGGTTCCTTGGATAGTCCTATTGGACTGGAGCCTATTTCAGGACCAAGTATAGCGGGTATATTCGGGAACATCAAGACTCTCACTAATAAACCTCATCAAAACCTTTGGTGCAGTACTGATATCTGCAAAACAATCAAGTTTTCCCTGAAAAGGCCTGACAGGATGGTAATAAAATTCCTTCTCAAACAACCAGAGTAGTGAGCTGCGAGCCCTGCTAGGACTAATTACGGGGCACAATCCATGGGTACGACATATGGCCATCACCATAGGTATCATCGAAAATCCACTGTGCATATCTGGTTTGAAGAAAGAAGATATCAGAGATCATTTTCTCTGTCGCGGGCAAGAATTAGATGGTACATTTTTGGGTTGGATGTATTGGATAGGGCACGTAACGCGCATGCCGAAAGAGCCAAATGCTAGGAAAGCTTTTATTTTAATACAGATTGGAGCAAAAAAAAGTAGGGCGTCCACAAAAGAATTGGTTAGATGACGTCGAATCAGATCTTAAGGAAATGAATGAACGTACACAACTGGGGAGATGCAGCCGTGTATAGAATAAAGTGGAGGAAAGCAGGAAAATAGTTGATGAAGCTGGGGTCCATCACGGATTGTGAAGCTAAGAAGAAGAAGTATTGAGAACGGCTCGTCCATTACAACTCTTTCCATACCTAAACATAGATTGCGTCTACCTTCTCTTTGCCTCGTCAAACTGCTAAGATGTATTGAACAATCTGGCGACGTTTGCTAGGACTAGTACCTGTCTTTCTCTCTCTTTACCTTTGATAAATCCGATCTCTTGACTTTAAGTGCAATGGGCAATAATGCCTGAGTGATTGGAAATATTTTCGGCCATCCACAATTCCATTCCATTTCCTTCCAATGTGAATATTATTGAACTTCAACCAGATTGAGATACTCCGAGTTCAGATAACAAATAAGGCCTTCGGGAACGGCAAAGATTGTAGTGATCCTTGGTTGTGATATCCAAAAACTGATAAGACTAATTTTGTAAGAATAGTACAACAAATACGACATTTATATGTAAGAAAAGCCATGATCTCTCCCAACGGACACTTCTGTTAGCTGGACACTTCCCTTGAGCGGACATTTTTTTCTATACCTAATCTTATGTACCGGAAGATGTTACCACCCCCTTTGAGTGAACACCTGTCTTGGATGGACAAAAGCTGACTGACGGTGAGTGTCCGCCCAAGAGAGGTTTCACTGTATCTATGCACATTTTTTCAGCTAGGATGACCAGAATACTAGTTTTATATTTGGATATCCCGAAAAATGTCGAGATCGCTCAGGAATTAAATGCCTCAAAACTGACTATAATTGAATTAAAAAAATAAGTTTTGGCAGAATCATTAACTGACTACTTTTTTGGGTCTCAAATAGAGTGAAGTGATTAAGAATATAAAAGCTTTCTTGTCATGGAATGCAACACGGCTCTGCAGGCAAACGAAGTCTCAATCTTTTTAATGAATAATGAATAACTCTTCCTGCAAATATTATTTTTAACAAATACTAATTCACTGTCACATTTTCCCCCGAAAACACAGTCCAATAACGATTCTGTCGCTTCAACATCGAAAGCTGCGGCTGCCAAGAACAACAAAAGCAGCAACGATAAGACTAAATTGGAAACTGGCGAAGAAGTGCTAATCGATAACAACAACACTTCCGTGGATAAAGACGAAGGTGAGGATTTGAATAAAGGTACACTTGCCAGAAGTGGCGGCACCACCAAGGACGAAGAGGACAACAACAAAGAGGAAGATTATATTGACGATTTCGATCTATCGTTATCGGAGATCGAAGTCAATTCGTTGCCATCACCACTTTTCGATTTAGATGACGAAGCACGCGAAGAACTAGCCGATTTCGATATAATGTTACAATCAGCTGCAGCACCACCACCGCCATTCCATCACCATCACCCACATCAGCGCGGTGCCGGCATGCAGAGTTATGTTGGCGGTGGAGCAAATAGCGCATTCCATCGACAGGCGACCGGTTTCCATCATGGCCATCATCAGGTAAGTGTAAGAGATGTGCGCCACCAAAAATGGTTGCGCGATTATAATGAACAGTCAGCCAGTCGACATAGGGGGTGAGTTGAAGATGCATGTAATGTGTGTGTGTGTGTGTGAGTGTGACTTGATGCAATCAACGTCAGTTGGAAAAGGTTTCAAATGTGTGCTGTATTATTATAATAATAAGGCAATTGAAAGGTTAAAAAACGCGTACAAAGAAACAAAGAAGAGGATTGTTGGGGCGGTAAGAAAAACAAAATGAAGCACAGAATTTTTCAGGTGTCTGTATTTTCGTTCTTCATACTTAAAAAAATGTGTGGTTTTGCTTTGTATTGTATTTCATAAGCATTTTAAGTGGCATGTTCCATCGATTAAGACGAATTCAAGTTGGTATCGTCAAAAAAAAAAACATAAAAGAACAGCCAAGAAGTGTTCTCAGGCGTTCATATGAGCTGACTAATATTAGAAGCAAAAAAACTAAAATAAAAAGTATATATATAAACCAATAAAATAAAATGAAACGATAAATACAAAATATAAAAAAAAGATAAACAAAGAAATAAATAAATACAAAATAAGATAAAAAAATGAACAAATAAAAATAAAGAATTAAATAATAAAAATAAATAAAACAAAAGAATATAATAAATAAATATATTACCAAAACAAAAAATAAATTTAAACAAATAAAAATTAAAAAAAAAATTAAAAAAATATTTTTATATAAAAATAAAAAAAGTAATAAATAAAAAAATAAAAAATGAATAAAAAAATAAAGAAGTAATAAATAAAACCAAAAAAAAGATATCGATTAAGTCGAGTTCAAGTTGGTTTCGTCAAAAAAAAAAAAATATAAAAAAACAGCCAAAAAGTGATCTTAGGCATTCAGATGAGCTGACTAACATTAGCAACAAAAAAACTTAAATAAAAAAATATATATAAGCCAATAAAATAAAATAAAAAGATAAATAAACAAAAAAAACAAAAAAATAATAAAACTAAAATAAAATAAATAAACAAATAAAAAAATAAAAAAATAAATAAAAAATAAAACTAAATAAAAATAAATAAAAGAAAATATTTGTGGTGTGCGTCTTGATGTTGTTCCACAAAATGATATATATATATACATATATATAAATAAAAAAGTAATAAATAACAAAAATAAAAAATTAATAAAAAGATAAACAAATATATCGATAAATCGGGTTGCTTTCGTCAAAAAAAAAAATCAAAAAAAATCGTGTTCACGTTCACGGCACAGCTGACTAACATTAAAAGAAAAAACAACGTTCAATTATTAAAACTAAAATAAAAAAACCAATTAAATAAAAAATATTAAAAAAAATAAAATTAAAAAACAAAACTGAAATAAAAAATATTTAAAAAAATAAAATTAAAAAAAAATATAAAATAAAAAAAGCATAAATAAATTAAAAAAATTAAATAAATACTAAAATAGAAAAAAAATACTACAATAGAAAAAATAATAATAATGATAAAAATAAATAATAAAAAAATAAAATAAAATAAAAAAAACTGAAATGAAAAAAAAAAATAAAAATAAAAAAAATTATTAATATTATTAATAAATAAATAAATAAAACAAAAAAATAAAAATAAATAAATTTGAAAAATGTATACATATAAAAAAAATCAATATAAAAATAAAAAACGATAAAATTAGCGAATTTTATAATTAAACAACTTGTTGTGTTCTGCTTTTGACTAAGCCATCATTACCTTTTTAGATTACAAAAAAGCGCCTAAGTATCTCAGCTAAGACTACTGCACAGTGCGGTCGATTCCCAAAAAGCTGGCCAAAACTCAAAAAATTAAGTAATTGATTCAAAATTTCTTACTCGGGGGTTGTCGGGGTCGCTGATTACGAATTTGATCTTAAAATTTTGAAAATCCACCCCCTTCCACCCCTATTGGCCACCCCCTCACGTGAAATAGCGTATATTCATTCTCTCTTCGTGTTTATTTCTTGTGCACAAAAAATAGCATAAAAGCCAAGGTAGCAAGTGGTAGCAGCTGAATCTTGTTTTATTCAGTAACCATTACTTTTTTGAGTAACCTTTAATAGGTTTCAAAGCAGCATATGACGGCGTTGTATTACTATACAGTTTGAAAACTCAAATTTTATAAAAAAATTGCAAAAAATGTATCTTCGTATTGCTGCAGCTAAAAATTTTGTGTCGAGGTATTGATATGTACTAAAGATTTCTCGTATTTTACTAACCTTCCGAAGATGATTCCATTTGGTTTTGTTCAATTTACTCCATTACAAAATTTTTCAAATGTGTACAACTTTCACTATTCATCGACAGTAATACGATGCTCAAACGAAGGCCACGTTGCGACTGAAAATACAGAGGATACTTAGGGTACAGGACGTTGCTATGAACGGTTTTCACTACTCAAGGCATTACTGTAGCCAACCCAAAGACAAAAAAACTCTATCTAGAAACTTTTTTTTTCGACTTTTGGCCAGCTTTTTGAGAATCGGCCGCACTGTGTACTGGCCCAATCATACAAGATCGCATAACTTTTGGTTATGGATGTCCAAAGCTTACTAAAATTAATTATTCAGAGTCATATACCTACAAACATACATACATGCATATGTATGTATATATTCAGTTACAAAAAGTTTCTCAGTACACTCGTTTACCTATAGTTCCTCCTTCTTCTGTCTCGGCTACCACTTCAACTTACATACATACATACGCATAAATGTATGCCTTGCACTCGTCCGTCAAGGATCATCATCTAAACATACTTACATGTGTCAAGTGTTTTCTTTTTGCTTCAACAGTCAAACCAAAATGAAATGAAATCAAATAAAATAACTTCAAGTAAAAAAATTAGTGTAGAGTAAAATTTCAAGTGTTTGCTCTTGTTCTTGTTAGTGTTGTTTACATTAAGTTTCAGAATAAAATCAGAACGTGAAATACACCAATACTTAGGGAATGCTTACTCGGGAATGCTTTTTACCTTTTGCTTTCGTTCATAAGTTCAGCTGGTGATACATATTTCTACGCATTGGACAACTGGTCCTAAACGAATCCGATTTTTTTCGCATAGAAGATGTCTTAGCAAGTTTGTCTCAACTTGTAGAGATTCACATTTGAGTGTTGTAAGGCCTTTAGTATTCTACAGAGATGCGATAAATGCGGGTGCTGTGGTAAAAACTGCAGTTAATGTGGCAAAAGCCATAAAATTACTGCTTAACTGTGCAGCAACAATTCTCATAAGTCGCTTACCAACTGCTGTTTTACTATAACTCAAGGCGAATCTATTCAAGATGGTGGCACTCGAGCAACAACCACATTTTTTAAATTCGAATTGTCAAGGAAAAGCTAGCAGAAAAATGGAATGAATGACAAATAGATACAATTTGTCTGTCGCACATTCACAATACTATGCAACAAAAACTTTCCGTCATTCCGTTTTACTCGCTTTTCTAAATTAAAGTCGAATGGAAAAGGAGGAAACCAAGTACTCTAATCACACCATCTTCTATAGATGCTTCTGAGAATTTATCAGTCTCAGGCAAAGCAAAAGCAAAATTCGATTGCTGAAAGACTGCGAAGTACTTCGGCGGTCGGCACCCGGCAGCCGGCAGCCGGCAGTCGGCAGCTTCGACAGTCTTAAAAACTGCCAATATTTTTTACTGCTGCCAGTAGTCACAACAATTAAAGCGGATAGTAAAAATGTCGAATAGAAAGGAAAAGAAAGCGTCACAAAACCATCAAACTCAACTACATTTAAATTATTTGCCCAAAAGAAAATGTAGCTGCTGCTCCAACTTCAGAATCGGCCAAAAATTGCAGTCAGTCAAACGAAAAACTGTAGAAGCTGCCGACTGCCGAAGTACTACGCATTGCTTCAGCGATGAGTTTTTTGCTTTTGCTTCGGCTGCGACTGAGAAATTCTCAAAAGCATACTCGTAAGTTTAAGCAGCAGCCTAAAATTTTGTAAGTTTTCGAATGCTGAGTAAAATTAGGACAGGAATGAGGAACAGTACTTGAATTAGTACTTCTGCGTTAAAGATTACTGTCCGATTCTGCTTTATTTTTTATTAAAAAGTCTGTAGGCAATAACGATAGTATATCCTTGTACGTTACTGACGTAATAAGCGATATGACAGCGGTTCATTTACAACGGAGGTTGGCAAAAACTGAGAGTGTGTTGGTAATAAGGAAAAAATCAACGTAGCCACTGCCCATGGCTACTTCGTCGCCGTTTGAACAACGACTGATTGGAAGAGCGTACGAATACGGCTGGAATGAGCGGACACAATTGTGCTGTCAAATCCCCTATGACGTAGCAGCCAAAGGTATTCTCACTATTCTGCTTGGGATGGCCAAATTTATCTTGTAATCTATGATGCTAAGGGCTTTTTCCCAGATTCTTTGCCGAACAATATTTAATTCATATTTCGATGAAACTTCAAATAATTCATTCAAAGCCTGGCCGATAATTAACGAATCTTCTCGAACGGAAGCTTGTCTAGTTGTGGATAGTTTTTTAGGCGTAACAGTTGGTCTTCGCTTAGGGTTCGCAAATTTGTGTTGGAAATAATCGGTTTTGCTGTGCAAATGATTTGAGTAAGCACCACACAAAATTTCGCTATCACTTTGAACTTTTTTGGTAAAATATCTGCATTACGGTACCCTTACTTGTTTTGCCATTTTGAAAGCAATGAAATTCAATTAATTTGTAATAACGCTAAGCTCGCTATTTATGAATAAAATCATTTAGCAAAAATATGAAATGATGCTATCTAGCATTCTCGAGCTGTTTCTCCATTGCTGAGCTAAAATATTTCGAGTAATCTTCAACTTTTATAGAATTTCGTGCAAATCTAGCGTCTTCAAAAATTTTCAATCCATTGAATTACCTACTTTGAGGGAAGCAACATGGAAAGTAACCGCGGGAATCACGAGACGCCTGCAAACGTTTGCCAACCGTTGCCTGTGACGTATTTTGCGATTTTTTGGGTCCCATACAATAACCAACTCAGACCTGCTAAACAAAGCCAATCAGCTCGACGTGGCGTGAAATTCGAAAGAAGAAGTAGCGTGGCAGTGTATACAAAAGGTCAAGTCACAATGTTGCTAGGCCGATCCTCCTTTAGAACCTCTTCCAACAAGATGATCGAGTAAGCCACGCGGCCACGCATCTCCTGGAAACGCTCAACAGAAGCTGAAATGAACTTTCTTGGTCTTACGTGGAAGGAACTGGGAGATAGCGTAGTTGACGCACTATGCTCTAATAGGAGCTGAAAGAAAAAAATATTATTTACTTCACAAAATTCTCTCAAAGATCTTACTGTGACTTTCGATATGACATTTTTTTATACGATAACTGCAAAGAGAGCCACAGGTTGTCATATTCGATGGTTTATTCGGTTGATTTTTGAGTGGAAAAGGCAATGTTTTTGTCACTTGATGCGCCGATAATCAGCGGCTTCGTAGTCAACCAACTGATGAGCGATGAAACACTCGGTTACACGTCGGCGCAGGCGCTTGCATACATGCAAAAGCAACTACTTGCCTCAATAACAAAAACAACTACTTGCACTATGTTGCTATTATAAAATTCATCACTCGTAATTGCTTCATTTCACTGCTTTTCCAAACTATTGTCAAAAAAAAAAAATTGTGAAGCTGAAATAGGCAAAACAATTCGGAATTCGCAGAACAAAATGCACACACACACACTTCGACTTTTGGGTGTAGCGTGAAAGATGCGTCAAGGTAGTGAGCTGAGCTGAGGTAAACACGGCACAAAGCGCGCTAATAGGAATGGTCGTCAGGCTAAACCACAACTCGGAGAAATGACAAATGCAGTCAATGTAGTCATAAAGTCAGTAGCAATTACCGTAAAACCCAGCACTGCTGCATGAGTCCGTAGCCGATACGCACACACACACACACAGCAAGAATAATAGTGAAGTATTGAAGAAATGGAAATTTCTTACTGGAACCTGCACTTACATACATACTTTGTGTGTCGGATTAAGACAGTTAAGCCTTTGATGTTTGTGCACAGGCGCACACAGCAGGTTCATTTGTTCTAGGTGTGCAATGCAGCAGGTATGCGTGTGTGTGTTTGTGAATGTGTTCCATAGGGTCGTGCTTGCGAAAGAACGGTCATCACACAAGACTAATGACTGTGGTTGGTTGAGCAAATTTCGTAAAATTCTCAAAATTTTTTACTTCTTGCAAATTTTGATTTTACATTGAATTTTTTGTTTTTACAAAGTACCGTTAAGTTGTGCGATAACAGTCGAGAGACTAGAGAAGTAGGTATGCAAAATGACTAGACGTTTGTGGTTTTCACAATATGAGTACGAAGAGGAGGAAAGAAAAACAAAAAACAAAACGTGGTTCAAAGAAGGCGCCTGCTTTTTCTGGCCTTACTGCTGGTTTTGCTGTGACAATTGTTTTTTCTCCATTTTTCCCACTTTTGTGCATAAATTGTTTGATAATTGTTTCGCTACCGCAATGCTTGCCACTGATTGCTTGCAGATTCATTTTTTGAATATATACGGGAATGCCCATTTGTGCCAATACATGAAATCATCACCTATGCGAAGTAAAAAAAAAAATTGGAAAAATATAAATGTGTACCTCAGCTAAATAAATAATGAAACAAATACTTTTTTTATGAAAACAAAATACGTACTTGATTTTTTTAAATTCTAATATAAAATACAAAAAAAAGAGGCAAAGGGCAAGGCTTTGAGGACGATTTCATAAAATTTAATTTTATTAGGTTGGGTAGCGTTTTACCCGAAGATTTTTATTTAAATAAAAACAATAATTATATCAATCAGTTAATGAGTTATATATTCGCCGATGCTGTTTACAAACTCTTCCCACCTCTCGACCAACTTCTTGACGCCGTTCGGCCAAAAATCGCCTAGTCTGGTGTCAAAGAAGTTGTCGAGCCAGTTTTTAAGGACCTCTTTGTTATCGAGTATAACGTCCTTCATATGGTTTGACAGAGAGACGAAGAATACGGCAGATGGTGAAGTAGCTCCCATTCGAGCTCTTGGAGTGCGAATTTGTCGACTTGTGCAACATGGGGCCTGGCGTTGTCGTTTGTCGATCTGGTATTTTCAGTCGAATAGCCTCATTCACGCGGTGAAGCTGGACAATGGCATTATTTTCGATCATTTCCCAGCGCACCATGCCCTCCCACTCCCACCAAACACATATCATGATCTTCTCTGGATGAAGATCCGGCTTGACTTTCGACTTTGGCGTATCTGCTGGAATCGCCCACTCCTGACTTTGCTTTATATTGATGTATAGGCACCATTTCTCATCTCCCTTGACCATTCGGTAGAATAAGCGTTGTTTATGACCGCGTATTGGTCGATGGCGGGCGAGATGCTGAGAAGCAATTTGAGAGCGATTTTCTTTGTTTTTTCGTTGAGCTCGTGAGGTTCCCAGGCTCCCAATTTTTCGGTACCTCCCATTGAATGAAGGTGACTGTGAATCGTTTTATGATCTCCTTCAAAATTGATTTGAGACGGTCTTCATCGACGTCAAAGTCGCCATTTTTGAACTTGCAAACCATTTCCGTAATATAGACTTGCCTATGGCACCTCCTCCATACTCGTCACAAATGTCAGCAAAGAAGAAAGAGCAGGCTTGTTCCCTATTCATTTTGCACGACAAAACACGCGTGTCCTAAAACGGTCCCAAGAAAGGAAGTAAACAAAACTAAAAATTATCATTCTCTGCAAAATTGCATATTTCAGTTGCATAGTTTTTAAATTATTTTTTGCATTATGAATTTCGCTGAGGTATTTAATACTCAGTACTGCAGTGGAAATTATTACTGGCTGATGGAAAAAATGGCAGTAAAGAAATCACGGAAAACAATTAACGTTTTTTGTGCAACTATTTAAAATATTAACCGCTTCCTCTTACATTTTTTCCCAACGCTCACTTATTTCTCTAATCCTTCCCCTACATTTGCACTTGGCATTTCTTTCGGCGCATTTAGCAAAGCACTTAAGTATTTAATTTACAATTTACCTGATGCACAATTGCACATTTGACTGAGTTCTTACTAATTACCGCATGCCAGCGTCGCGATTGAGCAGCACTTCACCGCAAACGTACGTTGCTCCCCTATTCGGAGTGCTGTTGCAGCAGCCCTGGTGCAAAATTATCAATTCAGTGGCAGTTGCAGGGCGCAAGCGCAGCACTCGCCGCTATCACAAAACAACACCGCTTTCCCCCAACGGCTTGTTGACATCCTTATGCGCGGGTACGTACCTACACGACTCACTTGAGGTGACTTTGTTGGGGCTGTGCTTAGCCTGTAATTAAATGTCAATTTGGCTGCTGTGACTGCTCTACCCAGCGCATATAGCTGTCGCTATGTTGTTATTGTTATTGCTTGTGATTATTGCAAAAAGTGTTGGCAACCACTTGGGCGATTTCACACCGCATTGCGCACAATATGATTTAATGAAGCGCTTTATTGCATTCACGCTGAGTTTTTCTTTCGGTTTTTTTTTCTCTTCTCAATTTTTCAGTTTTTGTTTTTTGCCACTCAGCCACTCATACTTCATTTGTCTGCGTTTATTTTTTGCGCTATTTAAACCTTTCGGTAAATTAAATATGACAATAATAAAAATTATACGTCTGTATTCTATGTATGTATGTAAGAAAAAACAAAAAAAAAAGCAAAAAAAAAAAACAAGAAAAAGTTTCACAGCCACACATATTATATTTATGCATACATACGTACATGCATATTTATGCATACATACTTACATAAGCGACGATTTGATTGCACTTTATCGCGTCTCTGTAACGATTTGCTTTGGGGCTGAATATAATTAATTTTTATTGTTGTTCACATAAATCTAAATGCATTGAGAAATTGAGTTAAAGAAATTTCGTATGCGCGAAAAAAATTGCAACTCTGTATTTGACTAATGTCGCGCAATAAATAGAAATGATAGACAAATATTGAATAATAAAGTTGTTGCATTTGCGCATTTCTCGTATTAGTTGTGTGAATTTTCTCATTCCCGAAACCATCATACGAATCTCGCTGTCGATGGATTAGTTTTTTCCCATTAAGTGACAGATTGACGCTTCAGGCAGTGTCATTTATCTTTGATCTCGTTAATGGCGCAGTTGACTGCCCAGTTCTTCTAGAAAGAATGCAGTTCAATGTTCCTTGACGAAATTTCGTGGTTTCAAATTTTTCGCTTTGGCTTTAGTAGGACACTAAATATGTAGTGCACCATAAAGGGAAGGGATCCTATGACATGGTGCCTCTTACCTATCACTTCCAATCTTCTCATTTCGCCTGCACGCGGTGGTGCTGCTAACCCTGACTGGAGGCTGAATACCTCTCAAAGAGAGAAGTTTCAGTGAAAAGGAAGGGAATGAAAGAAATAAGCTGAGAAAAACTGGTTTGAGGCTGGTGGCCACTTATCAGTCATACCCTTTAAATAGAACAAAGCAGAGTAAAATTTCAGGCCACTTTATTTTATCTCCTTCAAAATATGACCCGTCTGAAGCAACACACATGTGGCAACGTTTAACCCAGTACTCCATGCACCCCTGGTAGGCCGACGAAGAGACGGCCTTCAGCTCCTTCGTCGCATTGTCTTTGATCTCCTCTATCGACTGAAATCTCGGAAACAACTTCAACTTCGGAAACAAAAAGAAGTCGCACGGGGTCATATCAGGTGAGTAAGGTGCTGGCACGATGGTATTTACTTCGTGTTTGGTCAAATAATCCAGCACAGTTTGGGCTCGCTGCGATGGCGCGTTATCATCATACAAAATTCAAGAAATGTTTGCCCACATTTCCGACCGTTTGCGACGCACAGCATCTCTCGAATGCTTCAAAACGGATATATACTATTCCTTATTGATTGTCTAGCCCGATGGAAGGTACTCATGGTGCACTACGCCTTGGCAATCGAAAAAAATAGTCAACATCACCTTCCCGGTACTTTTTGTTCATAAGGTAAATCATAATGCCACGAATCCAACCATATTGCCTCGGATAAGAACACATCAAAGATATTGGCCCACGCAATGTATTGCGAAAGATGATAATCTCATCACATAGAGTGAAAGTGGGCTGTCGAGAAGAAAAAAGGCGTATTGTAGAGGAAGCAATGGTCCATCCCGGACTTTAATGCCAATATGATGATGAATACATAATCGTAGTGCTAATGCACCACGGGTTAGGTCGTTATCTGATTTTTAAGGCACCTTTCTGGTCTAGAGACGTGAAAATTTAAGGCGTTGAAAATTGAAGAAAAACAGACGCTATGAATCGAAAATCGTTTTATTCCTTAGATCAATCAATTCTTTATAAAAAAAAAAAAATTTGTTCCATGACAATCACAAAAAAAATTGCTTCCCCTGACTTAACACATGCCACTGACGTAACTGATTGGGCTGCTCAGGTACAAACAAAATTCGGTCGATTATTCATCAGGAGATATGTCGCTATGGTGGGTAGCAGATTTACAAAAAAAAAAAAAACAAACATGTTTAGATATTTTATCTGTTTATTGGAAAAACAAAACAAAAAAAGGGATTTTTGTCACGTTCTCGCTTTAAAAAAAATAGAAAAATTGATTATAAAATTAGAATTCTGCTACCCGCGAGAGCCACAAACCTACTCAATAACATATTAAAAATTCAAATCAATCGGTTCAGTACTTTTTGAGAAATTACCAATGCCAATTCGCTTATACCTGGGCGTCGTACTCCAAACCGGTACCGTTTTAAAGGACTGCAACGTCTAAATTACAACGAATTTCAATATAAAAATTTGCAAGTTTATTTTTGAAAGTATAAAGTATGATAACATAAAAAAAATCGATTTTTTCGAAATTCTAGATCAGAAAGATGCTTTAATTATTTCTCAACCTTTTTGGATTTGTACCTTTTTGGGGCCAAACAGGTATTTCAAATGCAAGTGAAAATTACTTTCTATGCAACAAATAAAAATAATATTTCGTAGAGTTTTGTGATTTTAGCTTCATAATTATTAGTTTTGTTAAAATTCAATTTGAACTTGTATATATTTTTTGCAATTTAATGGTTTGTATGCTACTTGATAATTTAATTTTATGAAAATTTAATTGTACTACACTTTTTAATCCTCAATATTTTAAATTACTTGCATTGTAGTTTTCAATTAATCTCTTAAATGCCTGTTCTGAATTTTGTTTTAATGAAAAAAAATATATGTAAATAAAAAAATATATAAAAATTAAAAAAAATATATAAAAATTAAAACAAAAAAAAGAAATACAAGGTGGCGCAAAATTAATCACCTTAGGTTGGGTTAGCTTAAGTTATGATGACAGTCGGTCTGCACGACCAACTCGACCAACTCACTTAGACCTTACAGGTCCGAAAACTCCACAGCCAACCTTATCGTCGAGCTTGGAACTTTCTGTATAAAAATTTAATGCCCCCCTTCTCCAGGTCTGGGCGCCTGCCACTCCCTTCTTGACGGTATACTTGTCTTGAAGAGCCTTTTGAAGGTGAGTCTAGGAATAGAGTAGTCTCAAACCATATGGTGGCCAAACTATGGTCTTTCCATAGCGCCATACATTTGAGCCTGAGCGGCGAGGCTGCAGCCACATGTTTCCCTACCAGATTTAGTACAGGTAAATAGATTGGCACTTCCAACGCTTTGTTTGGGGTAGTCCTTAAAGCACCAGAGATGCATAAAAAGCTGTTCTTTGGACCTTACTCATGATTTTAGCGTAACTCGCCTTTTGAGCAGATGGCCACCAACAAGTATTAATTAATCATCAGATTAATCATGGAATGACGTTGTAAGTCAGCCATATTTGGCACTTGGGAACCTGATAACTGCAGCATACAAATAGACGAGCAATGAATGGAGCGCGTAGAGTCCAAAATAAAGATTTTCGTCACTCCAAATATTTTTTTTTTTTTTTCATTTAGTAAAAGAAAATTTCAAACAGATAAGCAATGAAGCTCGTAAAGGTCAAAATAAAGATTTCCAGCACTCAATTTTTTTTTATGTATTATACTAAAAAGTTATTTACAAACAAAAAAAAATTGTTTGATTAATTTTGCGCCACCTTGTAATAATTTTATGTGCACTACGCCATAACTCTTTTTATGTACACTTGTGCTCACATAATTAAGTCACTTCAGCTTTTTACAACATTTTCAATATATTTTATGCCAAATTTTATCGTTAAGTTTTTATAAAAAACAAAAAAATATAAAGCACATAGTCGGAAGTATTTTATATGGAAGAAAATCCTCAACATCATATACAAAATTTTTTTTTTTTTTTTTTTTCAAAATCATCGCGATTTTTTGGCGACTTTAAGCTGCATATACAGTTTTTTTCTTTTTCAAAATTTTGTTAAAAAATTTGGAAATTTTGATGACAATTTTTTTAAAATTGTTAAATTTTTGTGAATTTTATAGAAAGTCTGAAACTTGAATTTAGATTTCGATCACACAAGCTTTATAAAAAATGTACGAAAAAATTTTGGCTTGAAAAATATCGCGAATACTGTGTTATCTTTTCACTTACACTATGGGCCGAAACTATAGCACCCCCATAGTGCATTTTTTTTAGGGTTTGATGATTTTCTAAAAGCAATGAGATCAGAAATAAAAATTGTATGCATTTTGATGCATTTATGCATTAATAAAACAGCATTCTTGTGACCAATTTTTATTTTTTATTTCAAAAGTTTAGCATAAAATAGTTCATAGTAATCGAAAATTTAATGGACAAAATTAAATTACCCCCTCTATTTTGGTATAAACAATTACGTTGCTAGCTAATATTTGTAGAAAATCCCTTATTTTGGATGACCGCAGCGCATCTTTTGGACATTGAAGATATTAAGTTATCAATAAAATCTTTCGATATGCCTTTTTTGCTCCTTTCACAATGCCGGAGGAGCACCGCTTAAATATGCCTATTCAGTTTGTTTTTCATATTAAATTATGCATTTACATTCATCTGCCTAACGTCATGGCGAAGGCATGCAATGCCAATCAAACTTCAAACTCATCGGCATCTCATTAAGGAGACGGTCAACCACTTAAGCTTGAATGATAATCGTCATTTCTCTTATAGCTCATAAAGTACATAAATCATGGCGCTGAAATTCGCTAACTTAGAACAAAAAAAAACATTCTAAGTATGACCAATTCTTATGTCTGAACAAGTCTTTCGAACTCACCTGCAATTAACGCAATATTTTATTATTAGTGGAAAATCAGTTAAATTTTTTACTATGCAGAGGAATCTACATAAATTTTAAAATTTAATTTCTTATTTGCTTCATTTTTCTTGGTTTATTTTCAATGCTGCATGGTAAAATTTATAAATAACTGCAATAACAAAACTAATTTCCGTAAATAACCATTTTTCACATATTTTGTACTGACTATACGGGGAGTTTTGAGGTCGCTGATTACAAATTCCAGTTTTTCAAAATTCAAAACTGCGGTAATTACGGATCCAAAGATTTCAAGTGTTCAGTTTGATGACTTTAGTTACACTTTTTGATTTGGCATCCGCTATTTTGGATCCGCCGTAGCTTAAAGGGTGGTTGCGTCACTACCATTCGGTAGGGGACATGAAACATCAAATAGTAGAAAAGGTTTTTTTAATACTGGTCGGCTTTCCGCAAACAATAGCAAATCTTCTGCGTGCATTTTAGCCATGAAAAATTCCTCATAAAACACCATATAGATATACTCTCAGCTTCGAAGGAAAGTACATGTACAGTGGTGTACATATTGATAAGTTTTGATTATTTATTTTTTAATTTTAATTAATTTTATACAAAATATGGTTCATACTTCTACAAAAACCATATAAAGCTTTTGACGTTGACTGTATATATATAGGGTGAAGTCAAAAATAAACAAGACTGGTGTCATAAAAATGTTTTTGAAGATCATTGTGAGGATATAAATGCCAATGAACATACGGGCTAAGGCCGCCCAAAATCAGTAATCACCGAAAATTCAATCGAAATTCTTCGTAAATTTATCAAAAATGAACCGAAATCATCGTTGAAATTCATGGAATCAGAGTTTAATATCTCCAAAACATCGATTTATCGCATTTTAACTGATCACTTGGGCTTACGAAAATGAAATTTTCTATCTTGGTGTTTTGAAGCGTTTGTTGTATCGCATTCCTGAATACCGCGAAGGGCGAAGCAAGCGCGCTTACTGCATGACAATGCACCATCTCATCGATCCACTCTTGTGACTGATGTTTTGACTAGAAATCGCATTTTAACCACCAATCAATCACCGTATTCATCTGACTCCCTGTGACTTCTACCTATACGGAAAATTCCATTTGGCCATAAAAGGAAAACGTTTTGCGTCTGTAGAGGTCATCCAAAAGGTTCGTACCAATATCCTGAAGGACATTCCGGTCAGTGACCTGAAACACTCTTTAGAAAAGCTTTTAGATCGTGCAAAATAGTACATCGTGGCCAGAAGGGGCTCCTGTGGTTTCTATTTTAGCTCAGTCTTGTTTATTTTGAACTTCACCTTGTATATTTGATTGAAAAGTAATGAGCCTTATTTTTTTAAGCAGTTTTATTAAACCTTTTGGCTTATACAAATAATATTCTTCAAAATAGGACCCTTGAGCGTCAATATACCGCTGGTAGCGGTCCTTCCACTGCAGGAAACATTTTTTAAACTCATCCGTCGGAATCGCGTTCAATTCGGCTATCACAGTTTTTTGGATCGCCTCGATGGAGTCTTTTCAGGCGCGGGAACAAGTAGAAGTCCGGAGGGGACAGGTCTGGACTGTAGGAAGGGTGGGGAAACACCGGAACCCCCATCTTGGCCAATGCAGAGAAGCAGAGGAAGGCGGTGTGCGCCGACGCATTGTCGTAATGAAGGGTCCAATTGTTGACGAGGTCGGGCCGAACCCGGGTGACGCGGTTTTTCAGCCGAAGGAGCAGTTCTTTGTAAAATGCCGCGTTTACATTGCTTCCTGTGGACGATGCCTCGAGAGTCGAAAAAGATGATCAGCATGGTTTTGACCTTGGATTTCGACATGCGCGCCTTCTTGGGTTGTGGCGACTGGCTCGTGTGCCACTCCGCACTCTCTCTCTTGCCCTCAGGATCGTACTCAAAGCAGCAGGTTTCATCTCCTGTGATACAATTGTCTAAAGTATTATCCTGTTCGAGTAACGTTGCTCCAACGATCGCTGCATTGTCGCCACTGCAAAGTCCTAACACACTTTTAAAACAGCTTTCACGCGCGGAGCGATGTTGACTGCACCGCTGTTGCCAGCGAACTGGGACCGGTTTCTAGTGAAAGGGGAAGGTCCAACGATTATTTTCCCCCACTAGCCGATTCGGTTGATCGCTTGGCAGACGCTCCGCGCGGGAAGGATCATTACTTTTCAATCAAACCCTGTATGTGCATATATGCATATAATAGTACAGTTAAACAAATTCTTGAGTCTAAGGTCCCATCAGTCTCAATGGAATTTGTGGCAATCATTTGAAACAGCCGCCTACGAAAATTTTTGTAAAGATGGAATAGATGAATTTCTAGTACACATTGGGCACGCAAGCCAAACAAAAACCTCGAACATATGGTGAGGACTCTTCTCTTTCTTATTTATTTAATTTAATTTAATTATCCACAACTGGATTACTGGATTTCCATGCGGTCGTATCTGCACAATCGACGCTGCCCAGATCGACGGTTGGCCAATACTACAGACGTATATGGATCAGTATTTGGATATACTTAAGTATATAAAGCTATATATAAAAAGTTATACCCAAGATTTGCATTAACTCACAAGAGTAGTGTTTGGCGATGCTTAATCGCACTCCGAGGTGAGGTTTTGCCCTTAATTCTAACATCCTTGATATTTCTAACTCGGGATAATTTAGAACCTGAGATAAAAGATATTATGACTTCTGTAAAAAAAATTATGTCGAAATTCTGTGGAAAATCGTTTAAAGTGCATCTTCTCACGGACTCGGCTTTCAACGTTAAAAAAACTGCACTATTCTTCCACAATACAGTCCATTCCATACATGATCTACCTCGAACTTATTCAGTTCCTGGCCTTCATAGCTCCGGCCAAATGAAAAACAAGAATTGTAGTTAGGCGCGCGGCAAGCCGCTAATGAGTGCTTTTATTTTATTTATTTACTAAATGGCGACCATAAATTAAAGCCTAAGGTGAGCCTTGGTATCTTTTGTATTGCGCTTAACTTTTGCTATGATAACATTTTGTATATGTATGTGTCTTAATTGGGTTTGTTATTAGTAATTTTGGATCAACTATTTTGTCTCGTGCACACCTCGTATTCACATGGACCCTGCTGGGTTGTAGGCGTGGTACCACAAACACTTGACTGCAATTATTGGTTTGAATGGCAAATGGCTTGCAAAAAAATAAATCAATGAAATGAGTAGAAAGGCAGTGAGCGAGGCGCTCAAAATGCGGTCAGTTGCGAAGCGGTAAATTACTAAGTGCGCGCATGGCATTGTGAGAGCATAAAGCAACTACAATGTAGCATTCAACACGCTTCGGAAGCTGCATCTGAATTACAAAAAAAAAATATGAATTAAAAAATTAGAAAATATTAACTCGCTGCTATTCTTAATAAATACAGATGTGTGTTTGTGTATGTATATACAGTTGCGGTCAGAATCTTAGTAGTGCCTATGGCTCATGTGGATGTGGAAGTGCAAAATATCATTGGTTACTCACCAACAATGGTACGTAATGCCATCAAGTGCAAACCAAGTGGCAAAAAGCGTGGAAGAAAGCTAGCAATGTCGGCAAGAGAAGTTAAGTCTATCGTCAGATACTCAAAGCAGTTTCCATTTGCGGCTGCTGATGAGATAAAAGATGCCTTAAAAGTGTCTTCGGGCGTTGAGACTGTTCGTCGGCGTCGGGTGCCTACAGTCCAAGAAATGTGCCGTTGTTGACAAAAACGCATATAGAAAAGAGGCTTCGATTCGCCAAAGAACATATAAATTGGCCTTCGACCAAATGGCGCAACATTTTATGATCGGACGAGTCGAAGATTGTCATGTATGGTGGAAAGTGATCGCGCCAATATGTAAGACGACCATCTAACACCACCGAATACCAGCCAAAGTATACAACAAAAACAATAAAGCATGGTGGTTCTAGCATTATGGTCTGGGCATGCTTTTCTTGGCTAGGCGTTTGACCCATTCATTGGGTTAAGGAAATGATGACTGGCGCTTCATATGTTGATATACTCAAGGCCATATGTCAGGGACGAAATGCCGCTTGTTTGGACGTTCCAGCAAGACAACGACCCGAAACACATGTGCAAAGTTGCTGCAAAGAAAGTTTGAGAATAGTCACATCAACGTAACGGAATGCCCGCAACAGTCAACAGACATAAACCCCATTGAAAATTTGTGGGTTAATGGCAAGGAAGCAGTAGCCCAACGCATGCCAACATCTAATACGCAACTATGGGAAGCTGTAAAGAGCGCATAGGAGTTGATGTCGATTGAAAGATGCCAAAAACCCCGTTGTGCTGCAATTCTAAAGAATAAGGGTCATGCCACAA
The DNA here is from genome assembly GCF_027943255.1 of Anastrepha obliqua. NCBI lineage: Eukaryota > Metazoa > Arthropoda > Insecta > Diptera > Tephritidae > Anastrepha > Anastrepha obliqua. The sequence goes on along the minus strand of NC_072892.1, from coordinate 141,013,304 downwards.
AATACTAATTTTAATACTAAACAAAACCCCATGTAAAAATAAAAATAAAATCACCATCATATAAAAGTTTTGTCAAAATTTTTCTTGCAATTTGTTACACTATTAAGTTTTTGACCGCTCAAAATTTGCTGCAGTTTTTCTAAATACAGGGCCCGCCATCTATCGTTACGGATTTGAACTAGGTATTATTTGAAGAATGGTAACACTTAGCTGTCATCTGATTTGACAGAAAATTAGTTTTATTCTTCCGCTGAACGAAAATGGTTGTGTATACGCTCAAAGAACGCTGGGAAATATTGCGACATTACTTTGAAAATCATGGTAATGTTGCAGAATGTGTACGAAAATTACGTACGGCCATGGGAAGAAGAAAAGCACCGAATGAAGCGTATGTGCGTTGCTTTGCGAAAAAAGTAAGAGAAACTGGGATGCTTATTGATCTTTTGGGTGCCGTCAAAGACCAGTGTTATGCCAACAAACCAGAATTAATTGAAAAAGACCAACATATTGCAACAAATTGCACTGAAGACCAACATACGCGATGTCATAGCTGAAATACAGCCGCATACAATCGAAAATGTGTTGAAAAATTGGACCGATCGTATGGGATGGTGCATGACTAGCCGAGGCAGCCATATGAATGAAGTTGTGTTCCATCATTAACCAGAAGGATTGTACTTCAAAATAAAAAAAAAACAGTTTGGAAAAATATTGAGTAGTTTCTTTTTTATAGCATTTTTAATTCCGTAAAGTTATTTGGCAGACCCTGTATATAGTTTTACTTTACTGAAATAAGATAAACGTTGGTTTTTTTTTTTAGGATTTGTTTTTTTTTGACATTTGGGCTATATTAGGGCAAAAATAAAGCGATTTTTAACGCACTTTTTTAACCCATTCCATTTGACGTATGTGCACTACTAAGATTTTGACCGCAGCTGTATGTATGTATGCGTGTATGTGCATGCATATTTGTGCTAACAACAAACTCAGCTTCAGTAGCAATCGTCTATTTAATGTCAACAACAAATACCAGTAGTTGCGGCGGTGACAATTAAGCCAACAAAAACACGCAACAACAATCAGCCGCTACACTATTCAATCACTCACTCACTCACTCACATGCACGCAAATGAAATGCAATCAACAACGCACGTTGCTGCACGCGAACACAAATACATGCAACGCAGTTACATATACATACATACATACATATGTACACATACTGCTGCATACCAATTTGTGTTCTTATACATGCATACATACATACATATATGGCCGCTTATGTGTCTTACCTGTGCATCTTCGAGAGTGTAAGGCTTTAAGTTGTTTTAGCTGCTTCTTTACTTGTAGTGCGGGAATTCATGCGTGCATACGATGATCACCATTAGAGTTTGTGTGTGTGTGTGCGTGCGTGTAGCAGCACTAAGCCGTTTACGTTTACATAGTACATTTTCCGTCTGTTGGTTGTTTATTTTGCCACTTTACTCGGTACTCTTACACTTGGCATGCACGGGTCCGACTGGGAATTTCTAAGCTACCGTCCTTATTGTGGCATGTAGGCAAGTATGCAAGTAAGTAAGCAGCCACACACACACTCACACTCTCATATATAAATATATACAAACAAATCACTGCATTCTTAAATATTCCTGCTTACCTGTGGCTGCGCAATTGCGTCCATATTTGTATGTGTGTGTGTATATATTAATTTGTTTGTATGTGTGCGTGTTTATGTTGCGCTGGACCAGCTGTACTACTGCCTGCCACCAGCAGCATCATCAGTCACCGCCGCTCGCCGCTCGCCACTCACCATTTCGGACATCATTTCGTGCGCATCAGCATATCGCTGCGCGCATACTCAATTTGTCAGTCAGTCTGTCAGCTAGTCGCTTTAGCACTGCAACGTGTCGTGTCAGTCTGTTAGTCGCTTAGTGGCTAAGTCAAGTCAATCAGTCAGCAGTGCATTCTGTCGGACACATTTCGAAAATCGCTTTGTGTTTTTTCTCTCTTTTATTTTTATTATAAACTGATTGCCGCTTCAAGATACGCCGCGCGCCGAAATACAAAACGTTACAGTTGATTTTATCGCGCGTACAAAATAAGAACTTTCAAGCCAAGATTGGCAGCTAAAAGTGGTTGCACGTTTTTATTTTTGTCCAGATATTTTCAAAGTGATTTTTTTGTTGATAGAACCGCATAAATTGTGTAAAATGTTGAATGCAGCTTAAAAAGTTACTTTCTGAAAAAGCAAAAACAAAAAAAAACTGATTAAGAACGAATATATTTGCAAATCCTTCGACTTGATTGAGACTTCCGCAAAATTTGTGAAAATATCGAGATTATCTGTAAACTCTTGCACAATCGGCTATTAGCGAAAACTTCGCCGCTCACAAAAATATGAATCTGTGCGCTGCTGTGTGTGCTAAGCTGTAATTAAAGCTTAAAGTTGACTAAGGTGTGTAATTTTTCTAATATCTAATTATAACCCATATTGTACATGTAGCAAAGTTAGAGAAAAAAACGTATATATATAAAATATAATTGGCGCGTACACCCATTTTGGGTGTGTGGGCGAGCTCCTCCTCCTATTTGAGGTATGCGTCTTGATGTTGTCTCACAAATGGAGGGACCTACAGTTTTAAACCGATTCCGAACAACAGTTCCTCTTTATGAGGAGCTTTTTCATGGCAGAAATACACTCGGAGGTTTGCCATTGCCTGCCGAGGGGCGACCGCTATTTGAAAACACTTTTTCTTCTTTTTAGTCTTTCACCGAGAATCGAACCTACGTTCTCTCTGTTTTCCGAATGGCAATCACGCACAAACCCATTCGGCTACGGCGGCCGCCAAAAAAAACTTACATGAAAAATTTTTCACTTATAACTGAAAATTGTGAATGGAAAACTATAACTTCGCTTAGGTGCAACTTTCCGAAGAATGTCGAAAGTGTTTTCGTGTTTCATGGCTCGAAAAAATTATTAATGGCCGAAAGAAATATTCAGTCTCTAGCGTAATCACGAATGCTGGCTGCCACGTCGTTAATTGTAGCTGGTTTATTAGCATAAATCAGTGACTTGCTTAGCGTAGCCCTCGTCGTTATTTTTTTGTGTTTTTTATTAGCATATATCAGTGACTTCACATAGCCCTTAACGAAAAGTAGTTCAAAGCAGTTAAATCACACATCCAAGGGGAGCAATTAGCAGACTAATTTCATGCGATGATTCGATCACCAAACAACATCATCCTCATATTGGCATTGCATTCCGCGTGGCCCATTGCCTTCTTTACAATATGCCTCCATTTATCTCTACAATCCGCTGTCGCTCTATGTAGTGGTATTCTCATCTTTCATATATCATCTTCGACGTCTTATAATCATCTCTCAGCCTCTCTTTCTTGCAGTTTCTGGTTTCGCTTCCAAGTTTTTTTTTTTTCGTTCTTTCGCTGCTCATTCTTCGGACGTGTCCATACTAACGTAATCTTTGCGACTTTATAAACCGCCTTACATTTCGCCCCGCAATTAAAGCACTGAGTTCGTGGTTAGACGGTATGTACCGTCTTTTAATCGTATAGAGACGAATATCGATCACAAAACATTCGTCTGCAAACAGTAAGGGTTGCAGGCGCAGTGTAACTTATATCGTCGTCATATCGTTTTAGCATCTATGGTGTGAATAATTTAGACATCAAACTCTCTCTGACCTCCATATCCTGTTTTAAAGACAAATGAACAATGGTTACGTCCGGCCTCCCAATTACTTAAAAAAGTTACTTTTTCGCGATGTAATAGCATCTCGATAGTGTCAGCTCATTGTTCTCACGCGGAATAAGACAATCTCAACATCCTTATCTGTGTACCTGGTCATGGCGACATCGCTGGAAGATGAGCGAGGCAGATGAGCCAGCTGGATAGAGGACCTGTGAGGTAGTGCCTCCGCGAAATGATAGGATTGGAATCCCGTTGACTACCTGCGGTTTACTCCTGGCGAGGTGGGCTTCGAGTCCACTCAGCGAGCGCCGGGCAAGTATACAAACTTGTAAGGTCGCGAAATCTTTCTGGCCACAGGTAGATCGGAGGCGCTCGAGGGATCTCCTGAGGCTAACAAAATCGCAGCTCTCGAATTACGTGGGTGCCCTTATAGAGCACATTGGCTGTGTGGTATACATGCTGTGAGACTCGGCATTACTTCGAGTCGGGTTAGTGTCAGTTGCTTGGAGAATGAGGTGGAACCATCTCAGCACTTCTCCTTAAGCATCTTGACTCTCATGTCTTTGCCACGCCTTCTGATATTGCAAGCATTGATATTAAAAACCTGATAGATTTCATCAGTAAATCAGTCATCATTCGGTTTGCCTTCACCAAATACACATCCATCGCCTTCTCATCCTTCTTTTCTTCCAAGTCTTCTTATTTCCTTTACAATGGTTCACAAAGGACGATGGTCCAAGTGTGACGTCTCTATGGGCAACCATTTCAACCTAACCTAATCTCGACATCCATTTGATTTCCAGTTCATTCAGCAAACTCATAAGTTCCAATGGCCTCATCAACTGGTACAGCAAAAGGTCTTATGCGGATGTAAGCTAAGCTCTTTCCTAAACATATTTCACTTTGACGACAGTCAGAGGGACCGTTTTGTGTGGGACGTATCGATTGATAAATTCGTATGGTCAGTCACTCTGCACTCACTTCTACAGCGGCTATGGCTTATTCAGCATGCATTAAACGAATATTATCTAAATAAGAATCGTGAGAATTTTTAGTAGTGATAGTAATAATTGGCGCTTAGGAGTTATTGGGAGTTTGGCCGAGCTTATCGTCCTATTTGTGATGCTTTTCCACAAATGGAGAGACCCACAGTTTAATGCCGTTTATGGCAGATGGTTTCTTAGGGGCAGTTTTTTCATATGAAAAATATACTCAGAGGTTTACCATTAGAAAAACTGTTTATATAATTTGATGTTTTATGTCCGGGGTTTCGCATGCAAGCATCCCCAAATCATAATGTTGCCGCCACTGTGTATGACTGTACTTTTTTGTGAACCACGGTGAGAACTCTTGTCCTTTAGGGCGTCTAATTTTCGTCCAGCAACATTTCCAAATTAATTTATTTTTGTTTCATCGCCCCAAAGTATGCTATAACATTTTTTCGTACCCTCTGGTCCATGCCATGACTTGTTATCATCATAAATTCTTAGAGTTCCAGTGCGGAACATAGCACCACTTGACTTGTGTTCTTGAGCTTAACTTTTTCTCTTCCTTAAATTTGCTTGTTTCAACAGAGGAGCTTTACGAGCTATTCTGCCTGGTAGGTTCATTTCGTACAATCGACGCGGTACAGTTCTCGCAGATACTAAGTTGTTGATCTCAGCTTCAATGGCCTTTGATGACTTAAAAGAATCCCTCACAATTAAATTATTACTAATGCAAGTCGTTTGCGGAAGCAGTGATCCACCCAGGACTGTCATGCTAAGAAATATGAGGAAGGCGAATCATTTTCTTTTTTCCATAATGTCGTTCTGTGGATTTTTTGAGTTTCAGGGCATTTACAACAAAATTTTTGGTCATTCCAAGTGAGTCAACGATAAATTTGTACGATTTTTTTTGTTTTCGAAGATTGACAAGGAGCCTCCGCTCCTCAATTGCAATGCTGCGCACGTCCCATTCAAATGAACTCTCTAATTCGCTGCTTACGTTAGATTTAATATTCTTCACTTAATTAGTTAAAATGCCAGAGTTATCCGCAAATTTTTATTATTGAATAGATCGGTTTTCGAAGATTTGAAACTGCAACATGGCTTGGGCATATGCGACCACACCTGGTCCTTGGCGGCTTTAAACCACACACGTCATGCATTATTTCGCTAATTTTAGCAATTTAATTTTTCTTCTGAACTGAAATATACCTAAGCAAGGAAAGCCAGGCAGCTAATTCGCGTTCTGCGAAATGTTGGGCAGTTACGAAAATTCGTTCAGGGCTCATTTAGCATAGTTTGCATTACTTGATGTGCCTGTATAATTAAGCAGCAGTTCTAGTTTTGACTCGTAGTACCCCAGATAGATGGCGACATCAATCGAGTTTACCGGCGCAGGTAATTTTGATTAAATTGAAGTGTGGCAGAAGGTTGTTACGCGGATTAGTGAACAGCTGATTTGCTTAATGGATAGTTTTGTCAGTAAAATATGAACCGCAGGCAATAAATACGGGCATTAGCTGCCCTAATACTAAGAAATAAATATTTATTTGAAAAAATCTGTAATTTCTAAAACTGCTTTGGAATATCAAAACAATTCATATAATTTCGAATGTGTGTGAGTGTAGACTAGCATTTGCATACAGTCTTTCTTGATCTGCTCTTTAAAAGTTGCATTATTTTTTATTCACAATAAATACCTGGTCTGGTGTCAAAGAAGTTGTCGAGCCAGTTTTGAAGGACCTCTTTGTTATCAAAGGAAACACCCTTCATATAGTTTGCGAGGGAGCGGAAAAGATGGTAATCGGTCGATGCAGGGTCCGGAGAATACGGCGCATGCTGAAGGAGCTCTCAATCGAGCTCTTGGAGTGCGGCTCTGCCGACTTGTGCAACATGGGGCCTGGCGTTATCGTAAAGGAGTATGATTTGACCATGTTGATCAGGTATTTTCAGTCGAATAGCCTCATTCACGCGGTGTAGCTGAGCAATGTAGAGCTCTTTTTGATAATTTTCCAGTGCATCATGTAATCACAGTCCCACCAAACATATGTCCTGATCTTTGGATGAAGATCCGGCTTAACTCTCGGTTTTAGCGTATCTCCTGGAGCCACTCACTCCTTTCTTTGCTTGATATTGATGTATAGGCACCATTTCTCGTCTTCCTTCACGATTCGGTAGAAAATACGTTATTTATGACCGCGTGTTGCTCGATGGCGGGTCGCAACTTGAACTTTGAACTTTGCAAAACATTTCCGTGATGTAGACTTGTCTATGGCATCTCCTCCTCACACGTCGCAAATGTCCCGGGCTGCTTCGGCAGCTTTTTGACTTCGATGAAAAGCAAAGCAGAGCGGGTGTCGAAAATGTTGATGTTTGCCTCCTGGGTATTCCATTTCTAAGCCTCAAAACTAATATAAAAACTAAATAACTCAAAAATACAATAAACATAGTTTTGTAGAGCAGAAATAATTCTATCCAATGAATACTTACCCTTTGCCAAACAGCTAACAAATCGTTGTAAAATAAAAGAAAATATAAAAAACGCTATGAATTTATTCCCCAACCCAATATTGACTGTAGTTTTGCGGCAATGTTGCCATCGAAAATACCCCTAATCAGCTCAAAGTAGGAGAATTAAGTCCAGTTGTCAATCCGCATTAATTGCACTTAATTCCTGAGATAATTTCGAATTAAGTCGATAATTCCGATAAACGCCACCGACTGTCTAGGTTATAAGGTAGTATAAGGCGGTGTTGTGTTTGTCCCACCCGTCTACTATTCACGCCTGGAAGCGTTAAAAGGTGAATAGTTGATAGTTTTTGCGTTGCCTGCCAAATGTTAATAGATTCCTCTAGATGCTCGACTTCGATAATAATACTTTGCTTGGATTATATGACAAGTAGCTGAGAAGCGGAAGATATGTGGCATATTTACCGTTGAGAGACTTACACCGGTTTTAGACAGCGCATTGGCCCGGCCCGGCTTGCTTATTTCCATCAATTCAGCCGCAGGCAGTGACTTTTCTATTAGCGCAAAGTTCTTCTTTCGCTTATAGTGATGCAATTCACGGTACCTACCGTTTTGAATCCCTGACTTAAATATTAAACTCATTAATAAAAAATTAAAAAAAAGTTTATTGTTTTGTTTTTTACAATACAGTCATCAAGCCTTTTATCTGAGTCGCATGCATACATACATCATGAATTCGATAATTTCCTATAAGTTTGCCAATTTCTAGTAGAAAAAAGTAGTCATTAGCAACAATTACAAAAAAATTACGCATTGTCATGAAAATATTGGGCAGCAACAACTGCCACAACTACCAAAACTTACGTAATGTAAGCAAGCAAAAAAACAATCAGCATCGGCGCAAAAAGTCTTTGGCTGACAACAAATATTTCCCAATTCGGCCAGCAAATCAGCGTTGGCTAAATGCGCAAAGCTAAACTAAGAACCGCAAAGAGAATAAAAAAAATTTATGATTGAAGTAGATACTTGAACGCGTTTGCTGTCGATCAGCAAAACCCAAAAAATACAAATATATGATTTTTTTTTTTTAATAAAACCGACACCCCTTCGCGCACTTGTCAATTTTCTTAGTAACAAAAAAAAAAAGAACGAAAAAGTGGCTGAAATTTTTACCACGATTATTTCAATTTAATTTCGATCGATCTTAAGAGGCGATCCAGCCATGCGACTGGACGTCAATAGCCGACAGCGTGAACGTACAGCCTTTCGCAGCAACCTACAGCTGGGGAGACCTTTTCCGGCGGCGGCAAAGCGCGCCAAGCAACGATTGACGACCGCCGATCGCCGATCGCCGTTGAACGCAGATTGATTCATTGTGCACGATTCCATTGTATTGTTTTTGCTTTTGTTTTTGTATTTGTATTATATGTGCATGCTATACGTTGCTAAGCTGCCAAGCTAGAAGGCTATGCGAGCGAGGTGGCGGGTGATTTGAAATTTGAATTTTTCTGGAAAGAAACATTTCGCTCATTTTGGTTTTTTTTTTGCTGTAGGCTGTGTTATTTTTTGATTTACTCATTACAATTCTTATTATTTTTATTTTTACATGCGTTGTGAGGCTGTTTTTGTTATGCTAAAGACCCAGCATTGCACATGCGCACGTTTTTGCCACTGCTTTTCTTATTTTTTTTTTAATTTTTTTGTTTCAAATTTATTGAATTTATTCTTCTGGCTTGTAGGTGTGCAGGTATGTAGGCATATGTCTGCTGCTTGTTTACTTCTACAGCATTGTTGCTGGTTTTGTAAGCAGCTATGAAGGATTGCTGTGGCATGTTTGTGGGGGCTTTAGTTTGAATGTAAACTCGGCTGTTGAGCATTTCAAAAATGTGTATGATTGATCGCTTATTTATGGCTCGTCAAATGCAGCACCGATTTTGGTGCTATGCTCGTTTTCAATTCCCTTATTGTCTTATTTATTTTTATTGCCTATACCCCACGAATTTTTCCTGCCTTCATAATAATACTCGCACCTTGCTAAAACATCATCGATTATTGCGCTGTTGAAAACGTAATTTTGTTGCACTTAAAAGTAACAAATTAATCACCGCAACGCGAGTGAATGAGCTGATACAAAACCAAAAAAAAAAGCAAACAAAAAAAATATATATATATATATATATACATATAAGCACAGACACTATAAGGCAATAAATCTCAGCAAACAATTTATTATTTCATTTTGTACTGCAATTGAATTTGAATTTTATTTCATTTATCCCCCTCTCCCTTTCCTTTTGCAGGGTCGCATGTCTCTCAGCCGTGGCGTTTCGATGGAGCAACGCCTGCAGGATATCGCCAGTTTCTTTAATCCAATATCGGGCATGGGTGTTGTTGGAGGCGTTTCCGATATGCCGCCATATCCACATTACCCCAGTCATCCCTATTCGTACCAGGGTGCTGCTGGCATACCGGCACCACCACAACACGCCCAATATCCGCCACCACCACCGCCGCACCCACACCATCACAGCCATCACGCAATGTTGCATGCGAACGCTACTTTGGGTGACATTTGCCCCACACAGCCGCACTATGGCCACAATTTGGGTTCGGCCGTTTCGTCCAGCATGCATTTGACCAACTCTAGCCATGATGCAGATGGTGGCGCCACTAGCGCTGCTGGCAGCAATGCGGGCGCTTACAAAATGGAGCATGACATGATGTACTATACCGTGAGTGGGCAAAATAAATGTCTAAAAATGTTATTAATATTGTTTCATGCGTTTGCAGAATGCTTCTTCGGATATGAATCACACTACGGAAGGATTTATTAACTCCATTTTAAATGATGAAGATTTGCATTTGATGGACATGAATGACAGTAAGTACCCGGACTTTTATTATGAAAGATATTTAACACGAAAATGTAAACATTTAGGAACTTTTTTTTTATTGTATCAAAGAAACAAAACACAATTACACCTGTCTATATGGTTAGGTTAGGTTGGTATGGTTGCCCAAGGATGAGCAACGAAAAATAATGGATTGGGCGAAAAATAATGGATTCGTCCTTTGTGATACCATTATGTAGGAGGTGACGTGAAAGAGAAAGGTCGATGGGATACAGGGAGAGGGCGGGGAGAGGTAGTGATGGGATGGTTAGAAGCGTGTGGATTTACGAACGATGACTATGCTGCGTCTGCGTCAACCGCTTTGTGCTGCTGATGAAATTCATTAGATTTTTAATGTCAGCGCCAGCTATATGAGCAGGTGCAGCAAAGAAGTAAGAGCCAAGATGTCTGGATCTTAGCCCCGCCAGAGCAGGGCAGCTAAGGAGAAGGTGCTGAGATGATTCCACCTCATCCTCCATACATCCAGCGCAAAAAGGACTCGAGGTGATCCCAAGTCTCACAGCATGCATTTCTCGCGCATAGGGGCCTGTGAGAAAACCCACGAGATTCGAGAGCTGGTATTTTGTGAACTTCAGAAGCCCCCGGTCCACACGTGGCCAGAAGGATTTCGCGACCTTACAAGTTTGTGTACTTGCCCAACGCTCGTTTAGTTGTTGCGATGCCCGTCTTTCCAGGAGCAGCCCGCAGGTAGTCAGGAGGATCCCAATTCTCTCCCTATGCGGGGAAATCACCTGTCGCTGTGACCAGGAATCCAGATGAGGCTTATGTCAAAGAATTCGGACGCAGTCGAAAGTGAGGTCAAGTATTCCTTGACTAGTTCCGAATGCACCATCATAGAGCCGAGGGCCCTTATTGCCGCTTGGCTGTCGGAGTAAATATTAACTTTTTTGACTGTTAGTACGCATTTGAGCAACCAATCAGCTGCCTCCTTGATTGCGGCTACCTCTGCCTAGAACACACTGCAGTGGTCCGGTAATTTGAATTGGAGTCTGATGGGGAGCTCCTCGCAAAATAGTCCTCCGCCAACCTTTCCTTCCAACTTCGATCCATCCGTGAACAAGTTCACGAGTCGCTTCCCCCAAGTGTAGCCCCCCGTTCACTCTTCCCTTGATCTGTCTATATGACAATAAGTAATTTATTTTACAGAAAGTTAAGTGATACTATAACGCCATTGCTCCTAAGGTCCAGAAGCCTTAAAAGAACGGTAGTGTCAAAATTGGTTTGCCAAATTTCGTGCTGGTGATTTTTCACTCAAAGGTCGTCCAGTTGAAGTTGATGTTGTCCTAAACAAAGCAATAATCGAATCGGATCGTCACAGCACAACACGTGAGATTGCAGAGAAACTTCATGTATCACATGCATGCATTGAAAATCACTTAAAACAACTTGGATATATTTAAAAACTCGACACATGGGTTCCTCACGAACTGAAAGAAACGCATTAACAGCTGCGATTTGATAAAGAAATGTAATAAAAATGATCCATTTTGAAAACAACTGATAACTGGCGATGGCAACTACAGCAATATCAAGCGGAAAAGATCGTGGAGCAGGTCGGCTGAACCAACTCAAACCACATCAAAAGCTGATATTCATCAAAGGTTTTGTTATCAGTTCGGTGGGATTACAAAGGAGTTGTCTACTTTGAACTCTAACCACCCAACCGAACGATGAATTCTGATGTCAACATTGAACAACTAACGAAATTAAACAATGCAGTTGAAAAAAGGGGGCCGAGTTGAAAAATCGAAATGGTATTGTATTACATCATGACAATGCAAGAGCACACGCATCTTTGGTCACTCGGCAAAAATTATTGGAGCTTGGTTGGGATGTTTTGCCACATCCACCATATAGTTCTGACCCAGCACCATCTGAATACTTTTTGTTTCGATCATTACAAAACTCCTTGAATGGTAAACATTTCAATAATGATGATGATGTCAAATCGTACCTGATTCAGTTTTTTGCTAATAAAAACCAGAAGTTTTATTAACGTGGGATTATTATGCTGCCTGAAAGATGGCAAAAGGTCATTGATCAAAATGGGCAATACATTACAGAATAAAGTTATTTAGTTCCATGACAAAAATTGTCTTTGATTTTCTAAAAAAAAAACCGCAATTACTTAGTTGCCAACCCGATACATTCTGTCAAAAAAGTACCGGAAATTGTTCAATAAAACGCAAAATAATTGTTTATTATCAAAATTTTGTCGACTTCAAAATAGGCTCCATTCAAATCAATAAGCAAAGCCAAATGTCAACGATTAGTCCAGTCATCAAAGCACCTTTTAAATGCGTTTGAAGAGATTCTCTTCAGCTCTTTCAGCGAATTCTCCTGAATGGCCTCTATCGACTCAAAGCTGCATCCGCGGAGTGGCAATTTAAGTTTCGCGAAAAGGAAAAAGTCACAGGGCGCTAAATCCGGTTCGATGATATTTGTTGAGGTTTTGGTCAAAAAAGTGTTCACAATATAAGCCATGTGAGTCGATGCGTTATCGTGGTGCAAAATCCATGAGTTTTCTTTCCACAAATTGGGCCGTTTCCTACGCACATTCTCTCTCAAACGTCGCATAACTTTAAAATAATGTTCTTTTTTTACCGTAGAACCATTTGGAATGATTTCCCAGTGCACAAAACCATGATAATCCAAGAAAACGAGTAGCATGACTTTCCCTTTTGACCGACTTTAACTTGGTTTTTTGGGGTTTGGCTCATGTGGATAGCGCCATTCAGCCGCCTGTTGACTGGTTTGCATGTCAAACTCATATACCCACGTCTCATGAACCTGTTATGATGCGCTGGATAAACGTTGGGTCAGAATTCACTTGCTCAAGCAAGTCTTCAGCCACCTTCTTCCGATGAATTTTTTGCAAGAATTTCAACTCTCTTGAAACGAGTCGTGCAGCCACGCGTCTTATACCCAATGGATGGTGTAAAATGTTACGAACTGAGATTCGTGAGACAAGCTAAGGTCACGAACTACCTCCCTCAAACCTAAATGATGGTTTTCCAGCACCATTTCCTTGATTTTGTCGATGTTATCATCCGTTGAAGACGTTGATGGGCGACCAGATCGGCGCGAATCTCCCACGACTTCTCGGCCCTCTGCAAAAGCCTTATACCACTCGTAGACCCGTGTTTGTATTGTGTTGATAAGGCACATTCGCCATAGACTTTCTGCAACATTTTCAACGATTCGGCACACGAAATCCCTGCGACACTATAGAGGACAGTTGCACAAATATTTCAGGAAAATTAGAACAATTTCCGATATTTTTTTGATTAAACACGGTCCAGAATAATAAAGGATAGAATTTTCTGAATGCATTTCTGGTAGCGAAGTGTGATCAGTGGTCAATGTTACGTCCCTAACGTCCCGCTTAGTAACCAAAGCATATTAAGACTCGTTAATAAAGGTCCTGGATTGCCACATTTCTAGCAGTGATCGGTTTATATGTATATCTCTTGAATAAATTCAAGCTTCAGTCCAGGCCTGAGATTCACTTTGAGTGTGTTGAGATAACTCTTTGTTCTCTAAAAGTGAGTTAACCTGCGAGCAACCTTAACTCGGTTTTACTCTACCGATCTACCAAAGTGGTACCTACAAAGCTTTGCTTATCGAAGTTCCAAAATGTTAATTTACTCTAATAGAAGCGGGAAAAATTCAAACTTAGAGTTCTGTTATAAAAAAAAAAAGCTGCGTACGTTGTTTTTAGAAAATGAGCTTTGCCTATGAAAAGCTATTCGAAGCAGTGTTCTTACGTAAATAACCGAAGGGTCCCAAATTCTCGCGTGTATCTGCAGCAAAATATTTGAAGAAGTCAGAAAAGTTCGTACAGAAATGGGTGCAACGGTATACCGAAAATGAGGCCACAAAAAAGTATATCTCCAAAGCAAAATCAGAAGATCACTGATTTGTTTGTGATAAAGTCGAACTTATCTAGCTGAAGCAGTTGTAAGAAAAAGTGGTGTTAATGTGTCCAAGTACACGATTCGAGCACGTTTACGTGCAGAAGACCTCAAATTCCGAAGCACAATAAAAAAACGAGTTGAATGGGATAAGGCAAATACGAAACGGAATTGAGCAAACGTAATATTCACCGATGAATCTTTCTTCTGGGCGAATAGTCGCTTACATTGGTTCTGGCGCACTGCTGTTAATCAACAACTGCAGCGAACTGTTAAGATTCATGTTCGGGGCTCCTACTTCGAAAAAAGATTTGACTGTTTATTTGTCTTTACCACCAATTTGAATGCAGTTGTGATGAATAAAATTTATCAAAAATTATCATTGTCATCAGAAGCGAAGATATTTGGGGAACTAGCCAACCTTGGATTCAACAAGAGGACAGCGATTCCAAGCATCGAAGCTAAAGGTGTGTAGAGTGGAAGCAGCAAAATGCGATTGAAATGTTGGATTGACCTTCACAGGCACCTGATGCTAATCCTATTGAAAATGTTTCGGCAAGTGCTTAACTCTTCAAAGTCACAGGAAAACAAATATGGACGCTCAAACAGTTATTAAGGCAAATTCGGCTGATTTAGAGCCCATTACTCGCACAATGTGCGAAGAAATTAACAAAAAATATGACTCGAAGATGTGCAGCCATTGTGGCTAATGGTGATGACTATACATTTATAGAATATATTGCGTGTAATAGATATTATAAGCCCATGAAATGCAGTTTGTTAGCATCGAATTGGTCAAAGAGTTTGCAAGATATGACGTTCACGCTTCCATTAGACAGACTGTAGCGCAATTATACCGTATTTCATACCTTAACTCTTTGCTCTCGGATGTCTGAGAATCCATACTTACTTATATTGAATATTTCTTACCTGACATTTTTAGCTGATAAGCAACTTTTATTATACAAATACATAGTGATAAGTGGTGAAGCTAAGGTGCGCACGTATGCACTTATATACATACATACACGCAGTGAAAAGCTTCAGGAATAGAGCGGGAACAATATCGTCCCGTAAGGACGCAGATATTGTGAAAAAAGGTAAGCCTAGGAGAGGGGGAGGGAGGAGTTTGAAGAAAGTAGGTAAAGGTGTAGCTTTTGCATTGGAAATGGAAAACAAAATTTTCGATTTACGAGTATACTGCTTCAATATACAAATATTTTCAGGCGATAAGGCGTTAGAGGAACGATCAAAACAAAATACTTTTTTTTCTTTAATCAGTTTGTGATAATATGAAATATTGTTTCCTGTTATTTTTGCAATCAGTATGTATTTTTAACTTTTCTTAGAACTGACAATTTATTTTCAATCTATACCAAATAAATTGGAATTATTTTAAATTTACTTCTACTGATGTTTTCATGTGAATTCATTACGAATAATCAACATTTTTCAAGTACAATAATTTCGCCAGGTTGCTAGTCTAAAATAAGACCTTCGGCCCATTGTAATGCCTGCATTTGATTTCCACCTCCTAACTAGGTTGCTTCAACCACTTAGATCTTTTTAAGAAGATAACGACCTGCTCCCGTGAGACATTTTGCAAATTTCTTAGGTTTTCAAAAAAACAATCGTCAAGATACTTGGCACGGCTTCTTTGAAGTGCAGGACTTTCACAGAGGAGGTGTTGTACCGACCGACTCATTTTCTTCTTCATCTCCACAACTCCTGCAGCAGTCATTGTGAGGTACACCCATTCTACTGGCTAGGGTGTCCAATAGTGCAGTAGTTGATCTGTTGAATCCAAACCGATTTCGTTAAGATTTCGTAAGATTCAGTTTTGGCCAGAGCGCTTTGGAGACCTTGGAGTAGTTTTCAGTCAGAGACCACCTACTATTGCTTTTCGCGATTACGCTCAAGTCAATCGCAGTGTGCATACAGTCAGTTTAGAGAAATGCTTACGTCCTCTACCACTCGCTGTAGGTCAAACTCGGAGTCTTTCCTTGCACACTCATCCGCTCTTTCGTTTTCCTGCCACTCCAGAGTGGTCGGAGACCCAACACAGTTTGGTATTGTGTTGTTGGATAAGCGAGAGCGACCTCCTGCATTATTTAACACTCAAGTAACCAACTTTGAAGGCGTATGTTTTGTGTCAATCCATAATGGAAAACATTTGCTATCTTTTAGAATTCATTTTTCTGCAGCAAATCTAAGGAAAAATACACCCTGCCAGGCCAAAATTGCGATTGAAAGGCTTTGTGTGTTACTCGCATTAAAACGCATCATTTACTATCAGGTGACTATCTCCAAATTATAGAGTAGTTGGCGTACCACAAATTTTGTTCACGTTTTGGGCTACTCATGTTTTTTAGCGTTCACGTTGTCGAGCGTGCGCTGTATTATCGAAGGTCGTAAGCTCTCTTTGAGAACGCAATTCATTCAACTTCTTTGGCTTAATAGAAAATGTTTTGTAAATAATCACAGCCGTTCCACAAATTTAAACATTTTTACAAGACACATTCAGCTGCAGTCAGAGCCGTTTCTATAGGGTGTGCCATCAGCTATTTGAAACTTGTACTACTGATTGCCTTTAATTCATTTTTATTAAAACAGAAAGTTAGGTTAACATTCTCCTTTCACGAAATGGGTCGTCTCGACCCTCACTTGAACAACGTTGGTAAATATAAAAAATTTTACTAAATGATGAATAAGCTTCTAAATTCGGTAGAAGGGAAGCGTGTGCGTGAAACTGAATCTCTCGAGTGCATAGCCGAAAAAAATTACTTTTGTTAATGAAAGTGTGCAAGTATCGGGTGTTTTTTTAGCAGCATGAGAACTATCGAAATCGACAACTATGGTCTGATAGCTGAGAATGGCAAACTGTGCTAACATTTCCGTTCAGTAAGGCTTGGCAAGTCATCATGAATCGTTTAACGTCAGAAAAACGCTCCCAAATTGTGGAAATTTTCATTGAACCAAAAAAATAATAATTGTTATTCTGTTCACATAGTTCATAGCGCTTTGTCGGCATCATCGATGATCAAATGAAGAAGGACTGTAACGGTAGGGTGAATGGCGAGTGCTATAGATCCATGCTGACTGATTTTTTGTTTCCAAAATTAATCAGCTAAACATCGACGACATTTGGTTCCAACAAGGCAGCTCAACTTGTCATACAGCGCGCTTAATAATCGATTTATTCCGATATTCAAGCCACCATTGACGCCATACGTACGGTCAGATCTAAGTAGTAGTCAAAAATTCGACTGATCAACTGGAGCATGTAACTCGTAGCCGCAACGGACATATGCCGAATACCATTTGCAAAAAATAAATGCCATGAAATTATCTACCAGATTATAATAAAAAATTCATACATCCACCAATATTTCTGTTTTGTATAATCATTTTAAGTTCTCAAGCTCTTTTAAAAAAACACAAGATGCCACAACTCGTCGTCTTTTTTAGGAGTTGAACATTTCACGCACATCTTTGAGGTGAATTTTGAGAACAGACCTCAGTATAATGGTACTGCATAGCCAGCCGTGAAAGTCATTTGAATAAAAAATTTTTCCATAATTAACCGTAAAAATTGTCTTATCAAATGGAAAAACCCGCATTGAAAAAAAAAATCATTCCTTTCTTAAAGCTATGCATTTCACCTTAAATTTCACGTTAAATGATGATTAAATGATTAGAGGGGTCATTAACTAAGTTCTGTGTGGTAGAATTTCCTCACAGAAAATTACATTTTTCTTTATTTTTAGCACAAATATACATTTTAAACGAAGAATCAGACGGTCTTAATGGCACCTCTTCCATTTTCAAGAGCCAAAAAAATAAAAAATCACAAAAATGCCATTCAAGCTTTTGTGTGGCCTGAAAGAAAATTAAAAAATTTTTTAAGAAAAAGTTATCATTACATTCTACCATTTGATAAAAATATATGCACTTTGAATAGGTTTGTGTGTGTATGTGTGAACCAACGGGCTTTTATAATTTCTCGCCCAAAACGAGCGCTTTTTTTTATCAGTGGGTCAAAGCTTGATATTCAACGTCACTGCCAGCAGCGCGGTCAAGGTGCGATAACTCAAAGTGCAAAACAGCAACAGAGAAAAATATAATAAAAGCATTCATTCAGTCGGAGCGCCGAAGTATGTTCGGGTGTGTGGGTTTGTATGTGCGTGTGGTTTGTGAGAAAATGTGTGCACTGTGTTAATGAGAGCTTGAGTGCAGTAACAACATATTTAGCAAGGCGTTTGCTGAGTGCGACTGTTTTGGCAATTAATTATTGTATTTTTTGTACTTGTATTTACTTCTGTATGTACATTCACAGCTATGGAGAGAGAAATAGCGCACTTTACCATAGTAACATTTAATGATGATTATTTTTGCTGGATGACCCATTAAACCGGTTATGTTTTCACAAATCTATTTAAGTTTAGTATTCTAAAAAAAAATAAAATAAAAAAATAAAGAAATAAAATAAATAAATAAAATAAAAAAATAAATAAAATAAAAAATAAATAAAATAATAAAATAAAAAAAAGAAATAAATAAAATAAAAAATAATAAAAAAAAATATAAACATAATAAAAAAAAATATAAACATAATAAAAAAAAATAAAAAAAATAAAAAAAAAAAATATAAAAAAAAAAATAATATAAAAAAAATATAAAAATAATAAAAAAAAATATAAAAAAAAAATTATATAAAAAAAAAATAAAAACACAGAAGTTAAATAAATAAAAGTTCACTGAAATACCGCACTTTTATCGATGTGCAAGAAAAACAGAAATTAGTTATGTCAAATTGTTTAAATTTGTTCATTTATTTTTTATCTGATTAGCATTTGGTTGAGTATCAATTATTTTTTAAAACTGCGAAGGTGAAACTTTCCTTCACTTTGGGCATCTCTCCAAAGGAATGGAGTTCCATGTTTCCTGTACTCCTTGATATAGTCCATTGGCATTTTAAAAATGTTTTTTTTGTTTTTGCCCAACCTTAACCTCAATATCGTTCTACGGATTTTCAATGCGGTTAAGGTCGGTTCTTTGCGCTGGCCATTCCAGAATGCCAATTTTTCACCACTTTTGCTGGGTGGTTATCATGAATGAATACCCAATTAAGTGGCTTGGACTCAAGGGAATATGTCTCTATCGTATTTTTGAGCATTTTGATATGTTCATTATTAAATTAATTGAATATTATTATTAATAAATTAAGATATCCATACTGCCTTAATTTATTCTGACTATTGGGCCAACTACAGTCCCAGAAAATGATCTCCAAGCTTTCAAGTTACCCCCACCGTGCTTTGCAGCCTTTTTTGTATACCGGGGATTGAACTCTTGGTTTTTGCACGATGATCAAAGGGAAATAAAAACAAAAGGTCTTCCCAGTAGTCACAATCATATTAATATTAGTTTCGTCCGTAAAAAGTATTTTTTCCCCAGAATTTTACGTCTTTGCTTTGCGACAGACAAACGTGCCTTGATATACTGTTTTTTTCGACAGTAGCCATTTTCTTCGTTGGCACAGCCATACAATTTATTTCCATTGAGGCGCCTTCGCTCTTTCCTTAACGATGGCCATGTCGCCTTGTTCTGCCGGATTGTGTTCTTTCACACAGGCGTCTTTCGAAATTTTATTCTTTTAAGCATACTTTTGTCTGGACTAATACATTTGATCACATTGTATGCTATTATAATATACGTGAACAACTCATCATTTCTGCAATTCAACGAAATCATTCCAACGCCGTTCTATTCTATCACTTTTGTGGATCGATTTATTTTTTGCCTCAAAATAGGTCTCAGTTTCAGCGATAATCACTGCATTTGAGAGAAATTTCTTGCCGGCAAGCAGTTTTTTTAGGTCTGCGAACAGCCAGTAGTCGCTGGGAGCCAAATCTGGCGAATATGGTGGTTTGGGAGCAATTCGACGTTGACTTGTGACACGATCGTTGCCTCGGTGAAACAAAAGAGTGAGCAAACCACTTGTGAGCGGCACTCACTTTGAACAGAGCTTTTTCGTAGTCAAATGCTCATGTAATATAAAGCCAAAGCGTTCTTTTCATATCTTTACGATGTCAGCTAACTCACGCAACTTCACTTTTCGATAATTCAAAACGATTTTGAGTGAACCATCGTTTTAATGTTGCTTCTGATGAAGCGGAGTCCCCATAACAGCAGTGTAAATTTAAAAACGTGTAAAATTAAAACATGAAATTCTTTTTGTTCCATTGTTTTGAAAATAACAAAAGTAGCGTCACTCTTAGCACAACCACTCACGAATCATGAAATTTAAACAGCTGCCTTTTTAAAATTCGTACTAACTGAAAATGAGGTGAATGCAATAAAACTAGTGCCATCTATGTGTTACGAAGAGGAGGATGAGATGGCGGACCACTTTCTGAGCGTCTGACTCGCTTTCGCCCGAATCGGGCTTGAGGTCTTTGGTGCTGATATGTTAAGAAGCGACCACCTTGACTCCTTGGCACCACAAGATCTACTCAGATTTCTTCGGAGGTCGGGTAGATTTAAAGAAAATTAAAAATGGAATCCGAGTTCAGTACAATGGACTTAATTGTGTCTGAGTAGCTGTACTTGCTAGTTGTCCCTACAAAAAAAAAAAATTGTTACACGCGTGATTTGTCAGCCCATGTGTTATATATATAGAGAACACTATAAGTGCGCTATTTTCATGTCCACAGCTGTATGCAGGGTTCTCACAAAATAATTTCGCCTCAATTTTTTATTTTTTATTGTAAGTAAATTGTTTACGCTTTTTGTGCTTTAAACTAAAATTAAATTTCGTTTAAATGTAAATGTTTGAGTTGCGATAAAATTTCAGGGCTTTTTGTTTTTTTGTTATCTCCTCCTTTTGAGTTTTCATATCTAGAAATCTACAAGCAGCAAAGTCGAAGGTTATTGCATGCGATTGTGTTTTTGCTGTAATTAAATTGATTTATTAAATTTCACGTTTCTTTCACACTACTCTCACTGTTTTGCTTTTTTTTTTTGTTATATTTATATATTTATATGTATATGTGTGCATGTGTTTTGTAATTTGAATACCACTTTGAGTAGATCAGATGATATTTCACTCGTTCATCATTGCCTTCTGTGATTCTTGAGCGTTTGCGCTCTCCGAGCACCGTGAGCAAACTTTGTTCTGGTGCTGCTCACCACCATAACGCCCAGGCAAAGAAAAGTCTACGTTCTTGCTCCGAGCTTCTGCTTTACCTTCGAACAGTCGCTGTAACGCGCTGTAGCGGATTGCTTTATCGCCGATTTTCGCAGATCATTGCTGGCATGCGAGAACAAGTCGATCGTAAAGTTAAGAAAAAAAAAACAAAGAATATTAAAAATATACACTCGTTCACGTACAAACATACATATGTACACATACATACTCGTTTATTGAGTTTCTTGAGTGCGCACAAATTTGAATAACTCGTCGCAGATTCTCGATGTTTTTATGTGCCTAGTTTTTTTGTTTTCTTTTTACATATTCTATTCGATGGAGAATTTCGCTTAGTATTTACGTGCCATTGAAACGTGCGAGAAAGCTTCTTTTATTTGTTGAATGCGTAATTAAGGCGCGTCTTTCGAGCTGAATTGATCATCATCACCACCTCACCAACATCGCTGCCAGCATAATTACGTGCAAATATTTGATTGCGTGAATAAGTTTTTGTAAATTCAATTTAAATCGCAAATTATTGTGAATTGAAGGAAGAAAATAGAATGAAGCCAAATTTAAATACTATTTTTACAATGAATTAGCGTAAAATTTTTGTAAAATTAAAATCAAAAGCAAAAAAAAGGAAAAAAAGGAAGAAAAAAAGAAAATAAAAGGAAAAAAGTGTGCTTGTTTTTTGTTACTCAGCCAATTGAAAAGGGAAAGTGATAACTCAGCTCAAGGCAAAAAAAAGTTCGGCGTCGAAGTGTGGATATTCTTAAAACGTTCGAGTTCTGCCACATACCCGCGCGGGTGTGCGTAAACGAATTGCCAGCAATCGCAAATCGCAATATTTATTTCAAAATACAGAAAACAAAGACAAATTTGCATATAGTAAAATGTATTCGAAAATAATCGCCACTGTATAGCGCTCCGTGCAACGTGCGCGTATTCATGACTGCCTTGCTGCTGGGTCGCAATTGCCCCATTCTCTCTTGACCGCCATTCTCGGCCGGCAGACAACTGTAATATTACTCAACTACACTACCACCACAATCGCAAATAAGCGCGCTGTGTTGGTGGCATTACTATTTACCGCAGAGCAGAATATATTTGTGCTCAATATTAGGCCTGCGGCGTCTGGCTGTGTGTTAAATTTAGCTTATTTAGAAAATTTATTCGCAATTCAACAGGTGAGTGCATATGTAAACACACACATACATATTTCAAAGTTTATATACACACAAATATACATACATACATACACCATATATGCGTACCTACACATGCAAAGTTAGTGATTTGACTTTTTTCGCCGCCGGCTTGTTGAATGAGTGAGCCATTTGGCTTGTTGCCCATTGGTTTGTTGGCGTTGTAGCGTTTGCCCATGGCTCATGCCTCATGCATCATTCTGACTATGCTTAGGTTGTGTTTTTGTTTTTGCTTTTGTAGTAAAATAGTTTTTCGTTTGTGTGAAAAGCGTGATCGGTGCTGAGTAGACAAAATTAAAATCATCAACGTTGGGTGGCACAGTGTGGCTTCGTTAATTGACATCAGGAGGAGAATTTAAACAAAAATATTTTTTTGTTAAAAAGCAGATCATATATATATATATATATGAATATATTCGACTATAAATGTAGTTAGTTCGCAAAAAGGTTTTCGTTTACATTGCCTGGGTGCAGAACTGCCAGGGACTTATGCGGCGACATAAAGGAATCCCGCATTTTCGGTGTTCCTTTAAAAGAAATTCTACAGATTCATAAGCATACATATGTACGTATGTATACCTGTATAACAGGCATGTAAAGGGTGATCAGATTAAAGGTGCTTTCGGTACTTCCAATAGGGTTTTTTTGTTTTTTGACAGATCACGCGTGACTACTGTCAAACTAAAAACATAATTTTTTTGAGTAATCATTGACATTTCATCATGAAAAGGCTTACGCTTCGGCAACGTTTACAAATCATACAAATGGTACTACAAAAATTGACGCTCTGTGAAAAGTGTTCATCGCGCGCTCACGCCAACTTTAGGTGTTCTGGTTTAATGGCTATGTCAATAAGTAAAATTGCGCTCTTTGGGCAACCCGAGCAACCCGAAGCCATTCAAGAACCGTTTTGTGCGGTTCTAGTGCCTATAGGCTGGAGGAATCATCGGCACATATTTCTTCACAGACGAGGCTGGCGCTAATGTAACAGCGAATGGTGAACACTATTACGCCATAATAAACAACTTTTTGATACCAGAAATTGAAGCCCGTGATTTCCACAACATTTGATTCCAACAAGACGGTGCTACTTGCCATATAGCTCGTAAAACATGATTTACGTGAGTTTACTCCATCGCCGTAACGGTGTGAAATCTATCTCTCGTCTCGGACCAGTGAATTGGCTGCCAAGATCGTGTGATATCACACCTTTGGAGTTTTATTTGTGGGGGGTATGTGAAGTCTAAATGCTTTGTAAATAAACAAACTTTGATTGAGGCATTGGAAGCCAAAATTTAGCTTACTAAAGTTATTTTCAAGATACCGACCGAAGTCCTCCAGCGAGTCATTCAATTCAAAAAATAAATGTTATGAATGGTTCTACACAAAAATAATAAAGATTGTCAAATCAATTTGTATTTTTGTTGTTTTATTTCAGTTTAAAATCCGATACCTCTAAATTGATCACCCTTTATATTATAAATAATAGGAGCGCAACGAATTGTCGAATTTTAACCAGTTCTTTTTATTCATTTTTTTATGTTTTTATAAAAGTGTAGAACATTCTTCTACAAAAATCATGAACCTCAAAGGTTTAAACTTGGCACAAAATTTACAAAAATTTAACAGGTTTCAAAAATTAAAAAAAAAATCAGAATCTTCAAATTTGATGTTTCATTCATTAACTATTTCAACTTAATTAGAATCTCTAGATAACTTCAATCCATGCAGTTTTAGAGCCCATTTGATTTTGTTATACTATTGTACCAGTTTAAGGTCCTTTAAAATTCACGTTGCTCTTTAATATAATAATATATTTTTTTTTTTTTTACTTTATTATACTTGCTTCTTCATATAATGAATGCTCGACGTCTTCTTATATAAAATTAAACGCCAGCAGCGAAAAAATGGTTAAAAATCAACGAGAGTTTTGATTCACTTGAAACGGGCTGTAAAACTGCATATATAAGAATATTTATTCGTAGGATATACAAATACAGACAGCAATGAATTATTCGATACAGAGTTTCCGAAAATATGCTTCGATTTAAACCACCCCGGCCTTGGTATTTTCTAAAAAGCTGACTTTCGAAGAAAGATCAACATGAGTAAGTTGCTGGCTGTTCACGTTAACGAAGCATTACTGTAGTCACGTACACATTTATATACTCGTAGTTAGATATAGTTCGTTGCGCGGTTCGTTACTATGTGGGATTTTGGGATTTGTTGTGGGTGATGGTTTCTGTTAGTCTGCTGCCCAGGGTTTATGATAGTTAATATGCTTGTGTGTGTGTGTGTGTGTGTGATTTATGCGATAGTGCGTGATTATTGATCAGTTTAAGAAAGCGCTCTTCGAGTAATTTAAAGCCTAAAACGAATGCGAACATTTCTCTTTTTAAAGTAAAAAAAATCTTATTTCGCTTTTCGTATCATATTATTTAATTTCTTCTTTCAAATTTGATTTTGTTTCTTCAATTTGTATTTTTCACGTTCTTTTCCACGAAGTTTTTTTTTTACTTATTTAAGGCAGCTTCTTTAAATTTTTTTTTTTTTTGCGAATGAGGGGGTTTAAAATGCCCTTCTTTACATATTTCGTTATATTTTGTTCTTTTTTTTTTGGATTCGTGAAGGCTAAAGAGAACCAAACCGCTTGATTTGATTAAACATTTTAAAAAATATAAAATAGATAATAAAAATTAAAAAAATATATATAAAATAGATAAAAAAACAAATAAAATAAAAATTTATATAAAAAAAATATATATATAAAAAATAAAAATTAATTTAAAAATATAAGAATAAAGAAATATATAAATAAAAACATCATTCGAATTTCTTATTTTATTTAAATTTGTATTTATTTTTTATATCATTTTATTTTAGTATTATTATTTTATTCATTTTCTTACTTTAAATAATTTATTTTATTTGGCTCTATTTTATTTAATTTAACTTTATTTTATTAATACTTGTATTTATTTTTGTGTATCATTTTATTTGATTATTATTGTTAATAATTTTATTTTATTTGTTTTTTCCTCTACTTCACTTAATTGACTTTAGTTCACTCCATTTTATTTAATTTTATTTTATTTTGTTAATTTTTTTATTTTTTGTATCATTTTATTTTATTATTATAGTTTTTATTTTATTATTATTTTTGTATTTTATTATTATTGTTTTTATTTTATTATTATTGTTTTTATTTTATTTATGTTTTCCTTTACTTAATTTATTTTATTTTGTTCCATTTAAATTTATTACATGTAATTTAATTTTATTTAAATTTTTATTGATTTATTAAATAATTTCTTTTTATTATTATTGTTGTTAGTTTTATTTATTTATCTTGTTCCATTTAATTTTATTTCATTTAATTTTATTTAATGTACATTTTTATTTATTTATATTATTAAATCATTTTATTTTATTATTATTGTTGTTATTTTTATTTTTATTTATTTTTTCTCCTTTACTTTATTTATTTATTTAATTCCATTCTATTTTATTTAATTTAATTTTATTAAATTTTTGATTTCTTTTTTATCATTTTATTTTATTGTTGTTGTTATTATTTTAATTTAATTTTTTTTTCTCCTTAACTTCATTTAATTTATTTTATTTCATATAATTATTTCTGCGTAAATTGTTGACTCATCTATCGTAGGGAGTCAATGCCAAGCTCAGCTGTGGTTAGTAGAGAGCCACCTCTCTCCCGTTATCATTTTTAGTTGTGCATGCATTATCAGCCAGTGAGCTTTTCTAATACAATTCGCAGATTTCAATAGATGACTAAACACCTTTTAACTTCCAATGAATGAATCAAGTCATTCGACCCACACTTTCCTGGCTTCTTAATCTAATCTCTCCTGTTGCCCTGAGCACATACATACATACATACATGCATGCGTATAATGTAACAGCAGATGACAAAGCGTTGAGTCGCGCATGAAAGTAGACGAGTATGCGAGTATTAATTTATGCTGGCGTCATCACTGCTCACTGCTCACTGCTGTTATAGTTTGTGAAACGCTTAGCAATCGCTTACTTATACGACAACGAAATGCTTTGGTTCTCGCTGCCTTCTGGCTGGGGCCAGTCAGACTGCTTTCAATGAATTTGTATTCATTTTTTATTGTTTAATTTTTTTTTGTTTGGTTTTCAACGACTTACATTGCGCTTATATGTATTGATATACAGAGTTCCTCATATTCAAACGATTTTCATTTGCCAATTTTGTTCGTTGGTATTTGTGCTGTTTACTATTTTTAAATTGCTGAGTCATTTGGTTAAATGCACAGGCCGACCAGCGGTTGCACAGTAATCGCCTGCCCAGCCGCAATGCAGCGCTGGCATATGAGTATAATGATTACCATATTAAACGAAGTAAACCCCAAATCAAAACAACAATAAAAAAATAACTAAAAAAAAATTAAAATAAATAAAATAAAATAAAAATAGAAAAAAAAATTAAAAATAATAATAATAATAAAAAATAAAAACGTAGCGCTGTTCGACAACCAGTTGTGCTAAGTCAGTGGCCAAATTGCTTGGCGCGTATTTTCTGTGGGTCATATACGCACACCCCATTTGCAAAATCATGTTACTAATTTGCTTGTCTGCTTGTTTCATTTGATTTTATTGCATTTGCTAGAAAAGCAAAGAAATTAATTATGTTATAAAAAGCAAAATTGTAATTATCGTCAACTATGCATGATTAAAAAAAAACAACACGAACAAAGACATAGCTTCTGCTCAAATATGAACGAGACGTTATCAATAAAACGGTCCGCGGATGACATATGGCAAAAATAAATTTTTTGTTTTTTGGTAGGACTGTTTACAGTAGCACAGAAAACAAACTATGTGACATATCACGCTGAAATTTGCCATGTAAGCTTATAACAGTCCTACCAAAAAACAAAAAATTTATTTTTGCCATATGTCATCCGCGGACCGTTTTATTGATAACGTCTCGTTCATATTTGAGTAGAAGGTATAATGGGAATTTATGTTCGTTTATTACGATTTATCTTATCTAACTTAATGAATAAAGTATGTAGATCCTACAAATCCTCTAGGGAACTCTACTGAAATCCAGTTATGTTGCTGAAAAATTATTGTTTTTCCTTTTATATACCGGAATGTACCGGTTGGAATTCGAATACAAAAATTATTTATAGTTACGTTTATATTTATGCTATTTTGCACAGCCACACAGAACAAAATGAGTCGCTTGCCAAAACAATTGGTTTTTTGTACCCTAA
This sequence comes from Anastrepha obliqua, assembly GCF_027943255.1. Taxonomy (NCBI): domain Eukaryota; kingdom Metazoa; phylum Arthropoda; class Insecta; order Diptera; family Tephritidae; genus Anastrepha; species Anastrepha obliqua. Next base: position 140,985,651 of record NC_072892.1, on the reverse strand, counting down.
ATTTGATAAGCGTTTTATCAGCCCACTCCGCGATGTCAATTCGTCGCTTTGCAGCTGCGCTGTGTCCTCGTCAAATTTGTTCTGTGTGGTAGCGTTAAATATCGAGGGTATTCTGATAATCCAGAGTCTTAAGGCAAATATCATCTGAGTCACATATAAGTACGGCAAATGCAATAAAAGTACTTCGAAAACTAAGTTGTTATATTGCAGCTACATTCCTCACTCACACCTTATTTGATGCAGATACAATTTTTTTTATTAAGTGTTCTATATTTCACAATATTTTGCGAAAATGGAAAAAGAGAGTAAGGAGAAATCTTATTTCAATTGTTTTATTTCATTTCTCAACATAAAATACATAAAAAGTATCCACTTATTTCATTGTTAAGCAAAACAACAAAAATTAAATAAATAAAAAAATAAAATAATATAATTAAAAAATAAAATACATAAAAAATAAAATAAATAAAAAATAAAATAAATAAAAAAATTAAATAAATAAAAAACCTAAATAAATAAAAAAAATTAAAATATAAAATAAATAAAAAACTTCAAAAAAATTAAATAAATAAAAAAGTTAAAAAAAAATAATATAAATAAAAAATTTAAAAATAAAATAAATAAAAAATAAGATAAATAAAAAACTTAAAAAAAATAAAATAAATAAAAAAGTTAAAAATAATAATATAAATAATATAAATAAAAAATTAAAAAAACGCATAAAAAATATAAATAAAAAATAAAATAATAAAAAGTAAAATAAATAAAAAAATTAAACAAATAAAAAATAAAATAAATAGAAACAAAAAGAATTAAAAAAATAAAAAATAAAAATAATTAAAAAAGTGAAAAAAATATGTATAAAAAATAAAAAAATAATATAAATAATAAAATAAAATAAATAAAAAAATTAAATAAACAAAAAATTAAAATAAATAAAAATATTAAATAAATAAAAAATAAAATAAAGAAAAAAATAAACACATACAGGGAATTCACGCCGCACCTTAAATGATACAGCTAAAAAAGAGCAACTATTTATTTTGAATTTTTAAAATTTTAAGGTATTTAGTACCTTGTTGGGGTATCCTTTATTATCAATTCCAGTTTGAAGTCTACGTGGTATGGAGTCAACCAATTTTTTTGTATTCTGGACTAATTTAGCTCCACTCTTCAAGTATAGACTTTTTAAAATCAGATTTGTTCTGGACGTCATATTTTCATATATTTGTAAAAACCTTTTTGTATTTTATATTAGATTATGAAATAAACCAATATTAGTAAAATATCTGCATACTCTGTAATGTATTGTGAAATATAGAACACTTTACAAAAAAATCGTATCTGTATCAAATAAGGTGTGAGTGAACGAAATCGTATTCCATAAGCAGAGTTGAGCAAAATTCAAACGAATAGTGCATGGCAAATATAAATATAAATTGTAATAAATATGTAATTCATTCTTCCTCCTTCTCATACTTGCAGCTTCTGTAAAAGTCGAAAAGTGGTACTTTCAATCTTTAAGCATATTGACCACATAGACAGTGGATCTATCACTACAAGCCAACTAACATAGAGACGTTTTTCCTTGACCGTTTAAGTAGCGCCTTTGAGCGCCTGTGCAAATTCGTATTGTAGCATTACATGTCAGACTATGACCCCATCTCGTACTGGCTGAAGATCCCATGCTACTTGCACCCAGCACGCAGTTTGTAGTTTGAGAGAGGGATATATGATACTACAATTTGCTGCATACCAAAAATGAGGCGAGTGATTGTGTCCGCTCTCGCTAATTTGTCTGCCTTGCAATTCCCTGGTATGTCACTATCTACACCCTGTCACCATATCAAATGGATGTGGATATATTCCGCCATCTCGTTAAGAGATGTCCGTAGTTTGCGAGCAATGATGGAATTAGTGACAACCCGCCAAGAGATTTAATCTACGCTTGGCTACCAGAATAAATATAGATTTCTCTAAAGGTAGCCACATTTTTGCCTAACTAGCGAACTACCTCAGAGGTGGCAGACACTCACAAATTACGGTAAGCGGCATAACTATTTTTAAATTTTGTTGATTTGAAAATTATTAGTGTCCGCGATTTTTGACCCACTTGAAGCTTGCACTTACATTCAATGAGGTATAAAACTGTATAACCGGATTTTATTGAAAAATTCTGAGTAAAAAGTTTTGATGAAAATTGGTGAAAGATTCATAAATGTTGTACAAAGTTTGATATTTTGCGTTATATAGTTATTGTTGTTGTTTGAATTATATTTGTATAAAAAAATTATTGAAATAAATAAATAGTCAAAATGTTCTTTTTTATGCTGCCAGTATGTCAAAAAATATATTGAGATTTATTTTATTTTTAAACTTAAATCTAATAATTTTATAATTATTGTCTATGTAAGAGCTGTGACTGCTATAACCTTAAGCTTTTATTTTATTTTACCTTATTTTATTTTATTTTTATTTTATTTTACTTTATTTTATTTTATTTTTTATTTTATTTTATTTTATTTTATTTTATTTTATTTTATTTTATTTTATTTTATTTTATTTTATTTTAATTTATTTTACTTTATTTTATTTTATTTTATTTTAATTTATTTTACTTTATTTTATTTTATTTTTATTTTATTTTACTTTATTTTATTTTATTTTACTTTATTTAAGTGCCTATAAATGGATCAGTCGATTACTCGCACTTGTGCTAAGCGAGGCATTGTCTTATAAATACTTTTTACTTTTACTCCAGTCGCCAATCTTTCGCATTGAACAGTTAGTAGCACTAGAGCAATTTAATTGATTTTTTTTTCTTTTTATTTAAATTGTGAAATTTCGTTTAGAACTTATCTAATCTGCCGATCTTTGTTTGTAGATCTTCTGGCATTCTAGGGACCAAAAGCAAGAACAAGATACATTGGAACTTATTGCTCTATTTGCTCTACCACTACTACCTGTTCAATATGCTTTGCTTTCACCTTACTATATCACCATACTATCTCTCGCTCTCTCTGTTGGCTCTTCTCAATCAAGTTTGCATATAGTGCATATATACATACATATGTATATTTATGTGAAGCCTATTACTCTTGATTGTTCTTTATTTACCAAATTCGAATAACAAGCCATTGTCGCACTGAGTGTTTGCGGCGGTCATAATCCGATCAACGCCCTATTCAATTGAACAAGGCTGTACGCGTATGGAGCGGAGGCTTTGACAATAAGTGTGGGCGTGTTTCATCGCACTCAACTGTTACAGCAATATTGCGGACCTGTTAAACAAACAATATTAAACTTCAAAGTATAATAGTATTTATTAAATAAGAGCCTATGTATTTTTCCTCTTCCATTTCAATTTCGCAGTGAAAAGTTTTGCAGTGCGTGTTTTAGCTAGTGATAGCCATCAGATTGTCAATATTTTATGCCCTGTTTCGACAGGCGGATGCTAATCGCATGCAAATCATCTCATGCGATATAATGCAATGGGAGAGTACTGATCACAGACCCCATGCGAGGAAACCAGTGCTTATGGCTTGAATTTTATCGCATGCAATGAACTGCCGCTTTGGAGGTTTGACAACTAAATATGCTTGCATTTTAATTTAAACGAAATTGTTGTACGGGCAGAATAATAAAACCCAAAGGGAAATCCCATAAACGAAGTAATCCTTCTATTGCTCGTTCGTTTCAGCTCGTCTTACGCTTGCCTATGTATGTACATATGTTTGTATGTATGTTTCTACAAGTGTAGAACTGTTAAGTATAATTTTCACTTGCTTGCGTAGAATTGTATAATTGCTATGAAATAAGTTTATGTGGAATTATTATGCATATTCTCAAGAGTCTTTGTTTAAGGCATTTGGTTTTTGCACATAGTACTCACTTATAAAATATTATTTGCAAATTTAGCTCCGTGCTGATACTTGGACATTTTTTTAGTGTCTGTAAGAATTTTAACTGTTCGCTTCACTTCACTCAAACGACGTGCATAAGCTTACGTATGTTTTGCGTACTTTGCACAGTTTATCAGTATTCACAAAAATACCATCATGTGATATGACTTGCACTATTTCCCGCTGCTATCAGTAGTTGAATACAGGTGAACATTTGATACGTAAGTAGGTGAGTTAATTTGTCGGCTTAACAGAATTTGTATATCATGTAAACAAAAAATAATGACTATATAAAATAACTTTGTAGAATAACCTAGAAGTACTTCATTGCTGGGGGTCTTGGCTACGTCGCGTGAATGAAAGATTTTGCGCCAAATTGTGTACCTACAAATACATGTGATAATATGGAGCTAACCCAATTTCCCGTAAACACATTGTATCGCATTAAATACTTATGCTTTACATCGGCGATGTGTGTACAAATGTAGATATGTTTCGAGTGTTTTGTTTCTTTATTTGAATTGCAAGTATTAATTGGTTGTAAAGTGGCTGCCAGGCGAGAGTGTAAAACTGGCACGTGTACAAACTGGCTTGGCAACTAATCAGCTGAGTGCTGTGCACTTTTCGAGTTGAATGGTTGTTGTTTGTTCATTCAAGTATTTGACCAGAAGCTTTGTGATTACAAAGCAAAGGGTGGGAATCACGCATAAAAAAAATTATATCAATTCAAAATATGATTTTCCATACTCTTAACATCGGCACGTAGTCCTTGTTCAACGTTAAAACACATTTTAGTTAAAGCAAATTGTAACTTAAAATAAAATCTAAAATAAGGGAGAACAGTGCTATTCATATGAAATGAAAAAATTTGCTCGGCAATATATAAAAAATATGAGTACTTGAATTAGTTCACCCTGTGTTAGCGGCAAACAAGTGCAGGTACTCATATTTGCGGAAGTATTTACATATGTATGTTTTTGTTGTTTGGTCGGCACTACACATACAAAACCTCCTAATATTCTCTGAGTTGGTGCGTGGCCACATCAAATGATATAACATTTCTAATAACGATCGCTCTCGACAGGCAATGGTAAACCAACGATTGTATTTCTCCAATGAAACAGCTTCTCTCTCATAAAAACCAGCTGACGTGTAAAGGTGCCATAAAACTATAGGCCTCTCTATTTGTAAAACAATGTAAAACAAACAAACATCAAGAGGCGCATCACAAATAGGAGAAGGACTTAATAAAGGGTGGAGACGCCAATTTTATATAAACATATGTACATACATACATACATACATATATATATATATATATATATATATGTATGTACATATGTTTATATAAAATTGGTATATATATATACCAATAAATGTACGTATATATATGTACGACTTCTACCACGAAATGTATTAGTGAAGTGAAACGTTCCCACAACAGTCAGAAAAGATAGTGCCACACAGCCACACAGAAAATCCAATTTATTACCGAGCGAAATTCCATAGAAAAAAAATTAGCGATATTCTCTTGCAATTTGGCCACTAAATTGCCTGCTTTAGCATTTTTGGAGCATTTTTTTATGAGTGCATCTCAAAGATAGCGTTTGTGGAAATAAACCAGAAATTTGGAAAGAACGCACAATGCACGAAATTGCCGCGAAAAAAAGCTATACTAAGTTTGAATTCCTTTGAAAATGTTACCTTAAGAATTAACATCTGGTAACAAACAGGCGGGGAGCATTTGAAAAATATAATTTATTCTTCAATTATATACCCCACTGCTCCATATGGTATGTCAATAAACAGACTTGAATTCAAAAACGAAACTCGAACTTGCAAGACCCTGTACATATAAGCAATCGTATACTCATACAATTCCCTTTACTACCGCACAACTCTTTACATTAATCTAATTGCTGCTCTTTCTCGCTTTATCTACTTTTAGGCTTTTGTCGCATGGTCGACGTAAACAACAGCACCAGCAATAATTCGTCCGTACTCGGCAGTGGTCTTACAAGTGGTCATGCAAGCGGCGGTGGCAGCAGTGCCACAGGTTCCACATCAAACGGCCTCGCAATGAGCGGTGCTGGCGCTACAAATAGTGCTCTTGCTGGTGGCGGTATGACGGCAGATCTCTTGAATTCGGGTGCTGGTGCGAGTGCCGGCGGTGATCGTTTGGACGCATCCAGTGACAGTGCAGTTAGCTCAATGGGTTCGGAGCGTGTGCCATCGCTATCGGATGGTGAATGGGGCGAGGGTAGCGATTCAGCGCAAGACTATCATCAGGGCAAATATGGTGGACCATACGACTACAGCTATACCAATAATAATCGTCTGAACGATGGTTCACGTCAACCGCCTGTCGCACAGAAGAAACATCAAATGTTTGGCAAACGCTTTCTCAACGAGCAGCCCAGTTTGACTGCTGCGGGTGCAGCTGGTGGCAACAATACCGCCGGTGGCGGGGTAGTACCACCGTCAGACACGAATCCGATATTAAATGTTGGACCCGCACCCACTGTCAAATATGAATATGAACCATATCCGACAGTGCCGGGTCTACATCAGGGCGGTGCCGGTGGTGCGCTACGCATCGAGGGTGCTATGGGGCCGGCTCTTAGTAGCAAGGAACAACAAGCTTACGATTTGAAATATGGTCCAGGTATTGTTGGTGGCATCGGCGGTTACTCACTAGATTTCGCACAGCGCCCACCACGTACTCCACACGAAGTGGTGCAACACAATCACACTTACACTCTGCCACAGGGCACCGGCTCCTTGCCTCGACCGCAAACGCGCGACAAGAAACTGTCGACGTCATCGTCGAAATCGTCCAAATCCTTTAATGGTGAGGAGGAACATTTGACACGCGATGAGAAGCGCGCACGCGCTATGAATATACCCATATCAGTGAGTGACATCATCAATCTGCCCATGGACGAATTCAATGAGCGTCTCTCCAAGTATGACTTAACTGAAAATCAGCTCTCACTAATACGCGACATACGTCGGCGTGGTAAGAATAAAGTGGCCGCACAAAATTGTCGCAAACGTAAACTGGATCAGATTCTATCGCTGGAGGATGAGGTGAAAGAGGTGCGCAGGCGCAAGGAACAGCTGTTTTCGGAGCGTGACAGCCTGGCTTTGGAGCGCAAGCGCATTTCAAACAAATTCGCAGCGTTACACAGGCATATATTCCAAGTGAGTACTACCAACTGAGGGATGGAGGGTGAAATAAAAGTGGTGAGGGGGAAGCAGGTTTAAACTACATAATTCATATCAATGCTTTTGCAAAAGTATTTTAAAAATTGTTTTCTACAGAAAAATATAGGGCTCCCTCATAGAATAAAAAAATATGAAATAAATTTATTGAGGCATCAGTACAAAAACAACATAATTTACAAACTTGTAGGAAGTTTACACGGAAAGCGTCATAACTCAAAAAATTTGAAAAAAATGACCTCAAATCCTCAATTAAAATTGTTTTTTTTTTGTTTTGTTTTTTATTATATATTTTTTTTGTTAGTTTTTATATTTTTATTTTATATATATTTTTTCTTATTTTTTTAATATATATATTGTTTTATTTTTTTTAATATATTTAAAAGATTTTTTTTTATACAATTTTTTTTTTGTTTTTGTTATATTTTATGTTCTTTTATATATATTTTTTTTTTTGTTTTGTTGAAAATGAACGTTTAGTGCAAATACTCAGTAATATTCAGGATTATGAAGTTAATTTGGAACAAAATTGAAATTGAAACAAAATAAAATTAAATTTTTCTACTCACCCACTCTTTCAGTACTTGCGCGATCCCGAAGGCAATCCCTGCTCGTCGTCCGAATACACGTTGCAGCAGGCCGCCGACGGTTCCATATATCTGCTGCGTAAGTCCGATGCCGCGAATGGCAGTGGCAATGCCAGCAATAGCAGCAGCACAAGTAGCAGCAGTAGTGGCTTGAGCGGCCACGTGAGTCACAATGGCATGTCGCCACAGCAACAACCACAACAACACCATTCAATGTTGGGCGCTGCGACGCACTTGCAGCAACACCAACAGCAAGCGCTGCATCATCATCATCATGCGCAGGCGCAGGCGCAACAGCAGCAACAACTGCCGCATATGCATACACAGCAAGCGCAACAGCAACAACCACAACAGCAGCAGCAGCAGCGACAACACTCGGCGCATCCGCATCATCATCAAACGCATCAAAAAGATTGAAAATTGTTGTTGCAGCACTATGCGAGTTGGTTTAAATTACAGCAGCAGCAGCAGCAGCAACAACAACAACAAGAACAAAAACAACAGAAACAGAGTCATCACCAACGTCACCACAACCAGCAGCAACAGCACCACCACCACTACGAACGCCACTATCGCTATCATCTCTATCAGCAACAACACCAACAGCAGCAGCAACAGCAAAAGTCGACAAAGAATTTAAGGCAATCAACAACAGCGTGGCCGCAGGATCAGCAAAAATATAAGCAACAACAACAACAACAACAACAACATGCGCTTCAACCGTATGCCGCTGAATTTGAGCTTTTTTATCAGCCCGCAGCGACGTCCCAACAACAATGCCAATGCGCACATTGCTATGCGTTCGATTATGTGGGGGGGCCACAGCAGCAGGATGCCAAGGATTTCGAATGGTTGCATGAGGTGGCTGCTGTGCCCGCAGCTGCGACCACCTCGATTGCCACAAGTTTCTATTTTTATTGATTTCATAGATTTAAACGAACTTAGTAATGAATGTAAATTGGCTTTGCTCCTCTGCACTTTTGCTGGCAGTTTTCGTAATTGTTTTTTGTTTAGATTTTTTTACTATGCACGCCGTGGTATATGGGGTGTGGCCGTTCATACTTGCATATAGTATACATACATACACACACAGATATGTGCATACACACATAGATAGTTAGGGATGTTGGTATTCATTTTTTTTTTTGTCGTAAATTCAAAAAAGAAAACTAGCAATTCATTTTCTCTATTTCGAACAAAAGAAAAACTCAAAACTCAGACAAAGAGCAGACAATAAAAACATTTGCACATCAGCAAAGGAAGAAGATGCTCTGAATAACAACCGTTATAGCCACGTTTGCGCTTCTCCCCATTTTAAAACAGACAAACGTTCGCACATGCGCACTCACATCTCATCGAAGGATCGAGAAACTGATACAAAATATAAAAATATATATAAAAATGTTACTTGAATTTAAAGTTGTTGAGCACAAATTATGTTAATTAGGTAAAGGTAAATAATGAAGTGAGACAGAATTAAACAAACAGATTATAGGAATAAGAAAGTGAACAAAAACAAAAAATAAAAAATAAAAAACAATATTCTTTTTTTTTCTAAAAAAAATACCACTATTAGGTACGCTGCTGAGTTGAAGGCAAAATGTAAGAAAAAAAAAATTAAAAATAATAAAAAGCAAAAAAAAAAAAAAATTAAAAAAGCGAAAAACTTGTGATACATTTTAATATTTAAACTAAACTAAACTTAACTTAACTAATAATGTATAAAGTATTTTATCAACTTTTTTGCATTACAAACACAATTAAGCATTTTTTTATTTTTATATTTACTTAATTTAAATATAAAATAAATAATTAAATTATAAATTAATTGAAACCCTGATTATTAGTTTGCGCGCTTTGTGGACCTTAATTTTCGAAGGTGGCAGCGCTCTCGTTCATACTACTTGTATACTGTGCTAGGGATTTTTTGTTGTTTACTTTATAATATTTTCATTTTATATTTTTTATTTTTATATTTTAAACATATTTTTAGTATTTTTTCATTTTGTTAATTTATGTTTTATATTTTTTTGTTATTGTTTTTTTATATTTTCTTTTTTTATTTTTTTCATTTTTTTATATTTTCTTTTTTTTTATTTTTTTTTTCAATTTTTTTTGTTTTACCCTCCGTTGGTCTCCCGGGTCTGGCGTGAATTTTTCGACTTTGGACGTGAATTTAACATATTTCTGTTATAGCTATCGACTTGAGCTGCCAAATAGCTCAAGTTAGGTTTGCCAGGTTGTTTGTCTAAGACAAGACACGCGGTGGCCCTAAGGCCCATTAGGATACCTGCATTTGATTTCCATTTCCTAATTAGCTTGCTTAAACTACTCAGATCTGTTTAAGAAAGTAAATAATCCCTCCAGTGTGACATTTCCCAGGTCTTTGAAGAAAAAATCGCCAAGATATTTGGCTCGGCTTCTTTGAAGTGCAAGATATTCGCAAGCTTCCATATAACGTCCTGAAATTTAATTTTCCATCAGTTTGTGGATATAAACTCTTAAAATGAATCCTCGAACAGAACGAAAAATGGCTAGACCTACGTGACCGAAGGTTTTAAAAAAGGTGTCCAACGCAGGGTTTATTATAAATTTTTTTTATACATTTTTTGCTTAGTACTTTTTTTTGCCTTTTTTTGTACTTTTTTATTTTTTATTATTTCCAATATATTCAAATTTTGTTTTTAATTTGTTCATAACTTTTTTTTTATTTTTTTCAAGTTTTTTTTTAATTTTTTCAAAGTCTTTTTTCAATTTTTTTTTCATTTTTTTTTTCTTTTTGTTGTTTTTTCTTTGTTTTTCTTTAATATTTATTTTAATGTTTTTTTCATTTTTTATATATATGTAATTATTTCTTTTTCTAATTTTTTCCTATTTTTCTATTTTTCTATTTTTATTTCTTTTTTATTATTTGTTTTTTCATATTTTTTTATTTTGGTTTTTGAATATTTTTTTTAGTAATTTTTCATTTCTTTATATTTCTTTTTTAGTATTTTTTTCATTTTTTTTTAATACTATCTCCGTATTTTTTAATTTTTTGTATATAATTATTATTTTTTCAATTTTTTTTTCAAATTTTCTATTTTTTTCTTTTATCAATTTGCATATTTCTCTCCAAAGTCCCGCCCCATATCGCCTTTGAAATATTTCTGCAAATTATAGCAAAGCAACTTACGAACAGCCTACCTCCCTAATTAATAACAAATAATAATAATTGTAAACAATAAAAATAATAATAATTAAAACAACAATAGCCAAATAGCTCATATTAATCAGATTAGCTTCTAATTACAGTTGGTTTAACTTTTTAAAAAACTTTAACTTTTTAAAAATTTTATTTTCAAAAAAAAATTTTTGTTATTTTTTTTTGGTTTTTAATTTTTTGAAAACTTTTTTTATTGTAATTTAAAAAATTTTTTCAAATTTCTTTTTTTAATATTTTCAAATTTTGTTTTTTAATTTTTTCATAAATTTTTTTCCAATTTTTTCAAGTTTTTGTTTTTAATTTTTTCAAGTTCTTTTTTAAATTTTTTCAAATGTTCATAACTTTTTTTTAATTTTTTTATTAATTTTTTCAAGTTTTTTTTTTTAATTTTTTCAAATTCTTTTTTCGATTTTTTCAAATTTTTTTTTTTCAACATTTTTTTTTTAATTTTTTTACAACTTTTTTTAATTAAAAAAAATTTTTTTTTTTAATTTTCATAACGGTTTTTTAATTTTTTTTTAATTTTTTTATTAATTTTTTAAAGTTTTTTTTTTTTTTAATTTTTTAAATTCTTTATTCAAATTTTTTTTTCATATTTTATAATAATAGTGCTATTCCCCTATATTTACTTGTAGTCATTGCCCGAAAATAAATGAAGTAATAATTTTATTTTTATGTCTGTATTTATATATTTTACGAATGTTTATGGCAAATGAAGAGCTTTTCTATGATAATGGTAATTAATTAGCTAGTTGCCAGCAAAAGTGGAAGGCTGAGAGAGAAAGGATTAGTTATTGAATAGAAGTAATAGAAGATGTCACACAGAAGTGCAGAAGTTTCTACTGATCCTCTTTAGAGGTCAGTGCATTGGTGTGTGATTTTCATAGCACTTCCACTTTGAAATTTAAGTTTGATTTAATAGTTTACTTTCTTCTTTTAAATATTGCAAATTTGACTACTGTATCTGTAGTGGGTGGGTCACAAGCAACAGCTACCCAAGTTGATTTGGGAAAGAATTGAGTTATTTAGTAAACACCCAAAAGGCTATGAGGTCGAAGTGCAAACCTCATAAAGAGTCTAGTATAATCTACTAACTTTCTACATAACAAAACTCTATATTTATGTACGTCATCGTGCATATCTGTGGACTTTTGGTAAAACAAGTTATTTGACTTAAGCAGTTTTTGCTATTAGTTATATGCCAAGCGTAGAAGTTAGCAATGCAAGTTCGCAAATTAGTTTTACTGGTCGCTTATTGCATACATACAAACCTTAATGGACAAATCTATGATTCTCGTGCAAGAGAGCTCTCTCTTATCTCCCCGGTGGCAACCATCTAACCCAGCTTATTTACATTTGTGGTCGCCGCAGCTGAAGCGATTTGTGCATGATTAGCACTTTGCAGTGCCCGATTTCGATGCACAAAAATTTTAGAAAATGTTTTTTTCTTTCTAATAGCATCGCCCCTCCACAGGCAATGACAAACAACCGAGTGCATTGCTACCATGAAAAGGCTCCTCGTAAGAAACTTATTTGCCGTTTGAAGGTGGCATGAAACTGTAGGTCGATCCATTTGTAGAAAATCAGCAAGACGCTAATCGCAAATTGGAGGAGCAGTTCGGTTAAATTCGCAACACTCGAGGGCTTAAGCGCCAATTTTATATGTATTTGCATTTTTTTTTTTTATAAGAAATATGTATTTGCACCAATTTGAGAATTTTTTTTTGTGAAATAAGTTTTGGAATCGTTTAAAAATCGTATTAGCTGTATGGAATTTATTTTAGACAAATCATAGACAAATTCTTGTTTAAAACGTAAAAAAAAATATTTAAAATATTTAAAAATGCAACAATTGAAAATATGTAAACCTTTGAAAGTTGAAATTATAAAATATGTTAAAAAAAAGAAATTAATACAAGTATTAAAATTGTATAAAAACTAGAGCACAAAAATTTTGTTTAGAAATATCTTTTTAAAGTAAGGTTTTCTTCACCTTTAAACTTGCTGTATCAGCATAAAATGTTTATTACACACAAATATTGGCATGGCAGAGCTCCTAGTCGGATATAAATTTGAATCGTGTTTGCATCGAATTATTTTGCCTGAAAAAAAAAACTTGAAACCTTATGGAAACTTTGAAACTCTTTTATTACCTTAAATTGCCTATGTACATTTGCTAGCTATCGGGTAATTTTTTTTTTTTTTTTGCTGCATGAGAACTAACGACATGTTGTTGTTGTAGAGCAGCATTAACATTCACCATACATGTACGGGTAGGGTAAGGATAAGTTCCAATGGCATCACAATGGACCTACGAAAGGTCTAAGTGTGTCACTGCGACAGCCACCCTACCTATACATACTCGTATACGTGGAATGCTGCTGACGTGACAGTCCTTAGCCGGATATAAAAACGGGTCGTTCCGGTTACATAAGTTCTCAAGCTTGTAAAAAAACACCCCATAGAATTTGTATGCGCCACAGTATAGTATACGCCAAATTATTTAAATTTTTTTTTTTATTATTTTTTTTTTTTGTATTTTTGGTTTTATTGTTATTCTTTTGTCAATATTTTTTATTTTATTTTATTTTTTAATTTTTTTTATTTAATTTTTTATTACTACCTATTTACCAAGTATGTGCTAAAACAACAGCAAGAACAATGTTAGAAATTTGCTCCTTAGTTATTTAAGTTGAATTATGCGTAAGCATTTATTATTAGTATGATACATACATACATACATACATATATACATATTTACGAAATAAAATTAAATTTAAAAAACCAGACACTACTATATACAGTTAGGCATTGCATACATAATGAGCGTATATGCAAAGATATATACACACATACATAGATAAATACATACATACATAGATACATACATATATGGCATGCATATGTGCTCGTATATGCATATACATAGACATAGATATGTAAATTAATATAATATTTAGAGGCGCCTAACCAGTGGCATTAGAGCTTTAGTTTTAATATCTCAACAAAAAAAACAAACAATAAATAAATAAATAAATAAAAAAATAAAAAACTACATAAATGTGTAATTTTATATGTATGCATAAATTTACTGTTATAAGCCATTGTAAATACACAAATTGCGTACACTCAATAGTTTTTACGAACAAAAAGAGGGAAAGAAATACAAAAATTAAATAAATAAATTAAATCCGAATGCAATGTAAGTATGTATGCTGTAATGTTTTAATGTCAAGCAAGAGAAGAAAAAAAAGTAAAAAAATATATAGTTTTTAATTGAGCTCATGAACGAGGCACGCGTACGGGTACGGATAGGTGTTTTGCATTTTTGTTTTGTTGTTGGTATTTTTTTTAATTTTTTTGTTGTTTTTTGTGAAATTTTGTTGCTTTTTATTTTGTGCTTTTTTTGTGTATTTTTTGTTGTTATTTTTGTTATTATTTTTTTTTGTTTTTTATATATTTTTTTGTTGGTTTTTTATTTTGTGTTCTTTTTTTATTTTGTGTTTTTTATTATCTTATTTTGTTGTTGTTTTTTTTGTGAATTTTTCTTGCTTTTTATTTTGTGTTTTTCTGTTGTTGTTTTTTTTATTATCTTTTTTTATATATTTTTTTATTGTTGTTGAAGCAGCATAAACATTCTCCATGTTTACATACGGGTAATGCTGCTGGAGTTACAGTCCTTGGCCGGATATAAAGCCGGGTCGTTTCGGTAACGTAGAACCGACTGCCGTGTTTTTTATATTTTGTCTTTGTTGGTTTTTTTTTGTTTTTTTATTTTGTCTGTTGGTTTTTTTTTTTTTTATTTTGTGTGTTTTTTTATTTCGTGGTTTTTATTATTTCATTTTGTTTTTTTTTTTGTTTGTTTGTTAATTTGTGTTTTCTTGTGGTTTTTGTATTTCATTATTTTTTTGTTGTTTTTGTTATTTTTTATTTAGAGTTGTTTGTTATTTCTGAACTTTTTTTATTTTTGAATTTTTTTATTTTGTTTTTTTGTTTATTTTTATTTTTTTATTTTGTGTTGTTTTATTATCTTTTTATTGTTCTTTTTGTTTTCTTCGTTCATTTTTGTGTTGCCTTTTATTTTGTGTTTTTTTTTTTGTATTTTTGATCATATTTTGCTGTTTTTGTTTTTAGTTGTTTTTTTTGTTTTTGTTTTTAGTTGTTTTTGTTTTTAGTTGTTTTTGTTTTTTGTTGTTTTTGTTATTTTTTGATTTTTGTTGTTTTTTATTTTGTGTCGTTTTTTATATTTTTTTCTCACTTTGTTGTTTTTTGTTTACTTTGTACATTTTTGTGTTGCCTTTAATTTTTTGTTTTTGTTATTTTGTGTCGTTTTTTATGTTTTTGCTTATGTTTTTTTTTCTTTTTGTTGTGGTTTTTTATTCTATATGTACATATAATATATTATATCAACTAAGCAACTGATTTGCTGCGATTTGGTTTTTTTTTTTTTTTTTTGAAACAAAATTAGCTGAAATGTTCTTGTAAATGAAATAAATAGTACTTTTATAATAACGAATAACAAAAAAAATGGTTAGATTTCTTTGTAACACATTTATTACGCGTGTTTTCTACCAACAACTCAACACTTATTTTTGTTTATCAACTAACGCGAATGAAGAAAACAAATCTAATATAATCCAAAAAACATTACACAAAAAAAAAACAAAACCAAAAGCAAACAAAAAAAAAATACAAAACTTCTATCCGTACACGTGCGTGTTCTCATTCATGAGTTCAAATGAAAATAAAACAACGGTGCGTCTCCGTTACACATTTAAGCACTCGCAAAAATCAACAGAAATAAAACCCATCTATTCACGCTGTACTTATCGCATTTTACCTATGCTGGAATTCGTTTGAAAATATATTCATATTTAGTATTAAATGTCCAGGGAAAGTAACACAACACACACACAAACACACACGTGTAATTGAAAAACTACTAGTACGTATAATTTAGCCACTAAACAAATACCACTAAACCCTGTATGCGCTAATAAATGTTTATAAATGTGTACATGGACGTTTTTTAAATCCTCTAGCATTAAACATTTTAAAGAAAAGTAAGCCTTTTGCATTGTACATAAATTTGTATGTAATCACCACGGAAATTATGCTTTGGGTTCTTTCTAAATATTCTCCACTCACTGGTATTTTTTCTTAATACTTTTACTGATAACTATTTAAATAAAAAAAAAAAAAATTAAAATTCTTAATACATAAGTGAACTTAAATTAATTCAGGTGCAAGTTTGAGATAAATGCAGTTTTAATGTAATAGCAAACACAACAGAAGAACACAAAAACTTAGTACATAATTAAATTAATTGTGTCGTCTAAACATTGTCGCTTTAATGAAATAAAGTACCAAAAAAAAATGAAAAAAAAAAATCATAAAATATATTTACGTATGTATATTTTCATTGGTTATTGGCTTAATTAGACTGGGTAAGTGTAACAACATAAATATCACCAATAAAGGCGCGCCTTGGGAACCACGCCAAACATGCAATAAAGGACCTCAAAAGGCGCGTTTAGATGTTAGGAAAAAACATGCAAAAATTTTCATGTTTCAGCTTTCAGGTTTCACTATTTTTATTCAAAATCTAGCTCTTAACACTTTATGTACGAGCAAATTGGATGGCAAATTGCACCTAAACGGGGCCGGTTTTGCGATCATTAAAGTTCATTGCCCTATTTGCATAAATCTGTCTCTGCTCATAACTTTGAAAAGGCTGTTTTTGGATCAGTTGACCAATAATCTTTAAGTAGTTCTTTACGCACTTGTCCCATTATAGTAATTAAGCCTAAAATTTTTTCATTTCTGGTACTGTAATGCTCGTCCACTTTCGTGTCTTTGATGATATTTTCCATATTTTCTCTATTTGAAAATGATCTACGTTTGATTGGCTAACCTAACCATATATTCCCAGTAAATCTTCTCCAATAGAAAAGGCATTCTTGCGATTTTGGCATATGACTGTTATCCCGCAGTTTCCCTCAAAAGGTTTCAAAGTAATTGGTTTAGCAGTCGTTGACCAACTACTATCGCATGTCACAGTCGATTTATGAGTGCCTAAGGTTGCAGACGAAGACGAATTGCTTGCGTTGCACGCAAGTTGGCGAGTGGTCATAAAGGAAGACGAGCAAGATGTAATAACTGTTAACCCTCCGTTGGACACTTTTTTAAGGTCTTCGTTTGGGCACCCGGGAATGGCCAGGGCTCTATGTGTTTACACGCATTTATATGGGAATATGTGACCAATATGCGCCACATTCATAATTAATTTGAAATATCGCAGGTATATATTTTTACCCCTTTCATTGGTTTTGGTATGGAGCGTGGCGCTACCTACAGAAGCAAAAATAATCGCTGAAAATATTTTGGTTTATGAAAAAAGATTTTTTGTTCTATTCCTTATTTTGACTCATTTCGAAGTTGGTTGAAGAAAAAAGAGTTGATTACCATGAAATTTATGGTAAAATATGGAATGACATTTATTTTTGGATTCGTTGGAAGGCAAGCCTAATACAAGGTGCAGACCAAAATAAACAAGACTGAGCTAAAATAGAGACGACAGGAGCTTTGGTCTGATAACTTCGAGTTTACTTATTAAAAATAGTCCCCTCTGGTCTCGATACACTGTTTTGCGCGATCTAAAAACCTTTCGAAAGAGTGTTTCAGGTCATTGACCAGAATGTCCTTCAAAATGTCGGTACAACCCTTTTGGATGGTCTCTACGTGCGCAAAACGTTTTTCTTTTATGGTCAAATGCAATTTTCCGAATAGGTAAAAGTCACAAAAGCCATATCAGGCTAATACGGAGGGTGAGGTATTGATGGTTAAAATGCGATTTCTAGTCAAAAAGTCAGTCACAAGAGTGGATCGATGAAATGGTGCATTATCATGCAATAAGGGCCAACTTCCTCCTGCGCGATATTCAGGGCGAATTCGACGAATGCGATACAACAAACGCTTCAAAACGCCAAGATGGAAAATTGTATTGACGGTTTGGCACGTTGGCAGGAACTCCTTGTGGGCAATTCCTTGGAATGAATTGAATGATTTGATTTTTTACTTCTTCAAACGATTTTTTGGGTGATGGCTCGTCTTCGGCACTTTGACGCTTAGTTTCAGGTTCACGTTGGAAACACCACGTTTCATCACCCGTTACAATGTTGTCAGGGAAGTTCTCGTATCTTCTTGCTTCTTTAATGAGATCTTTCGAATGTTGAATTCTGAGCAATTTTTAGCCATCGGTTAACTTGTGCGGAATGAAACGTACAGAGACCTTTCGTAAGCCCAAATGATCAGTTAAAGTGCGATAGATCGATGTTTTGGAGATATTGAACTCCGATTCCATGAATTTCAACGATCATTTCGGTTCATTTGTGATAAATTTACAAAGAATTTCGATGGAGTTTTCGGTGATTACTGATTTTGGGCGGCCTTAGCCCGTATGTTCATTGTCATTTATGTCCTCACAACCATCTCTGAAACGTGTAATTATTAGTAAGCCGAGGAATCGAACCAGTTTCTTAGGAAGGAGCAATTGTAGGTCTTCCTCCTCTAGTAGGTACGAGTTCACGACTCTGTGACTCCTGTGGCCTAATGCCTCACAGTTGGTGATTAAGTGTTCCGTAGACTCCTCTTCATCACAGCAGAGCCTGCATGATCTTGCACTAGATAACCCCACTGTGTTAAAGAGTTTATTACAGACAAAGTGACCTATAAGTGCTCAACAGAGTAGTCTGAGGCGCTTTTATCTAGGGTTAGAGCAGATTTTGTTCTGTTGGCATTGAAGTTCAAAAATTTTGTGGAGGGATTAAGGCCGCTTGTAGCGTTCCAGTGTTCCCTGATTTTAGTTTCGATCCATTTTTTGGTTTCCTGTTTTATATTATTTTTGTTAAAGCCGAAAAATGGGGTTGGTACAATAAATAGCCCCTCTGCCCCTTTTTTGGCATCGGAGTCTGCCTTCTCGTTTCCTTCGTGTCCCTCATGTCCTGGTGAGACCTGATTATGAGTGACCAGTTTGTTGAGTGCATTGTTACACTCTATTTGGACTTTTGACTTGAATGTGAAGCTATTTAAAGCTTTGCGAACCAATTGACTGTCCGAAAGTATTTTAATTTCTACTTTCTCGAACCCTCGTTTGGATGTGATTTCCACTGTTTCCATTATGGCAAAGAGCTCCGCATGGAAAATCATGGTATCTGTACTTAGTGTTAGGGATTTGTCTGCTCTAGACCCCACTATTCCAGCCCCTACTCCTTGGAGCGTTTTGGAACCAGCTGTGTACCATTTTTGTGAGTCAACATTTAGCCATGTTGGGTTAGTGTTCCACTCTTCTCTAGACGGGATAACCTTGTATCTCTTAATAAAAGTGAGTACGGGTTCCGTGTGGTCATTCGCCTGGGCCATGCATGCTGCATGTTTAACCCTGTTCAATATATCGAGGTGTCCAGTAAGAGCTTCTGGTTTACATTTTTCTTTCATATGAAAAGGGAGTGCTTGCATAGCTAAATGTATTGTATTGCTAAATGTAGCGGTGTTACATTTAAAAGCGCTTCCATGCCAGCAGTTGGGGTAGTTCTCGTGGCCCCTGTTATGCATAGGCACGCCGGCCTTTGTAGTTTACACAGTTTTGATATAGCCGTAGTTTGATTTGTTTTAACCCACCATACCAAAGCCCCATATAGTACGATAGGTCTTACCATTTGGGTGTAGATCCAGAAGGTCAGTTTAGGGTTCAGACCCCAGGATTTGCCCAAGAGTTGTTTTGTTGTCCAAAGGTTTTTCGTTGTCTTTTTTATCACTGAGTTGAGGTGGACCTCCTAAGTGAGAAAAATAATTCTTCTCCTATGCGACCTCAGGGGACCCATTTGAAAATGAGGCAGAAACCTATTCGCAGTATTTTTTAACCCTATATCTTCTTTTTTTTCTTCTTGACAATCCTTCGGTTGCACTTCGACTCCGTCTGCAACGTCATTGCTCAATACGTCAATATATCTAAGGATGATAGATTTTCAAGGTTTAACTAGAAAAAGAAAGTTGTGAGGGGGACTTTGGCTGCCACGTCACTTGGAAAAAAAGCAAAACAGCCAATGCTCATGGCATGACGTTTGTGTATCACTAACCTCCGACGTAAATTTTGTTAAACACATCCCAAGCGATCTCAGCCCATCAGCCGATTCTGTAAAATTCGCTCAGAGCCGAGTAACGGTCGGTTATTGAGCGCACCTTCTCAATTCTTTTCACAATGAACAAATCGAGATTGAAAGTTGTTCAGCAGTACTTTGCGCTACAGCAGCATTAATCTCAACAGAACATCCAGTAGTTGGTCTGCAGGTCCTTTTTTTACCCTCGGCAGAACTAGTTTCTTGACATTTTTCTCCAACCTGTGAATTATCGACTCATTCGGATAATAAAAGTAAATAATTGGCGCGTACACTTCTGTTAGGGGCTTGGCTGAGCTTCTCCTCTTATTTGTGTTGTGCGTTTTCAGTCATCAATACAAATTTTATTGGTAATGCAAATTATCAGACAAATTTTGCCGATTGCTGATATCTTTTTTCAGTAATCAGTAAGATTTTTTTAGGTATTTTGTAAGATTTAACTGATTTACATAAATTCTCTAGGAAATGAGTGTTCAATTGAGAGAAAGGGAACTCTTTATTGATGTCGTTTGTTATTTGTACCGGGTTTGTATTTGGTACGATGGTGGTGTTGTGAAAGCAACGGCATCTTCGATGGTGAGAGTTTGTTCCCACGGGCAGGCGGTGCTTCGGTGCTGGTACGAAACGGATTTAAATCTGGCCAAGGTGAGGTGAGTTGAGGTACGGTACACCAGACAGGGCTAGTTTACTCCCTTGGTCGGGAAAAAACCCCCGAGTCATTGCGGTAATGTAGAACCGGCTCCCATGGGAATGATCCGGCCAAGGTTTGTCACTTCGGTAGCGATCCCCAAAAATGTATGGTAATGTTTCATACAGTTACAACAGCAACATGTTGAGAGTCAAGCTTAAAAATTCGAATCAGTCATCGACCAAATTGTGCTTCAATCGTCTTAGGCAAGGGGGAGAAAATGGTGATAAGCCTGACCAAAATTGTCTTGCGTTCTCCAATCGTTTCGGTTTAGGAATTGTGAAAACTTTTTCCATATGTAAAGGACGATAAGTGAGGTTATAGACAAGTAGAGGTTTTTTATGAAATCCCCAATTCACGGATCGATTAGTGTTTTCAGCATCAAATGGGTATTTTGTTATTGGTGAATTTCGGCGACATTGATTTGTATTGTAACATCGTGAAACTCCTATGGCATAAAATTTGATTTTATTACGTCCACATGATGCTTATGAACTTTGTTAAACTTAAAAATACGCTGGTGACGTTTTTTCTTGTTATTAGAATACCACAAAACACTTCACTAGAATAATTTTTACATATACATATGTAAAAACGTACTTATATACGACCCAGATCGTTTGGTTAACATAAATCGATCTGTCGTGGTAACCGATCTGATGAAGATTTTTCGAATTTGTTGATACTTGAATTATACAGTATTCTCGGTTTTATCACAAAAGTTCAAAATTAGACTAACTGAGTTTGTGGCGACGAAATGATCCCCTTCTTGGTTTTATCTCATTTTTTTATTTGACCAAAAATTAAGAGCAAAAACAAAAGCATAACTCTATACGCTGTAAATATGAATGTATGTATATATGTACACATGCTTGGTCTTGTATGTATGCCAGAAGTAATGCCAATGTCGATGGCGTTCAGTACGATGACGTTTTCTCGCATGAATATTTTAAGAAAATAGACTTCTTTCGCTTACAAAAGTTAGTTATCTTATAAAGAGTGCACACTTTAACAAAATATTTTATGTACATATGCACGCACGTATGTACATATATGCAAAAACTTAGTTTAAATGTACCTAATGCTAAATGAATAAACATAGGTAAAAGTATTCAGCTTAAATGCCCAACTAGGCGGTTGGTTTTATTCTTTTATTCCCTTCAACCTGGGTTCTGGTGCCTCTATTAAATTACCCTGGCGTACTACATCAATGTTTCCCAGACGCACCATCTTTTCTTCCCACTGCGCAATTTCTGTTCTATAGAACAAATAAATGCAAATTTCAATTATGCAATGAAAGGAATGATCGCTTAATTGATACTCACTTGTATAATTCCATATCTTTACGCGATTCTGCCAAAAACACTTCTTTCTCCTTATCTGAAAGACGCGACCATTTTTCGGTACACCACTGATGCCATTCGCGGTAGGTCTGTTTTGGTGTTTGCGGCGAATTTGTGCGTTCTTGTGTCAGAAAACGAAGGAAGGCGGACGCGGGTCTTTTAGGACGACCGAGCTCTTTGATTCGCTTTCGTATCATCCTGCGGTCCTTAGCATCTTGTATGTCTTTTTTAAGCTGTTTCAGTTCGGCGCGTTGTTCGTCAGTCAATTTCGCCTCGTATTTGGTACGAATTTCCACAAACTGGTGTTGGTCACGCCTGTAATCGTCTTGCAGGCGTTTCTTTAAGGCTGCATCTGCATCATTCCAACGCTTCGATACCATTCGCACAATATCCACTGTGCTGATTTTAGGATTTTCAGCAATTATTTTAGGACGCTGCTCTTGCATGAAACGAAAGTAAGGCGTCAATGGCTTCTTCGGACGTGGTGGTATACCTAGCTTCTCTTCGAGCGTACGGATGGAAGATGCAGCACTTGAGGCGAAGTTGGCCGCTGGCCTGTCGGTAGAGGGGATGGAGATAGTTACGGGTTGTGTGGCAGTGAGAGTATTTGATGATTGTAAATCAATAATGTTGTTCGTTTGTAAATCATTTATTTTGGATGACTTTGTTGGTTGATTTTTAATCACTTGCCTGCATTTGTTGACCAATGAGCCGAAGAAAGAAGCCTTCGAAAGCAATGGTGCCGAGAGCAGCATGGTGTCTAAAATTGTGATAAATTTAGAATATTGCTAAATGTTTCAAAACACTTCTCAGCCAATTCCAGAAGTACAAAATATAATTCAGGTTATTGTAAAAATGCTGCAATCAAGCGGTATTTACAAGTATTTACATAAGGAAATGCGCGAATGACAATTGTCGAACGAACGTCATCCACAAAGGCAAGCGAGAGCATGGCGTTTTTAGTGGAAATGGGATAGAGCGGCAATAAGTTTAAAATAAAATCAGTGTTTGGCTTATTTAATACGCCGCCTTAATTCAAACATTTGAAGTTTAATGAGAATTACCTTTTATTTTTTTTAACCGATGGTGGTAATTCCCTACTATAAAACAAATTATTTTCAATTTTTCACGGATTTATTTTAAGCCCGCACTGAACATACCCACCGTTTTGGTCTGTCTGACATATGGCAAACAAAAACAGCTGATATAACCTCTCGTTGGTTTATGTCCTTCAATATTTTGTGCCGAACATTAATTAGATTTAAAAAAGTACTAATCATGACCAACAGCACTGTTGCTTCGGGCAGCTCGACTTCAACGGCTACAAAGCAAAATCAACGGCAGTTAGAAATCAAAGATAAGGTGAAAGTGTTATGTCTCCATGGCTATCGTCAGAACGGTGATGCGCTGAAAAACAAATTGGGCTCTTTCCGCAAATTTGCTGGCAAATATGCCGAGTTCGTGTTTCTGACAGCACCACACCAAGCGCCTCCACTAGAAGGAAGTGGCGAACCAGTGCCAGAACAGCGCAGCTGGTGGGCAAATAAAGACGATGGTACTTTCAAGGGCACCAACAAAGGTGGCCCGGCGTTTGGTTTTCAAGAAAGCTTACGCTTAGTTGAAGAAGCATGGAAAACACAGGGGCCCTTCCAAGGTCTTTTAGGTTTCTCTCAAGGCGCATGCTTTGTTGGATTAATATGCGGCTTAGCCAAAAAGAAGTGTGAGTATTAGGAGCCTACTAAGGTGTAGTATATCAAATAAATTAAGTATTTAAATTATTATTTCATATAACTTTTTTCCAATTTTTTAGTAACTACTGTTCGCCCTGATTTTGCCATAATCGCTTCTGGCTTCATTTCCGGAAGTTTGGTACACAAGAGCGCTTATGAGGAATCCATCACAATACCAACACTGCACATATACGGTCTTACCGATGATATCATACCAAAAGAGATGAGTAAAAATTTAGCTGCGTACTTCAAACAAGCTGAAGTATTAGAACATCCAGGGGGGCACTACTTCCCAGCGACGGCACAACAAAAGCAGGCATATATCAACTTTTTCCAAGATCGATTGCAAGAGTACTTAGAAAACTTGGAGCTGCAGCAAGCGACGAATGCTACATTCACCGAAGCGGTTGACCAACAAAGTACGGCCGTTAGCAGTAGCAGCGAAAACTCTGATTAGGGAGGCTTTTGAAGGGTTTAAAGAGGCGCGTGTATTTGTGGTGTTTTTGGTGTTAAAGCAGCACATAAAATACAAGTATTTTCCTTTGATTTTTTAATAATTAATTCTTATTATTACAATTATGTTAATTAATTAATAAAATTAACCGAATATATAGTAATTCATAAAGGTGTTTATCTGCTTCACTCTCTTCGGATAACACTTCATTTCCCCTTTTCATTTGTTGTATTCATTATGTATTGTATATCGTCGAGATTTTTATAAGGCTTTACAATATAATTTATTTATAATGGGATTCCGCTTTTAATTAAAATTCTTTGTTTTTTTCTCTAAACATTAAACTCTCCATAAATAATTGGAAAAATTATAGCATTTGTATCTTTGTGTGGTTTGAATTTGGTGCCTGAACGCAGTATTATATTAATTGAAGATATCTGTTGAATTTGCATTCGCCTCCTTTTTAAATTGGCCTTTAAAAGTAACTGATTGCTGGACGCGAATTTAAGTAATGCATATTAGAATAAAGGATTAGGCTGGAGCTTATTTAAAACTTATTTTTTTAATTTTAACAATTTACAAAATTCGCAATTAAAAAAAAAAAACAATAAAAAGTTCTCAACACGAAAACAAATCATACAATTTCGGGATATGTAGCCAAATATGTAACGTTGGATGTGAAATCATTTAATTTAAATTTTGTAGTCAATTATTGAATTATTTAACGTAAACCCAAACGCGTTTGCAGTTAGAAAAATAATAATAAAACAGGTTTTGAAAAAATTACATAAATTTTTTCTAGTAATAAAATTTGGAGTTATTGCTGATTTGTTTATCATCAAATTTGCGCAAATTATTTAACATAATAAGCATTTAACAAAAGTAATATTTTCGTATTAAAGAAAGCATTTAACTAAATTATTCACTTATCGCTGGAGTTGAAAATTGAGTCGATTTTTGTTTCTAATTTTTATCCTTGTAATATAAAATATGCATTTCCTGCGTGCCTTTGTATGTGGTATTAATTTCGACTGGTCTGTTCTATTACAGTATTTCTTTGTTGCCGCTGTTGTGTATGTATTAGCTTTCTGAATTTCCTTATGCAACCTGCTCTTGGCCATTAGCTGCCTCTTGATTTTTCATAACTTCAGGTAGATCTGGTGGTGATGAGTATGGCGTGATTTCGAGCGGCTCGATATCTCCATGTTCGTCTCTATAGTCAAATGGTAAAAGAAAACTTTAGTATGATAAAACTAGTCAGCACAATTAAGATTTGTTTTATTAAATAAAAAAAAATGGGGAAAAATTCGTCTATCGGTTGGCTAATATTTATAAGTAAAAAAAAAAATGTTCTCGGCACAAGCCAAATACACGACGCGTGGGCATGACTAAAACGTTTTCCAAAAATAAAACCATAAACAATATGCAAAAGACAAGCGTAAAAAGCTGTACATTAGCATATATGGTACACGCATACAACTACGTACAAGCAAACTTAAATTGATTTGTATAGCATTGCTTAAATAAATGCAAATCAAAACAAATAGAAATCAAATTTAAAGATCTTTTAAACCACCGAAATGTGTTCTTTCATTTGGTGATAAGAGCAATTATTATAAAAACATACACAACACATCCGCAAAGAAAACATTTTAAAGTGCTATTTAAAAAAGTATGCAGATGCACGAGCGCATAAAAAGAGTTAAAAGGTTAATAAGAGGGGAATTTTTTGCTTGACAGATCTTTTAAAATAAAAATAATGATACCCAAGTTAGTAGTAACGCCACAACGCCTGCACTACTTTTTTACGAAGAAAGTTTTACCTTAATGCTAGTCCTAACTGTGCCGGAGATTGCGCCTTTGCCGTAGACATCTGAATGCCATAATCTTGCAAAGTGTTTTCGTCCTCCATCATTTCATTGTCCTGATTGAATAGTTTCTGATCGTGTGGACGTACCTTTAGAATGCCTGTAAATAATGTATTTGCAGCCAGCCGTACGTACGATTACGACTATTAGTCACTTGTTGACAAAAGTCCAACACGCTATCTTACCTTCAATCATACGCTTCAGTTCTGCGACGGTTGTGTTCTCCTTAGCATCAGTAAAAATTGTAGTTTTGTGTCTTCGTATCATAAGGAATACATCCTGGATATGTCATGAAAGTGTAGAAAATTAGAAAATTTATGAATGTCGAATTTTGGTCAAAGTTCATTTTCTTGCGGCCGCATAGTCATTTTATAGAACGGCTGCGTTGACAGTAACGACGCTGGCGTCGACGTTAAGCCTTAAGCGACGACATTGACAGTAGCAGCAGCTGATTGCCACAGCACTGTTGTTGTTATTACGATTACTCTTTTGGCTGCTGCGTCTGCTGCTTTCGCCGCCGCGGCCAGCTTTTGTCCTTACCGCAACAACGTGCACTATATGTTGTCACTGTAACTTACCATTTCGAGTGTTTTATGCTTTTATTGCTTCTACCACAGATGTAAAATAAATCTTATTTAGTTGATTCCTGTCGTTGCTTCTTCGTATGCTACTCAGCGGTGCGACCTTGTCTTGACTGTTTAGACACCGACAAACACTTCGACGTCTACACAGCGGCACTGCGCTAGCTGCACGTAATTCTACTATACTTTTTCGTTAAGACAGCCCGCACTCAGGGTCACTTCCACAGGCAAACACCTCCTGTGTATCGAAATCCTGCAAATTTACTTCACTTTGCACTTAAACTTGTCGTGGCTGTTTAATTTCGAACGCCTAGCGCTCTACTTGCGGAATTTTTCCAATCACGCTTCGATATTGAGGAGTATAAAAAAATATAAAGAACTTCTTTTAGTCTTCTTCTTCTACAGTTTGATCTTTTATTTTTTGCCTTGTTTTCACGATTTGTTAAATGCCGAAAAAGTCACAAAATCCAAATGTCAATTCCAGTAATGACAAGTGATGCACAAGCGAGCATATTCATTATGCGACAGTCACGAATGTCAAAATGAAGCAAACGATAAAAATCTAAATATGGGAGTAGCAAAGCAAGTGTGGACTCTAATTATGCGGTATGTTCAGTGCGGATAAATTATGTTATAAAAACAAAAAGGACTGTTGTTAGCATTACTCCGCTTTTTTAATGTTATGTTTCCATGGCAGAGAACGTAAATTCACATTTCTCTGCCCATGGCACCAAATTCGCTTTCTGATTTGTAATTCACTTCCCAATTATACCCTTCGAACTAAGTAATTTATCATTCCAAATTTTGAGAGCGAATAGCTCATTAGTAGTTAATTACGTCTCAATTAGCTTGCAAATTACGAACTAATCGTGGTCCTCCCTACTTTCTATTAGAAATGTAGCAAAATTAGTTGTCAAACAAAAACGAATAAGTAAATCGAAAGCAAAGTAATAAACGTTGAATAATAACTGGAAAATTGTAATTTTAGCAATTGAAGCAAAAAACGATATTGCGAAAAAAATTATTATGTCGAGAAGGTTCCTAAAAACCGCATGAGCGGTGGAGGAGCCCAAATTGCCGTCAGAGGTACCATGACTTAAGAGCTTTTTGCTTTTTTTTCTACTACAACATCTTATTAAAGGTTCACATACATACTATTTTCATAGAATAATCTCAGATTATAAATGAGTTTCCCCATACAAATGTGTGTTTTCTGTGTTATCGATGATTATTATTACAAATGTAATAATAGGTTCACATATACATACATAATTAGATTATCTACTTTTTCGTGCTTTACTCCCAATCCGTAATTAAAAGTAATACAAAATTTCTCTCCCAAAACCTGAGATTATAAAATAATCCTAGATTATTACCATATTTTTTTACATACAACCCTGTGTTTTCCGTGTTATAGATAAATATTTTTACGAATGTAAAGATAAACGTCAAAGTAAAAACTAAATAAAATGAATGCCGGCAAAGAAAACAGGTTTGTAGTCATAATTCTAATAAAATGTTAATAGGTATTATTAATTAAGTATTATACAACAGAAAAAAACGTGTGTCCATAAACGTTTTGCCTTCTTATTACTCATTAAAAATGTACTATAGAATTTCGTATTGGTGCCACAATTTTTTGAAACCTCTGTAAACGTAATTTATGTACAGTAGATTCTGGCCCTTATTATGAGCAACATTCGATCTTCGACTGTAGTCGAAATTGCTGATCGAACGAATTTTCATTTGGTATTGTGGTGCTCATTCGTTGAAGAATAGGACTATTGTGAATTTCGATCGCTCGACGCATTTACAATAGATAATTTTTTCTCAGCTGATACAGTAAATCAAAATAAAAGAAAAACCGATTGTGTTGAAATTCTTTGCTAACAACATTTTTAAAAGTTAAAAAAAGTATTTTTTTTGTGAAAATGAGTACAACGGAGTTGTGGTTCGACGATTTATCCGACGATGAAAGATTAGCGGAACTAGCTAGAAGTAGAAAACAGTTGACGGGCACATCCAACTCCCTAGAAATGTCTTCTACTGAGTACGTTTAGAATTTTCAAAATGTGTTGACGTACTTAATATTACAGAAATTTCCTTACAGATTTTTAAAGAACTTTAGATTATCTAAAGAGGCGTTTATGAACCTACTGTCCAGTACAGAAAACTAGTTGCAGCAGTGCACCCGAGTCAAATCCATTCCAAATATTTTAAAGCTAGCCACAGTTCTGCGATTTTATGATCAGGGATCGTACCAATTGAGTATTGGTAATGAAGGTATGCTAGGACTTGCTCAACCCACTGTGTCTGTTGTGCTATCGGAAATAATAGATGTCCTGGAAAATTATATTTGCCAAAGATGGATACAATTTAGTAGTACAGAGGCTGATCTACACAAAGAAAAGCACATTTTTATAGCAAATACAGCATAAGAGATGAAATCTCTTGAATATTATAGAAAAATCTAAAAAGTATTAAATAGAAACCTTTACGCCACAGTTTCTGTTTTATTTTTGTTATAAATTTTCTTTATTCAATTATTCGTCATTCGAAAAAAATATGTATTTCAGTTCCTCTACGTATTTCAGCCCATACCTACCAAGGGAAAATAAGAATGTATTTCTATAAACATGACAAATAAAAACCATTATTAAACTTAATCCATTTTGCTGCCGTTCTCACTGGTGGTCCCAAGCAATTCAGCTACGTTGTAAATTCCTCCCATTTTTTTGCTGCTTGAACTTTGGTGCAAATCCCTTTTGCGAATTGTGGATTCTCTTCCATTAATGAAACTAGCCTTTCTAATTGCTGTTTGGTACTCACATATATTTCTTATTTGGTTACTATAAAACCATAAATAATCGCAAACAACTTACATTTTAACAAGTTTACCCACAATGCGCAACACAATCGAAAGCGAAATTGCATTCGACTCTAAATTCGGTATTCAACGAAAATTTCGACAGGGCTGCACCGCTCATAATACCAAATTGACATTCGATCTTCGACAACCAACGAATATCGAAGATCGAATCTAACTCATAATAGGGGCCTCTGTTTTTATGCGGTACATACGTTCTGCAGGAAACAGCATAAAAAAAAATACCAGTCTAGCGGTTAGACGCGATAGAAGTGAAACCTTCCGTAAAACAAACTGAGAGAGAATGAGACGAAAGCAGCATTAGGGGCGGGATAATTATAGGTTCATTATAATATTGCTATAAAGTTCATATTTTATTTTCTTCATTTTATTATTATTCATCCTCAATGTTTTCAATTTCAACAAATGATACGAGTGGCTTATGATAGATAAAATATGATACAAATGCTTTGGTTTCGATGTTGTCAACATATCTTTGAAATACCGCGTCAATTGTTGTTTTTGATCGTGTTGTCGATTCAGTGCGATTGTTACACATTTTTAAATTGAATGTTGCATTGAGAAAGTCAATTAAAGGAACCGCTGTGTCCAATGCAAAATTTACGTTAAAATCGCCACTTAAAATCATTGGAACTTTATTGTAATCTTTTCTAAGTATCCGCGATACTTCTGGTGTATACTTTATTAAATTTTCGTGAATGAATTCCGTGATGCTATTTATTGATTTTTTTTCTGTCGATATTCACGACACTTTTCTGCATTATTTTTCGGCATAATTGCGGTAAATATTTAAAAATGAAAATATTTACGAATATAAAAATACACACGCGGTTGCTATTATGAGCGTCCCCAGCAAAACCTGCGTGACCGAAACTCTAACACAATTACATTTTTTTGAATGTTACAAACACATATGCACGCAGGTTTTGCTGGGGCGTGACCGAAACTCTAACACAATTACACATATGCACTCGTATTTGTTTGAAAATCGACTTTTTTTTTTGGTTCTCCGTCACCTTTGGAAAATGTGTAAACAGTAAGCAAACTTTATTCATATATTTTTCCTCATTTTTGCATCAGTAAAATTAAACAAACGCCGTAGCCGAATGGGTTGGTGCGTGACTACTATTCAGAATTCACAGAGACAACGTCAGTTCGAATCTCGGTGAAAACACCAAAATTAAGGAAAACTATTTTTCTAATAGCGCTCACCCCTCAGCAGGCAATGGCAAAACACCGAGTGTATTTCTGCCATGAAAAAAAGCTCCTCATAAACATATCATAAAATAAAATAAAATAACTGTATAAAAAAATTTTTTTTCTTGTGATTCGAACCAAGGATTTTGGATCGGAAGCTCACATTGCTAGCCGCTCGGCTATCGCGCCATGCTGTCGGCGCTGGCCTAAAAGTTATTTAGTTCGTCGCTACGTTTATATCAACATATAATATAACGCTTCGTAGCCAAGAGTGTCGCTTTTTTCGTTTCACTTTTTCTCAAATCACTCCCAACGATTCTAAAGAAGTTTTCACTTCAAAAAGCTACCAGTTCTATAATAAAACTATAGATAGGTTTCAAAAGTGCTAAGAACCGCTTAAATATGAAATAATGTAATAAAATCGCATTAAAAAGGGTACTAGTCTCATATTATAACTATAGATATGTTCCATAGACCGCATAAATCTGAAATAATTAAATACAATCGCATAAACAAAAAATTGTATTTTTGAAAATTATATCTTTATTTAAGAAACGTCAGAATCAAAAAATAAATTTACATGGTCAAAAATAGAATCAGACAATATACGCATGTTGCGCATTCGTTTAGGATTTGGCGTAAAATCACTTTCGTCACTTCAGATAGTTATGCAGGCGGTTCCATACTTGTTGGGTTAGCATTTCTGATGTAATCTATGATGAGTTTTTGCTTAGCTGGTTTAGAATCTTGTTTATACAATTCCCGATAGGTCGACATGAATTTTTAAATTTTAAAAAAAACCGCACTATTTCAAAACCGCATAAAA
The DNA here is from genome assembly GCF_027943255.1 of Anastrepha obliqua. NCBI lineage: Eukaryota > Metazoa > Arthropoda > Insecta > Diptera > Tephritidae > Anastrepha > Anastrepha obliqua. Next base: position 140,953,982 of record NC_072892.1, on the reverse strand, counting down.
AAACCGCATAAAAACAGAATCTACTGTATTTCCTAAAACTGTTTATTACTAGTAGCCAACTGCGCAATTAAATTAACTATACTTTCTCCTTGTCTAATTAAACAAACCAAAAATTCCAAAATATTGAGCCCAAACAATTTCTCTGAAGAAAAACTTTTCAAAACAGTAACGGGTAGATTAATTTTTGTGGTTTTATTGCAAATCAGCGATAATCTGAATGAAGCTAAATTAACTAACACTGAACAGCTGTATCTACTATTTATTCAAATTGATAGAGAGTAACATCTCTGTCAAGTTAAATACCAAAATGTGGGAATAAAATACTAACGTACAGGTATACATAGGTACCTGGGAAGCTGCTAAATTAAATTTTTGCGTGATTTTTTTAAATTATATTTACGCAAAGTAAATAAAATTTCTTTCGTGCAGGCGAACTACTAAAACTTCGAATGCTGTATTTTGAAAGCTAAAACTTTTTTTGAAAAAATTTAAATATCGAATAATTTATACGCAATTGCAGTGCAAAGGTACTTCATATATTTTTTAAGTTTTAAATAAAGAATATAAAAAAAAAACACAGAACAGTTCAAAATTTTATGTCACAGCTTATTTCATGTAGTATTCATTTTTTCTTAAATTTAAGTTAAACTAATGATTTAAAAATGATTCAGTACTTTGTGTGGTATCCTTTGGCTTTGTTAACAGCTTTTAACCTTCCTCCACTAGCTTTTTCGTTACTTCCGGTTCGATTTTGTTCCACTCCTCCAATATTACGGTTTTTATCTGATCTCTATTGCTTATGTGATGTGTGCGGATTTTTGTTTCCAGTAATGACCATAAATTCTCAATGACGTTCATGACAGGTGATTGAGCCGGTGGTTGCATTCAATGGAGACAGTTCCACATGAGCCATGTCTGCACGATTGATGCCTTATGTTTAGAGTCATTGTCCTGCTAGAAACGGAAATCTTGAGGTATTCCAAGTTTCGCAGCACTTTGGAGTAGATTATCTTTTAGAATATTGAGGTACATTGTTTTGTCCATAGTTTCCTCGACAAACACTAAATTTCCTACCCCGGCTGCTGACATACATGTCCATACTATTACACTGCCACCACCATCTTCCACAGTCGGTTTTATGTTGCTTTTGTGGAGCTCTGTATTAGGTTTCCGCCAGACGTAAGACATTCCATCTGAGCCGAATAGGTTGAATGTGGACTCTTCAGAAAATATTACCGTTTTCCAGAATTAATTTCGAGCTCTCTGCGAAGGCAACTCAACTCAATTGATTTTTTGAAGTGAAAACTTCTTTAGAATCGTTGGGAGTGATTTGAGACTCGATGAAACGAAAAAGCGACACCAAAAAGAAGAAGAAAAAAGATATACGTATATATATGTATGTATAGAAAATGCTTCATTACCAGGCACACAGAAGGATGGCATAAGCAAATTTAAATTTGTGAATTTATATATGTATGTATATATCCGGATATATGTATATATGTTCTGTGTATGTACATATGTGCCTCGCCACAGCAAAACATACGGTAAAATTTCTCAAGAAATCCAGCGCGCATTCATAGGCACAGCATTGCATGTACAGTAGGGCGGGTCGATTTAAAAATCGCTCATTGCTCTATGAAAATCGTATTCTAGGGATCAAAATAAGAAACTTTGCCGAAGGAACCATACCTCTAAAACGAATTCTGATGTCCCCCAATTTCAAAATATCACCATTTTTGGCCTTTACATGAAAAAATCAGCTAAATGGCTATGTTTTTTTCTTTATTTTTATTTATTTATAATATTATCTATTCTTTTAAGAAATTTATATTATTTAGTCAGAACATATGTAAATGAATGAATGTGAGTTATAGAAAAGAAACCAAAAAAGTTCGACCCATATTGGGGGACATCAGAAATCGTTTTAGAGGTATGGTTCCTTCGGCAAAATTTCTTATTCTGATCCCTAGAATATGATTTTCACAGAGCAATGGGCGATTTTTTTGCCTTCCCACAAATCGACCCGGCCTAATGTACAGTAACCTTGAACAGGCAGCTGCGGTTATCGAGCATTTAGAAACATATATTTATATACATATATGGGTGCAAACATATTTACGGAGCCGCGGGCACTCGACTTGACAAAAATTGAATATTGGCAAATAATTCTACGCGAAATATTCCAATATTGAGTATTTTCGAATTGTCGAGAAAATTAGCATATGGGCGGCTCGTTTTATGAATGAAAGTACTTGCTCTTAGAACTATGAGCTCGAATTTATAAATCAATTTTTTGATGATGAGTTTTTGTTGCACAGTACAATAGTTGAAACTGTTCGGCGCCGCCGCGACTGTTCAGCGCTATGGCAACTAGGATGATGGCCGCTACGCCTGCGCCTATTAATGCATTTTGTTCTTGTAGTCGCTAGGCATAGAATTTTAGCTTTGGACGACCTACGCATTTACAGGAATAAAGTGAGTGGCCTGTGTGTGCGGTTGTATGTAGATGCATATGTGTATATTAATAAGCATTGTTTTGCTGGAAGTTCAGAACACAAATATGTATGTACGTACATAGGCTAGGCCATAGTATAGCATACATACATACATATGTATAAAAAATTCAAACCAAGCGTCCTACGAATGTTTGTGTGCATGTTAGTACGTCTGTGTATTATACGCGTTACGACGCTCATAATAGCAACCGCGTGTGCTGTATTGCGTCCGTATTTTTATATTCGTAAATATTTTCATTTTTAAATATTTACCGCAATTATGCCGAAAAATAATGCAGAAAAGTGTCGTGAATATCGACAGAAAAAAACAATATCCCGCTCCTAATGCTGCTTTCGTCTCATTCTCTTTCAGTTTGTTTTACAGAAGGTTTCACTTCTATCGCGTCTAACCGTTAGACTGGTATTTTTATTTTATTTATGAATGGCTTCTTTCGTGCTACTCGACCACTAAAGTCCTTTTCACGTACTACCCGCCGCACTGTTTCGACGCAACATGATTTGCCCACTTCCTGTTGAATTTCGTTTAGCAGTTTTGTAGCCGATAGCATTGGGGTTTCTTTTATTTTTCGAACAATTAAACGCTCATCACGTTCATCATAAATTTTATTTGGGGCACAACTACGTTTGTTTTGCACCCTATTTTCATGAACGAAGCGCTCAATGATACTTTGTATTGCAGCACTACTCCGCAATTTTTCGCTGCGATTTTCCGCTTGATGACCAGTTCTCGCTCTTCAATCGTAGTACGACGGCCCATTTTATATATATTTTTATATTGTCCACTTGGCGATCACAAACATACTAAAACTTGCATAGAACAATAACTGTGCGCTAGTTACATAAACTAGAAATTCAAAATACCGTTAACCGCCACAACATAAGCAAGTGCTTGCATGAAATAAGCTGTGAGCAAAGTTATCGCATTGTGGTTGCATTTCATCCCGTAGTGCATAACATTTTTTTTTAAATTGCGACAATTTTTCAATCTTCAATAATTTAAATTCATAAACTGAAACTGCATGAAATAAGCTGTATTACGAGGGTACCAATAGATGCGTAGTGGTATTAGTAGTCTGAAGAAGCGAAATGATTTTTTTACAATTAAAAAGTTATTAACAAAAAATCCTTTAATACGGCTTAAACTTCACTTTTATTTAAACATATTGTTGCAATGGCGAAATTTCGCGAACGTCAACAATAGCGAATGAGATGTCAAAACAAAAACATGAATTAGCCTTGATGGCGATGGCAGATAGCAAGACGCTTCTGCTCGCTTTCTGGGTCTACCGTTAGATGAGTTAGACGAAGACGACAGGTGACTACAATCGCACACACGGGGTTAACTTAGCTGCTATAACAATAGAACTCGCCAGAAGATACGAGCTGCCAGATCTAGAAATTACGATAGTTAATAAGCAAATTTATATAAGCAAAGGTGCATGCGCATAGGGTATTCAGTTCGAAGTTCAACTTGTAAGCGATTAAATAAAAAGTACAATATTATAATAAAGTGATTCAGTCGTAAGCTGAACATTTACTCGTACATTTATGGTAAGGTAAAGTGTTGGAAATAAAGTAAAGCAAGCGGCCGCCGTAGCTGAATGGGTTGGTGCGTGACTACCATTCGGAATTCACAGAAAGGTTCGAATCCCGGTGAAACATCAAAATTAAGAAAGACTTTTCTAATAGCGGCCGCCCCTCGGCAGGCAATGGCAAACCTCCGAGTGTAGTTCTGCCATGAAAAAGCTCCTCATAAAAATATCTGCCGTTCGTAGTCGGCTGAAACTGTAGGTCCCTCCATTTGTGGAACAACATCTTACATAAGTAAATATTTTTACGCACACCACAAATAGGAGGAGGAGCTCGGCCAAACACCCAAAAAGGGTGTACGCGCCAATTATATATACATATATATAAGCGTGTTACCATTAGTTTGTGATTTTAATTGACAATCTAGTGATCGAACTCGGAGCAGTTATTGTAAAAGATTTATTTCAATTTTAACGCAAGAAATTCATAACAACATGTCCATACATATATGTAACATATGGGCTGAAAAGTCCTGGGTCTAACAAAGAAAACAAGTTTTTGTTATGTTCAAAATATTCATCAACGTAATTTCCACCAAGATTAACGCAATCATTCCAGCGCCGCTCTAACATTTCAACACCACTTTTGTAGAACGATTTGTCTTTTAACTCAAAATAAGCCGCAGCTTCAGCGCTAACCTCTGCGTTCGAGCGAAATTTCTTACCGGCGAGCATTTTTTTAGGTCTGCGAAAACTCAGTAGTCGCTGAATGCCAAATTTGGCGATTACGGTGGATGTAGGAGCAATTCGAAGTTCCATTCATGTAGTTTTGCCACAGTGAGCAAACGTGGCACCCACTTTGAACAGAGCTTTTTCATAGTCAAATGCTCATGCAATATAAAGCCAAAGCGTTCTTTTCATATCTTGAAGATGTCAGCTAACTCAACTTCACTTTTCGATCATTCAAAGCGATTTTGAGGAGTTTTTTATGTTTTTGATGTTTTCTTGTGCTACCGTCTCATTTGCATGTCCACTGCGTTGTGCATCATTGGTGTCTCTACGACCACTTTTGGAGTTAGCAAACCATCGTTTTATTGTTGTTTCTAATGGAGCGGAGTCCCCATAACAGCAGTGTAAATTTAAAAACGTGTAAAATTAAAATATGAAATTCTTTTTCTGCCATTGTTTTGAAAATAACAAAAGTAGCGTCACTTTTAGCACAACAACTCACGAACTAATGAATAGAACATCATGAAATTTAAACAGCTGTCTTTTTAAAGATTGTTCTAACTGAAAAAGACGTGAATGCAATAAAACTGGTGGCATCTATGTGTGAAATTTTATCAACTGATATTTGGTATTTTTGACTTTCGAATTCTTGTTCTTAAAAGTAGACCGAATCAATATTGAATTTAGGTAGTAAGTATATATATATATATATATATATACATATATATATAATTGGCGCTTACACTCTTTTTCGGTGTTTGGCCGAGCTCCTCCTCCTACTTGTGGTGTGTGTCGTGACTCCGAACGGCAGATATTTTTATGAGGAGCTTTTTCATGGCAGAAATACACTCGGAGGTTTGCCATTGTCTGCCGAGGGGCGGCCGCTATTAGAAAAATGTTTTTCTTAATTTTGGTGTTTCACCGAAAGTCGAACCTATGTACGTTCTCTCTTTGAATTCCGAATGGTAGTCACGCACCAACCCATTCGGCTACGGCGGCCGCATTTAGGTAGAAGTACCGAAATAAAATGTTCGTTCTTGTTTTAAGAGTTTTCATGCTTAAGAAACTTTCAACAACAGATGGGCTCGAAATAAGACAGCTTTTCTCAATATTACACATACAAGGTTTTGAGTAACTTTTTGTCAAATAAAAAAAAAAATGATTTTGAGTGATGGGAATCTTTATTTTGACTTTTACTTTATTGTATATCTAAAGGGTTTACCAATAAGAGGTGTTATTTTGATATTGAAAGAAAAATGCTATTTTTCAATATATATTAAATGATCGGATGTTTATCTATACTAATATTATAAAGAGGAAAACTTTGTTTGTTTGTAATGAATAGGCTCAAAAACTACTGGACCGATTTTAAAAATTCTTTCACCATTCGAAAGCTACATCATCCACGAGTAACATGGATTATATTTTATTTTGGAAATAGGGCTCGAGATATAGGTCAAAACGTGGACCCGGGTAACCTTTGGATGTGTATGTACAATATGGGTATTAAATGGAAGCTGTTGGTGAATGCTTTAGTCCAGAGTATTTTTCATGCCCCTCCGTGACTGGGGTCTCGAGATAGAGACCAAAACGTGGACCCTAGAATGTGTTTGTACAATATGGATATCAAATGAAAGCTGTTGATAAGTGCTTTAATACGGGGTAATTTTCATACCTATTGATGACTAGGGTCTCGAAATATATGCCAAAACGTGGACCCGCCGTGTCTTTGAACCGAATTGAACCAAACTTACGCACATTGTTAAGGAGGTATTGAAAATGGGTTTCGTAAAGTTTGGTTGTAATTCGGAGCACTGGCAACGGGTACAGCGTTCTTTTGAACCAGCCATAATGTCGCTTACTTTTTTAACGCTTGGGGCGGAACTGAACTGTCAAATTGACAGTGTGAGTTACAATGTGTCAATATTTCTTTCTGATTTGGATGCCATAAGGAAAAAACGTAAGTGCAACATGTAAAAATTGTTTGTGAATTTTTTTGGAGTGGATTTTGGAACAGTGAATAATTTCTTACGAAATTTGAGAATTTAATGTGAAATCCGAATGAAATTATGTGTTCGTGGAAAGAAATTTTTTTTTCGTTTTTTTTTTTTGAAAAATATAAATGGATAATGGTTAAAAAAGCTCCAATGCTTAATAAAACATATAAATTGAAACGGAAAATTCATGGATGATCAGGAAAAAAGACGATTGTTTATTTATATGCGTTGATTTGAAATTTAAAAACAATCTTCCTTTTTCCTGATTTTCAATTTATCTATATATATAAAAAGAAGTTACATTTCCTTGGTAATCTTATAACTCAAGAAACGCCGAACCGATTAACACAAAAATTTCAGAGTTCTTTTCTATCTTTAGGGAGGTGGTTTGTGTGAAGTTTGATTGAAATCGGTGCAGCCGTTCCTTACATTTTATGTGAGTAATGGTTTCCTCTCATACGAAATGCCTGTATGAGAAAAACAACAACAAATACACAGCCGATTATGAGCGTTTCTGTTGTACTGTTACATTCAAGGAGCATTCAAGGAACTGGAAAAACATTTTTAACTTTATTTATTTTAGCATAATTTATTTAGCGTAAAAAATTGAAATAGAAATTAAAGAATCAAAGTTTAATTACAAGTTTTTATCGGCTCCTTCACCTTACCTGTATATAGGTGACCACCACAATCAAATTTTAAAAAAGTACAGAAAAGACTATTGTGACATCTTTAGAAAGTATGTTGAATGAAAAAAATCAACTAATTCAACTGTTTAAACATTTTACGAGTTTTATAAAGAAAACTTAATATGAAAAATTTCTTGCGATATAAACAAAACATTTTATGTATAGTGGTGCGAAGCCCACTGGGAAATGCTAGTATTTTATATTTACTCAAAAACAAATAGAAAAACAAAAAATATTGTTTATGCCAAAGCGCTTGAATAAAGAATAAAGAAATAAATAATATGAAAATCATATATTTTCTGTTCTAAACCATATCTATTCTATTTTAGTGTGCCCAGCGAAGGGGGCCGGGTTTGCTAGTTTCATTATAAAGGGGATGTTTATTTCATAATAAAAGGTATGCCGTTAATAGTGGAAAATAACATCAGGCCACGCTTACAGGACAATATTCTTTTCATGAAATTTTCCACAACCGAATCGCAAAGTGGCTGCCCTGTGTCCTCGATAGCCTCACGAATTCCATCTTTAAGGTCTTGAATCGACTCTGAGCTGGTGACGTAAACCTTCTCTTTCATGTAGCCCCAAAGAAAAAAGTCACAAGGTGTTAAGTCACAAGATCTCGGTGGCGAATTGTGATTACCGGAAACTTTTCCCGTAAAAGATCAATGAGTTCGTTGCTTGTGTGGCACGTAGCGCCGTATTGTTGAAAATAAACGTTGTCCAGATCCATACCATCCAATTCCGGTTATAAAAAATTGTTAATCATCTTTCCTGTTTAACATCTAACACTTGTTATTGGAAAGCCCTTCATTTGTATGCTGTAGCTATCAAGTTCACAAGTGCTGAATACTCGTATGATTGGCATACATTTGCAAAAATGATATACATAAGTACGTATGTTTCTCCGATATGGGCATCTTATATATGAGCGTTTCATAACTGCGGGGTGTGCTTATTAACTAGGCTCCCCAGTATTTGCATAAATACCACACTTATTTACCTAAATATTTATATACTTTTATTGATTTATTGTAAATAAAATCATTACCTGCCAAATGAACGTATTTCAGTACATATAAACATTATTACATACAAAATAAGATTTAAAATAGCTATCATTAGAAAATCAAAGAATTATTTACGTACAAATATATGTGTGTGTCGACCCTTGTCAAAATATTTAGATGATTTGGCATAGTATTGCGTTCTACGCCCAACGCCCATCTTATTTCCCCTTCGAAACCACCCACTCAAATATTTCTTTCAACAGTAAAAATATTGTCATACACTCACACACCCGTCGCTGGATGAAGTTAAAAATATGAAATAGTATTCAATTTATTTATTTGCGGTAGCATAAATTCAGTAGAAATTTACCTCATTTATAAGGCGCATAAAAATCTGATATTTTTATTATTCAAAGGCAAGTTTGGAAAAGTAGCTAGCATTTGTAGGAAAACAATATTTAGTGGGGCTAGTAATGGGAGACGACTAAACACCCAACCAGTAAATTGGGCAGTTCTTGTTGAATACCCAGTTATTTCCCCAAGTTGTTGGATATCTGTCCAAACTGTAGGTATAAATCATGAATAAGCAGTTTTCAAGTAAATTAAGAGATAATAGGATAAGTAAATTATCATATATGAAAGAACTGCGTAAATTTTTAAAATGAAATTGATTTTGATTAACAATTGATATATGTAAATCATGAGTTTAGTGTTAATCGCAATCGCTATCAGTATCCGATAGAAAATTGTATTGAGTAGAGTGCATGATTTCCAAGAATGATAGAAAATAACATATCGCCATCTGCAGCCGTGACAAAATTAAAGAGCAAATAGACCCGGCATAATGGGTCCGTTTTGTCTGTTGCGGCAACGAATTTGACTGACACCAAAATATATTATGTGCACTTGAGCCGAAGGCAACTTTCTACTTTTGCCGTACGGTAAGTGCGGCGAAAATGACAACTATTTGAAGAAGAACAATTTTGTTCATTTATTTACATTGACTTCTTCATTTTAAATAATTTTAATGAAAATCAGGGAAAATATGGCCATTTACAGGTAAAGCCAACGCGGGCCCAAATTGATCGCTTTTTTCCTCTTCTTTTCGTACACAAATAAATACCGTGCATTATAATTTTTTTTTCCACATTCCATGTTTACTCATCGACGATAGGCGTGAAACTAAAATTGTCAACAAATCCACACGTGTGTGGTAAAATGAGTTTCAATCGATTGTTTGGATTTCTTTTACGTTTGTGGCCCGCATTATATGATACTTTCCTCAAGCAAATATATCGCACCCTAAATACAAAAGGGTCACAACTCAAAATTTTCCACACTCGAGCTTGACTTGTTTACAGTAGCACAGAAAACAAACTATGTGACATATCACGCTGAAATTTGCCATGTAAGCTTATAACAGTCCTACTAAAAAACAAAAAAATTATTTTTGCCATATGTCATCCGCGGACCGTTTTATTGATAACGTCTCGTTCATATTTGAGCAGAAGCTACATTTTGAGTTGTGACCCTTTTGTATTTAGGGTGCGATATGTATGATAAAACAGAACTGTGGTGCTTCATGAAGTTTTTCTTTAAAGGCAGATTGTGAGCGATTGGTTGTTTTGAACCTTTTTTACGGTGTACATTAACCATCGTGGAAAAGCTACAGTCAAACAGTTAAATCTTGTGGGAATACTTATTTATTGCACTTACTTAACAATTAACCATGAAACGCTACAGAATTAAACATTTTCAAAATCACTTTTCATGTTCGGCAAACCTTCGATAAGAAAACCAGCTTCGTTAATGAGCCTCACTTCTGGTTAAGTGGCTTCGTAAACAAACAAAATTGCTGAACTTCTGCGGGATTTATTAGATGTCTTTATATGTACATCGAAAAGTTTGTTGTGGATTTTGATCCAGCAGTATTATTGACCCTTATTTCATCGTTGGATATATTTTTTAAAACCTTCGGTTGGGCACCCAGGTATGGCCTTTTTTGTCCTTTTCGAGGATTCTTTTTAAAATGTTATATCCATAAATCGATAGAAAATTAAATTCTAAGAAGCTACCTGAAAGTTAAACGTCGAAGAACAGGTACGGAAAGCAGAAATTGCTTTATATACCTGCAAACGTATGCTTGGAAGAAGATGGGGTCTTCAACCTAAGCATACATTATAGCTGTATAAGACGGTTATACGACCTATTTTATCGTATGGTTCTGTAGTTTGGTGGAAAGCTCTAGGGAGAGAGTACAATTCCATATTACCCGGCAGAATACTAAGATCAGCTTGTGCAATAACAGTCGGTGCAATCAGATCATGTCTCAATGCACTGACACACGTTATTTCAATGGACCTACATATAAAGAAGACGGCAACCTTGAGTTCATTTAGGTTAATTGAAGCGGGTCGCTGGAAAGAAAAAAACCTATGGTCACGCTAGTCTTATTGCGACAAGCTCAGTTAATCACGATGAGGACTGACAACATCGTCCCGATGGTTACTTTCAATAGGAATTTTGTCACTCTATTTCCATCTTAGGAATAATGGAATAAGGGATTCTCTCTAAACAACTTCGATACCACAGTCTATACAGATGGCAGTAAAATGGATTGTGGTGTTGGAGCTGGTATATATTTTCATAGACTTGGAATTGAAAAATCTATGCATCTCCCTAATACCAGCAGTATCTTCCAGGCGGAAGTACTGGCAATTGCGGAAGCTTGTAGGCTACTAATCACGGATTTCTCTTTTAAGGGCAATATCACTATTCTTTCGGATAGCCAAGATGCAATCCAGGCACTGGGTTCAGCTACAACAACCTCTAAAGTAGTGGAGCAAAGCAGGAATAGCCTCACCACCTTGAGCGAGAACCATAAAGTTGCCTTAATCTGGGTCCCGGGACACCGGAACATAGATGGTAACGAAAAAGCCGATGAACTGGCAAAAGGGGGATCTGCCATGAATAGCGTTCTTGCAGTACCGGTATTCACACCATTAGGTGCGGTCAAGAATGCAATTTTCCTAAAATACCTTCGAATCGCAGATTGTAGATGGAGAGACCAGATGAAATGCAAAATCAATAGGACGTTATGGCCCACCTACAACCTCAAGCAATCGTCGACGTTGATAAACATGAAACGACGGGACGCATGTAGACTAACGGCAGTCATAACTGTGGGAGAACAAGCAGCCAAAATGGGCATCCCTCACAACACACACTGTCACAGTTGTAAATAACCAGAGAAAAAACAAACAATATTCCATTTCCTCTGCGAATGCCCTGCCCTATGGAAGGATAAAATGTTAATCCTGGGCAAACCGCTGTTCGAGAGTCTCGAGCAACTGTCTGGCTTAGACGTCAACAACCTAATGAGGTTCCTAAACCGCACACACTGGATATAGTCTTGCTGTAAATAACTGTTCAACAAGTTGATAACGAGGATGTGGCAACATAATGGTGCGGAAGCGCTAGTTGGATTCCAGATGAATCACCACTCTAACCAACCAACCTGAAAGGTTAAATCGTTCGAAATAATAGAAATATGTTAAATTCACGTCCAAAGTCGAAAGTCTTGCAAGACCTGGGTGCCCAATGGAGGGAATGAAGTTTAGTTTACTAAAATTCTACGCAAGTCTTTGCATTTTTATTTTATTTATTTATTTCAAGACGTCAAGAAAACATGATTTCGGACTAACTACTAAAACCAGAGAATAATAAAAATATGTACATAATTAAATAACAAACTTACAACTAGCTAACTAAGAGATAGAGTTCAACAGTACAGATAATTCTTTCTTTGAAACTTAGAAATCTAACAAGTTGGAATTTGATATCTCATTCAAATCACGAAGTTCCCGTTCAATAGGAGCATTGTGAGCATAACTTCTATCGAACTTATTTAAATAGAAAGGATGAGCTTTGCGAAGAATCCCGGGAGGTCTAGGTAGGTAGGTAGGTAGGGTGGTTGTCGTAAGACACACTTAGACCTTCGGCAGGTCCATTGTGATGCCACTGGAGCTTATCCTTACTCTACGTGTTCCCTTTCAAACCATCCGGTTGCTTTAATAAACGAGCAGAGCTTCGTTAGCTTTAGATGGGCTATATCCGCTACATCGGTTAGAAATGCTGTATCGAGGGTGCGCAGCCTTCTCCTAGCTAGGCTTTCACACTCACATAAAAGGTGTCTGACTGTTTCCTCTTCTTCTGTATTTAGACAGCTTCTACAGAAATCGAAGTAAGGTAGTCCTAACCTTCTAGCGTGGCTGCCTATTAAACAATGACCTGTTAAAACACCTATCATTTTTCTTATAGATTCCCTGTTGAATCTTAGCAAGATCTTCGATCGACCGCTGTTCCAGTTCGGCCATGTCTGTCTGCTTAGTTCGCATGTTGTGAGGTTTTGCCAGATTGTATTTACCTTTTTGATGGTTTCCCTGTGTATAAGTAATTTACAAGTGGCTATAGGTATGGGTAGCAGCGCCTTATCCGGTTCGAGATCGAGCGTTGTACCGGCTCTTGCAAGTTCATCCGCCTTACAATTTCCTGGAATGTCCCTGTGGCCCGGTACCCAGATAAGGTGCACCTTGTAGCACTTAGATATGTCATCTAGTAGTTTAAAACATTCTAGAACTGTTTTTGACGAGTGTGTTTTTGATTCCAGCGCTTTTATTGCTGCTTGACTGTCCGAGTAAATGAAGACTTCATTTGTGGATAATACTCTCGTTTTTATCTCTTTAAGCCCCTCTTTTATGGCAGTGACTTCCGCCTGAAGTACACTGCAATGATCAGGTAAGCGGAATGATTGGCATACTCCGAGTTTGTCGGAGTAGACCCCTCCACCTACTTTGTTATCCAGTTTTGAGCCATCTGTGTAGATGTTTACTTTATTTATCTTAACAATGAGCCCGTTATCCCATTCCTCTTTGGAAGGAAATACTGTGACGAAGGATTTATACAAATTGATGTCCTTGGTTCTACAGAAATCCGTTGTGTTGGGAATGCAGGGGAATTGTTCTAAAATTGAGGAGTGTCCTCTTTGGTTCGTTCTGAGTAGGCCGATTTCTCTTAGTCTGAGAGTTGCTTTGGCAGCTGTTTGCTCTATTGGTAAGATGTTAAGCATGATATTTAGTGCATCTGTGGGTGTGGTTCTGAGGGCCCCGCAAATGCAAAGACTGGCCATTCTTTGTACGTGTGCCATGGTTCTTTTAATGTACAATTTATCTAAAGCTGGCCACCATACTAATATGCCGTATGTTAGGATAGGTCTGACAATTGCCGTGTAAAGCCAATATACGATAGATGGGGAGAGACCCCAGCTTAGTCCTATCAGCTGTTTACAAGAGTATAGTGCTATTGTCGCCCTTTTTACTCTATCTTCGACATTTGCCTTCCATGTTAGCTTTCGGTCCAGTATTAGACCTAAGTAGCGGGCCTCATCAATAAATGACAGTGCCGTTCCTCCTAGAGTCGGAGGAGTTATATTCGGTATTTTGTGTTTCCTCGTAAATAGGATTAGTTCAGTTTTATTGGGGTTGACGCTTAGCCCATTTGCTTTTGACCAGTTTTCAACCATATTTAGTAAATCCTGCATGATTTCTATGAGTGTATTGGGGAATTTCCCCCTTACTACCATTGCAACATCGTCCGCATATGCTACTACGTGTTGTCCTCTCTCCTCTAGGCTCTTTAGCAATGAGTTTAGTGCCAGCACCCATAGGAGAGGGGACAGCACGCCGCCTTGAGGTGTTCCTCTGCTAACTTTTTTCTTGATCTCTGAGGCCCCTAGGGTTGCGATCACAAATCTGCTCAAGAGCATGTTTTTGATGAACTCAACCAGAGCTCCAGAGATCCCGAAATCCGTCAGTGCCTTTATTATGGTATCCGGTAGGATGTTGTTGAATGCGCCCTCGATATCTAGGAAGGCTACCAGTGTGAATTCTTTGTTATACATTGACTTCTCGATTTCTGTAACAAGTGAGTTAAGTGCTGTTTCGGTTGATTTCCCTTTACAGTACGCATGTTGTGAGATGCTGAGCTTATTAGGGCTGATGTTAGCCCTAATGTGTTCTTCTAGAATTCTTTCTAGTGTCTTTAGCAGAAAGGAGGATAGGCTTATTGGCCTGAAATCCTTAGGTGTTGTGTGTGAACTTTTTCCCGCTTTGGGGATAAAGACCACTTTTACCTCTTTCCATGTTGATGGGACACTTTTCAGTTTCAGAGCGGCCTTAAATATGGTCGTCACCCACTCCATGATGTAGTTGAGTGAATGTTGTATTTGGGCCGGGAATAATCCATCTGGGCCCGGTGATTTGAATGGTTTGAACGTGTTCACTGCCCAGGTTATCCTAGTTTCAGTGATTATTTCTTCAATGTCAGAATTTGATCTTTCCGTACCATTGTCGATTACTACGTTAGATGATTCGTTGCAGGGAAAGTGCGTGTCCACTAGCAACTTCAACGTTTCGTCACTCGAAGTAGTCCAACCCCTGTCCGGTTTTTGGAGGTATCCGATGGGATTGTGTTTTTTTGAGAGGATTTTGCGCAGTCTGGAGGCCTCTGTGGTTCCTTCGATTTCTCCACAGAACTTTCTCCAACCAGACCTTTTCGCTTTCCTAACTTCTTTTTTGTAAATTTTTAGTTTACTGTAGTATCAGTCCCAGTCTTTACTCTCTCGTGTCGCTTTCGCTCTGTTAAACTGTTTTCTGCTGTCGTTTCTTAATGTAGACAGGTCTTCTGACCACCAGGGCGGCTTTTTCTTCCCCTTATACCTACTTAAAGGGCAAGCCTTGTTTAGCGCAGTTCTACAGACCTCCGTAAGGGTTTGTACGTGTTCGTTCAATGATTCTCTGTCTTCAATAGTAATATTTTGGGAATTTGGAAGTCTTTCCTTAAGTTCCCGTTTATATATATGCCAGTTGGTCTTTTTCAAGTTCCTGTTGGCGGGTGGAGCCCGTGGGTTGTTTCCCCCAAATTTAATTTCTATGTAGCGATGATCGGAGTAAGAGTGTTCATTCAGAACCCTCCACTGCGTCATCTTTCCGTAAAGGGTTTGACTTGCCAGCGTAATATCAAGAACTTCTTGTCTATTGCGCGTAATAAATGTAGGTTCGTTGCCTCTGTTACACACTAAAAGCTTACTACATATAATATAATTAAAGAGAGACTCACCTCGTTCGTTTGTATCCGAGCTCCCCCATATGGTATGGTGGGCATTGGCATCCCCTCCTAGTACTAGTTTGCGGTTGTGAGCTTTGCAGTCTTCCACAAGGCTTCTTATTAGCGGTGACGGCAGTGGACCTGTGTCGTCTCCGGCAAAATAGAACGAGGTTAGCCAGGTGTTGCTTCCGCTCACTTCCCAGCTAACCGTCGTAGTATCTGCGTTACTGAAATTATGAATCATAAAGATATTAAGATGTACTTTTGCCATTATGCATGCTCTTTTAGTACCTTCACAATTAGTCTTATATACTTTATAACCTGATGCCCTCAGACCGCAGATTTCGCCATTCCGTACCCAGGGTTCCTGGATGAGGACTACATCCGGCTGATCTTCTGCCAGACGATCCAGGAGGGCATGGCAGGCTTCTTTACAATGGTGTAGGTTTATCTGAAGAAGATGCATTAGCTGTTAACGTTACGTCTGGGTCTTCTTTGCTTTCGCATAAAAGTTCCCTTTCGGAATACTTACGCTGTTGTGTGGGATACTTACCCTCCCGTTCGAAGTACAACCTCCCTAAGCCCATTTCTGAGCCTGAAGAGGCGTATTCTTCTTCGGTGGGCTGGTCGTCCTCGCTCATTGGCTCGGTTTCGCTCATGGGTTCCAGCTCCCCCATGTGCTTTTCGCTTTCCTTAGTGGCGAGGTACTCAATAGCATCCGTGTCGGTTTTATAAATGTGGAGCTTCACCTTCACAAAACCGTACCGCAGTTGCCCGTCGCATTTCGCTAACGGTTCAATTGAGTTCTCCGTGAGGAGCAGGAGAGCCTGCATGGTGGCGCGCTTCTGCTCTTTCGATTCGTCCGCGCTGTTTTGGTTGGTAATGGTTTTGACGTATCTCCACTCCTGCGTTGGGATATCTGGATTGCAGACCCGGATGAGCTTCATAATCTCTACCGGGTCTTCGACGGTTGAAGGTAACCAAACCCTTGCTCGAGGCCTGGACGGAATATCCTTCCTGTCCACGACCACTAGTTTGGCATTTGGGTACACTTCTCCAACTTTGGAGATGGCCTCTTTGTACAGCTGAACCGATCTCTCATCGTCGCACGCTATTATTTTTATCTGGCCTTGGTGCCAGCCTAAGTCTTCGCACGCAGGCGGGGGGCCGGGGTTCTCCAGAATGACCTTCAGTACCACTTTCGTTAGCTCGGCCTCTACCCATTTCCATTGGGCCTTGGGGATCATACCTTCAGGATGGTTCTGGTCCAGGACCCCTATGATAAAGCGGCCTTTTGCAACCTCCGCAAATGATTTTCTGGGCGCCACGCCCATTGGTTTGTGCCTTTTTGCACTTGGCTTATTCTCCTTCAAGGACCGTTGTCGTTTTGGAGCCGACTGTGTTGGTTTGAAGTCAGGGTTGAAATCAGGAATGATCGCTTTCGCTCTATCAATCGCCTCTTTCAACTCCTGAGAAAATTCACCTTCTTTTGGGTGAGTTTCGTGCACCCTCCTTAGGAGCCTGGCTGCATTTCTGCGATCCTGGTAGCTCGCTTTCGCTGGGTCTACCACCCTCACAAGCGGCCATCCTTCGGTACCGGAGCTAGCAGTAGCTGTGCTTCCGGTCGGGACCGTTTTTGGGGGCTGAATCACAGTTGACTGCCGGGCTAGTGCACCCCTACTTGTGCTTGGACCTGTGTCCAGCTCTGGTTGTGTGGCAGCTGGCCTCGCTTTCGCTGAAGTTGTCGCTGTGTGCTTAGATCGACTTATTTGGCCGATTGATGGAGTTCTATGTGAGCTCGGTGCAACCGTTGCTCTTATTGTGGAACTGTTTGTTCCTGTCGGTCTTTTCGAAGGAGGACCGATCTCCTTTTTTTTACTTGTTTTTGAAACGTCTTGCATGTTTGGACCCACGAGTGTCGGAGAAAGGATGTCCGCCCGTGCATAGCTCCGAACTACACGGGTAAGGCTAGTTATTACGGAGGGCGCCAGGTATCCGTAAGCTCCGTTCGAGACTTGGTTATTTGTTAGAAGGGCCCCAAGCCTGACAGATTCTCGGCACGGGTCGCATCACACCTTAATCCAGCCCTTCACCCCCGACCACGTTGAGAGTACTTTGGGTAGAGCTGTACTATTGAGGAGTATCGAACCCAACCCATAGTACCCTTAACTTAGCTAAGTACCTCCTATAAATAGGAAAGCTGTGGTACTTATTACCAGCTGGCACCCTCGGGGAGGGTTCAGTGGAGGATTTTCGCCAGGTCTAAGAAAATTAATGATTTGAAGCAGAAATGAGCAATCAATGTTACCCTTAATAAAAGTGAATATAAACGAGAGAGCAAAAATCGATCTTCTTCTTTCTAAATAAAGAAAGTCTCATTCAGTCTATTTGGACTCAAATCTTGGCATGTAACTTGCATAAATCTTCTTTTAAGTTCAAGTTTGCCTTTAAAGGGTCTCGGTGGTATAGAGCTAGTTAAGGAATGATTTCATTCACAAATAACAAATAAAAATATTATAGTTAAGTAAATTCTAAGTATAATCACGCAGGGCTGAACAAATCCAAACATATTTTAAGAATACCAAAAGATAAACATATTGTAAGAAAAACAGGAGCTAAAAATGTTTTTCCTGAACAGCAAACAAATAAATTAATATATAGGGTGGGCCATGTAAAATTTGCTTTTTGAATCGGCTATAAAAAAAAAATTAATCAATATTTTTTCAAAATTTTTTTTTTTATTTTGAATATTTTGAAGATTAAACATTGTCATTTATGAATGAAAAATAATATCGTTCAAATGACGGCCACGACTGGCTTTACAGTAAGCCATTCGATCAACCCAATTTTTAAGCACATTTTCGATTGTTTGGGCTCCAATTTCATGAATGGCAACTTCGATTTCGTGTTTTAAAGCATCAATCGTCTTTGGATGGTTCGCATAGCATTTGTCCTTAACGGCTCCCCACAAAAATAGTCTAACGGGCTTAATTCACAGTTCCGAGGCAGCCAATTGATATCGGAATTTCGGGTGATTATTCGGTTTTCAAAAACGGTTGCCAAAAGTTCGTGTGTAACTTTGGCAGTGTGACAAGTTGCACCGTCCTGTTGAAACCAAATGTCGTCCATGTCATCCTCTTCAATTTTTGGAAACAAAAACTCGTTGAGCATGTCACGGTAACGCTCGCCATTTACTGTAACCGCGGCTCCTCGCTCATTTTCGAAAAAAAATGGCGTATAGCGTCCCATTTCGTAAATGTCAAACCTTTAAGTAAATTATGAACACATTTGACATGTCATTTGTGTTACCATTCTCAAAAAATAGGAGGTTCAAAAAGCAAACGCTATATGGCCCGCCGGTACAAGTCGTGTACCTAAAGCAGTAAGATGAGGTATAAGCATAAATTCGACTGTCAGATATGTTGGCAGTCAGTCCAGTATTAAAATAGTGTTAAGAACTACTCTAAAATGAAATTCATAAAAATAAATTTTTATATTTTTCCAAAGACAAGCAAGTCTTTAACTATCTTCCAAGTCTTTACCTAGCTCGGAAATTTAGGGTATTTTCAGAAATTTGTTTACAATAAAAAAATGAAAAACGATATTTAAATTCTTTAGGCTTTTTATTGAACTTCTTTTACATACAAAAATGA
The DNA here is from genome assembly GCF_027943255.1 of Anastrepha obliqua. Classification (NCBI taxonomy): domain Eukaryota; kingdom Metazoa; phylum Arthropoda; class Insecta; order Diptera; family Tephritidae; genus Anastrepha; species Anastrepha obliqua. The sequence continues at coordinate 140,934,695 of NC_072892.1, read as the reverse complement.
AGAAAACATTTATTTTTTTTAATTTTAATAATTTAAAAAATGGCGCTGATGGAAATTGGACCTGAACGGTGTTGTCCATTTTGGCTCTTCTATTTATTTGAAAAACAAAAATCAAAAAAAATTATTAATCAGTATGACTATAGCTACGTCCCGTACCATGATTCAATTATTAAAGGTTTACTCACTGGTGACATTCGATTTTTGACACTTTCTTACAAAAGGATGTATTTAAGAAGGTGAATAAAGTGGAAAATATTAAATACTTTTTGGTAAAAATGGTAGCAAAAAAGTATTTTCTTACTTAAATGGAAAAAAACTGTGAACGGTTTAAAAAATAAATTTTAATTAATATTTGAAAGTAAAGAATGGTACAAATAGAAGTTATTAGCGGAAATTGCCAAATCTAATATTAAAAAATCAAATTATTTTACTTAATCTAAGATTTTATTTTGTGAATTAATTATTCAATTTAAAACCGATCGCGAAGTTGCGAAGCTTCGCCAATGTGAAACTAGTTTGTTAAAAATAAATAAATAATTGGCGCGTACAATTCTGTTAGGAGTTTGGCCGAGATCCTCCTCCTATTTGTACCGCGCATCTTGATGTTATTCCATAAATGGAAGGACCTACAGTTTTATGTAGAGCTTTTTCATGCTGGTACTGTGCTTTGCTAAGCCTCCTCTGGACACGTCATCCATCCATGGGAAGGTGGGCTCATTGGTAAAAAGTTCCGTCAATCCCAACTTTTTTATAATGAGGTCTGAAATGTTATCGATCGCGTCGGAACTATCCAAGTATTCTCAGTGCCGTAACTCTTTGGGAAATGCTAGCTGTTTGCAAAACATCAATTCCGTCTAAATGACCACATCATAAGAAATAAAGCTTTGTAAACTCTCCACTCATCGATTGCGGATTGCCTCAATTACTCTATCATGTCCTGACTTAAGCGGTATGTAGTTCATGTCATACTACCATAGCCCTGCACATACCGATGAAAACTCATTAGCGAGTTGTTGCTCATAAGCAGACGATATTGAAAATGAAATGTTTTTTCTACAAATTTTACTTTTCCTCCACTTTTACTCAAAATTTCTAGAGCTAGCAACCCAGTGTCTTGCTAAGGGAGCCGATTTGTCAAGAGAGAACGAGAAAGCTACTTACTGAGCAAACCTTTTATCATTGAATCATGGTCCCGTACTAGAATAAAAAAAAAAAAAAAAAAAAAAAAAATTGGCGCGGTTTCGAATTTAACACTCTAAAAATCGCGCTTTTTTCAGTTTTTCAATGAAAAAAATATGAAATAATTGAAATAATAATATGATTCTGATACGCGCGATAGCCATTGATGTTGTGAATAACATATTATGATTTCAAACGATTCGGTTGAATCGTGTTTTTGTTTTTACAACACCAGGCCGAAAAAGTAGTTTGAAGTTTTGACCATTTAAATGCGACCTTTGATGCCGTCGCGTGACGAATCTGACTCTACTTGCTAAAACGGCTTTAGAATCGAAAATACTGGGAATATTCTTCCAAAAATTCGGCAGTTTATTCTTAAAAGCCTCGAAAGTATAGCATCCAATTCCGGCTATAAAAAATAGTTAATCATCTCTCGAAGGCGCAATCCATTCACCTCTTATTAAAAAACCCTAAATCAAAAAAAAAAAAATCGATTTTTTGAAAATTCTAGACCACCGGGACCCTGCGAGGGGTGCCTTTTATATTTCGAGATTAGAGAACAAAAACAAATTTTAATCATCGAAAATCTCTTTATTGTGTTTCAAAATATTCTCCATGAAGATCTATGCACTTTTGCATGCTTTTGAACCAATTGTCGAAGCACTTTTGCCACTCTGAATGAGGTACCTCCAAAACATGCATTCTGAATGCCGCAACCGCTCCTTCAGGTGTCGAAAAACGTTGACCTCTCAGTTTGTTTTTTACGTACGGGAATAAAAAGAAGTCATTCGGTGCCAAGTCAGGACTATACGGCGGATGACCCATTAATTCGATGTTTTGGGTGCTCAAAATGCAGTTATTTGAGCCGATGTGTGAGAGCTCGCATTGTCCTGGTGAAGAGTGATCCGTCTTTCCTAATTTCCTGGAAGATCACTGGCAAACAAATGGTTGTATACCACTCAGAATTTACTGTTCTGCGTTGTTCTTGTGGTACGGTTGCGACATGTGCCGTTTTTCCGAAAAACAGGCGACCATTTGCTTGGAAGTGCTTCGTGCGCGAACAACTTTTGTTGGATTTGGCTCATCTTGAAACACCCATACAGTCGACTGCTGTTTACTTTCGGGCTCATACGCGTAAATCCATGACTCATCACCTGTCACGATGTCATAGACGTGTTTCGAAGCGATCGTATTTTTTGAGCATTTCCTTCGACCAATCGACACGAGTCTTTTTTTGAGCGATTCACAAATTGTGTGGGATCCAACGCGAGCAAATTTTTTTGACAGTCAAATGTTTACGCAATATTGAATGTATACTGGTCCCACTAATGCCTAAGATTGTCTCAATCTCACGATAGGTCACATGACGATCTTGCAATATCAGTTCGCGCACAGCATCAATGGTTTTCGGAACAACAACTGATTTTGGACGACCTTCACGAAATTCGTCTTGGAGTGAACTACGACCACGATTGAATTCACTATACCATCGATAAACACTGGTCCTTGATGGAGCTTCATCGCCAAAAAATGAATTAAGTTCATCCATGCAATGTTGCTGAGTTACTCCACGTCGAAAGTTGTAAAAAATAATCGAACGAAAATGTTCACGATTTAATTCCATTTTTGGACCGAGATGAATCTTTTATGTTACTGTAAACAACACAAATAGCGCTGGTATTTCAAAACGTTCTGAGTACGTAAAAGCAAAAAAATGTCAAACTTTGCGATACAGCTGTCAGTAGATTGCAACACCAGGGTTGCCAAATCCCGAAATATAAAAGGCACCCCTCATATGACAATAAGTACGGGCTCTGTTGCTTTCCGAGTGTTTTTCTTTTTGTATATATGTACAACAAGTTTTTATAAATATTTGTTCGTAAAAATTGCGTCAGATGATAGAAGAGTTTAAACTTATGCTACAAGGTCTGCTCTACAAAAAAAGCCAGGTGATTCGAGGTACCATTGCTTTTTTTGTATGGGGGAATAAGGCACCCTAGTGTACATACATACATGCGAATAGAAATTTATGCATTCGTTGGACTCAGTAAACTAAGGATTCTTCTAAGTAACAAAAAAAATTTAGTAAAATACATCCGAAGTAAATAGAGAAACAATAAAACATAATAAATCAATTAATCCATCTTAAATAAAATTGGCCAGCTTTGGCTATATGTTGAATTCAATGAATACTTAATAGGCCTGAATATGTAACGTCGTGTGTAGAAACCTATCGAAAATACAAAACGAGATTTACTTGAATTGGCATACGTACAAGGCAATAACAAACAATTGCGATGACCGCAACAGAAAGTCCGATTGTAGGGAATGAAACAATAGCAGCAAATAGTTAAGCTATCAGCCAAGCAATGGCAAGGAATGCCCACAAATACGAACACATGGAAATTTTTGATTTCTTGAGTACAAAACAATAACCATAAAATACTTCCAAGGCTAACAGAATCAAGTTTATAAAAAGTATGTGCGACTGTTAAAGCTAATGCACACACACGCGTACGTACAAGTAGTAAAACAATATGCTCGTAATGAAAATGGCACCAGCGCCAAAAAAGGCACTGGGTGCATATTACACTTATAGCGGCTACTTGCAATCTGATGGCAAGCGAGTGCCGCGTGGAACAGATAACGTCGCTACCAGCTCCATGGCTGGTAGGAGGGGGGAAAAAACAAATTTAGTCAGCATGGAAAAGACGATAAATGAACGAACAAGAGTAGTCCCCGGTGTTGACAAAAGCAAATAGAGTGCGGGATATATCGAAATGATTCAAGTAAATTATTTTAAATAAGGCTTCATCAGCACAGTCTTAAGCTGTTACAACCCCATCTTCTTAAGCAGAAAGTCACTGGCTCGAATCGGGACCGAGAATGCAGCCAAATTGAATTAAGAAAAAATGAATATCAGCTTTGCGCTGCCATAAAATTTGAGTAAGAAGTAAATACAGTGACTCACAGCTTATTTGATGCAGGTAATACTTTTTTAGAAAATGTCTCAGTGTTTATTAAATTTAATAGTTGTAATGAGATATGTATGTACTGTTCACTGTACTGTATGTACTGTACTTACCATTGCAGAAAGAATAATAACAAAAACAAAGCTTGCTGAAAAAATATAGACACCAATAGTTTTCTCATCAAAATATGCTCACAGCTTAAATGATGCAGTGCATTTTATATTTTCTCTGAGAATGCAATAACAGGGAAAAGTATTTTTTTCTTAGCCTAGCGTTTTAAGTTATTCTCAAAAAATGTTGTAAAGAAAAGTTGAAAAAATTAAATTTTTTGAAATGGGAAAACAGACCTCAGTTGAAAAAAGGGAAGATGTTATTCATCATTCTAAAGAGGGTAAAAGCCAACGAAAAACTGCAAAAATGGTTGTTATTAGTTCCTCAACAACCCAGCACATTATAGAAAAGTTTCCCCACGAAAACAGGATAGAAGATAAGGGCAGATCTGCGCCAAATAAAATATTTAATGATGCAGATAAGAGGTGGATTGTTCGCACAGTTGAAGAAAAACCCGATTTAAGCGCTCCAAAAATAACCAACGAAGTCGAAAAATACTTAGGCAAGATCTGTAACCCTGAAACTCTTCGTAGAGTAGGTAGGTAGGTAGGTTAGATGGCAAGAGTACGCCAGGTACACTTCAAGTAGTACTTACGTGCCGTTTTGATACCTTAATGTGGACAAAGAAAAGTTATGAGAAGAGAAAACCTTCTACAACCATCCAGTGCTGTTGATGTAGTGGAAGATAGAAAAGGTATCTAGGCTGGAGAATTTCTTCAAGTCATCCCTAAAGGGCACGCTAAGGAATCTCAAGCGTCTAGCCACCAGAGCTGGACATTTGCAGATAAATTGTTCAATAATCCCTTTCTCTGGAGGATCCCCACAGCTTCTGCAATAGGGGTTGTACAGAATTCCAAGCTTCTCCGCATGAGTACCGATCACCCAGTGACCAGTGAACACCGCAATGAGTTTGGAAACTGAATGGCGGGGGATTCCCAACACCTTAAGCGTTCTGTTTCTATCGTATTGAGGCCATAGTGTTTTTGAAATAGCGCACGATGGGGCAGACCTCCATCTGCTTTGCGCTTTTTTTAGAAAGAAATTGTGTAGTTTCCCTTTAATAACAGTCAAGGGGACACCGATGTCTGAGAAGGGGACAGCTGAAACCGGTTCTGTACAGCCAAGATAAGGGAAATCTTTCCTGCACGTTCAAGACGTTTGAGTTTCTCCTTACAGGACTTCATCAGAAGAGAGCAGCTTGACTGTCGGAAAAAATATGAATGTCTCTCTCCCAACAGCGATCCCGAAGTATTTTGCATGCTTGCAGGAATTCGAAGACGCTGCTTGTTTCCGGCAGTTTAAGGGAAACCGAAATGCTGGCTAATTTAGAGTAAGCCCCCACTCCAGACTCCCTCTTGGATCCGTCAGTGGAAACATCGGTATCTATGTCCGAGCTGACTCTCCCCTCCTTCCAATCTTGCCTTCTCGGAAAGATAGCCCTAGCAGTTCGTAGAGTTCTGCGCAAAGAAAATATTCATGGAATAAAACGGCCCGAAATAAGCCGTTGATTAATGCTGGTAATAGAAAATAAAGAATAGAGTTTTGCAGACAACATTTGAACAAAGACATTTCGTCCTGGAAGTCCGTTGTTTTTGCGGATGAAAGCAAATTTAACCTTTTCAGGTCTGATGGGAAGTCCTGCGTTTGTAGAAAACCAAACACCGCCCTTCAACCATGTAATTTGCGCTCTACAGTTAAACACGGCGGGGGCAGTGTGATGGTATGGGGTTGCATGTCCCATTCAGGCGTCGGAAATTTAACATTTATCGCAGGAAACATGAATAAAGAGATCTATATGGATCTGCTAAAAGATAATTTAGTACAAAGTGCGGATAAAATGCGCATTAGTGATTCGTTTAGGTTCTACTAAGACAAACGATCCCAAGCATACGTCTGGTATTGTAAATACTTGGCTTATCTGGAACTGCCCACAAATAAGACAGCTAAACGATAAAAAAGCTCCAGGATATGACCTAATAAATGGAAAAATTTTAAAAGAGTTACCCGAAATAGGATTGCAGTTCATGAGAAATATATTTAATTGCACATTAGGACTAAATACTTCTCACGAAAATTGCTCCCAAATTGCCACCAAAACAGTCTCATATCGACCCATTAGCTTATTGCCAATACTTTCAAAAGTGTTTGAAAAAATATTGTTCGACCGACTAGAACCAATTTTGACGTATAAAAAAGTGATGCCAAGCCATCAATTCGGATTTAGACGGCAACACTCAACAGTCCAACCAATCCACAGGGTTGCTAACAAAATACTTAACTATATGAATGACAAAAAATATTGTATAGCTGTATATCTGGACATTGCAAAAGCCTTTGATAAAGTTTGGCATAAAGGACATTTGCATAAGCTCAAACGAATCTTTCCACAAAACTACTTTGAACTTTTGAAGAGCTACATAACTTATCGAAAATTTTACATAAGATATGAAGACGAATATTTCGATATCCTACCAATGACAGCTGGAATACCGCAAGGCAGTGTATTAGGTCCTCTTTTATATCTAATATACACCGCAGATATGCCAACTCCGACAACATATAATGCACTGATAGCAACGTTCGCGGATGATACTGTATTAATGGCATCAAACAATGACGAAAAACTGGCGACCTTTCTTCTTCTTAATTGGCGCTATAACCGCTTACGTCATTTTGACCGAGTTTAACAAAGCGCGCCAGTAGTTTCTTTCTCGTGCTAACAGGCGCCAGTTGGAAACACCAAGCAAAGCCAAGACCCTCTCCACCTGATCTTTTTAACGTGGAGGAGGCCTTCCTCTTCCTCTGCCACCACCAGCTGGAGCCGTATCGAATACTTTCAGATCCGGAGCGTTTGTTTCCCTCGGGCGTCATGACCCAGCCAACGTAGCCTCTGGTATTTGTGGTGTGCGTCTTGATGTTGTTCCACAAATGGAGGGACCTACAGTTTCAAATCGACCCCGAACGGCAGATATTTTTGTGAGGAGCTTTTTCATGGCAGAACTACACTCGGAGGTTTGCCATTGCCTGCCGAGGGGCGACTGCTATTAGAAAAATGTTTCTCTTAATTTTGGTGTTTCACCGAGATTCGAACCTACGTTCTCTCTGTGAATTCCGATTGGTAGTCATGCACCAACCCATTCGGCTATGGCGGCCGCCTGGCGACCTTTACACTTCAAAAATTAATAAACAATACAGTAAACTGGTTTGACGAATGTGGTATAGAAGTTAATAAATACAGAACTATACAAGTTATATATACAAACAAAAAGACATCAAAATATAATCTCACTTTAAAAAACAACAAAATAAAAATCTGCCCAGCAGCGAAATATCTTGGAATATTGACGAAAAACTTACATGGAAACAGCATATCATTAACAAAAGAAATCAAATTAAGAATAAGTACCGACAATTAAGTTTGCCAATCGGACGAGCATCAAAATTATCACTTTATAAAAAGGTGACTATAAACAAAACAATTATTACTCCTATCTGTTTTGAATCAAAGGGGATACCCCACTAATAATTAGCCGTAATCAAGAAATCGAAATATTAATGTGTTTTTGTTTTTTGGAATACTTTTAATTTAGTGCATCATTTAAGCCGTGACCTCAAAACTGTAACTGATCTATTTTAATTTGTCATATCTTTCTTATGAAGAAACATTTTTTGTTATTAAATAAAACATGTTATTTAACAATAAAAAAATATAAAATTAAAAAAAAAAAAAAATAAATAAATAATTGGCGCGTACACTTCTGTTAGGACGAGCTCCTCCTCCTATTTGTGGTGTGCGTCTTGATGTTGTTCCACAAATGGAGGGACCTACAGTTTCAAGCCGACTCCGAACGGCAGATATTTTTATGAGGAGCTTTTTCATGGCAGAAATACACTCGGAGGTTTGCCATTGACTGCCGAGGGGCGACCGCTATTAGAAAAATGAGAGTTATACAGACAACACGCACACATACATTCAAACATATCACCGCTCCCTGTGCTGTTTTCTGCTTGGCATATGTGGAGATACATATATGAATACATATGTATGTATGCATACTCGTAAAGCGGTGTATTGCAGGGAAGTCCGAAAATATGTGTCTGTTTGTTTTACGAGTAAATAAAAGGGACGAAAGTCAACCCAACAATTGCACATCATTTGGGTGGTACTTTAAGGACATATCGTATACAGTCTTGCTTTGGTGCTTTGGAAATCTTTGAAAATAATTTTTTATGTGCAGACAGTAAACAAATTATTTTTCTGTGTCCCATTGTTTTGCAGTCAGTTGAGTCAAAAAAATGAAGAGCAACATATTGTGGAAAAAAGTTCGAAAAATATTCATTCGCTTGTTCATTGGCGTGTCGCAACAAGGAATAGTGACTCTTTTTCGAGTTCTTTCGATGAGTTTGCAAGACTAAATATCCCAGGAGGAAATTTGAAATTCAAGAACTGAAATTAATGGCGAGGAGGAAGTAGAAAAAGGGTATGGTGACTGTGCAACTTGTTAACTCTAGAAAATGTTTGTTCTTGTTTGTATGGGAGTACAACCGTTAAGTTAACTGAATTTTTTTTGCATTTTTTTAAAGTATAATATCTTAAAAATATTGTGTGAATTTGAAGTGAATCCAACAAATACTTTTCGAGTTATTGAACGAAGGGCGCTCGGGCGCTCCGAAGAATCCAAACAAAACTTAAAATGCGTTTTTCTCAAAACTATGTTTTTTGAACTGGTGATCATTGTCACTTATAAGCCGCTTGATAGATTTCAATACAATTTTTGCTGCTTTTGAAAAACATAAAAAACTCGTGTCTGATTGAGATTGATTTTAGATTTTTTTAAACAATTATTTGTTGGTTTTTTTCTCTGAAAAATATATCCTGAGACTGCCATATTGTTAATTTTGAGAAGAAAAAATCAAAAAGCTTCGATCAGGCACAATATTATCTATTAATAAAACTAATTTCTCTTGTCCGATTGATTTTAGATGAATCTCCAAGGACTTGTGATGAGCACCGCAAGGGACTTCTGGGGGGGCTCCACACAAACAGCGATAATTTTTGCAATTATTAATCTTTTTTTTAAATTTTGCTAAAGTCAAGACGAAACATGATGTATTTATTTTTATTTTTGTAAAATAAAGCAATTCACTTGCAAAAAAAATTATTGAAAAAAATCATTTTTTTCGGTCCCTGACTACCCCTACCACTTAAGGGGGTAGTATGGTTAATTCGGTGTAAAACAAGCATATTTTTCGAAATTTTTTTTGTCGACACAGTTGATTTATTCAAAATTTTAAAATTACTTCATTATAAAGTCATATTTAAAGAATATTGTGTGAAATTTTCATTGATTTTTATGTAGAAATGAGTTGGTGGCAGCGAATCTTCGCGGACGTCTCATAAAAAAGTTTTATTGCGGTGTCCCTCAGAACTCATTACTGGATCAACTAAAATCAAAAAATCATCAGCTAATAAAGTTTCGCAGGTAACAACGTCGAATTTTTTTTTTTAATTTTTTAAAGCGCTTTGAAGTCAAAACACCGATTTTTCATAAAAAAAACTTGAAAACTTTGTTGTTTTAAAATGTGACAAAATTAAAAAAAAAAAAAACTCGACGTCATTACCTCGTGAATAAAGTAAAGAAACAAAAAAACCAAATTTGAAAAGAATCGGTGCAGTAGATATGAATCTACAGTGGAAACCGACCGTAAAAAAGGCAAGTGTGAGAAAAACGCGTTTAAAGATTAGGTAGCTATTTTCGGCAGCGTGAAATCCGGTAGGAGAGGTAGATACTTAATCCTTTGTGTCTTTGTCAATTTTACTCTAATGCACTTCAAACTTTCACACAATAATCTTAAGATGTTATAGAATAATTTAAAAAAAAAAAAAAAAAAATGAAAAAAAAAAATACCATACTACCCCCTTAAAAGTTTTGGGCTGAGATCGAATCTCGTCAGTTTAACTTTATTAATTCATTTATAACAGGAGCTGGCACAATATCAAGTTCTTCTGGTAATGGTTGTACATTAACGAACTGACTCTATGCGCTCAGGCATTTTGACGCTTTACGTTTATGTTAGTAACAGCACTGATGTTAGTCTCATGTTAATAACATGCTGGTAAAAATGTTGACGAATTGCAGAACAATGTCTCTGTTTGTGCAATGCCAAATGATACAATAACTGTTGATGGCTAAGTTGAGGAATTTAAATTAAACAGTTTGATTAGCAAAAAAATAAGAGAATTTATTTCGCTTTCAAATCCTATTAGTTTAGGTTTTTTCTCCCAAAATACATTAAGCAAACCATTACGACGCGCCTTCACGTGGGACCTACGTGGCAGCAGGCGCAAAGGACGGTCAGTGCATACCAGGAAAAAACAACTCGAATTGGAGCTGGATACACTTGAGCTATTTTCGAATGAAGCTAAAATGTTTGCTAGCGACAGAATGGATTGGAAATTTTTTGTTTCGGCCCTTTGCTCCCTAATGGATTACTAGGAGTATTATACCTGCATGTGTATGTATATTACTTTGGGGTAAAAGAAATCCATTATTTTTGCGCACAATTTTTGGGCAAATGATTTAAAATTTTTTTATGGTCGATCTTGAGCTCTTTGGCGATGTTACCACTACTAACAGGTCGGCCAACTTTGATTATTTCTGTGATTTATCAACATTAACTTTAACATCAAAACCGCCTGAATGGAATCGTCGAAACCAAAATTGCACGTAATTAACTGTTGCAGTATCGGCACCATAAACACCATTCACATTTTTAGGAGCCCGGCTTGCATTTTATCAGAGAAAAACTGTAAAATGTACCGAAGTTTTTCTTTGTCGACTTCCATTGTGAACACCCTGTAACTCACAACTGAATAGAGCAAAAAAAAAAAAACAGCAAACGATTTTTTTAGTGTGAAATTTCACCTTGACAACGAGCATAAACTTTAAATTATTTAATCGATACTTTGCGAGATATCGATCACTAAAACCATTTACCGAGTAAATAATTTATTTCTCTTTCACCAAACTAAAAATAATATTTATAAGTATAATACAATACAGTAGGTTCTGTTTTTAAGCGGCTTTTTTTATGCGGTTTTGAAATAGTGCGGTTTTTTTTTTAATTACAAAATGCATGTCGACCTATCGGGAATTGTACATATAAACAAGATTCTAAACCAGCTAAGCAAAAACTCATCACAGATTACATCAGAAATGCTAACCCTACAAGTATGGAACCGCCTGCATAACTATCTAGATTAGACGTGTACATTTCCTAAAGTGCCGAAAGTGATTTTACGCCAAATCCTAAACGAACGCGCAACATGTGGGTATTGTCTGATTCTATTTCTGACGTAAATTTATTTTTCGATTCTGACGTTTCTTAAATAAAGATATAATTTTCAAAAATACAATATTTTGTTAATGCGATTTTATTTAATTATTTCAGATTCATGCGGTCTATGGAACGTATCTATAGTTATAATATGGGACTAGTGCCCTTTTTTTATGCGATTTTTTTTTACATTATTTCGGATTTATGCGGTTCTTAGCACTTTTGAAACGTATCTATAGTTTTACTATAGAACTGGTAGCTTTTTTATGCTGTTTTTTTTTATGCTGTTTCTTGCGGAACGTATCTACCGCATAAAAACAGAACCTACTGTATGTTATATTAGGTTAGGTTAGGTTGACCTGGCTGGCTAAAAGCCATCACATAGACCTATTGATCCTTAGTGTTACCAGATGGAGCTAGACCTTTACGTTTCTTTGTAGTAGACATCTTGTAATTCGTCTGCGCCTTTTGCGAATCTTAGTAAACTCTGAAGCTCTGTCCCCGAGAGGCATTCTAACTTCTCGTATTGTAAAGCTACTCAGCATTTTAATCTGGTTCTAGCTAACGCAGGGCAAGAACATAGAAGGTGTTCTAGCGTTTCCCTTTCTTCCAGTTATATCTATCTTGTACGCGTGCGCCGCTAGCAAATTGTGGCCTGTCAGCATACCTACGATAGTTCTGCTTTCCTTTCTAGACAGAGCTAGTACGAATCGGACGTAGGTATCTATTTAGCTGCTTTCTGTGTACACATGATTTTCGCGATTTGCAAGTGGCTAGATTATTCCACCTCCTGTCTATCCGTGTTTTCATGTCTGCAGCGATGTCTTTGTATACCGTATTTAAAGGTCTCAGTATGTCGTTTTCTTGTTCGAGCTGTCTGTAAACAGCGCTTTTGGCAATCTCATTTACAATTTCGTTTACTGCAATGCCCTTATGTCCGGGTACCCAATAGATATGCAACCGTCTGTCTGGGGTTAGGCTCTCTATGGCTTCTCTGCTTTTTTGAACATTTTTAGATGAAATTTCAAATGAGTTTACTGCTTTTATCGCCGCTTGGGTGTCAACGTATATATCTATCTGTATTTAGCTCTGCGCAATAGATACATGCCTTTACTCCGTCTAACATTTTCGAGCCATCACCCAATTGCATTTCGGAGTCATATAGTACGTCTGGACCCTGTAACTCATGCCTATTGAGCTATGTCCGAATGTTGTAAATGTTGGAATATAAATTCGCCTGTCACGCTGAGTCTTACGGCAGATTTAGCTGCTGGACATTCCGCCGCAATATCAATCGGTGACAAGTTGAGTATTGTTTCAAGCGCTGCCGTTGGAGTAGTTCTCAATGCAGCTGTTGTGCAGAGTGCACCAAGACGTTGAATACTTTCCATAGGCTTTTTATATGTCGATTTTCCTACACCAGAGCACCGGCCAATAGGAACAACGCCCGAAAATTCTACCACAAAGTTCGGCGGCTTACAGAAGGTTTCAAGACCGGGGCATTTTCCTGTAAGAACAAAGACGGCTATCTGGTGACTGACATCCAGAGCAATCTTAAATTGTGGAGCTAACACTTCTCGAACCTATTAAATAGTGAAAGCTGCGCATGTCACAGAGAATGTGAAGATCCCGATACCCCAATCGTTGACGACGGAATTGTCGTTCCGCTACCCGATCATGACGAGGTGAGAATAGCGATAACGCGGCTAAAGAACAAAAAAGCCGCGGGCGCCGACGGACAGCCGGCTGAGCTATTCAAAAATTGTGGCGAGGAGCTGGTAAGGTGCATGCATCAGCTCTTATGCAAAATACCATATGGTTGGATGAAAGCATGCCTGCCGATTGGAATTTAAGTGTGCTCTGCCCAATCCATAAGAAGGGCGATCCTGCAATCTGTGCCAATGACCGTGGGATTAGTCTTCTAAATATCGCCTATAAGGTTCTAGCGAGCGTATTGTGTGAAAAGCTGAAGCCCACCGTCAACCAACTGATTGGACCCTATCAGTGTGGCTTTAGACCTGGAAAGTCTACCATCGACCAAATATTCACAATACGCCAAATCTTGGAAAAGACCCACGAAAGGAGAATCGATACACACCATCTTTTCGTCGACTTCAAAGCTGCATTCGACAGTACGAAAAGGCGTTACCTATAGGCCGCGATGTCTGAATTTGGTATCTCCGCAAAACTAATACGGCTATGCAAGATGACGTTGCTCAACACCAGTAGCGCCGTCAGAATTGGGAAGGACCTCTCCGAGCCGTTTGATACCAAACGAGGTTTCAGACAGGGTGACTCGCTGTCGTGTGACTTCTTTAACCTGATGTAGGAGAGCATCGTACGAGCCGCATAACTTAATTGCTCAGGCACAATTTGTTTTATAAGAGCGTACAATTGTTGGCGTATGCCGATGATATTGACATCACCGCGCTGTCAGTTCTGCCTTCTTCAAACTGGATAAAGAGGCAAAGCGAATGGGTCTGGTGGTGAACGAGGACATAACGAAGTACCTCCTGTCTTCAAACAAACAGTCGGCGCACTCGCGTATCGGCATCCACGTCACTGTTGACAGTTATGATTTCGAAATTGTAAAGGACTTCGTATACTTAAGAACCAGCATTAACACCGATAACAATGCCAGCCTTGAAATCCAACGTAGAATCTCTCTTGCCAACAAGTGCTACTCTGGACTAAATAGGCAACTGAGCAGTAAAGTCCTCTCTCGACGAACAAAACTAACACTCTACAAGACTCTCATCATGCCCGTCCTAACGTATGGCGCAGAAGCGTGGACGATGACAACATCCGATGAAGCGACGCTTGGAGTGTTTGAGAGAAAGATTCTGCATAAGATTTTTGGACCTTTACACGTTGGCGACGGCGAGTATCGCAGGCGATGGAACGATGAGCTGTATGAGCTTTACGACGACCTAGGCATAGCGCAGCGAATAAAGATCCAGTGGCTTCGTTGGCTGGGTCATGACGTCCGAATGGATACAAACGCTCCGGTTCTGAAAGTATTCGATGCGGTACCAGCTGGTAGTAGTAGAGGAAGAGGAAGGCCTCCTCTGCGTTGGAAAGATCAGGTGGAGAAGGTCTTGGCTTCACTTGGTGTGCCCAATTGGCGCCGGTTAGCACGAGAAAGAAACGACTGGTGCGCTTTGTTGAACTCGGCCAAAATCGCGTAAGCGGTTATCGCGCCATTTAAGAAGAAGAGGAGAGCGCCGTTAATAATATTGGCCTTACTATGTAACTCCTAGATCTTCTTACATGCGTATAGTGCGTTGCTGGCCTTTTTCTTCCTCTCTAATATATTGTATTTCAATGATAGTTTACTATCCAAAATTACTCCAAGGTACTTTAAAATCAATAAGTAATAATAATAAATCACTTCTTTTCTTAATTAAACTTCACAATTAACGTAGCTTTTATACTTCGGTTGGGGATAAAATTTCCTACGGGGTATTGCTTCTGCATCAGATTACTTCTAAAGAAAAGAACCACCCACACATTCACTCTCCCTAGAAAAACATAACACATTTTCGCATATTCTGGCCGAATTTTATAGCGAACCACAATTCACTGTCGATGAGAATGAGAATGCACTGCAAAACGATGTCAACGGAATTAAAGAATTTATGACTTTTCAGATTACATGAAATGTGTATGCATGTTGTTGTTAACATTTGGAAGTAAAAAAAGGGTCAAAGGTCAATATTGCATCGATATCTAAATTTTGGAAATAACAAATTTCGATAATTGAATTTTATTTAACAAGTGAATTGCATGAGGTTTAGAACGAGTGGATTTATTTAAATACCTACGTATTCATAATCACACATAGGCATCTTTTTTGCAAATATACACTTAGACATTTACGTATATTTAATTCGTATTCACTCAATCCTTTACTGCATGAGTCAATAACGCGCTGGAAAAAATAAATTTTCACCTTATAATATATTAATTATATAAACTATCGAATACTGCTAGTATTTTTCAAGCAAAAGTCTTTGCGATTCTGCAGGCATGCAAAATGGTTAGGGAACGCGGGAGCGAGGGAGATATTAACATTTTCTTCAATAGTCAAGCGCGATCAAGGCTCTGATGATGCCATGGTGCAGAACGAAACTAGTAAACTCCTGTAAGGAGGAGATCAAATCTCTTAGGTGTGCAGGTAACATTTCTCTGATCTGGGTTCCAGGACATAGGAACATTGAGGGAAATGAAATTGCTGATGAGCTTGCCAGGAAGGGGACTGAATTAACCTCAGAGAGCTCCTACCTGGTCATCGGCATCCCTCTGACAGTTGTTAAAGGGGAACTGCACAAATTATTTCTTAGGAAAGCGCAGGAAAGATGGAACTCCATTTCTTCATGTGCTATTTCGAAAACCCTTTGCCGCCAGTACAATATACGAAGAACTCAGAAAGTCCTTTGGACTCCTCGCAATTCAATTTCCAAACCCGTAGCTGGTCACTGAACGATTGGCATACACGCGGAAAAGCAAGGTTTACCATTTAACCCCCATTGCAGAAGCTGTGGGGACCTTTCAGAGAAGGAGACTGTTGAACACTTTCTCTGTAAATGTCCGGGTTTGGCAGCTAGACGATTAAGATCACTGGGTGCTCCTTTCTTCGACAGCCTGTGGTAGTGTGCCAATCTAAATCCCATCAATCTTCTCCATTACATTAACAGCTCTGGCTGGCTGTAGATGTCTCACAATGGTATCAAAACGGCGCCTTAGTGCTACTTGAGCAGTGCCAGACTGTATTAATAATAAGTAGATAGGTAGGTAGGTATAGTGGTTGTCAATTGACACACCTAGGCCTGCTGTAGGCCCATTGTGATATCACCAGGGCTGTCACCTCTCCTCACTCTACATTGTCCTCATTGAACCAACCTGTGGTTTTTATGCTTCTAACAGGTCTTGTTATTTTTAAATTGGCTACCTCTGCCAAGTTATTCAAAGAACTTTTTCCTAAAATATTGAACCTTCTTCTACCCAGAGTCATGCACTCGCATAGAAAGTGTTCCATAGTCTCTTCTTCTTCAATGGCGCAACAGTTTCTGCAATAGTCGTTATAGGATGCTCCCAGTCTACTGGCATGCCTGACTATAAGACAATGCCCTGTCAGAACGCCAAGAAGATTTCTCATGTCCTCCCTGTTTAGTTTTAACAGCGCACAGGCCACGTCATCCTACTTGTTGGAAAGGTCAGGGACTGAGTCCTTTGCACGTTGGCAGCTTTGATGGTATGTTTGTCTATTAGCATCTTGGAAGTTGCTAATGGTATAGCCATTTTGGAGAACTAGGTCCGAACTAAAAGATACACCAGTCTGGGGGCGCTGAAAAGAGTTATTGTCCGCGAATAGGCCAAAATACCTGCAAGTCAAAATTTACTATACACAACATTTTACTTATCAGAAACTTCGAGCTTTCGACTCAACGATTGCATCTTGTTCACATCGATTCGATAACGCTGCCTATATCAGGAGTACGAGGGGTGCCTTTTATATTTCGGGATTTGGCAACCCTGGTGTTGCAATCTGGCAACTGACAGCTGTATCGCAAAGTTTGACATTTTTTGGCTTTTACGTACTCTGAACGTTTTGAAATACCAGCGCTATTTGTGTTGTTTACAGTAACTTAAAAGATTCATCTCGGTCCAAAAATGGAATTAAATCGTGAACATTTTCGTTCGATTATTTCTTACAACTTTCGACGTGGATTAACTCAGCAACATTGCATGGATGAACTTAATTCATTTTTTGGCGATGAAGCTCCATCAAGGGCCAGTGTTTATCGATGGTATGGTGAATTCAATCGTGGTCGTAGTTCACTCCAAGACGAATTTCGTGAAGGTCGTCCAAAATCAGTTGTTGTTCCGAAAACCATTGATGCTGTGCGCGAACTGATATTGCAAGATCGTCATGTGACCTATCGTGAGATTGAAACAATCTTAGGCATTAGTGGGACCAGCATACATTCAATATTGCATAAACATTTAACTGTCAAAAAAATTTGTTCACGTTGGATCCCACACAATTTGTCAATCGCTGAAAAAAAGGGCTCGTGTCGATTGGTCGAAGGAAATGCTCAAAAAATACGATCGCTTCGAAACACGTCTATGACATCGTGACAGGTGATGAGTCATGGATTTACGCGTATGAGCCCGAAAGTAAACAGCAGTCGACTGTATGGGTGTTTCAAGATGAGCCAAATCCAACAAAAGTGGTTCGCGCACGAAGCACTTCCAAGCAAATGGTCGCCTGTTTTTCCGGAAAAACTATACATGTCGCAACCGTACCACTAGAACAACATGGAACAGTAAATTCTGAGTGGTACACAAGCATTTGTTTGCCAGTTGTATTCCAAGAAATTAGGAAAATCAATCGCCAAAGACGGATCACTCTTCACCAGGACAATGCGAGCTCTCACACATCGGCTCAAACAACTGCATTTTTGAGCACCCAAAACATCGAATTAATGGGTCATCCGCCGTATAGTCCTGACTTGGCATCGAATGACTTCTTTTTATTCCCGTACGTAAAAAACAAACTGAGAGGTCAACGTTTTTCGACACCTGAAGAAGCGGTTGCGGCATTCAGAATGCATGTTTTGGAGGTACCTTATTCAGAGTGGCAAAAGTGTTTCGACAATTAGTTCAAACGCATGCAAAAGTGTATAGATCTTCATGGAGAATATTTAGAAAAACAATAAAGTGATTTTCGATGATTAAAATTTGTTTTTGTTCTCTAATCCCGAAATATAAAAGGCACCCCTCGTATGTCGGCAATGCCCCACTGTCGTCGACCGCTTCACTCGACCCGACATAGTTTCTTGCACGATTATTTTCAATTGGATTTGTCGGTACGGTGTACCGGCAAGAATTGTATCAGATCAAGGCATCTGAATCTAAGTTGTATTCTTTAAAAAGTTAAATAAGTTCCTGGGTATAAAGTACACAGCAACGACTCCTTGTAATCCACAGGACAATGACCTCGTTGGGCAACTTTATAGTTCATTGAAGTCAGTATTGCTTCGTCATAAAGAATCCATGTACGATGCTCTTCCCACGGCTTAGTTGGTTTGAGCTCTGCATTGAAATATGACATCGAATATACACCTTTCGAAATGGTCTACGGTGAAACGATTCGTCTACAAGGAGAAATTTTCACTCCATCCTCTTAAAGTTTCTTTGCGCCTGAGTTGGTTCATTCGCTATGAAATCATTATCGTTAAAGTAAAATCGAATTCAATAGAAATCGATATCTCATTGAGTTCATGAAGGGGTTATATACAGTTAGAAGGCCGAAAAAAAGCGAATTTTACGGAATTTTTTTGAAAATACATTTAAATTTATTGATCTAACAATTTGTACACATGTTATGTTATTTTTTAATTGTATTTTAAGACTTAGTATTAGTAAACATATTTATTTTGAAAGAAGCTACAGCTGAACTCCGGGAGCACCTCTCAAAAAAGATGTTTTGCGGTGACCACTATATCTTTGAACTGCATCCTCTAAAATTAAAAAATCAAACAGATTTCGTTAAAGTAATGTTAATTATTGTTAATTAATTAATGTTAAAATTTTTTTGACAAAATGGCGGTTGACAAAAATTTCAGCATTAAATCTATATATATAAAAATGAAATGATGTTCGTTTGTACGCATTTTTTTGGGCCGATACGAGGCCAATTTTATTTGTTCTTTTTTCATATTATAGGGATCCACTAGGGGAAGGTTTTTAGCAAAAAAAAATTTCTTTTAAATATTTTTTTCATATAAAAAAAAGAAAAAATCAAAATATTGTACAAAACAAACTTTGCTCGATTCTTAAAATAAAGTAAGTTTCGAATCGACATTCATTTTATGTGTACAACTTTTTTTGAATTTTTCGTTATTGTATACAGAAATTTCAAATGATTCGAATGAAAATTTTTTTTTTTTTTTATTTCTTCCATAAAATATTACACCTGTCGTTAGACAATAAGTAATTTGATTTACAAAAAGATGGAATGAGTGTGATATTGAAGGGCCAATGCCCCCAAGCTCATTTAGAAGAAATATATACATATTATTTAAAAACAAGTGGTTAACAAACAATGACATATACGATTAGTTGACAATTGATTACAAGGATTTTGCAAGATCTGTTGGTGTTTGACGGTTAAGCCGACTTTGGGTAGATTTTTCTTTATTTGGTAGTCTTCTCATCATAGGATTTGTATGCCTTAATAGTCTATTTATGTGTCTTCTGCTAGCGCTTTGTATTGTTTCATCAATAGTATCGATGTCAAGGTCGCGATGAATATCTGCGTTAGGTATGTACCAAGGTGCATTAGTTAAGGTCCTAAGTATTTATGAAAATAATGTTTCAATTCAATTGAGCAATGCTTTCTTTGACCAATTCTATATGGAAATGAATGCGTTTGTAAACGATGTTTTCGGCTATGAACAAATGTTGGAATCGAATGAAAAAGGAAAGAAACGCGAAATGATAAAAAAAATTCTTGGAAAATTTAAAATGAATGGTGCTTCATTGGAAATTTCAAAGGTAATAAGAACATACACAAGATAAAGTTAGAATTTGAATTTTTAGATTTATTTTGTTTATTTCTCATTTTTTCAGAAGTACACCACACAACAACTCATTCCAACTCTGATTTTGAAATCCTGTTGGAATTGGTGATCGATAATTTTATCACTATAATGGTCAATGGAAATTTGCGTGTATCAGACCCTGCATATTATTTGCCATATCAACTTTTTATGGAACATATGGACCAAATTAACACAAAAAAATAATTTAATTTTGTTTTGATTTTTTGCAACATTTTGGTTTTCAGTTAATACAATAAAAACAATATTGTTTTTTCGTGAACACAAAATTCTAAATTTATTACGTTGTTTGTTTAGAATTTTTTTAGAAAAAAAATAAATTTTTTGGTTTTGAGGAAATTTGTTTATTGTTGCTATTTGTGAAAGCGTAGATATTTGTAAGTATTTGACTATAATCCTAAAAGTTAATGGAATACCACTATGACACATAGAAAACATATTTTCAAAGGGGTGTTTTTCGAAAATTATAAAAAAAATTGTTTTCAAAAATTTTGGAGAAATAAAGTAAAATAAAAAAATTTCGAAAGCATGAAATTTTTTCAAAACCAAATTTTCCTCAAAAAGATAAAAGAAATTTCTTCGAGAGGTGTTTTTGTAAAATTACAAAAAAAAAAATTCAAAAATTTTAAACAAATAAAATAAAATAAAACTTTTTCAAGGGTATGAAATTTTTTCAAAACAAAATTTTCTGAAAACCAAACAAAATTTAAAAAAAAAATGGTGTTTTCAAAGCATTTCATATTTCACTATTAATAGAGAATACATTTTTTCGAGGGGGTGTTTTTCAAAGCGGAAAAAAATCTTTTTTAACAAATCAATTTAAACTTTTACAAAAGTATGAAATTTTTTCAAGAACAAAATTTTCTCAAAAACGTTAAATTAAAAAAAAATAGTTTTTTCAAAATATTTAATTTTCAGCAATTAACTGAGAAGAAATTTGTTAGAGCGAAGTGTTTTTCAAAACTTCAAAAAACACTTTTTAACCAAAAAAAATAAACCTTTTTTCAAAAACAACAGGAATGAGAACATTGCCTAACAATTTCTGCACTTTTGCACAGTCTAAAGAGGCATTGATACAGAGTGTATTTCCAAACATAGTTCAACATTACAAAAACCATGATTGACTCAGCGAAAGAGCAATTTTAGCTGGGAAAAATAAGGACGTCAATGATATAAATTCAGCTATTTTAGATCAAATACCTGGTGACATAGTTGCGTATAAGTCAATGGACACTATTACTGATCAAGATGAGGTCGTAAATTATTCAACTGAATTCTTAAACTCACTCGATTTGCCAGGTCTACCACCTCATAATTTACGATTAAAAATTGGAGCACCGATTATTATGCTGCGCAACATTAATGTGCCACGACTTTGCAACGGTACCAGACTCGCTGTGAAGAAGCTAATGGGTAACATTATCGAAGCAACAATTTTGAAAGGGAAGTACAAAGGAGAAGACGTTTTGATACCCAGAATTCCACTGATTCAGACGGATTTACCATTCGATTTCAAACGTTTGCAGTTCCCTATTCGCCTTGCCTTCGCTATGACAATTAATAAGGCGCAAGGACAGTCTCTACAAATGTGCGGTATTAATTTAGAATACCCAATTTTTTCTCATGGACAATTGTATGTAGCTTGCTCACGAGTAGGCAAACCATCGTCATTATTTATTTACGCGAAAGATAGAAAAACCAAAAGCGTTGTCTACCAAAAAGTGTTACAATAGTGTTCGAATGAAATTGTATCAAAGAATTTGCTTTGTTTCGTATTAATTTTATTCTCTTTCAGCAAATCATTGAATTTTTCGCCTAGCGAAGCGGGCGAGGGTAGGCTAGTTGTTTATAAAAAAAAATTTATTAGTGAGAAAAAACATTCGATTAATTACTAAAAAATATATTTAAGAAGCTCGTATTAAAATTTGAGACTAATCGGTTTAGCCGTTTTCGAGTAATGTTGGGCACCGACTTTGAACACCATTTTGAGAAAAACATGTTTTTAAGTTTGAGAAGCACTTTACATAGGATACAATTTTTTTTTAATTAACATGGAAGTGTCTTTTCCAGGACGATATAATATACCCTCCGCCGCTTCGGCAGCTTCTAATAACTCGAGCTGATGTTGCCTGTCGGGTGCTCTCACACGCTGCAGATCTTCTTTTTCGGCATATGAATGCGCATTGGGCCCAAGTTTAATTCCTATTATCTTCACATAATACAATACTGATGCCATTCCTTCATTAAATATGCCGGCAGCTTTGTATGCAGTGATTTCCACAGTTTTCGAACCGACCGGAACAATTTTGGGAGAGATTTTCCAAATCAGTTAATTGTAGCTCTCGTTGTTGTTTTGGTTAAAACCACCTATACATCTTTCTAATAAATTCTCACTGTTGAGATCTGTATAAATCGGAAGTATAGCTTCAGCGCCATCTTCAGGGCATAAAAGGGACAGCGTTCCAGGTACGCAGACGGGGACGGAAATTTAACAGGTCGGGACCGAAAAGTTAATCATTTCTAGAAGAGAGGAATAGTCAATTTGCCCCTGATAATATTAAATAAAAAAGGCAGCGACGAAATCGATCTTCTACTTTCTAGCTGTTTACGATGAGTTAAGAGTAAGCGGACTTAAATAACGAAACAGGATTAGAGAAATTCAGGGAAGGGGGAGCATACATAAGAAAAACTTTTTAAACTTGTTCAATTCTGTCAATAGAAGTGTCACCGCAAATTCTAATGATATAATGACTAACAAATGCAGTAAAAATAGGAAGATTGCCACGCAGGCTTCCAGAGTGCTTTCCAAACTGACGCGGTATACACGGATTTCTCTAAAGTCTTTGATAAAATCTCCCATACGATTTTAGTAACTAAATTGGAATGTCTCGGTTTTCATTCAACTTTCGTTGATTGGATTCTATCCTATTTAATAAAGAGATGCACTACTGTAGTTATTGATGAAGTTTCCGTGAAATAGTTCATCGCCACCTCTGGTATACCTCTGCGTAGTATTTTAGGACCTTTGTTATTTGTTTTGTTTATTAATGATATTTGTTCATATTTTTCCTTTGCTATGTTTCTTCTGTATGCTGATGATCGAAAAGTGTATGCTGAAATAAGAAATTTTACTGATTCAGCCGTCCTACAGGTCGAGTTGAATAATTTATTTTCCTGGAGCCTTATGAATCGTCTATTTCTTAATATTGAAAAATGTCATACCAACGGTCCTTCTAGAAAGAATACAGTTTAATGTTCCTTGCAGAAATTTTCGCCGTTGCAAGAATTTTCGTGTTGGCCTTAATAGGACATTATATAATATAATGCCAAAGCGCCACTCGTTAGCACGTTGTTTGGCCTTAATTATCTCGCCACCCTTTTGGATTTAGACCTTTCTAGGGCCAAACAAGTATTTCAAATGCTTAGTTCTGAATTTATATCTTATATGTCTGTTCTGAATTTTGTTAGACATTAATGAATAAATAAATAAATAGCAACTTAAGCGTATAAAGGTGTGGAAAATTCAAGCTATTCTTTCGTATAAAACCAGGAATAGAATAAGTTTATTAATTTCCCGACTTTCACCAGTCACAGCACAGTTCACAGCAGTCAACTTTAGTCCTATCTTCGATCAAAATAAAAACAAAAATCCTTAAAAGCAGCCTACAGCCTCTTTTCATTGGACGGCTCAACGAATGCATCGGTCATTTGATTTTCAGGCAATATGCACTACAATGCAGCGGACAATTAGGCCCAGCTCACTAGAAAACGCAGCAATTTGCCTGATTCACTCAAACACACGCACATACGTATATTGCACTTTAAGTGCGTATGTATGGGTGGGCACATATCTGCTTAAAATGCGCCCATTGTGTTGGACAGTGCAACACATTGTGACAGAAAACCAAATGAGGGCAATAAAATGCTGCTGCTGCTACTGCCGCTGGTTGTTGCAAAGCACATTTGCTCTTGCCTAATGACCACACGCTGGCAACAACAGCAACAACAACTACTTCTCCATACAAACTACTGCCGCCCTTGCAGCATTTGAACAATGGAAATACGAAAATTGTGGGGCGAAAAGAAAAAGCGCAACAGCGGCTGTGGTTGCTGTTCCTACGCAACAGTAGAGGAGTAGAGAGTTTCAACAATTGTCGGACGCTTGGCAACATATTGTTCATGTGTGGTTGAGTGAACGGGCAGAAGTTAGTGCAGGCCGCAAAAATATGTACATATCTCCTTTTGTACAGCAGTACGAGTACATACACATACGCTCATATACATTTGTATGTGTGTGGGGGCCTTTCAGCTTATGACGACTATGCAAATTGCAAGTGAAAACTTTTCTGTGTGGCTTTGTCGACACAATACCGCTTAAACTGGGCCAACTTGCAGTTGCCAAAAGGATGCACATATGAGCACACATACAGATGTATGTATATATGTATATTTGTAGATATGTGCCTATGCATACATGCACATCCGCCCACATGCTTTGCGAATAAACGAAAAAAAGGAAATTTCGCACACAGCGCTTGGCTGCATAATGAGGAAGGCGTAAAAGCTACATACACATGCATACATACGTACGTACATATATCCATACGATTACACTCATATACATATATGTATATATATACTTATATATTTATTTTGGCATACCCGCTCATGTGCGCTACTAGTTGAGTTGAAAGTTTGCTGCGTGTGTCGCCCAAGTGGTTTTAATGAATATTGAAAGTACCGCCTGCTATGCGCCCGCAAATTCCACACTGCGAATACGACTGTTCGCAGACTTGTGCGGCACTAGTCCGAAACTTCCACTATCTACTTTCATTTTCCGCACTATTTTTAGATTGTTCTAGAGATGATTTTCAGTAAACCTTGAAAATAAGCCACATAAACAATGGAGAAAACAGTAAGACAACCTATGAGGCCAGGCACGTAACTATAAAATTTGCCAGCAAGTCGATTTTCAGTTGCAGAGGTATTACATTTCCCTTGGGGTTGAACTGTACTTCGAAAATCTCCTCTTAGTTGAAACATTAACTTTTTAACAAACTGTAGATGAGTCATGGGCTTCGCATTTCTTTGTACTTCGCTATTTTTATACAGAATGTATGCATTTACTACGGATACTTTCAATCGCCAAAAGAAAAGTTTACGCCACCATTTAAGACTTGTCTTCATAAACGGATAAAAAGCTGCATAGTGATCTGCTCGATCGACACCACCCATATTTTTGTTATAATCTAAAACTATGGTGGGTTTTTGAGCAGTCTGAACATTACCGCCACGATTTTTTCTCGTAACAGTGTGCATCGTCGCTTGACCCCAAGTGCTGAGCACAGTAACTTCTCTTTGAGCCTTCCAGGTATTAAGTAACAAATTAGTTTTACGAAAAAAAAAACAGCAAGCACATAAACCCTGATATCCCATTTAGTGGGCTTGTTCGGCGGATTATAAATAATGAAACTTATTTTGCCCATCAATTTTACGACAGATTCGTCGACACTGATATGCCGACATTTTTCCATGCATTCCACAAAGATCTTTTAGATAATACAATATTAGTGCGCAACTAAGTTCCCGCTGTTTTTTTTTTATGAAAATACAAGTTTTATTCTGAAAAAATGGTTACAAGTGAATCATTGCTGGCTACTACTTTTTCCCATTTTCTGGTAGATCTCGTATACCGTCGCGGTGAAACTATTCATATTTTGAGGCTATCCACGGATCAAGCCATTTTTTGATGTCTTCATATGAATGGAACTGCTGACCAGCTATACCATGTGCCATCGATCGGAGCAGGTGATAATAGGACGGCGCAATATCTGGAGAATATGGCGGGTGGAGTAGGGCTTCCCATTCCGGTGTTTCCAGGTAGGTTTTAACTGGTTTGGCAACGTGAGGCCGAGCGTTGTCATGATGTAGAATCACTTTTCCATGCCTCTCCGCGCATTGTGGCCGCTTCTCGCGCAGTGCTCGGCTCAATCGCATCAATTGAAGTCGATAACAGGTCAGTTAAACAACACCAACTTGGTCCCACCAAATACATAGCATAACCTTCGCAGCGTGAATATTCGGCCAAGGCGGCGACGTAGAAGCATGACCAGGCAGTCCCCATGACTTTATTTTCTTTGGATTGCTGTAATTAATCCATTTTTCATCACCCGTAACGAAGCGATGAAGAAACCCCTTCCTTTTTAGCCGCTGGAGCAGTTGTTCTCAGGTGAAAAAACGACGTTCAACATCCTTTGGTTTTAACCCATAAGAAACCCAAGTTCTCTGTTTCTGAATCATTCCCAAAGCATGCAATCGCTTGGAAATGGATTGGCGGGTAACTCTTAATACTGAAGCAAGCTCTTCTTGTATTTGACACGGATCCTCATTGAGCAATGCCTTCAATTCAGCGTCTTCGAAGGTTTTTGGCCTTCTTTCATGCGGACCGTCGTCAACATTAAAATCACCGTCTTTGTAGCGACGGCACCAATCTCGGCACGTTGTTTCTATTTCACTTAAAGCAGCATCTCCATCAACTTTTTGTAGCTCTCAATGCGCTTCAGTCGCCGTTTTTTTCGAATGAAAGAGGAAAATCAACACTTCCCGCAAATGATGATTATTCGGCACAAAATCAGACATTTTCACAAAACCAAAAGTATGTGACACCAAAACAAAATCGCTAATGTGTCAAAGCAGTTTGTTTACCATATGTTTAAGCTTGGTTTATGACGCTTGGGATATGTTAGAATCGACTAGTACACACTGCTGGCGGCATCTATTGACAAACAGCGGGAACTTAGTTGCGCACCTAATATAAAATATATATTTATTTTGATTGTTTTACTATAAACATACAAACTTCTCTTAGTTTTCCGTTTTTTATTGCTCAAATTTGACTTTTAGATGTTGATTCAGACTGATTTTATTGCAAATGACTGATGCGTCTTAAAGTCAGATTCTTTAGCCGGACTGCCACCAATCGTACGACTCACAGTTCGGGTAGTTACTTTTAAATTGTATAATCCCTTACATTCGATTACAAATAGCAAATAAAGAAGAAGAATATCAAGAAAACCCCCTTTTTTTTGGCACCTTATTTGCATATGGTCATTGCCATCAGGCCGAGCGTACGATCACATTCAAATTGAAAAAAAAAATCTTAATCTAAAACGTTTTGTTTTATCTTGAAAATAGGCTTAAGTTATATATAGTCATTACATATAGTAATATTAGAAATATTAGTTCTATAACTGGTGATAAATCTGATTTTGAGAAATTTTTCGTTTTTAAGATAAATCAATCGTTTTTCGAAAAATCAAGGTATTCGCACGGCACAAAAACATGTGACCTGTTCTTAGAATGTT
Source organism: Anastrepha obliqua (assembly GCF_027943255.1). Taxonomy (NCBI): domain Eukaryota; kingdom Metazoa; phylum Arthropoda; class Insecta; order Diptera; family Tephritidae; genus Anastrepha; species Anastrepha obliqua. The sequence continues at coordinate 140,907,104 of NC_072892.1, read as the reverse complement.
GTGCACTGATGTCTGTTGAAAATGGTTTAGATTTTACACAAAAATTACTTATACTTTTGTTTTAAATACATTTTAATCCCTATCGCACGAGGCATGTTGCACGTGACATTTTTTTTTCATCATTACATTCATATTATTTTTCTTGCTAATATATTTTTACGAAATTAATTATAGTAAAATTTTTTTAGTTTATATGGGAGTTTTCACCACCCCTTTACCAACACCTACCACTTTTCACCATAAGTGTGGTGTATACAATTTATGCATTCGTGACAAGTTTCAGGCGCCACGACCCCTATATACCAGGGTGAACATTGCGGTACTAATGGAAGTTATTTCCTTCAAATCGACGCATGTTTCATTGAAATCGAACGAACGGTATACTCAATAAAAGGGGGCTAAAAAAAATTACTTTAGATTTGAATAGATTGAAATAAAAATAGTATCAAGAATATCGCGAAACGGTGTTCATAAGCTTACATTAAATTGTGTTAACAATAAATTCGATTATTTTGCTATGAAAATATTCCTAAATAAATAGCATTTTACTAACTTTTAATTTTTTTTTTACGAAGAACCTTCTGGTGGCAGTTTCCACACCATTTTCAGATTTTAATAAATTATTACGAGTAAAAATATAGATTTTCAAAAAAGCTGTTATCTAGAATACAACTTACATATCTTCGCAAATCTTGCTTCACCATAAATTCACCTGATTTCCACTCTGAAAAATTTATGTTTCATTTATACTAAAAAAAGTGGCTGAGTACTTAAATTCCACTTTAATAAGCTACTTAAATTTGAGATCAATTAATAATTTAATTCAAGTAAATGAAAATTTCATAGAAAATATTTTCGAGACTGTCAATTAAATTTCGCTTGTTGGGCTCTCTTGGCATCAGCAATTGCACTTAAATTTATATAAGTGTGCACACATTACCATGCTTATGCACTTAAACGAAAATACGTATTACATATACACTCACACATATACATGCACGCATACACACACGCACGCATATGAAATGCTCAAACAAGAACAGAATGTAAGGATAATTGCGAATGTACACAGTTTGTTTGCTCATAAAATAATTTATTCTTAATTCGGAGAAAGTGCTACGCCAACAACTGTTTTTAAATTAACGTTCCATTTTTATTTATCTATCAACTTAAATTTTAATTTAAAAGTGAATATTTACATATAAAACAGCAGAAAGAAGTTGGGTGAGTGCGTAAATGAGTGATGAGTATTTGGGAAGCGGGCGTTTGGCGTTCACTACTTTCATGGGATTACGTATACGCCCCAGCCTCTGCCTGTGTAATTTGAGTACAGATGAAAAAGTTGCTTGTTCGGCAGCAAAAACTTTATTTGAAAAACTGCATTTGAGTGCAATTGAATGTTTGAAAAAAAAAAAAATGCATACCACATTTCAACGAATTTAATTCTCCCAACTGTTAGGGACTTAAAGATCTGTTCTTTTACCTGTTAACATGGAGAACAGTTAAATTTTGATTGTTCAAATTTTTATTATTCAAATTTTTTAGTTTGCGTAAAATAATTTTGGCTCAAAAAATATAATTTAATGAAAATTCTCGATTTGAAACGTGAAACCGAGTGCCGGCATTCCGATTCGTCTACGTGATGCGGTTCTCAATACCGACTGGTGTCGAAAATTTCACAATCGTTTTCATTTGGATTCGATAATCAGCTGGCCTCATTAAACTTTTCGTTGCGTGTAGCCATCATTTACAGATTATTCGTAAAAATTCGAAAAAAGTAGAATATTTTCTCAAATTTCCATAAAAAACATTGATTCCAAAACTCCAACGTATTTTTATATATTTTTCGAAGTACTTCTGATGATTGACACTCAAATAAAACTTCGAATAAAAGTTACGAACCTAAAAATATGTGTTCAAATATTATTTTTGATGCATGTCAACCTTGATTCAATAATAAAAGTTTTACTCAGTAAGCAGTTTTCTAATTCGCTCTTGACAAATCAGCTCCCTTAGCAAGACACTGGGGTGCTACTCATGATGGAAAAAATATTGAGAAGTCGCCTATCGTAGCAAATTTGACAATTAGTTACGTCTTTTTAAAACCAGTATGGCCAGATTACCATTTTCGAACTTGATTTAGCATTTTTTTTGTTATTTAGTCTCGGAATTTTAGTTCTTTTTTCAAGAAATTTTTCTAGCCTGTTCTAATTAAAAGTAATTTTTATAATTTTGTGATATATATATTTTTTTAAATTAGTTCAATAATTTATTTATAGCTAAGTTCAAAAAAAGTATTTATATTTTACAAAGATTTTAAACATTACATTATAATTAGAGCAGGCTGGAAAACTGTCATGATGAAAGAACTAAAACTCTTAGTCTCGGAGTTAACAAAAAAAGTTAGCTCACCTGTAACACTTGTTATTGGAAAAGCCCTTTATTTGCGCACTCAATATTTATGTATCACATATTTGGTCATCTCAGATTTCTGCAATTTATGAAAAACGATAAAAATAAGTAAATTAAGTTGAAATACCGACAAAATTACATTTATTTGAGAAACATAAAAGTGACTACCAAATTTGCATTTGCGCAATATTTTAACTTTTTTAACTTAGAATGCAAAGAACATTCTATGCTGAGTAATTATTACTGAAAATGTTAGCGAACAAACCCAATACTAAGTAGATATGTATTCACGTAACATAATTACATATACACACATACATATACATTCACATGTATGCTATTGCAACTGCGGTTTAGGCTATGATAAGAGTGGGAGTTGTTGTATTTTATAATATAATTGCCGCACATTTTTTTTATAAAAACAGAGAAAAGTTCATCACTCACACACACACATCCAACTGTGGCTTGTTACAAAATGTGGTTAACTGTTGTTGACGCACTAAGTTGGGTTATTATGCCAAGCGTAGTTTGTTTTACAGTCCGTATTACAGAATTATAACTCTAACAACGTAACGGTGGCTTGCAACAGCTTAACGGAATTTGGAGAGGCCGCCGTAGCCGAATGAGTTGGTGCGGAGTTGGTGTGGACTACCATTCGGAAGACGTAGGTTCGAAGCTCCGTGAAACACCAAAATAAAGAAAAACATTTTTCTAATAGCGGTCGCCCCTCGGCAGGCAATGACAAACCTTCTCATAAAAAAAAAAATATTTGCCATTCGGAGTCTGCTTAAAACTGTAGGTCCCTTCATTTGTGGAACAACATCAAGACGCACGTCACAAAAATGAGGAGGAGTTCAGCCTTACACCCAAAAATGGTCTATACAAGGCGAAGTCCAAAATAAACAAGACTGAGCTAAAATAGAAACAGCAGGAGCTTTGTTCTGATAACTTTGAGTTTATTTATTCAAAATAGTTTCCTCTGGCCTCGATAAACTTTTTTACGGGATCTAAAAGCTTTTCGACCTCTATGGACGCAAAACGTTTTCCTTTAATAGCCAAATGCAATTCTCCGAATAGGTAAAAGTCACAGGGAGCCATATTAGATGTATACGGCGAGTGATTGATGGTTAAAATGCGATTTCTTGTCAAAAAATCAGTCACAAGAGTGGATCGATGAGATGGTGCATTATCACGCAATAATCACCAGTTTCCTCTCTCGCGGTATTCAGGGCAAATTCGACGAATGCGATGCAACAAACTCTTGAAAACGCCAAAATAGAAAATTGCTTTGGCCCGTTGGCACGAAGTCCTTGGGGACAATTTCTTTGGAATCATAAAAACAAATGTGCATCGACTTGATTTTTAACATCTCCAAACGCGATTTTTTGGGTAGTGGCTCGTCTGGGGCCTTTCATTCGACACTTTGTTTTGGGTTCATGTTGGAAGCACCACGTTTCATCACCCGTTACAATGTTGTCAAGGAAGTTCTCGTCTCGCCTCGTTCTCGCCTCTTTAATGAGGTCTTTCGAATGTTGAATTCTGAGCAATTTTTGGCCCTCAGTTAACTTGTGCGGAATGAAACGTGCACAGACCTTTCTAAGCCCAAATGACCAGTTAAGATGCGATAAATCGATGTTTTGGAGATACTCAACTCTGATTCCATGAATTTCAACGATGATTTTGGTTCATTTTTGATAAATTTACGAACAATTTCGATGTAGTTTTCAGTGATTACTGATTTTATGATGTTCATTGTCTCTGAACTCTGGCTCGAGATAGACAATCATCGTCATAAGCTTTTTTCATCAATTCAAATGTTTCGATAAACGTTTTATCGATTTTAAAACAAAGTTTGATATTAGCTCTTTGCCTGAAACTCATTTTTGTACCGATGACACAAACATACTAACACTTTAGACGTAATAACTTCGCTTCGACTGAACCGAATGTCACCAAGGTTAGGCTAGGTTAAGTTAAATGGCTGCCATAGCTAAGGGCTTACTTGGACAAATATTAAAAATTCGTCCGTTGTGGTGCCATACATGGGAGAGGAGAAGGGAAGAAAGAAGGAGCTCTGGGATTAGAGGATGATGACCATGCACTTACGACAACGCCGACCGTGGCTGATTTACTGATGAACTTCAACAAATTTGTGATATTTAAACCCACTATATCCGCAGGCGTAGCGAAAAAATGAGAGCCCAGATGTCGAAATCTTTGCCAGACGAGAGCAGGGCAGCTGAGAAGAAGGTGTTGAGATGATTCCACCTCGCCCTCAAGACAGCTTCTGCAGAACGGACTTGAGACAATCCCAAGTCTCACCACACGGACACCTAACGAACAATGTCCTTTACGAATACCCACCAAACTCGAGAGCTGGGGCTTTGTTAGCCTTAGGAGTTCCCTCGAGCGTCCCCGATCTACCCGTGGCCAGAAGGATCACGCGACCTTACACGTTTGCTGAGTTTACTCGAGGCTCATCTTTCCAAGAGCATACCATATGTTCTTAAAGGAACCCCAATCCCCTCATTTTGCGACGAGACTGCCGCCAAAGTTCCCTGTCTAGCCAGCTCATCAGCCCAGCAGTTCCCCTCTATGCCGCTGTGACTGGGCACCCAAATGAGCCTGATATCGAAGTATTCGGATGCAATCGAGAGAGAGAAGCTAGACATTCCCCGACCAATATTGAACGCACAAACAACGAGCGCGAGGCCCTTATTGCCGCTTGACTATCGGAATAAATATTTACTTCCTTAACGGTCATTACTGAAGTAAGCCACCAATCCAGTGCTTCCTTAATTGCGGCTACCTGCGCTTGGAAAACATTACAGTGATCCGGAAACCTGAATTTGATCTTGATGGGGAGCTCCCTGAACATGTTTGCCATGCCTTGCCGTCAAAGTTACACCCCGCCCACTCATCCCTTGAGGGAATATAAGTGGGAAAAGCTCCGCTCAGACCTAGCGTAGGTGTACAATGATCCAGCACCATGGGGATAAACACAACATTTTTAAAAATGCTAGAGTGTCCGCAGCTCAAGTCTAGTTTATGGCCCGAACACCTTAGCCTGATTGCGGCGCGTGCAGCGGCAGTTTTCAAAAATCTAAGATAATATATAGATTACAATTTACAATAATCATAAAACAATCAGACCGACAACATTACTTACCAAATTTTAAAATCTTTGTAAAATGTCTCAACAGGTAAGCTATTGTACTTATAATATATAAGATTAAACTCATATGTGAGAAAAGTTATGTTAAATGCTTAACACGCCATCTATGAGAAACTGACACTACTTTATTTTGTCGGTCGATAATACAGAAAATTTTTAAATTGACTTTTTTCGCTAGATAACTTTATTCTTGCTTTTTTAACACTAAACCAGTTTTTCTTTTATGTTCCTACGTAATAATATTTCCGATCTATTATTAGCAAGCTTATAGAGTAATAACGTGGAGAGATTTTTTCCTCTTGCCTTTGCTGGCTGGAGATCTTTTCCCCTTGCCTTTACTGACTGGAGAACTTTTCCTCTCACCTTTACTGACTCGAGATCTTTTCTTCTCGCCTTTACCCAGTTTTGCAACTTTTCACCGTATCAGATCTACCATTTCAAGTTTAGGAATATTAACATCGGATTTGTAATCAACGATCCCAAAAACCCCCGAGTTACAAGTTTTAAGTAAATTCGAATAAATTTTAAAAAATTTCACCGCCATATTGGATCCGCCATTTTTAATTTTGCAAATACGATATCAGATTCGTCATCAGCGACCCCGAAAACCCCCGGATACCAAGTTTCATAAACAATAATTAACTATAAGAAAATTTTGACCGCCATATTGGATCCGCCATTTTGAATTTTGACAATCTGACATCATATTTGCAATCAGCGACCCAGAAAACCCCCGGATACCAAGTTTCATAAAAATAATTAATTTTTAAAAGATTTTGTAAGTTTGTAAGTTTTGTTTTTTAAATGTATTTGTTTAAATATTTCAATATTAGCAAAATATTTTAAAAATCCGCAACGACAGAGTTGTTAGCAATTTTATCCTGAGCAAAAAAAATAAATTGCAAATCGGTCAAGAAATGTGTGCTGTAGACTGTTTTGAATAGTAAATTCCAGTTTTGCACCACTGTGCGTCACTTGTTCAGCCAGCGGTGTGCGGAAAATCAAGTCCAGGGAAATGAATGTATCGACCAGTACCATGTCAAGACTATTTAGAGATATCTCCACATGAAAGCCTTCTGTCGCTCAACTGGCCTTCCTATGCCAAGACGCTTGAAGAAAAAAGAAAGGCGCTAGTAAAATATTTATTATTTCCACAGATGAGAAAATTTTCACTGTTGAAGAGGTTTTTAACAAACAAAACGAAAAAATTTATGCTACAACTTCTAAAGACGCAAAAAAAGCGAATTTTACAGAATTTTTTCTGAGAAAAATTTTAAATTTATTGATCTAAAAATTTGTACACATATTATTATCTTTTAACTGTATTTTAAGACTTAGTATTAGTAAAAACATTTATTTTGAAAGGAGCTTCAGCTGATCTCCGGGAGCTCTTTTCAAAAAAGACATTCTGCGGTGACTTCTATATCTCTGAACTGGATCCTCTGAAATTAAAGAACCAAGCAGATTTCGTTATAGTAATCTTAAATCTAGTAATTAATCGAAGGAATGAGCAAAATAATTTCTTTTTTAACTGTTGGAAATATTTCACTACTCCTCTAACACATTATGCATGTCAGTATGGCATCTCTATTCAAGTGTCAATATTCTATTATACTTTTTCTCTCTCTTTTGTTACTCATTCTTTTTGTGCACTTTTCTATTGATACATATTGAAAGTTATAATACTAAACGAGTAAGTCGGTCTTTTATTTTAAATGGGATATTTCAGCTGCAATCTCAACATTAACAAAATGGCGGTTTCTCAAAAAAACAAAAAAAACAATGAAAAAATCGATTTTTGACCAAAATGTTAAAAAAAAATATTTATCGGTGAGAAAAAATATTCGATTAATTACTAAAAAATACATTTAAGAATCTCGTGTTAAAATGTAATACTAATCGGTTTAGCCATTTTCGGGTAATGTTGGTCACTGACTTTTAGGAGAAAAACGCGTTTAAAGCTTGCTTTGTACTTTCACGCCCTCTGAAACGCCTTTTCAAATTTGCGTGTAATTTCGAAAATATTCATCTGAATGATATTAAATTATCTGTAGAATGAATCGATTAATAAAATAAAAAAATCGATTTTTTGAAAATTCTAACTGTATATAACCCTTTCAGGGACAAATCGTATTGTATTTTCGCACTTCCTCTAACTCGTTGCAGGTCATTGTTACAAAAAAAAAACCACTTTTTTTTAAATGATCGATATTTTGCGGGGTTTCTTTGGCAAATCGAACAAATATTATTTGCTTGTTATTTGCCTACTATTACTTGTAAACGAAAAAATTGTAGTCAAGTAATCAGAAAAACAACCCTGTGCCTTCAGCTCGGTGGAGAAAATGAAAATGAATCTAAATATTTTCACGCCGTACAAATAACCGACGGCAAGGAATCCGTCGCCGGCGCGGGTCTGTGCAATTTCATGCAATTAAATGTATTCTAATTTTGACAGCGGGTACCCGTTAGCCCTTTATGTTGTAGTTGTTGTTGTAACAGTAACTTTGCTCTGTTAGTGTAGTGTAGTCTCCGGTCGTCTTCGTCTAGCTCATCATCCAGGAAGATTGCTGTTTCGAAAGGTTGGGTCCAGAGGGAGAGGGGTGTTAGATGAAAGGGTTTGATGGAGCATGTGAAAAGGTGGTTAGTGTCGTGCGGGGTGTTTTCACTTGCCGGACATACGTTTAGTATACAGAAGTCTCCCGATGAATGTCGTTAATTGCCTGTCTGTACACTGTCCGATCCAGTAATTGTCGGTCTGTTTTGTCCTGGATCTCGTACGCGTAATTGGGGAGGTGCCTCCTGACGTGCCTGGGAGGCGGCTCAGGCTTAAGCAGGTGTCTGCATGGGTGAGACCCGCGGTAACACCCTAACAGGGACTGCCTGCTGACCAGTTTATTATGCTCCTTGACAGATTATGCTCCCTGCCTCGTCAAGTAGATGTTGTAGAGGGGACATCAGAAGACATCCTGTCGCAGTCCTAATGGCAGTGTTTTGACAAGTCTTTAGTGGCAATAGCGGCTGTATGCGCTGAGAAGGAGAGCAAACGGTCGAAGATAACTCCCAAGATTTTGGAATTTGTGTGCCATCGACTTTTACCATGAGGGGCAGTTTGACCTCCTTTGTCCAGGTGGTGAACGTTGTACGTTCCTTGCAGTGAAGAAGCGAGAAATGCAGGCAAGGTAGTCGTTTACATTGGCGCACAGGCCATCAATATTATTGCCCGACGTCATTACACGCTGGCCGCTGCAATTATATTTAGCACAAAAAATTATTGCATCATGAAATATTTTCCATTATTAAAAATAAATAGTTAAAATTTTACTATCAACTTTTCACTTCACTTAGTTTTACTTTTACTTGCACTTATCTCTGTGAAGCGCTGGTATATGACTAGCAATGAACGTTGACCTTATCCTGCATTGGCTATAAAATACAGTAACATAAAAGCCTTTAAGCTGTTATGAATAGCATCAGGCCATATCCTATTATTGCATTTAAATGTATGCTCGATTTAGTCAAATTTCAAATCACTTGCTTGCCTATTTATTATATTCTATTTCCTAAATCATCGTCAACAATTTTTTATTAAGCCTTCATAAATGTAGATAAATTGCATGGCACGTATGTTTGTATGTATTTGTTTCTGCACTGTAATCAAAACAACACAACGCAGCCACATTTTTGCTATTTCATATCTTTCTAAAAATTTGCAAGTGTACGCAAAATAAAATTGCTTCTCATTACTTATCGTGGATAAGTTTACAATTTATGCAAATAATCAGACATAAAAAATCGGAAATTGTTTATTCAATCACCCATTCAATTCACATATCTTATCATTACAGACTCCTTGCGCTGCTGCGATTTGAGTGTCTGGTGGAAGGGTTTGATTGGCATTTTCGTTTCGGTTTATGTGCCATTTACCGCCTTTGCTCGGTAAAAATATAATATTACTCTGCTAAGGGGTTTTCTAGTGCTCCCAGGCTTCAGCACAAAATATTACAACAAAGTGCTGCTATGGCATAAAAATACTTAAAATTGCCTTTTAATCTTCTATACTAATATTATAAAGAGGAAAACTTTGTTTGTTTGTTTGTTACGAATAGGCTCAAAAACTACTGGACCGATTTTAAAAATTCTTTCACCATTCGAAAGCTACATTATCCACGAGTAACATGGATTATATTTTATTTTGGAAATAGGGCTCGAGATATAGGTCAAAACGTGGACCCGGGTAACCTTCGGACGTGTATGTACAATATGGGTATCAAATGAAAGCTGTTGGTGAATGCTTTAGTACAGAGTATTTTTCATGCCGCTCCGTGACTGGGGTCTCGAGATATAGGTCAAAACGTGGACCCGGGTAACCTTCGGATGTGTATGTACAATATGGGTATTAAATTGAAGCTGTTGGTGAATGCTTTAGTACAGAGTATTTTTCATGCCGCTCCGTGACTGGGGTCTCGAGATATAGGTCAAAAGGTGGACCCGGGTAACCTTTGGTTGTGTATGTACAATATGGGTATCAAATGAAAGCTGTGGATAAGTGCTTTAATATGGGGTAATTTTCATACCTATTGATGACTAGGGTCTGGAAATATATGCCAAAACGTGGACCCGCCGTCTCTTTGCACCGAATTAAACCAAACTTACACACATTGTTAAGGAGGTATTGAAGATGGTTTCCGTATAGTTTGGATACCTATTGGTAGATAGGGTCTCGAGATATAGGTCCAAACGTGAACCCGGGTAACCTTCGGATGTGTATGTACAATATGGGTATCAAATGAAAGCTGTTGATAAGTGCTTTAATATGGGGTAATTTTCATACCTATTGATGACTAGGGTCTGGAAATATATGCCAAACGTGGACCCGCCGTGTCTTTGCACCGAATTAAACCAAACTTACACACATTGTTAAGGAGGTATTGAAGATGGTTTCCGTATAGTTTGGATACCTATTGGTAGATAGGGTCTCGAGATATAGGTCAAAACGTGGACCCGGGTAACCTTCGGATGTGTATGTACAATATGGGTATCAAATGAAAGCTGTTGATAAGTGCTTTAATACGGGGTAATTTGATGACTAAGGTCTGGAAATATATGCCAAAACGTGGACCCGCCGTGTCTTTGCACCGAATTAAACCAAACTTACACACATTGTTAAGGAGGTATTAAAGATGGTTTCCGTATAGTTTGGATTCCTATTGGTAGATAGGGTCTCGAGATATAGGTCAAAACGTGGACCCGGGTAACCTTCGGATGTGTATGTACAATATGGGTATCAAATGGAAGCTGTTGGTGAATGCTTTAGTTCAGAGTATTTCCATCCGCTCCGTGACTAGGGTCTCGAGATAGAGACCAAAACGTGGACCCTAGAATGTGTTTGTACAATATGGATATCAAATGAAAGCTGTTGATAAGTGCTTTAATACGGGGTAATTTTCATACCTATTGATGACTAGGGTCTCGAAATATATGCCAAAACGTGGACCCACCGTGTCTTTGCACCGAATTAAACCAAACTTACGCTCATTGTTAAGTAAGTATTGAAAATGGGTTTCGTAAAGTTTGGTTGTAATTCGGAGCACTGGCAACGGGTACAGCGTTCTTTTGAACCATCCATAATGTCGCTTACTTTTTTAACGCTTGGGGCGGAACTGAACTGTCAAATTGACAGTGTGAGTTACAATGGGTCTATATTTCTTTCTGATTTGGATGCCATAAGGAAAAAACGTAAGTGCAACATGTAAAAATTGTTTGTGAATTTTTTTGGAGTGGATTTTGGAACAGTGAATAATTTCTTACGAAATTTGAGAATTTAATGTGAAATCCGAATGAAATTATGTGTTCGTGAAAAAAAAATTTTTTTCGTTTTTTTTTTTTGAAAAATATAAATGGATAATGGTTAAAAAAGCTCCAATGGATCAGGAAAAAAGACGATTGTTTATTCATATGCGTTGATTTGACATTTAAAAACAATCTTCTTTTTTCCTGATTTTCAATTTATATTTTATATTTACTCAAAAACAAATAGAAAAACAAAAAATATTGTTTATGCCAAAGCGCTTGAATAAAGAATAAAGAAATAAATAATATGAAAATCATATATTTTCTGTTCTAAACCATATCTATTCTATTTTAGTGTGCCCAGCGAAGGGGGCCGGGTTTGCTAGTCTATACTAATATTATAAAGAGGAAAACTTTGTTTGTTTGTTTGTTACGAATAGGCTCAAAAACTACTGGACCGATTTTAAAAATTCTTTCACCATTCGAAAGCTACATTATCCACGAGTAACATGGATTATATTTTATTTTGGAAATAGGGCTCGAGATATAGATCAAAACGTGGACCCGGGTAACCTTCGGACGTGTATGTACAATATGGGTATCAAATGAAAGCTGTTGGTGAATGCTTTAGTACAGAGTATTTTTCATGCCGCTCCGTGACTGGGGTCTCGAGATATAGGTCAAAACGTGGACCCGGGTAACCTTCGGATGTGTATGTACAATATGGGTATCAAATTGAAGCTGTTGGTGAATGCTTTAGTACAGAGTATTTTTCATGCCGCTCCGTGACTGGGGTCTCGAGATATAGGTCAAAAGGTGGACCCGGGTAACCTTTGGTTGTGTATGTACAATATGGGTATCAAATGAAAGCTGTTGATAAGTGCTTTAATATGGGGTAATTTTCATACCTATTGATGACTAGGGTCTCGAAATATATGCCAAAACGTGGACCCGCCGTGTCTTTGAACCGAATTAAACCAAACTTACACACATTGTTAAGTAGATATTGAAGATGATTTCCGTATAGTTTGAATACCTATTGGTAGATAGGGTCTCGAGATATAGGTCAAAACGTGGACCCGGGTAACCTTCGGATGTGTATGTACAATATGGGTATCAAATGGAAGGTGTTGGTGAATGCTTTAGTTCAGAGTATTTTTCATGCCACTCCATGACTAGGGTCTCGAGATAGAGACCAAAACGTGGAGCCTAGAATGTGTTTGTACAATATGGATATCAAATTGAAGCTGTTGGGAATGCTTTAGTACAGAGTATTTTTCATGCCGCTCCGTGACTGGGGTCTCGAGATATAGGTCAAAACGTGGACCCGGGTAACCTTTGGTTGTGTATGTACAATATGGGTATCAAATGAAAGCTGTTGATAAGTGCTTTAATATGGGGTAATTTTCATACCTATTGATGACTAGGGTCTGGAAATATATGCCAAACGTGGACCCGCCGTGTCTTTGCACCGAATTAAACCAAACTTACACACATTGTTAAGGAGGTATTGAAGATGGTTTCCGTATAGTTTGGATACCTATTGGTAGATAGGGTCTCGAGATATAGGTCAAAACGTGGACCCGGGTAACCTTCGGATGTGTATGTACAATATGGGTATCAAATGAAAGCTGTTGATAAGTGCTTTAATACGGGGTAATTTGATGACTAAGGTCTGGAAATATATGCCAAAACGTGGACCCGCCGTGTCTTTGCACCGAATTAAACCAAACTTACACACATTGTTAAGGAGGTATTAAAGATGGTTTCCGTATAGTTTGGATTCCTATTGGTAGATAGGGTCTCGAGATATAGGTCAAAACGTGGACCCGGGTAACCTTCGGATGTGTATGTACAATATGGGTATCAAATGGAAGCTGTTGGTGAATGCTTTAGTTCAGAGTATTTCCATCCGCTCCGTGACTAGGGTCTCGAGATAGAGACCAAAACGTGGACCCTAGAATGTGTTTGTACAATATGGATATCAAATGAAAGCTGTTGATAAGTGCTTTAATACGGGGTAATTTTCATACCTATTGATGACTAGGGTCTCGAAATATATGCCAAAACGTGGACCCGCCGTGTCTTTGCACCGAATTAAACCAAACTTACGCTCATTGTTAAGTAAGTATTGAAAATGGGTTTCGTAAAGTTTGGTTGTAATTCGGAGCACTGGCAACGGGTACAGCGTTCTTTTGAACCATCCATAATGTCGCTTACTTTTTTAACGCTTGGGGCGGAACTGAACTGTCAAATTGACAGTGTGAGTTACAATGGGTCTATATTTCTTTCTGATTTGGATGCCATAAGGAAAAAACGTAAGTGCAACATGTAAAAATTGTTTGTGAATTTTTTTGGAGTGGATTTTGGAACAGTGAATAATTTCTTACGAAATTTGAGAATTTAATGTGAAATCCGAATGAAATTATGTGTTCGTGAAAAAAAAATTTTTTTCGTTTTTTTTTTTTGAAAAATATAAATGGATAATGGTTAAAAAAGCTCCAATGGATCAGGAAAAAAGACGATTGTTTATTCATATGCGTTGATTTGACATTTAAAAACAATCTTCTTTTTTCCTGATTTTCAATTTATATTTTATATTTACTCAAAAACAAATAGAAAAACAAAAAATATTGTTTATGCCAAAGCGCTTGAATAAAGAATAAAGAAATAAATAATATGAAAATCATATATTTTCTGTTCTAAACCATATCTATTCTATTTTAGTGTGCCCAGCGAAGGGGGCCGGGTTTGCTAGTCTATACTAATATTATAAAGAGGAAAACTTTGTTTGTTTGTTTGTTACGAATAGGCTCAAAAACTACTGGACCGATTTTAAAAATTCTTTCACCATTCGAAAGCTACATTATCCACGAGTAACATGGATTATATTTTATTTTGGAAATAGGGCTCGAGATATAGATCAAAACGTGGACCCGGGTAACCTTCGGACGTGTATGTACAATATGGGTATCAAATGAAAGCTGTTGGTGAATGCTTTAGTACAGAGTATTTTTCATGCCGCTCCGTGACTGGGGTCTCGAGATATAGGTCAAAACGTGGACCCGGGTAACCTTCGGATGTGTATGTACAATATGGGTATCAAATTGAAGCTGTTGGTGAATGCTTTAGTACAGAGTATTTTTCATGCCGCTCCGTGACTGGGGTCTCGAGATATAGGTCAAAAGGTGGACCCGGGTAACCTTTGGTTGTGTATGTACAATATGGGTATCAAATGAAAGCTGTTGATAAGTGCTTTAATATGGGGTAATTTTCATACCTATTGATGACTAGGGTCTCGAAATATATGCCAAAACGTGGACCCGCCGTGTCTTTGAACCGAATTAAACCAAACTTACACACATTGTTAAGTAGATATTGAAGATGATTTCCGTATAGTTTGAATACCTATTGGTAGATAGGGTCTCGAGATATAGGTCAAAACGTGGACCCGGGTAACCTTCGGATGTGTATGTACAATATGGGTATCAAATGGAAGGTGTTGGTGAATGCTTTAGTTCAGAGTATTTTTCATGCCACTCCATGACTAGGGTCTCGAGATAGAGACCAAAACGTGGAGCCTAGAATGTGTTTGTACAATATGGATATCAAATTGAAGCTGTTGGGAATGCTTTAGTACAGAGTATTTTTCATGCCGCTCCGTGACTGGGGTCTCGAGATATAGGTCAAAACGTGGACCCGGGTAACCTTTGGTTGTGTATGTACAATATGGGTATCAAATGAAAGCTGTTGATAAGTGCTTTAATACGGGGTAATTTTCATACCTATTGATGACTAGGGTCTCGAAATATATGCCAAAACGTGGACCCGCCGTGTCTTTGCACCGAATTAAACCAAACTTACGCTCATTGTTAAGTAAGTATTGAAAATGGGTTTCGTAAAGTTTGGTTGTAATTCGGAGCACTGGCAACGGGTACAGCGTTCTTTTGAACCATCCATAATGTCGCTTACTTTTTTAACGCTTGGGGCGGAACTGAACTGTCAAATTGACAGTGTGAGTTACAATGGGTCTATATTTCTTTCTGATTTGGATGCCATAAGGAAAAAACGTAAGTGCAACATGTAAAAATTGTTTGTGAATTTTTTTGGAGTGGATTTTGGAACAGTGAATAATTTCTTACGAAATTTGAGAATTTAATGTGAAATCCGAATGAAATTATGTGTTCGTGAAAAAAAAATTTTTTTCGTTTTTTTTTTTTGAAAAATATAAATGGATAATGGTTAAAAAAGCTCCAATGGATCAGGAAAAAAGACGATTGTTTATTCATATGCGTTGATTTGACATTTAAAAACAATCTTCTTTTTTCCTGATTTTCAATTTATATTTTATATTTACTCAAAAACAAATAGAAAAACAAAAAATATTGTTTATGCCAAAGCGCTTGAATAAAGAATAAAGAAATAAATAATATGAAAATCATATATTTTCTGTTCTAAACCATATCTATTCTATTTTAGTGTGCCCAGCGAAGGGGGCCGGGTTTGCTAGTCTATACTAATATTATAAAGAGGAAAACTTTGTTTGTTTGTTTGTTACGAATAGGCTCAAAAACTACTGGACCGATTTTAAAAATTCTTTCACCATTCGAAAGCTACATTATCCACGAGTAACATGGATTATATTTTATTTTGGAAATAGGGCTCGAGATATAGATCAAAACGTGGACCCGGGTAACCTTCGGACGTGTATGTACAATATGGGTATCAAATGAAAGCTGTTGGTGAATGCTTTAGTACAGAGTATTTTTCATGCCGCTCCGTGACTGGGGTCTCGAGATATAGGTCAAAACGTGGACCCGGGTAACCTTCGGATGTGTATGTACAATGTGGGTATCAAATTGAAGCTGTTGGTGAATGCTTTAGTACAGAGTATTTTTCATGCCGCTCCGTGACTGGGGTCTCGAGATATAGGTCAAAAGGTGGACCCGGGTAACCTTTGGTTGTGTATGTACAATATGGGTATCAAATGAAAGCTGTTGATAAGTGCTTTAATATGGGGTAATTTTCATACCTATTGATGACTAGGGTCTCGAAATATATGCCAAAACGTGGACCCGCCGTGTCTTTGAACCGAATTAAACCAAACTTACACACATTGTTAAGTAGATATTGAAGATGATTTCCGTATAGTTTGAATACCTATTGGTAGATAGGGTCTCGAGATATAGGTCAAAACGTGGACCCGGGTAACCTTCGGATGTGTATGTACAATATGGGTATCAAATGGAAGGTGTTGGTGAATGCTTTAGTTCAGAGTATTTTTCATGCCACTCCATGACTAGGGTCTCGAGATAGAGACCAAAACGTGGAGCCTAGAATGTGTTTGTACAATATGGATATCAAATTGAAGCTGTTGGGAATGCTTTAGTACAGAGTATTTTTCATGCCGCTCCGTGACTGGGGTCTCGAGATATAGGTCAAAACGTGGACCCGGGTAACCTTTGGTTGTGTATGTACAATATGGGTATCAAATGAAAGCTGTTGATAAGTGCTTTAATACGGGGTAATTTTCATACCTATTGATGACTAGGGTCTCGAAATATATGCCAAAACGTGGACCCGCCGTGTCTTTGCACCGAATTAAACCAAACTTACGCTCATTGTTAAGTAAGTATTGAAAATGGGTTTCGTAAAGTTTGGTTGTAATTCGGAGCACTGGCAACGGGTACAGCGTTCTTTTGAACCATCCATAATGTCGCTTACTTTTTTAACGCTTGGGGCGGAACTGAACTGTCAAATTGACAGTGTGAGTTACAATGGGTCTATATTTCTTTCTGATTTGGATGCCATAAGGAAAAAACGTAAGTGCAACATGTAAAAATTGTTTGTGAATTTTTTTGGAGTGGATTTTGGAACAGTGAATAATTTCTTACGAAATTTGAGAATTTAATGTGAAATCCGAATGAAATTATGTGTTCGTGAAAAAAAAATTTTTTTCGTTTTTTTTTTTTGAAAAATATAAATGGATAATGGTTAAAAAAGCTCCAATGGATCAGGAAAAAAGACGATTGTTTATTCATATGCGTTGATTTGACATTTAAAAACAATCTTCTTTTTTCCTGATTTTCAATTTATATTTTATATTTACTCAAAAACAAATAGAAAAACAAAAAATATTGTTTATGCCAAAGCGCTTGAATAAAGAATAAAGAAATAAATAATATGAAAATCATATATTTTCTGTTCTAAACCATATCTATTCTATTTTAGTGTGCCCAGCGAAGGGGGCCGGGTTTGCTAGTATACAATATTTTTAAAGTGGGCTAAGAACTATACATAAAATATATTTTGCTAACTTTTAAGAAGACTTACATATACATATGTATGTTTTTAACCACCTACAGACACTCGAAGTGTAACCAACAGCCTTTGCTGCTAGCGCTGCGTTTACTACCACTACCTAATACTTCTTATCATCTAAGCATTTCAAAATAAAAATAAAAATACAAATAAATAAAATTATTTATTATAAGGGGAAGAGTCTTGCTTGCGCCGACGTATAGAGAGAAAATCTAGCAGAATGCAATAGCAATAAATATTGCATTTGTACATCCAAATGCCGTTTTGTTTCTCTTTGCTTCTCAAGACAAGTTACAATATGTGTGAATGTGTATATACATAAATATACATATGAGCATACCATATGAGTGCAGGTGAAAGCGGAGCCGCAGAGATAAAACGTTGACTGCGCTGTTTGCGCTTGTTTCGTTGTTCGCTTGAACTGCGTAACCGAACAGAATCATAAAAAATCATGTTTATTTTTATTCCATAAATAAAAAGTATGGTCTTTTATCTGTTGAAAAATAAAAAAATCTACCACTTGTTTGCACTTTTCTAATTAATCGCGTTTTAACAAAGTTAAACAAAACCTTAATCCCATAAAGTTTGACACGTTTTTAAGTTACAGCGATAATGTTTTGTGTAATTGAAATGCTAATAAGTGGAAACTATTAAACTAACAACTAAAATTAACTACTTATGTACATATGTATGTATGTAAATGAACATTATTAATTTTGTAAAAGTATGAAATGCTTATAATTATAAGTATTGCTCGGATGGATTTGATGTCTTGAGTGCTCACTTCACTTGGCATATCGTTCACCTCTCAAAGACTGGTAAGTACGAGAAGCAAAGAAAGATGAATTTTCATCAAACAAAACAAGGGAATTTAGGCTTAATAGTACATAGATCAATTTGAAATGCAATGGAAAAATAAGTATAAAATGATAAGGAAATAAAGCCCATATATTTTTTCAAATTGAGGAATTGCTTTCGTTATTAGTGACATCAGGTTTGGTATTTTGCACTACCACAAATATTCCAGTGGTAGTTAAATTAGGGGTTTCGTTATCACTAAAACTTCAGTTTTTCAGTGCTTTAACTATCCGCTTACTGCATTAATTATTTAGTGTATTATGCCCAACCCTGAGTGGCATGGGCAGAGATTTTATAGTAGGTTCACATATAACTAGATTATCTACTTTACCGGGCTTAACTCCTAATCCGTAATTAAAAAGTGAGATTACCTATACAAAATTGCTCTCCCGAAATTTGAGATTCGATCTGCAGCTTCCACAAGCGGATAGCGAGAAATATTTGGGTGATATATGTAGCTGTCCAGGTGCATGGACGCCTAACGTGGCGTAATGACATAATGATCAAATGCGAAACCGCTCGGTTTTAAACTCATTTCCCTACAATGGCTTAAGGAAGAAGCTCAATGCTGCCTGCAGAAAACAAACTTCTTCTGTACAAAGCCGTAATTAAATTCATTTGATCTTGCGGCATCCAGCTATGAGAAGTGGCGCAAATACGAATATTGACATCATTGAACATTGTAACAAAACGTTATTTAAAGGCATTGTAACAAAACGTTGATACCTTCAGTACGGTAAGAGATAAAAGGGTTTAGTCACAAATACAGCACTAGTTTGTCGAGCCACCTCAACGCATTTCTCAAGGCATAATTCAGGCAACGTACCTCAAACGGGGTACACCTTTTCAAACATTGAAAAAAAAAAATTTAATCAGCCTAAAAATGTGACGGCTTTATGTTCATTAAATGATTTCTATCAAGAGCATGTGTTGAGCAAATTCTTTAGCTGAATTTGGACTTCACCTATTTCGGGCTCTTCAAGATCGCCCCATTAGGTTAAAAATTGCTTAATGTTTAAATTTAAAACAGATTGCAATAAAAAACAAAGGGAGATTATAAAATAATCGCACTAATAAAAATGATCCTTAAACCAGGAAAAAGCGCAGAAAAAGTGGGATCTTATTGTCTCATCAGTTTATTGCACATTGCTTCGGAAGTCATGGAATCTCTTATTCTCAAAAGATTGTTGGCCATAATTGAAGACCGAAAATTAATCCCAAATCACCAATTCGGCTTCAGAAAAACACACGGTACCATCGAGCAGGTACACAGTTTCGTAAATAGTATTCACAAAGCTTTTGAGCGTCTGACATGACGGCTTACTCTGCAAAATAAAATACACGCAACACATTAATTATTCTACTTTTATCAAGTCCTACCTCAAAGACTGACATTTCTTTGTTAAACAAAACGAAGAACAATCTGAACTCTATGAAAGTTTAGCTGGCGTACCCCAAGGCAGTATAATGGGCCCAATATGTACATTATTTGTTTTACACACATGATTTACCAATCACAGAGGAAACTATCCGACCTACTCGCTATAGGCTCCCACTCCGAGGTGGCTTCCCTCAAACTCCAGAAAGGGCTTCATAAAATAGCTCAATGGCTGAAAGACTGGAAAATAAAAGCTAACAAGACGAAATCTGCTCAAGTTACCTTTACACTCAAACGAAACACTTGCCTAGCCGTTAAACTCAATAATGTAAGCATTCCCCAAAATAATGTTACAAAATATCTTGGCCTGCACTTTGACAGTAAACTTACATGGAAAACGCATATTTTCACCAAACGCAAAGCACTTGGAAGTTTCGAAGCTTAGAAACTTATACTGGTTGAATCGCAATTCTCATGTTTCTCTCCAAAGTGAACTATTACTCTACTCAGTTACCTTGAAAGCTATATGGACCTATGGCATACAACTCTGGGCTACTGCAACTAACTTTAACATCGAAATACTCCAAAGATTCCACTCAAAAGCCCTAAGAATGGTTACAAACGCACCATACTAAATCTCGAATGCCTAAATACGTCGAGATCTCAAATTTCTCATAATAGCTGAAGAAATAAAAAAGCTTGCCATATCTCATGATAAAAGATATCAATCACACATAAACCCTTTAATCACAGAAATAACTCTCAATCCCATCTCATTTAAGGGATTAGGGGTAATCAGAGGTCCGAAAAAATCAGGATTTTCAATCATTTTTTTTACTAGTCAGTTTCTTTATTTTACAAAAATAAAAGCATAGCATTAATACATCATGTTTCGACTTGACTTAAGCAAAATTTCAACAAAAAAAATAGTAATTGTAAAAGTTATCGCTGTTTTTGTGAAGCCCGTTTCTCCAGAAGTCCCTTGCGGTGATCATCACAAGTCTTTGGAGATTCATCTAAAATAAATTGGACAGGAGAAATTAGTTTTATTAATAGATTATCTTGTGCCTGATCGAAGTTTTTTTTGCGAAATTAACAATATGGCGGCCTCAGGAAATATTTTTCAGATTTTCGAGAAAAAAGCGAGAATTAATTGTTAAAAAAAAATCGAATTTTTTGAAAAAAAATCCTTCGATCAGGCACGAGTTTTTTATGTTCTTCAAAAGTAGTATACATTTTATTGAAATCCACCAAGCGGTTTTTAAGTTACAGAGATGAACAGTTGAAAAAACATAGTTTTGAGAAAAACGCATTTAAAGTTTTGCCATCGATTTATATGGTATAACTCCACTCGAATTATTTAATTACTTACACTGTGCCATCTATTCCTGGGCCATATAATAGTTTCTCAGCCCTCATAGCGCTACTAAAATATCGATTTGCTGTTATCTACGTAGCATTCTACCTTCTCCAGTGTTATCGTTAGCTAGCTTATCTGGCACTTTCATACGTCGGTTGCTTGCAGCTGCTGCTAGCTACTCGCTCTCGAACGCTCCGGAACGCCCGAGCGCTCTTTGTTAATTGTTGAGTAGATCGAAAAGTATTTGTCGGTTTCACTTCAAATTTTCACACAATATTTTCAAGATAATATACTTTAACAAAATGCAAAAACAAATCAAATTTTTTGAAATTTTTGACTACTCCCATTTCCTTAACAGACTGAAGAGAAAGTCAGCAAGTACTTACATATGATGCCTTTAAGGGGTTAGGTGGGTTACAGAGGTTCAAAAAAAGGGTATTTTTACTATTTTTTTTTAAATATATACAATCATATATTTTATTTAAACAATTCAGCATATCAAAGATACATATTTAAACAGTATTTTGTGAAATTTTTATTTAAAAATTCCGAAAACTCAGCCGTTGGTACCACATCTCCCTTAACGTCTCACAAAAAAATGCTCTTGCCGTGGACAGCATAACTCATTATTGGTTCATCTAAAATCAAAAAACCAAAAATATTTCGTTAGTACATGCATAAATCTCGTTACTGGACGAAGGAAAAAAAAACAAAATTTAATTTGAAATTTTGACAGACTTTGAACAAAAAAACACATTTTTTCGTCAAATTTTCGTCATGTGTTGGCTCGAAAAAATTAGTTGTAATAAAAAAAAAATCCTTCGTTCAATAACTTGATAATATTATTCCAAAGCTGTGTGCAAAATTTGAACAAAATCGCTTTATAACTTTTCGAGAAATCGTGTCCACCGACTTAAAAAATCGAGTTTTGAGATAAACGCGTTTAAAAACGAAATGCTGCACTGACATGGCCTGATGGGCGGAAAATCTGAAGGGTCTATCTCGTAGAATTTTACTCAGATCAATTTGAAATTTTAGGAGAATATTTTAAACATATTATACTATTTAATAAGACAAAAAAAAACGATTTTTTGAAATTTTCAAACCCACTTAACCCCTTAAGCAAACATACTTGAAATGGTTGCACCACTGGGTGCTTTCCACACACGCTTAATAAATTATTTCAGTTTTAAGTACGAATATTGCTGAATGTTAGAAAACAAAAACAAAAAGGCTCTGTGTCGGGGTTCGAAGCGAATGGGACTAGTAGCGAATGATGACAACACAAAGTATTTCCTACTATTAAAAAAACATCAAAGACACTCGCTTGGAAAGAGCTGTTCACCGTCAAGATAACATATGATTGAAAATAAAAAACTATATGAGTCACCCTGTATGCCCTCTCTCTCTTAGATGTGGATACAAATCATTCGCGCGTTTAATTTTATCAGCACTCGCACAGTCACCGACTCCACAATACAAGCGCTAGAATGTGTGTGTGTGTACCAGGAGCCATCATCATCAAAGAAGTAAAATAAAATGAAAGCCGTGGAAGAAAACGAAGTGAGCTCCAAATAAAATTGCACTAAAAGAATTGCTTAAATCGCGAAGATATTTTCCAAATATTCCCACAACCACACAACTCAATACATCAACAACGGGGCATACGCATACCCTCGTATTTAAGCGATTTTTATAGCTTCTACTATGCGCCAGCTGCCTTAAGTGGGTGGGCACAGAGGGAGGAGTGTTGAACAGTTTGTGCCGCCTTGACAATCGGCGCTCAAAAGCAGATTTCGCTGACATATCTGAAATCATTTTTCGATATGTGATTTCGTTTTTTTACAACTTCTACCGCCGCTACAAGCGTCAACTGCCAAATGCCGACGAAAGCGCCAAGCGCGAAATCCTTGACGCACATTTCATTTTGGCATGAGTGAACATATTAATGTGAAAGTGTGTGTGTGTCTAGTATGCATGTGTACACTTTTGTGTGAGTGTGTGCGCACATTATTTGTTTGATTGCGAGTGGCGTGTGCCAGCGATGATATGCAAGACTCCCTGGAGCATTAATTCGTATGGATAAACAGGGATGTGGGAACAGTGTGCGGTTCCTGAGCGCCAAAGTGCTTCCTGTATGAGAGTGTACAGGAATGTGTATATACATACAAGTATATATGCACATATATGTGTGTCCGTGTGAATGTATATATGTATTTTTGGTATGTAGTTTAGCAATCGCAGAATACAGAATGAAATTGTGCCATGAATGAGACTTTAGGCATCATTATCCCCACGGAATTGAGGTTTAAACTTTGAGTGATGTGCATTTTCACTTTGGTGGCAAGTAAATAAATATAAAAGTCGCTAACACTTCAAACTTTCAACTTCAACTTAACGCAAAAACAAATAAACTACCGCATAGTCACTCACACACATGCACGCAGACATGCATACAAGAATATGAACGGCATTCACAAATAACGGCACTCATATGAAGGCACTGTTGTCAGCAAACAAAATTCTAAAAGTTAAATTCGCAATAACTTTATTGTTGTTTCCCTTGTTGACAGCCAACTTTTTTGGCTTTCATTTACCCCGTGCATTTTAGTGGAACGCAAGCGGTTGGAATGCATACACATTCACATATACATATGTATATCTCACACATATTTATCCACCTATGTGCGCGTATCTCATTCAGAAACCAATTAGATTTTAAAGTGAGTAATGCATTATTAACGACGGCTCTTCTCAGTCTTACAAACTTTATTTCGAAACTTCTATCATTTGCTGAATCACGCAATGAGTTTCACTTCAAGAAACAATTCCCAAATGGGCAGCGTTTAAATTTGTTTGGAAAGAAAGATGTCGGAGGTTACATACATTTTGTGTACCCTTGCAGTAGTCGCTTTAATTTTTACAATATTCGCAATTTTTTAAAGAACATTTTTACATAAAAATGATGAATTAAATATTTTATACTCTTCAGTTAATTTTATATAAAATTTTTGATTTAATTTATTTATGAATTAAAATTTTTATATTTTTGAAGCAGGTGCCGCCTCCTGGTGGCCAATCGATGACTCAACTTCTCGTATGAACGGTCGGTCAAATAAACCGTATCGTTTTGGGAGTTAACGAATTGCCAAATTTGAAAGAATTTCTCGTCAGAAAACACAATGTTTGAAAATTTACCGCTTTCGGCCAAACGAAGCAACCCCTTCGCTCTCTCAAGTCTGACTTGTTGCTGCTTTGGTGTAAGATCATGCACTTTTTGGATCTTGTAAGGCTTGACTCTGAGATCATTTTTCTTTATCTACGGTCAAATATTTTCAGTTCTTTCGCCATGTGATTGACACTTCTTCGGGGACTTCGTTCGAGACGCTTCTTCTTTTTTTTGAATCATTTCACGTGACGTGGTAGTCTTTTGGTGACCACATCCATGACGTTTCGCGATGGTTACCAGTATCATTGTAACGAGTAATGGTGCGATAAACAAAAACTTTATTTATTTTAAGGTGCGAGTTCACGAACAATCGGTGGTTGTGATTTTCCCGCCAAATATAATGCAATCACACTATTTCGTTTGAAATCCATTACTAACACTGCGTTACAAAAACAAACTTTTTTTCTGTCCTATGAACCAAATATACTTTTTCGGAAAGGAGAGAAAAAATAAAAATACACGTGTATCGGCGATTTTCATGTACACGTCAGAATTTTTTTTTATGTATAAAATATAGAGCTCGCAGTCCGCCTGTGTGAAAAACTTTGGATCAATTTTGAACCCTTTTTCCGTGATCCAATCGCGCTGAATTTCTGCAGGTAGACTCGTGGAAATGTTTTTATTATGTAAAATTAAAAAAAAAATTTTATCAATTCTCAGATTTTCTTGAATTTTTTTTTCTAAAAAAAAAAAATTTTTTTTAAATTTTCGGCATAACTTGAAGGGACTCCAAATTTTTAAACAACTTGTTAACCTTTAATCTATTGTTTCATACAACACACTCTGTGCCGTTTGTGTGTTTGTTACAGTTCTGGAAGTTCCGATCATCTGACAGTTGCGCTATTAGGAGACGTATAAATACTTTGACAATTGTTTTAAGTTCTGTTGCGCGAAAACGTCTTTCTGTATATTTCATCTTACGAAAAATGCAGTGCCCGACTCGAAATAACTTTTGTTACGTTTGTGGCTTATTCGCACCAAGTAAAAATTTTAAAAATATTACGAAAATAGTGGTTAATTCGTTTCAGAAAATATTCAAGACTGCTTATGTTCCTTACTTGTGGTATACTCCGGAAGTCGTGTGCGACTATTGCTATAGAAATTTATGCAAGTTTACTGATGGAAGGTCAACAATAAAGTACTCTGTACCAACAATTTGGCTACCACGTACGAAGCACTGCAGTGAACTGTGCTACTTTTGCGTAACTTTTACTCAAACTAAAGGGTACCAATACTTTCGCCGCAATAAAATTCGCTACGCTAATGTAGAATCGGTTATCCCAGCGGTTCTGTACTCACCAGAAGAACGTATAGCGGCTTCAATGGAGATTTTTGATGATGTTCCCGAATTAAGGGATGGAGAACCAACAGTAGCACCAACAATGCTATCAAAATTTCTTGCATCGAATGCGAGATGCGGGGAACCAGAAGTATCGGAATTTGTACCAACACCCAGTGAACTTGGGACTGCAGTGCCGCATTTAGTAACGCAAGCCGACTTCAATGACCTTGTACGAGAAGGAAATTTGTCAAAGAGAACAGCCGAACTCTTTGCATCACACTTTAAGCAGTGGAATATAGTGGCGGCTGATTTTAAAATAACAGCCGCTCGTGATCGACGTAGCAGTATTCCATGTGACGAATTTTTTAAATTGCACGAAGATCGGGAAAAAAACTTGGCTTATTGTTTTGATATTGATTCGATGTTTGAAAAAATTGGTTACCCTCATATTTCAGAGGAGTGGCGACTTTTCATCGATGCATCGGTCAACAGCCTTAAAGTAGTGCTGCTTCGATATAGTGCTGTACCGATATACAAACATCCAGCTGTCCCGATCGCATATGCCACCAACCTCAAAGAAACATACGAAGGCATGGAAATATTACAGCTGATAAACTACCAAGAGCATAATTGGAAAATATGCTGCGATCTAAAAGTGGTCGGATTACTCATGGGTGTTAAGCGTGGATTTCCAACCCACCAGTGCTTTTTGTGTACATGGGAAGGTCGCAAAAGAGATCAGCATTACACTGAATTTAAGTAGAAGCCGCGAACATGCTACAAAGTAGGCGTAGAAAGTATAGAAAATCTGCCATTAGTGCAGCCATCTCAAATCATTTTGCCATCACTACACATTAAGCTCGGTGTCGTATCAAATTTTGTTAAAAAACTGGATCGTGACGGCGAGGCGATTGCAAGTTTGCGCAATATTTTTCCGAAACTGAGCGGC
Source organism: Anastrepha obliqua (assembly GCF_027943255.1). Lineage (NCBI taxonomy): Eukaryota > Metazoa > Arthropoda > Insecta > Diptera > Tephritidae > Anastrepha > Anastrepha obliqua. The sequence goes on along the minus strand of NC_072892.1, from coordinate 140,880,350 downwards.
GCAAAGATGCATGCAGGTATTTTTTTTACGAAGTCTTTTAGTTACTTTATTTTTTTAATGATGTGTATAATTTAAGGTGTTTTCAGTGGTCCGCAGATAAAAAAAATAGTTGCAAGTTATGAATTTTCATCAAAATTGAATGCTATCGAACAACGTGCATGGAAAAGCACAGTTGCCGTTACTGAGCAGTTTCTTGGCAACAAACGAGCTGACAATTATAAAAATATTGTTGCAGAAATGATTTCGGCATATGGCGAAATGGGCATATTAATGTCGCTAAAGATCCATTTCCTTCACAATCATTTAGATTGTTTCCCTGGTGATTTAGGAGCTTGTAGCGATGAATATGGCGAAAGGTTCCATCAGGACAATGCGGTTATTGAAAAGCGCTTTAAAGGCTCAGACATTACACATATCCTTGGCGAATACTGTTGGTCTATTTGTCGCTATACTGGCACAAATGCTTACAAACGCAAAAATAAAAGGCCTAAGTTTCTTTAAAAGCATTAAAATTTTTAATGTAACAATTTTCAATTTTAATATAAAAAATTAAAATAAAAAAATTGATAAAAAAACACGGGGTTTTATATCTCTATTGTAATGCGGAGTGAAATATCTTTCTTTTGATACCCACATCGGCATATCTCATGCAATTTTTTTTTTAATTTCGAACAGGTGGCAACCCTGTGCAAGAGTGTCAGTGGCAACACCTAAATGAAAAGTCTAGAAATGTGATACACTATCTGTGTGCCCAATTTCATTCAAATCCGTTAAGCTAATCCTGAGATCGTGTGGCTATACAGACATGCATACAAGAATTGCTCGTTTAAAGTTACAAAATACAAAAAAAAAAAAATCATGAAAATCGCCGATACACGTGTATTTTTATTTTTTATCCCCTTTCCGAAAAAGTATATTTGGTTCATAGGACAGAATGTGTGTAAAGCGGTGTAATTTTCTTTTTTCGCGTTTACTCTCGACAAAGTGCTTCCGCGCGCTTGTAAACAATTCACTGGACTGTCATTTAACCAACTAACAGACAGCTGATGCACGTGCATCAGCAGCGCGAGCGATCTGAAGTGGGTTACACTTCGAGTGCCGGACCTAAGTGAGACAATAATTTGGTGCTCACTGTAAAGCGTCCTTTGACTCCATTCGTTTTCTCTCCCAACCGCAGGAGTGATTTATTTGAAAATTACAATTTGAACTCAAACTGTAGCTGGCTACATAGTTTTAAAGGGAGCATCAGCTGGCTTTTAAATATATCGATTCATGAATTTAATAAGCGTTTTAGACAACGAAAATGCGTTTGCCGTCTCGAGAAAGATGCCTGCAAAATTAGAGGCTAATAGAGAAAACGGTTCTAAATACATTCCTTTTGTAACTATGACTAACAAAATTTACTGAAAAACATTTTCTTGTTCTGCTCGTCTTACCTCACCTTTTGCCTTGTTTATGCTTAAGACTCTTTGTGCTTGTGAGTGCACAAAATTGAAGGAGAAAGATACCACAAAAAATTTAATTTATTAAACGGGAAAATGAAACAAAAGTTAAAAAAAAAGGTCCCCAAACCTGTTAGCAATCGTTGTTTACCAAAGAACAATACACACAAAATACAAAGGAAGATGAGAGAATTCTCAAAGGAACTAAGAAGAATTAAGTTGAAATGTTTGCTCACACCTGTGGCTGTTATTGCCAAAGGTATACACAAACATACTACTACATCTACACATAACGCACAGACATATATGTACATACACATCGACACATATTTGTTATTTTTGCTAAGGCCAGTTGCCCGGCTGATTACCCAGTATGGTTGAGTGCACAACAGACGGTGAAAAAGATGTGAAGCCCAAAAAAATAGATTCAATTTCAGTAGAATCAATACAAAAAATAACAACCCACTTGTGCATATGTGTTGCGGAAACCCCTAATTGTATGTAGAACATGTATTTACATACATACATACATACGAATGTACGTATATGTGCACCTTTGTTGGGTGGTTAGAGATGTTAGAGATTTCTCACACAGCCAAAGTGTTTGAACATAAACACAAAGTAAATCAATTGTCTGCAACTTAAAATGTGAATACAAGGCCGGTGCCTTATTCAAATAGATTTTACACTCAAACAAACTAGTGCTTGCAAGTATTCTAGAGAGTGGCATGAATAGTTTCGTGAGTTTAATGATTGCGAGCTATTTCAGACACAAAGTTCTTATGGGGTTAGGTGTAGTCAGAGGTCGAAAAAATTATGATTTTCAATAATTTTGTTTTGCTAGTCAATTGCTTTATTTTACAAAAAAAAAAAAACAAAGCATTAACACGTCATGTCTCGAAATTTCAAAAAAAAAAAAAATAATAATAATAATAATTGCAATAGTTATCGCTGTTTGTGTGGAGCCCGTTTCTCCAGAAGTCCCTTGCGGTGATCATCACAAGTCCTTGGGCATTCATCTAAAATCAATCGGGCAAGAGAAATTAGTTTTATTAATAGGTAATCTTGTGCCTGATCAAAGCTTTTTTGCTTTGGCGGCTTCAGGAAATAGTTTTCAGATTTTCGAGAAAAAAACCGACAATTGTTTAAAAAAATCGAAATTTTTGAAAAAAAAACAAAAATCCTTCGATCAGGTACGAGTTTTTTATATTTTTCAAAAGGAGTATTGAAATCTGCAAAGCGATTTTTAAGTCACAGTGATCACCAGTTCCAAAAACATTTAAAGTTTTGTTGTCTGCTCCGGAGCACCCGAGCGCCTTTTGTTAATTGTTGAGTAACTCGAAAAGTATTTGTCGGATTCACTTCAAATTTTCACACAATATTTTAAAGATATTATGCTTTAAGAAAATGCAAAAAAAAAATCCAATTTTTTGAAAATTCTGAGTACCTCTAACCCCTTATTAGGGAGTCTATAATAAAGAATGATCAGATTGGAGTACTTTTTCCAATAGGGGTTTTTCAACAGATCACACCTGACCACTGTCAAACTAAATACATAGTTTTTTTCAGTATTCATTGACGTTTCATCATGGAAAGACGCATGTCCCAACGACGTTTACAAATCATAAAATTGTATTACGAAAATCGACGCTCTGTGAAAAGTGTTCGGCGATGAGACTCACAAATAATGGATACATCAATAAGGAAAATTGTTGTATTTGGGCTTAAGAACAACCCCTAGCCATTTAAGAACAGCCGTTATATACAGGGTTGGCCATATTAAACTGACCCATGTGATTATTAAAAAAAATATGGAAAAAGAAACATTTTTTTGTGTTTCATTGTGAAAAACATTTAATTTAGTTCAAGGTGATTCGTTTACATCACTTTTTGAATATGATATCGCGCAAGTGGTCGCCCTTAGCTCGTATAGCGTAATGTGCCCGTTTTTCGGCGTTTTCCATAGTTTTGGCCAGCGTCTCGGCCGATATGGCGGCTATTTCCCGTCGGATATTGGCCTTAAGTGCGCCTAGTGTCTTTGGCTTGTTGACGTAAACCTTAGATTTCAAATTACAGTAAAAAGTTATAGGGTTACTCAATGGGTCAGTTTAATATGGCCAACCCTGTATATATATGTAATATATATATATATAATTGGCGCGTATACCGTTCTCGGGTGTTTGGCCGAGCTCCTCTTCCTATTTGTGGCGTGCGTGGCTGTTCCACAAATGGAGAGACCTTCAGTTTCAAGTCGACTCCGAACGGCATATATTTTTATGGTAACTGCGAGGGGTAACCGCTAGTAGAAAGAACTTTTTTTTATCAGTGCTTAGTGTTCATGTGCCCGATAATAGAGCGGTCTTGAGGAATTACATACATATTACATATTTTTTTCTTTTCGCTGAAAAATATCTTTAGTGCTCAAATACAAAAGATGATTGCGAGAAATTTCAGCAGCCCTGAATCCAAATATTGTCTATGATAATTAAAAAAAAGTCCAGAAAGATTGAAACAAGTAATAACTATGAGTATCCTTCAAAAACTAAATATGTTTCTCAGCCATTTGCTTTTATCTTTTCTTTTCTGTTTTCTGAGTGTACTCGTGCTAGTTGTAGAAAGCCCTCTATTATTTCGAATTTCATCTCAAATAACAAAAAGAAAAATTAATATATGAATACAAATATAAAAAGTTCAAAAAGGAAAACAAGTTAACCTTATAATTTTTTTTCTTCCTGAGCTTACAAATCTTACCTGTCGACTTTTTCAATTGTTAAGTACAAAATATGAAGTGGAACTAACATTGGAAACATACAGTGACTCACGTAAATGAACACATTATTAAAGTGGCACTGTTCAGAAGTATGCGTTACAAACCGCTTCTTCCACTGCGACAACTCCAGCTGATCTGCAACAACATTCATAGTTGTGGTTGGGTTTGCCACGAAGAAATATCGGGTCTTGTTTTCTTGAGCCTCAGTACAATTACGGGTTCGCCGATATCAGTACGGCATCTCATTACAGAACTAAATAGTTACTCGTAGTTTTCGATTAGTTCCATGTGGGGTCCGCCATATAACTTTATGGAATTAAAAATGCTATAAAAAAGAAACTACTCAATATTCTTCCATTTGAAATACAATCCTTCCGGTTAATGATGGAACACAACTTCATTCATATGGCTGCCTCGGCTAGCCATGCACCATCCCGTACGATCGGTCCAATTTTTCAACACATTTTCGATTGTATGCGGCTGTATTTCAGCTATGGCATCGCGTATGTTGGTCTTCAGTGCTTCAATTGTTGCTGGTTTGTTGGCATAACACTGGTCTTTGACGGCACCCCAAAGATAATAATCCAACGGCGTCAAATCCTAGCTCCGAGGCGGCCAAACGATATCAGAATTTCGGCTGATAATGCGATCTTCGAAGACAGTGCGCAAAAGATTGATCGTAGCATTCGCTGTGTGGCAAGTAGCGCCATCTTGATGGAACCAAATGCCACCAATATCCTCCTCTTAAATTTCTCGGAACGAAAATTCGTTCAACATGGCCCGCTAACGCTCTCCACTCCTCGCTCATTTTCGAAGAAAAATGGGCCAATGATGCCTCTCGACCAAAATCCGCACCAAACAGTGACTCGTTGTGAATGCATCGGCTTTTCTTCGAGTGCGTGCGGGTTTTCTGAGCCCCAAATGCGGCAATTTTGCTTGTTAACATACCCGCCGGGATGGAAATGAGCCTCATCCGAAAAGATGATTTTTCGGTAAAAGTCTTCATCTTCTTCAAGTCGATCCCAAGCCCATGAAGTGAAGCGAAAACGCATTGGGTGGTCGGTCCTTTGAGCGTATACACAACCATTTTCGTTCAGCGGAAGAATAAAACTAATTTTCTGTCAAATCAGATGACAGCTAAGTGTTACCATTCTTCAAATAATACCTAGTTCAAATCCGTAACGATAGATGGCGGGCCCTGTATAAAGACCCTTTCAAAACGCTTAGATAAGGGGTAGTGAATAATTTTTAGAAGGTATCCTTTTTTATGTCATCTGTAACATTTGTCAAGTAGACATATGTACAATTTTACACGAAGAACAACGAAACTGTCTATGAAAATTGTTATGAGGCCAGCGTATTCTTCATTAGTCTACTTTGCCATATTCACAAGTACTAATCAAAATCCAGTTCACGAGCCAAGTTACACAGCCAAAAAAGGAAACAGACGCGGTGCAGCACATCTACAGGGTGCACCATCTTTTATGTCGGTATGTAAACGCACAACATACATGTTTTCGATAAGTCAATTCAGTACAATTTCAACCATGGATCGCTTTACACCGAATCAACGCGTTGAAATAGTGACGCTATACATCGAAAATAGTCGTTCTATTGTTCTAACTCAACGCGCATATCGCAAAAAGTATCGCGGCAAACAGGCACCGTCTGACAATACTATTCGTCGTTTGGTTTCGAATTATCGAATGCCCAGGAGCCAACAGTGTCGTATCGTCGTCGCGATCAGCATTTTGGCGCCAGTGAAACCACAATGCGGCGCATTTTAAATGATGATTTAAATTTGTTTCCGTATAAAGTGCAATTGACACAAAGAATATTGCCGACAGACCATTCACGTCGCTTGGAATAGGGCCAAACAGTCGCTCGAATGGTTGACACTGAACCCAATTTTTAGAAGCAAATTTTAATGACTGACGAGGCACATTTTAGCCTCTCTGGCAGCGTGAACAAACAAAATTTGCTGCATTTGGAAAACTGAGAATCCACACGCGATCCATGAAACGCCATTACATGACCGGAAAGTAACCATCATTGGCCCATATTCTTACCGAGAAAACGAAACGGTCGATGGAAACCGATATCCTTATGTCTGCCCGCAAATGCATGAGAAAGGTCTAGACGGTTTAAAAAAGACTGGAACGAAACTTCCTGGGACGTCTAGTGTCGACATCGACCGGCCCCCCAGATCATCTGATTTAATCCCCCCTGTCGTGAGTATGCAAGCATCCCTTCTTTTCATATTTGTTAATGTTCACGTTTGTTTGTGATTGTAGATGGGCCATAACGTTCTGCTAACTTTGCATGTCATCTGATCTGTTCATCATTCTCGAGTACATCCAGTGGTGTGAATATCAATTCTGTAAGAATGTTACCCAGGTCGTTGGTCTGGGTTGGACTCGTGTAGTGTAGCCAAGTGCTATGTGAAAGAACCAAACAGTAAAATAGCGACCTTTCTCCTAAAACTCAGCAGAAAGGACCTGAGAGTACTGGTGGGTGTTATCACAGGGCACAACGCCTGTGGTCAGCATATGGCTGCCATGGAGGTCATCGACAGCCTGAAATGCCTATTCTGTCTTGAGGATGACGACACTGCAGAGCATTTGCTCTGTAGCTGTCCGGCGTTTTTCAGAATCAGACTTAGGATATTGGGTTGCAATATACTGAGTATGGATAAAGTTCATACTCTTCCTCTTCCGGATCTCTTAAGATTCATCAATGAATCCAAAAGATTTGTGGAAGAATGACCTCAAACTAATTTTTCCGTCTTACCACCCACATTTTATCTTTCCTATCTCTCTATTCTTTCTGCTGAAATCTATCCGGGTGTAGTACAATGATCTCCTGACTGAGTGCATGGACTTCTTCAACCTCCCACAAATCTAATCTAATCTAATCTGTTACCCATGGCAGATCACTTTCTTGCCAGTTCGTCTACTTTTTTGTTTCCTTTAATGTTCTGATATACAGGGATCTGGATTAGGTAGCGTTATGGTTTTCACTCAAGGCGGTAATACTATTCCTGCTTTGTTCCACCAGTTTAGAGGTTGTTATAGCCAAATCCAGAGCGCAACTTGGCTATCCGTAAGAATAGCGATACTATTGCTAGTACTTCCATCTGGGAGACACTGCGAGTATTGGGAAGGCGCAAATATTTTTCAATTCTAGTAAGAGAATATATAACAGCTCCAACACCACAGTCCAGGTTTGATCCATCTGTGTAGACTGTTGCGTCGAAGTTGTTTAGTAGAAATCTTTTACTCGATTCCTCCCGAGATGGATAGAGATTGGCGAAATTCCCGTTGAAAGTTACCATGCGAACGATGTAATCAGTCCTGAGTTTGTTGCAGTAGTAGACTCGCCAGTGTACTCTCATATTCGATTCTTCGATTCTCATCTCAGGTGTATTATATATGCCACCAAACCATATGAGTTCACCTCTGACCTTGGCAAAGTTAATAATATTATCGAAATCGTAGGTGGAAGAAATTTTAGTTATTACTTTTTACATAAATTGCCTGACTACTTTTGCGACTAACAGTACATTCATATGTAGAAGAAAAAAGACAAAACCTGTGAAAGCAAAATAGTCTCTAAAGCAGCAAATAAAATCAATAAGCATATCAAAAGATGTAATGCTTAGAACAATGGAAGAACATCAAAGAATAGAAAATAAAGTATAAGTAAAATTGCGTACCTACATTCACACATACGAGTAATGGAGAAACAATATCTGCTAAAGGGGAGCCACTAAGATGTCCATGGGAACAAGCAAATAGGGTGAGATTATTCGGCACATTCTGGAAGCTGTTCATACGATTTAGTAGAAAAATAAAAATGTACGACAACAAATCAAAGAGAAATTGCAAATGGCAAGTTAATCCCACTTGAAGCATATCCGCAATTGTAGTTTTTATGACCTGATGGAAAGTTGCCGCCAGATAGCTAAACTTCCGAGCACAGTGAACAGTTCCAGTAAAATAAAAGTTAAAAGGCTAAAATCCAATTTAGGGTAATAAGAAAAGCTTTTTATTTTTTTGCAATCGATTTTTACGACTATAAGCGGAATTCTAGATACTTAACAGGAATGCATCCAATGAAAATACGCATCATATCCCGTATTGTTTTGACGGAAGTCTAAAATTGTTTACCTGAAAAGTGTAAACTACGCTAAGCGAAATAGGAAGCATTTTGGTAAGGATAAGTAAGTAAATATAAAGCATGTAAAAGTATTTATATCAGCCTTTTATTGTGAAAATTTAATAATTTTCAAGGGTGGAAAAGGAAATAGATATATGGGACAAAACGAAGCTTGTACAGGGTCCGGCACTCGAGTGTAGCCATAAATTTAGTTTGGAATTTAAATCAAAGTAAAAAATGTATGAAAATAATACGAATCACAAGCTGTACGGATGTGACTTGCAGGTATTTTGGCCCATTTGCGAACAATGGCTTTTTTCAGCGCCTCGAGACTAACAGACAGCTGATGCCCGAACGGTCTGAAGTGCGTTACACTTCGAGTGCCGGACTCTGTATATCATCAGTTATTTTCTGTAACTGATACTAGGAGTGACAGAAGGGCACTAAGGCCGATTTTTGCCCATTCGCATTGAATAGTTTTTTTTAAGTTGCAAAAACTATTGATCTTGCGTCCGCCTTTATAATATTGTTTGCTAAGAATACCCCAGAGGTGCTCTATTGGATTGAGGTTTGGACTAACTGCAAATCACTTCAGCACAGGAACATTTTTCGACGCGAAAAACTCCTTTCTACTTTTAGCGCTGTGAATTGGTGCAAACGTCCTGTTGATACGGCCCAGACTCAGCGTGAAATTATTGGGCAAAATTAATTAAAACACTATCCAATACATCTACGTAATTTTCTGTATCTTGTGCAAAGTAAAACAGATTGGAGTCTTGCCACGGTCCCTTAAAGCCCCCCAGGTCATAAGAGAGCCACCGGGAAAGTTTCGGGAGTAACGCATTTGTTGTCGCAGCTTGTGAATATCTCTCCAATACTTCTGACATCAGGCTCATCAAGATTATTTTTTTTTTCATTGCAAAAATACGGCTTCATAGCCGAATGAATTGGTGTGTGACTACCATTCGGGAGTGCATAGATTCGAATCTCAGTGCATAAGCTTAAAAAATAGACAACGTTTTTTCTAATAGCGATGAGTCCTTGGCTCGTTGGAAAACCTCCGGGTGTATTTCTGTCATGAAAAAGCTCCTCATAAAAACCATTTGCCCTCCGGAGTCCGCTTAAAACTTCGGGTTCCTCCATTTGTGGACAACAACATCAAGACGCACGTCCCAAATAGGAGGAGGAGAAGCTCGACCAAACACCTTGGCCATTCGTCATGCCAGTACTTGTGATTATCGGTGAATTCAAGTCTAGTTGCTGTTTCCATTGCATAGTTCAGTAAGTATTTCACTAATAATAGCATATTCATAATACTATTTTCTTTTATATTAGCTAAACATTTTTTCAGATGTTGTTCTGTAATCCAGGTCTAAGCACCAAACAAACCAAATGATGACTATTTGTGGTTGTCATCGCAGTAATGATGATAACTCATAAACCATAGCAAAAAGTGAGAGCCAAGATGTTTGAATCATAGCCCCGCGAGGACAAGACAGCTAAGGAGAAGGTGCTGAGATGATTTCACCCCATCCTCCACGTAGCTGCTGCAAAAGGCACTCGAAGTAAGGCTGGGTCTCACAGCTTACATACGTCGATCACAATATCCGGAAAAGACACCCACAATATTTGAGAAATGTGGCTTTATTACTCTTAGAAGCTTAATCAAGCGACTCCAAACGACGCGTTGACAGAAGAATCTCATGACATTACAGGTTGGTATACCTGTCCGGCACTAGTTGAGCTGGCGCGAGACCTACCTTTCCAAGAGCAGTCTACAGGTAATTACGGGAAACTTTTGTGGGGAAATTCCTTCACGATCTAGTTAGCTCATCCTCCTAGCAGCTCCCTGCAATGCCCCAATGACAAAGTACCCATATGAGCTTAATTTCCAAGACCGAATTAGTTCCGCGCGTTTCGTGAATAAGAACCAGAACCCCAATTGCCGCTTGGCTGTCGGAGTAAATGTTTATTTCCTTGACAGTTGTTAAGGTTTGTTTAGGCCGCACCCTAATATTAAATATAAATTTTATAGCCACCCTAATGGTAACTGCGCCTACCGTTCCGACTGTTGCTAACCACCGTTTCCAGTCGCTGCAACGTGAAGGCCGTTAACCCTGGCATTTCCCCGCCGAACAGTTAAAACGTTTACCGTGTTAAACGTTGTTCGGCGAGGTTACTTTCTTTCTAATTTTTAACTAAAACTGCACTTGGATTGTACAACCAGGAGCCACCAGACGTGTCAGCCAACAAGGTAATATAAATTCTAAATTACACTTATACTAATACTTGACAATACCTCTTTCTATGCATATATGTATCTATGTATATATATTGCAAAATAAATATTAAATGAATATATACTGACACTGTGCTTTTCATTTTTATAAAATATTTCATCGGAGCGACCGTGGAGGCCCACATTACAAACCGCCCATTGCGTCGCATCCAAGCGAATATACAAGGTTGTTGTTTGATTGCGCCTACATTCGTTTGGAAAATACTACTGAACTTTCATAGCCTGAACTTGCGCTTAATACTCCTCCATCAACTTTTGCACCTAACTTTGAGCCATCCTTTTCACTTTTTCCTTGAGGGAATATGAATAAAGAATATCCTGAATTCACCTCGTGAAGATGGGAATTGATCAGTTAGCGCGCAGTTAACGGATTCAAAGTTTGTAAGGATACTGAACTGCTCGTAGCTTAAGTCAAGCTTACGGCCCGAAATTCTGATTGCTCAACGTGAATTAGCACTTTTGCCTGCGATGCATCCGGGTATCACATATAACAGTTCGCTAAGTGAAGCGCCCAACTGATTCCTTGGAGGCCAGACCTCTTGACTTTCTTCAGCTTCTTAACCAACGTCGTCCACTTGTGCGATTTCCCCCAGGCGAGGCCACATGCAACTGGATTTTCTTTATAAACAGAGCCAAAATATTTCTCTAGGTGAGAGGCGCCTTCTTTAGCTAATGGCGTCACTGCAGCCAAACAAAACAACTGATGCCTTCTTAACCCTCTCTCCTTAATATTGGTCTTCCACGTTGGTTTTCTGTCAATTATTAATCTTAGGGACTTCAACTTGTCAGTCAGCACCAACGGTGCATCCTCTATTGAGGCTGGTTGAGCTCTGTGTATTTTATATCTCTTCGTGAATAGAACGAGCTCCGTTTTGAGAGGTATCACCGATAGACCGCAATCTACGGCTCATTTAGCAACTGCTTTTAGGTAACCCTACATCGATTCGTACGGAATAATCAGAGACTTCTCCAGCTCAATTAGGCTCTACAAAGGATTAGGCATAGTTTTTTGAAATATTTTAAGAAAGAAAATAAATAGTTCAGAAAATTCATACGAATGTGCATGTGCCACCTTGATCAAAAAGTTCCCGAAACAACCACCAGGTGACACTCTCAGTCAGTTGATTTGAATTCTGTTTTTTTTTTTTGTAAGATTGCCACAGCTGTGGTTAACATTCCTACCAAAATTGTATAGCTACGAACGCTTCAGAACAGATCGTGAGCCCATCGACGATGACAAACGTTGCAGCAGGCCATCGACAAAGTAAACTGATGAAAACATCAATAAAGTCAAAGAAAAGTTGATCAATAACCACAAATTAACCACCAGAGAGAGCTGGCAAAGGTCTTGAATATTGCTTATGGATCCGTACAGGTCATTACAGTTAGTTAATGATTTGGGTTTGCGTAGTGTTGTGGCAAAGTTGGTCCCAAAGGATCTGAACTTCACGCAAAAAAGGAACCGCATTTTTAGCGCTAAAACATGATTTCCAAGGCTGTATCCGATCCAACATTCTTCGAACGCATCATTACCGGAGACGAGACGTGGATTTATGAGTACGACACGCAATCCAGTACTCCAGACATGAAGCGAGTGCGAGAAGAGCTCGGAATGAATTAAGACCAAAAACCACGTCGTTTTCAATTAAAAAAGAAAAAAAGAAATATGCTCACGGTTTTTATGGATTTCAACGGTATTGTATACCAGAAATTTTCGCCAGTAGGTCTGACAGTTAATAAGGACTATTTTTTGGGCGTTATGCGACGTTTGCATGAAGCGATTCGCTATAAAAAAGAAAGACTTTGAGAGAAAACAACTCATGGATTTTGCATCAAGTAAGCACAACGTCGGACAGTGCCATCATTTTCCATGAATTCTTGATCAAGAATGATACAAATGCCATACAACAGCCATCGAATTCCACTGATGCGGCTCACTGTAAATTTTTTCTGCTTCATCGAGTCAAACGGGGAACCACTTTGCCTTTTTAACAGCCGAAAGGAAGTCATTTAGAAATGCAAGACGGTTCTGAGGGCTAAACTAGTTCCAGAAATATTTTCGATTTTGCTGGCATAAGTGCGTTGCAATTGATGGGGAGTATCTTGAAGGCGATAATATCAATTTTGGGGAAAAATATTTATTTTTTTCTATTTTGAGAATGTATTCCGGCAACTTTTTGATCAAGCTGGTATACCCTAATATGGAATTTTTTTATATTTTTTAATTATGTTAAACCATCTGTCGCAATCGGAATGAAGCCACAGGTCTTTGCACTTGTACAACATCATCAAGACTCACGCCACGAATTGGAAGAGAAGCTTGGCCAAACCCCTTACATTACGACAATACGAAATATTGAGCGAATTATTTCAAAATATTACACTGTGCGACATATCCCCCGCACGCGCTAAACAGGCTGCATGCCTCCTTAGTGAGCAGGTAGTGCCCGAGTGCGTGTGGGTGTGGGTGTGGGTGTGTGGTGGGTCAAAGCGTCGCTTTGACATTGTCGTATGGGGTTGGCGACTAGAGCGTATCAAAAGATTGAATGAACAGTTTCGAATGTGAAAGTGACAGGATGCAGATGCCGATCGCCACATGCCCGATTAGGGTAAAAACTGCCAACTGATGACATTGGCGAACCTGAGCGTCGTGTTATTGTCTCCAGTGGCAGATTGAATAAGTTGTGGGAGAAAAGTTAAATGAAATAAAACAATCTGCCTACCACTGTGTGAAATATGTAGAAAGTGCGATAAAATAATGGAGTGCACCGCAAAAGGGAGAAATGGGAAAATTAAAGTGCGATGTACATTACAATTCAATTTGTTCTTTGGTTATTTTCTAATCTACGTTTCCCTTTGTTTTTTTTTTTTTTTTTTGATTTCACTTTTTTCGTTATTCGGGCGCTTACGGATTTGCACGTCGCACTCCAGGGATGTATTTATGTGCGTACATACATAAAACAATGGGTAAGTGAAAGCAGACAGTGGGCGTCAAAAGATAGCTTTCTCTTCCCCCTTCAAGTTTACGCACTTTAAGAGAGTTGAGAGTTAGTGATTGAGAATTTAATTTCTTCTGATGCGATTTCCTTTTATAGGAGATTTTTTATGCCAATCAAAGATTCGCAATTCTTTGTACGCACTCAATTATTTCTTTCCAATGCAGCAGCTCGAAAGTGAGCAGCTTAAAGGCGCCACAATAGACCACAATGAAGGTTGTTGCTTTTTTTTTTTGTTTTTTTTGGCAAAAAGGCTCTTGCACGCTTCATTGGGTAATCGCGTAATCGGACAGTCATACGCCCGATTTCTATTCAATGTCCTTCCAGACCCACCAGTGGAACATCAAATGAAATTCTGCGCTGAATGAATGATTGGAGAGATATTTCGATGGCCGAGTGAATGAGTGAATGAACGAATAAAGGAGAGCAGGATGATGACATGAAAGTATTTTGCAGTGAAGTACGTCAGTTACATAATGCTGTGCCATGCGATGCGATGTGCTGAGGTGCGCTCGGTGCGACAAGTGGCTACAAATGCAAATGCTACACAATACTCGTACCACTCCGCCTTTGTGACTCTCAGTAGCTGTATGCGGCGGTCAACTCCTGGGTGGCGCAGCAATCAAAGGAGGCTGGATGGCGCAGCAATCGAATGATTATGCGTTCACAATCCAGCAGTGGAGGCCAAAAAAGTAGCTCATGTCTCGTAGCACACAATAATCAGGCAGAGAAGTAGATATGTACGTATAGATTTGTATTTGTAATCGACAGAATTTGTAGGCAATTTGACAAAACGACAAGCCACGTTTAATTTGGCCGCGAAATGGAACAATGCACCCTCATCATACGACTACTAACCAACTCTATTGCCGAGATAAATCGAGGTGAAATAGCAACCGCAGTTGCGGTATGAAAAGTATTGGGTGCCCTATTCAGACCACCTAGATCCTATTAAGACCATCAAGACTCGCAACGTACATAGAAATTGCATCACTGTGACGGCGGAGTTTTGTAGAGACGGCTAGAAAATGTCATTAATTTGCACTATGGCGGTGTCTATTAGCCATTAAGAGCTTTGCAACTTGAAGCGATTGGATACCTTTTTCATGGATTTTTTTTAGAGAAAAGTTGTGTAGTAACAACCGAAGATTTGAAATACCAGATTATAGGCGCCATAGAGTATCCGATAATTTGCAGATGACTACGCAGTCAGCAGTGGTCTGTGAGCATACCCGTGAGCATTTTACTTTATGCTTGTTGGAGGGTTATGAGTTTTCCAAACCTTTTTTGGTTGTACCTCCCTCTAAAGATTTTGCCTGGCATAGCCCCATAGTTTGGGGCCAGTTAACCTCTCTTAGCCTTAGTTTTTCACTCGCCTTAGCCTTAGTTCTTCCCTCCTGGTGTGTTGCCCCATATCAAGGAAGGACTCGGGTCCTCTTAATGGCAAGGTCGCAGCCTCTCTCGCCAATGCGTTCGCTACTTCATTCCCAGTTATACTTCTGTGTGATGGACCCAAAATAGTCGGAGCTATTGCACGTTCCTAATAGATTCAGTTACTCGTTACACTCAAGATCCAGTGAGGACTTAATATCACAGAATGCCGACTGACAGTCGCTTAGAATAGCAATTCTCTCATTCCGGAAATTTCTATCTAAGTTTATCTCTGCTCATAGATGACACACATCTCCGCTCGAAAGATGTTTGGAAAACTACTCAACACCACATAACGCTTGATTCTGCCGCCATATATTCCTGCGCCTATACCTTCTAGTGTCTGTGAGCCATCTGTGTACCAGTGCACGGTACACTCCTGGAGTTTCCTTTCAAATGCAGATCTACTCGAGTTTACTTTTTCGTCCAGTTCAATTCTGAATTGTGATTATCTTAATGATAACTTCTCTGGGTTGCTGGATAAGTGGGAGCTGCAGTCTCAGCAAGTCCATGTTTTTAGATGACATCACTTTTCTCCACCGAAGCCTTGCCTGGTAATACTCAACAGGGTACGCTCGGCTGATTGCTGAAGAACCATATGAAGCGGTGTCAGCTCGAGCATCATCTCCACATCAAAGCTGTAGGGCAGGTCCGCATCGCTCCCTTGATTTATAATAGCGGCCGTCGCTTAGCAGGCAATGATTATTTTCAAGTACACATTCATACACGTGAATACAAAAAAAGAAAAATTAATTATCTTCAAATTTAACGGTAATTTAATGAACTAACTACTTTGTGACTTTAAAAATTAATCTCGAAAAACAAATGGATTTCAACCGTGAACATTTTCGTGCGACTATTTTCACAATTTTTGACGTGATTTAATAAGGCAATAATGCAACGGTGAACTAAAGTCATTATACCCCGCGCAAGCATCATCCTTTAACACCGTAAAAAACTGGTGAAACGGATTTTCCAGTGGTCGCTGCTGACGAATTCCGAGAAGGTTGTCCAAAATACGTTGTTGAGCCAGAAAACTTCAATGTCTAGCGCGAAACTATTAAATAAGTTCGACATGAAGTATACAGTGAGATTGACACATCCTTGGGCTTTAGTAGGACGAGCTTCAATAAAATTGAAATAAAATTTTGCATGATCATCTGGTGATAAAAAAGGAGTGCTCGCGTTAAGCCCCATATAATTTGAAAGACGCCCTGAAAAAAAACAAAACTGGTCATAGGACTTCGAAAATTGGTTCAAACGAAGGCAATGTTCATTCTTTCATTGTCGAGCCAGAAATCTCAAGTTGGGAAAAAGATATCCGTACTTTTCTTGGTAGATCGTTCAAACAATTTAAAGTTTATGCTCGTTTTCAAGGTGAAATTTCACACTAAAAAAATTCTTTTGCTGTTTTTTGTTTCTTCATTCCGTTGTGAGTTACAGGGTGTTAACAATGGAAGTCAGCAAAGAGAAAATTCGGTACATTTTACAGTTTTTCTTTGATAAAGGCGAAAATGCAAGCCAGTCCACGGAAATTGTGAATATTGTTTATGGAGTTTATGGTGTCGATAATTTAATAACTAATTAGGCGAATTTTGGTTTTGTCGATTCCGTCCGTTGCATTTTTGATGTTAGAAAAAATGTTGGAAATGTCGATAAAATCACAGAGATAATCGAAGTTGACCGCCTGTTAGTAGTCGTAGCAACACCCCGAAGCTAAAGATCGACCTAAGGTTAGGTTAGGTTGAATGGCTGCCCTTGCTTGGGGCCCACTTGGAAAATATTCAAAATTCGTCCGTTGCCATAGAGGGAAAAGGAGAAAGGAGAAAGGAGAAGGGAAGGAAGAAGGAGCCTTGGGATTAAGGGATGATGACCATGCACATACGACGCCGCTGACGGTGGCTGATTTACGTTCGTAATTAGCTGTATCAAGCCACTTATGAACTTCAACAGATTCATGATATTTTCGCAGGCGTAGCGAAAAAAAATAAAGCCCAGATGTCGAAATGTTTGCCAGACGAGAGGAGGGCAGCTGAGAAGAAGTAATGAGATGATTCCACCTTGTCCTCAAGACATCTTTTGGTAAGGGTATCCATCAAAGCCGAGAGCGGGGTCTTTGTTAGCCTTAGGAGGTCACTCGAGCGTCCACGATTTACCCGTGGCCAGAAGGATCTTGCGATCTTGCACCTTTGCTAGCTCAGCGCTCGCTGAGTTGACTCGAGATCCATCTTTCCAGGAGCAGACCACAGGTTCTTAAGGGAACCCCAATCCTCTTATTTTACGACGAAACCGTCTCCAAAGTTCCCTGTCTAGCCAGCTCACCCAGCAGTTTCACTCTATGCCGCTGTGGTCGGGAACCCAAATGAACCTGATATCGAAGTATTCGGATGCAATCGAGAGTGAAGCCAGACATTCCCCGACCATAAAACAGTTTTAAGCCATTTGATCGAAAATTGTACGCAAAAATAATGGATTTCTTTTTCCCCAAACTAATATAGGAGCGTTATTTTCATTTAAAAATAATCAATATGTATAAATACATAAAACACCCTATATTCGAATGCAACAACTGATGGAAACGGAGTTGCCAATGTGCTTACATTTATCTTTGAAATGCTTTCGTACAAAAGCTAACACAAACCTCCAACACCCACCAACGCACCTCCTCAACGCCACCCTCAAACTCATTTAAACGCAGTAGAACATCACTTTTCGTAGCCATTATTCACTGGCAAGCCCAATCATGCATTCACTACTCCCTTTGCCTAGTCAGTGGAGCGTGTGGTGCACGCGGGCGTTATGCATCGCCAACAGTGCGCGATTCGGTTCTAGTCAAAACAATACTCTTCGTTTACTTGGCTTACGAGCACCGGTTTTTGTATGTAGGAGGTGGAATGTGTGGATTGCATTGTAAGTGTATTGCTCGATGTGTGTAAGTTCGCTAGTTTGATTAGGAATTGACATACATTTGTTTTTGGACTGTTTCAAAACAATGCTGCAATCTCTCCAATGATTGCTTTCCGAGTGAGTTTGGACTGGAGTCCCGAGTAGGATTCAATTATTACTACAAAAGATTTTCGATAGCTACATGTGTCTATTGGTCAATTGGGTGATGCGGTTAATGAAATCTTGTTTTATTATAAAGAAACCTGTAAAATCTGCAAAAGGATGATTTGAATGCTACTCGAAATGCGGGTGTAACTAAAAGTATGCAAATTAATGAGCCGTGAAGATGATTTGGATGTTGCTGTCTAATGGGCTTCGTGTATATGTAAGTATGTACACTAAAGCTTTCTTGAATGCACAAGATTGTTTGCTACATCATTGACAATTAATATACGAGCACTGTCCACCTCCTTAGCCGTACAACAACTCAGTTATTCTAGGGACAGTGAAAGTCTAAAGGACAAAAGTGAGGCGGCTCCAGCAAATTAATCAAATACTTTATATATGGAATAAGCCTTTATCTGTCTAGTAAATACAGTGTGCGCCATCTCGAGCTTCGGTATGGAAATATTGAATAACTTTAGCAACTAGCAAAATTGAATGTTTGTTGGTGTTTTTTTATTTGATTTTGTATTTTACAATCTGCTTCAACTGCACTTAGAACACAACATCCAACAAATGACCACCTTTACGAGCCACACAATATTGTGCTCTTTTTTTCGAATTTTCCATTACTTTTGCTAGCATTTCGGGTGATATTGCCTCTATTTCAGATCTAATGTTGGTCCTGAGCGCTTCCAATGTAGTGGGCTTGTTGGCGTATACTCTACTTTTTAAATAGCCCCACAAAAAAAATCCGGCGGCGTCAAATCCGGCGATCTTGGAGGCCACTCAACATCGCCACCTTTCGACATCCAAAACTCGGAATCAACCTGCCCATTCGAACCACGCTTTTTCCGTATTCCAAGCGACGGGGCTCATCTGTAGGCAATAATCGTTGAGTTATTTGCACTTTGTAAGGAAACACGTGAAGATCCTCTTTTAAAATCCTTCTAAGAGAGGTTCCTTTTATGTTTAGCTGCTGGGCACGGTGACGATATGACAGATTTGGGCTTTTCAAAACACTCTGCTTGACAGTTTCAACAATTTCATTGAAGCGTCTTTTACGAACTGAAACACGTTGATGATTTGCTACAGACCCCGATTCTTCAAAATTTTTAGTCAGATTGCGTACCAGAGCATCTAATGCCGGGCCTGAAGTAGTCGGAAAAGCTCCAGTGCAACAGATGGCCACGTTTTCCCAAAGACACCTTTACACTGCCAGAAAGCTGTCAGTGCTCTGGATGTCTTTGTTTCAACTTGTGACTTCCAAAGAAGTTTACTATCGAGGATTACTCAAAAATATTTGATTCCTTTTGATATCTGGATTGTGACTCCTTTTAGCTTAGGCACAACGAGTCCATCAAACTTGCTTCTTCTGTTAAAGAGGACAATATGGGTTTTGGTGGGGTTTGCCGATAGCCCATTCAGACAGCCCCAAGTGTCAATCATATCCAGAGCTTTCTGCACTTTCCTCCAGATGTTCATATGCTTGTGCGTAGACTCCCGAATCGTTTAAGGTGATGAGCAGAGGTTCGATCACCATACACCAGAGTAATGGAGACATCACACCGCCTTGGGAGCAACCTCTATAAACCCCGGATGACATCAGGAGATCTTTCTCTTCTCACACAGTGACGATTCTTTGGGCCATCATCGAACGAATCCAATTCACTAGCACCCGGTCTTCGCCATGTCTACTAGCAGAGCTACACATACTGTCAAAAGTGGCATTATCAAACGGCCCCTCTATGTCTAAAAATAAGCCCATAGCGTAGTCCCTCTTGTCGATGGCCAGCTCTACCCTAGCAATAAGGTTTTGCAGTGCCGAGTGAGTGAATCTTCAGCGACTTCTGACGCATATGCAACTACACGAGCCATTCGAGACTTTTCAGTATGGGGCTGGTGTAGTCATCTCTCCCAACCTTAGGGATGAAGGCGAATGGCGATTTCATTCACCACAGATCTGGCAACGCACCAGTCACGCCGAGAAGGTATAGCAGCTCTGACAATAGGTTCTTTCGTTAAGGGCTATTGCCGGCCAATGCTTATCTGATTACCTGGACAGTGAGTGTCTCACTTTGCTTCTCCGTGAAGGAACCATCAGAATCCCTTTTCAGGATCCTAACCAATTTCGCCGATTCAATACCACCGCAGAATTCCCTAAAATAAGCCTTTTTCGACTCCCGAATTAACTTCTTGTAGGAGAGGTCCAGTTGGACAGGCTGACTCAAAATATTCAACTATTGAGTTTCTCAACAGCCACCTCAATACCCTGTTCTTTCCGAAGTCTTGGTGGCATCACGTCAAAGTCCCGCAACGCCCCCCTAAACTTCCAGTTTGTTTTTCTGGGGTTTCTAGAGGGTAATGTCATTTGTGTCTCATCGCCACACTGAAACTCAATGTACCAGTGGTCCGAACACGAATCTTCGGCAAGGACTCTCCAGTTCCAGATGGACCACCCAAGTTTTGAATTTGATAAGGTGAGATCAATCACCTCCTGCCTTCTAGCAGTAACAAACGTAGGCTGTCTGCCCTTGTTTAGGCAAGAGGAAGAGATAAACTCGAACTAACATATAGATGCCACTAGTTTTATTGTGTTCACCTCTTTTACAGTCAGTACGAACCTTAAAAATACAGCTTTTGAAATTTCATGATATTCTATGCATTAGTTCGTGAGTTATTGTGCTAGGAGTGACGCTGCTTTTGTTATTTTCAAAACAATGGAACGATGAAAGAATTTCATCTTTTAATTTTATACTACTTCTTGGTGGGTTGATGGAAAAAATTCCGTTCAAGCGAAGCAACGGCTTGAAAAGTGCGGCGATGAAGCACAACGCAGTGAACATCCAAATGAGGCGGTAACACCAGAAAACATCGAAAAATCGACAAAATCGTTTTGAATGATCGAAAAGTGAAGTTGCGTGAGTTTGCTGGCATCGTAAATATATCAAAAGGAAGTGTTGGCTTTATATTGCACGAGCATTTGACTATTAAAAAGCTTTGTAAAAAGTAAGTGGCGCGTTTGCTCACTGTTGACCGAAAACAAGAAGTCACAACTCAATCAAAACAATGGCAAAACTACATGAATTGAACTTCGAATTGCTCCCATATTTCCGTATTCGCCAGATTAGGCTCTCCAGCGACTACTGGTTGCTCGCAGAACTAAAAAAAAATGCTTGCCGGTAAGAAATTTCGCTCGAATGAGGAGGTTAGCGCTGAAACTGATGGCTATTTTGAGGCAAAATTCGTCCTGCAAAAGTGGGATTGAAATGTTAGAGCGGCGCTGGAATAATTGCGTTGTTCTTGATGGAAATTACGTTGATGAATAAAGGTAATTTTGAACAGAAAAAAGGTGTTTTCTTTGTAAGGCTTGGACTTTGAAAAACTAGTATTAGATACAATTTTACGAAATATCTTGATCCGCGTGTGTCCTAGCCATATTCTGTGACGAAACCTTGGATCACTAAAGTCCGTTAGGCTATTCATATTCACTCACATGTACGAAGCAAATAAGAGTGCATATGTATGTGCGCATATAAATACTTATGCATATACATATATACTTCATACATTGGATGTACTTTTACAAAGTAAGGATAACCTGAACAGCTACTTTGATTAGCGGCGTTACTAATTCTCCGCACAGTTTGTTCTTAATGACGCCACCATAAGTCAAATGATCAAAGTTTTGCCTAAGTACACAAGCAAGTATTAATAGACATATCTACTTAAGTGTCCATATATATATGTAAGTACATATGTGTGCGTATTCACATGCACGAAGAGTTCTATGTACATTCAAATGCATAAGAGAAGCAAATATTTACATAATCGTATGCCAAGAGCTATTTAGGAAGCAGATAGGTATGTAAAGGGTCTTCGAAAAGGAACGCGCGAAATTTTGATAGATTAATAGCGGCCATACTGATAAGCAATTACTGTTAAATTTGTTATAAAATTACAGAGTGAATCACCATGGAATGTTGCTGAATCAAACAACCTGTGTAAATCATCAAATTTTATATTCAAAATCAGTGCTAAAAAAACAAGTAGACAGAAAAGGTTTCGCATTGAGAGAAAATCAAATCTACTACTGCTAAGACACCACTGCGTACACCTTCGTCACATCTACGAATCCATCCACTAAAAGCCCCTTTTTATTGGATCAGCTAAAACCCGTGCTAAGATGCTCGCCTAATGCGCGCTTGCTTCGCTTCCACAAATTTAAAGAAGAAATATATAATATATGCAATAATTTGTACGAGTATTAAAATTGGCTAAACAAGGCACTTAAATCTACTTAAATCTAATTTTTGTGTAAAGAAAACTCGGCAAAGCCTATAATAAAAGATAAAGAAGAATGAAGAAGTGTGGCTGTAAATGTGCTCTTCGTTAAGGGTAGGTCGGCTGTGAACAAAGTGTACAAAACGGGTCCTAGGACTTTTCCTCGTGGTACACCTGCTTTATTATCGTGGAGGTTGGCAGTTTCGTCGTTTAGTTTTACAAGAAAATGTCTACTATTCAGCTACGATTTTAAAAGCTTTTAGTAATTATGCGGTAGGGTCATTTTAAGCAGGCCTTTGTGCCATACCTTATCAAAAGCTTGCGTAATATCTAAAAATTCTGCAGTACAGTATTCCTGTTTTTCAAGTGCTTCTCTAGCGAATTTGTACACACAATTAACCTGGTCTATAGTCGAGTGATCTTTGCGGAATCCAAATGGGTGTGTTGGAATGAGTTTTCTTTGCTCAATTATCGGATTAAGTCTTTTCAGAATCAACCTTTCAAAAAGTTTGGAAACAATAGGCAGCAGACTCATTGAGCTATAGTTGGAAACAACGTTCGAAGATTTCGCACGCTTTGAAATAAGTAAAATTTCAGCGACTTTCCACTGAATGGAAAAATACTCGTCTTTGATCATCGCATTAAATATGATTGTGATGTATGTTTTTATAGCTACGTGTGCGTAAATCTTTTAAAATCTTACCCGTTATAAGATCGTATCCCAGTGTCTTTTTTATTTTGAGATCTTTGCTTATTGTGTTTGTTTTACCTCTTTCCAAGTAAATCGTGGAAAAATAAATAAATAATAAAACTTCGTCAATATCTACTAGCCAAAGGAGAGGCGTCCTCTCGACTCTCGCGTTTAAACAGGGGTGGGGTAAAGGTCTTAGCATATACCGATGAGTTGGTCCTAATGGTTTCAGGATCCTTCCCATCAGTAATGGCTGAAATTTTGGAAGGTGCATTGGCTACACTCAGTAGATGGGCTGCCATTTGCGGTCGCAGAGTCAACTCAGACAAAACGGAGTTGATGCTATTCACCACGAAATACAAGCCTCCACCTTTTAAGCTTCCAAGACTAAATAATCAGTGTCTTACACTCGCATCGGAAGTCAAGCATCTTGGTGTAATACTTGACCCCAAACTTCACTGCTCGTAGAAAATCGAGTTCAGAAGGCCAGTATAGCCTTCTACGCCTGTAAATCAATGTTCGGCGAAAAATGGGGTCTCAAGCCACGTGTCGTACCCTGGATGTACAACTTAGTGGTTCCACCAATTTTGACACATGGTTGCCTAGTTTGGTGGGTAGGTCTTCAGAAGGGCTACGACCCCACTAAACCAGAGATAGAGAGAGTGCAGGGAACTGCATGTGCGGGCATCACTGGGACTTGTTCTACATATCAACATCATTCTGCACTTACTTCCCGTGGATCTTCAAGTTAAATCCATTGCTGCTCAGAGCGCTATTAGGTTGAAGGAGATTGGCCTCTGGAGGCAACTTCCGGTAGGACATAATAGCATCTTGAAGCAAATCTCCCCTTTCTTCTCTGTACTTCGTACTGATCTCTAAGGGTTGTGCTAGCGCTATCTTTCCGAGTAGGCAGTATTGGAAGGAGGGGCGAGTCGGCACGGATATAAGTACCTCTGTTTTCACTGAAGGATTCAAGATGGACGGAGCGAGGGTTTTCTCTAAATCAGCCAATATTTCAGTCTCCTTTAAACTGCCGGAAACAAGCAGCGTTTTTCAAGCATGGGATCGATGCTTAGGGATCGATATTGGGAGGGAGACATTTGTTAGTCAAGCTGCGTATTGCATCTCTCTTCAGGTTCACTCCTGTAAGGAGAAACTCAAACGTCTCGAACGTGCAGGAAATATTTCCCTTATCTGGGTTCTTGGGCACAGGAATATTGAAGGGAAATAAAATTGCCGATGAGCTTGCTAGGAAGGGGTCGATAGAACCGGTTTGAGTTGTCTCCTTCTCAGACATCGGTGTCCCCTTGACCATTGTGAAAGGTAAACTGCACAATTTCTTTCTCAAAAAAGCGCAAGACAGATGGAGGTCTGTCTCATCGTGCGCTATTTCAAAACCACTATGGCCTCAATACGATAGAAACAGAACGCTTAAGGTGATGGGAATTCCCCGTCACTTAATTTCCAAACTCATTGCGGTGTTCACTGGTCACTGGGTGATCAGTACTCATGCGGTGAAGCTTGGACTTCCGTACAACTCCTATTGCAGAAGCTGCAGAGAAAGATACTGTTGAGCACTTTCTCTGCAAATGTCCAGCTCTGACGGCTAGGCGTTGGAGATTCCTTAGCGTGCCCTTTGGGGATGGCTTGAGGAAATTCTCCAGCCTATATCCCCTTTCTCTCTTGCACTACATCAACAGCACTGGATGGCTGTAGATGGTTTTCCCCTCTCTAAGTTTTTCGCAGGTAGTGGTCCACATTTTGGTATCAAAATGGCACGTAAGTGCTACTTGAAGTGTACCTGTGGTACTCTTGCCATCTAACCTACTTACCTAGCTGATTTCATTTATATCTAAAAATCTAGAGTCCTTATTGACAAACCCTCTACTTAGGCAGTGTCACAACTCTCTTAGCAACTTTCACCACATATTGTCGTTGAGCATTTCTTTCATTTAGACGCTAGCTTTTAATTTCATGTTTGGCCTTCCTTATTCTTCGATGGGCAACATGAGCCCAATTAAATTAACATCTAATTAACATTTGAATAATTCATAGCCTTTTTAAATACATATTTGCCTTGGCAGAAGAGCCCGTTGACAGGCACCATGGACGGATGAGGCAATGGAAATAACCAACAAGTTGGCAAACAAACAAACATGGAATTGCGTACACGCACAAATCACAAAGGACATTCGTGAGCGGTAGTTTGAAGGTAGCAGCAAAGCAGCCAGCCAAGAGGCGAACGCAAATACGGCGATGTGTACTTGCATGCAGGCAGGCCAAGGCAATTATAATTAACTTGTCGAGTGCATGCAATAGACTAATGTTTTAGGGCTAATTTATTTATGCCATAAGCATGACAGCAAATAATGTACTTGACACATTAGAATATGGTTTCGATTGTAGGCCCACCAGGCGAAATGTATGAGTATTATGCGGGAAGCGTATAACGGATAATTATGAGGGAAGACTACGGGCCACAGGAAGACGAGCGCCAAAAAACTGCCAGCGACAGATATGTACCATGCAACACATTAAAGCGCAAGCACATGCCAAGTACAACAACAATTCGAAGTAGGAGTCAAATAAATTTAATGAGCAGCAGTCAAACGCCAAAGGACAACTCACAAAAGCGTCAACAAAATGAAAAAAATTGAGGTGAAAAACTGAGATAAAAAAAATGTATAATAAAATCAAACAATTCTGGGTACATGTAATGAAACGGCAACAGAAGTGGGGGAAGAAAAAAAAACGTACGAGAAAAGTGAAAAATCGTGTATAAAGCATTCATCTTCTGCAACATCCATCATAAAAATGTAAGATGAAGTGAAAAAAAAAACGATATGCTATCTACAATCAACGCCATAATAACATAGCAGGTCTCGCCCTTATTTCGGCAGCAACAGCAGCAAGAAAATAATTTGTGCGAGCAGATAACAGGCAATAGAAGCACTAAGTTGGGGGAGCGGGGGAAACAAACTCGAACGGGAAAACTTTCCGCCAACTGTAATAATAAAACGAGATTATGCAGCTCGTACAAAACAACGCCGTTCAAGTACAGTGGGAGAGAAATAGGAAAAGCCCAGCAAAAGTACTATTGATCATCAACTCGAAGGGAAAGGAAAAGTAACTTAATAACGATTTATCAAATTTTAATATTTAAATTTTTTTTTTCTCGGGACTAACTAGCAAGTACAGCACTCATGTAGCATTAAATCCATTTTTTCCCACCGTGAGGAGTTGCCTGATCTCCCATCGGGCGCGTTCCAGGTGGTGAATAGGGAAGCCCTGGCATCACACGAGTGACCTTCCCTGATGGGGTAGGTTCAACACTCGTGTGATGACTCAAAGTTGGCATAGAAGCAGGGAGGAGTCCCGAATAAAAACTTTCCTCGGTAATGGACAACACAAAGGGTAATACTTCAGGTGGAAACCACTTTAGATTCGGCGGCAGGGGCATGGATTCTGGAGTCCTCAACCGTTATACAAGTCACTCAGCTGTATAAGCGAGAGCGCATCTTGGAGGAGACAGGGGATGCTATCGCAATCTCATCTTCTTCAGAGACTGGAAAACGTTTCCCAGTGCTGAGGAGGTGCTGAGTTGTGAGGTCACTTCGGTGGTGACACGACCTCCCAAAGTAGCAGGGAAATCGAAAAGCATGGCTCATGCGGGAGAAATCCTCATGTGGCTCTGCCGGTCCTTCTGTGCCTGTGTCTTCCAAAAATTCTCGGCCGGCGGAAGTGACACTCACGGAAGCTACCGAGTGCTCGGTGTGCACGGACACTCCCAAACTGTCTCGCTCTCGAGGTAAGCGGAGAAGGACGGTAGCTGATGGCCGAGCTACGACCTCCCCAAAGTACGAACGCGGTCTTGGCGCCAGTCACTGTGACGGGAAAAGGTTCTGCTGCTCCACGCCCTTATCGGCGCCTCCACAAAAAGTGGAGAGGAGGATGAGGATGAAACAAAAAAAAGTCC
The DNA here is from genome assembly GCF_027943255.1 of Anastrepha obliqua. Classification (NCBI taxonomy): domain Eukaryota; kingdom Metazoa; phylum Arthropoda; class Insecta; order Diptera; family Tephritidae; genus Anastrepha; species Anastrepha obliqua. The sequence continues at coordinate 140,853,255 of NC_072892.1, read as the reverse complement.
ATTATACTGCACTCGGATTTCTCTTTTTACTTTTCTTTAAATCTTCTCAAAATCTGTAGATTTCGGTACAATGGTAGGTTGGGTACAACCTCCGAAGAAAACTGAGTAGATCTTGTGCTCCCAAGGAGCCAAGGTGTTTGCTTCTTAACACATCAGTGTCAAAGACCTCAAGCTTGATTCGAGTGAAGGCCGGGCAGATGCCCAGCAAGTGGTCCGCCGTGTCATCCTCCTCTCCACAATATTGGGCAGAGTGCGTGGTCTGAGATGCCTACCTTTTCTGTGTGCTTTGCCCATAGAAAGTGGCCCGTCATCAGCCCAACAAGCTCCCTACAGTCCCTTCTGCTTAATGACAGGAGGATCTGCGACATTCGGTCTTAATTGATGCTGGACTGTCAGGGTGAATGTTTGTTTTCCTGACAGCAGGTACACAAGTAAGCAATCAATCAACTGCTTCTTTCAGTAGACTAAATTTCAGCTTAATAGGGAGCTCCTCGCTGAAGACTCTGAAGTTTACCATGCCCTGTCTCCAAATGCTGTACCCTGCCCGCTCCTTCCTTATGGGAATAGGAAGTGAAAAAGTCCTGCCCAGAACCAGTGAGAATTTGCATTGATCAATCAGCATGGGGATAAACCCAAAGTTTATAAAGGATACTCGAGTGTCCAATGCCAATGTTCAGTATCGAAATTCTATGCGCTATAAAACTGCATACTTGAAATTTTTCTAAAAGTTCTGATTAAATTGTGTGTGAAATTTTGATGAAAATTTGTTGATTTCTTTAATTTCCCTAAAGTTTAAAATTTCGATGTATATGGTTTGTGTAGAAGAGTGAACTGTACGTTCATAAAAAATTATTGAAATTAAATAAGAAACAAATAAATTCATAAATCTTGTCAAAATTTTACATTCTAACTTTGCCACCCTTAACGAGATGTGAACCACTGTGCGTTGCCAAGGACGCGACAAGGCCAACATATTCTAGTCGTAAGATTTCCGCTTGCCGCAAACCACATGCACGATGAAGTGGGAGCTTAGCTGTGTATGTACGATAAACTTCAACAAAACTTCACGTCGAACGACCGCAGCCAGCAGCTTCTTAACTGGCATTTACCTTGAATACGTTCGACGCCACTTCACCACTTCATTGCTGCTATTTTGACATTTACTTCAACACGTTGCTGTCTATACTTTTTGGGCTTTACAAAGCGACTTTCGGTGACAAAGTTTCATCTTAACAAATTCATCATTTGCTGTTTAAATACTTCCATCTGCACATTTAGTTAATTAAATTGAGCCTTCAGCTGCCGATTGGACAGTTAGTCTTTGTAGATGTTCTGTATTTTTTTTTTTTTTGTCTTTTACCCAAGAGCGTAGTCAGTATTTCGAATAGCCAGGAGCCAAATGTCGCTAATGCATTTTAATTTTATATTTCTCATTTTCTTGTGAGGAGGATTTAGGACCAATTCACACCGACAGCCTTCTCGTACTCCAAATCTCGGCTGCCTGGTAGTGTCATACTCAACGGAACTGAGATATATCACTGCTTCCTGTAGGGTGTTCCGAAAAGTTGGTCCTATGCAGCAGTTCGGAACTCGGAAGCGTCCGAGCCAGTCACGAGATAAAGCCGCGAGCTGTCTGGGCAGGGCATTAAAAATTGGGTTACAGAATGCGCTGCTGCAAAGTTAGTAGATGCAGCTACATGAATGAAAATATATTCCATAAATAATGGACCCAATATAGTCCCAATGCAACAGCAAAGCCGTGATTCCAATGGTATGCCATTCGTCGAAGATGTGGATAAAATCATGTAACTTCTCGAGGCGGTCCGAGATGTGTGCACCCTTCCATTGCCCAGAATTTGATGATTAGTCAGAAAACTGTTTGGAATAACTTGCAGAAGGTCAATTTTGTCTAGGTTAATTATGTCGCCGATTTCATGATTTCGAGGTTGTAAGAATCTACGCATATCTAGGAACCAGCACTAGCACCGATTACAATGTCAGCCTTGAAATCCAACGGAGAATCTCTCTTGCCAACAAGTGCTACTTTGTAGGCAACTACTACTAAGTAGACAATTGAGTAGTAAAACCCTCTCTCGACGAAGATGACAATATCCGATGAGGCGTCCCTTGAAGTGTTCTGTGGGAGATTTCCGGACCATTGCACGTTGGTAACGGCGAGTATCATAGGCGATGAAACAATTGTGTGAGTGTATGAGCTTTACGACGTCATAGACATAGCGCAGTGAATAAAGATCTAGTGACTACATTTGCTGGGTCATGTCGTCGGAATAGAGACAAACGCTCCGGCTCTGAAAGTATTCGTTGCGATACCAGGTGGTGGTAGCAGAGGAAGAGGAAGGCCACCTCTGCATTAGAAAGATTAGGTGAAGAAGGACTTGGCTTCACTTGGTGTGTCCAACTGGCGCTGGTTAGCACGAGAAAGAAACGACTGGCGCGCTTTTTTAGACTTGGCCAAAATCGTTGAGACGTTAGACTTGGCACCAATCAAGAAGAAGAAGAATTTCATCGCCCAAATAAGGCGAAAAAACTTTGAGAATTTTTTAACTCGCCTGACATGCAGTGTTTGTCAGGTTGAATTGATGCCAATAATGAAAGTCATGGCACTGATACAGTGTGAGACTGGATACAGGAAAATAATAGCTACATTTTCACTGATAGTCAGGCGGCGATCGAAACGCCCACGAGACAGTCGACAACATCCAAGGTAGCCATAAAATGCCGCACATCTCTCAAAGAGATGGCTCAATAATTTCGTCCAAATGACGCAAGTGTTCCTGAATATTGTGGCGCTGAGGGGAAATATAGGGCCGATGAGATAGCGAAACACTTCCTAACGAGAATATCAGCTTGATCAAAAGGCTCCCGGAATGTAAGAGGAAAATTCAAAACACAAGTTTATTCCGCCAAAGTGATATAATCGCCTTCAAGGTGCTCCCCATCAAGTGCTACGCACTTATGCCAGCATTTGATCCAGCTCTCGAAACATTTCTGGAACTCTATTTTCGGTATAGCCAGTGGTTTTTTGACTCCATCAAACAGAAAAAAAATTTGCAGGGAGCCATATCAGGTGAATCGATGGTATTCGTTTCTTTCTTGGACAAAAATTCACAGATAATGATGGCGCTGTGTGACGATTGTTCGTAAACTTATCAAAAATGAACTGAAATCATTGTTGAAATTCATGGAATTGGAGTTGAATATATCCAAAACTTCGATTTATCGCATTTTACCTGATCATCTGGGCTTACGAGAGGTCTGTGCACGTTTCATTCCACACAAGTTAACTGAGAACCAAAAATTGCTCAGAATTCAACATTCGAAAGAGCTCATTAAAGAGGCGAGGTGAGACGAGAGCTTCTTATGCAACATTGCAACTGGTGATGAAATGTGGTGTTTCCAACATGAACCTGAAACTAAGTGGCAAAGTGCCGAATGGAAAGCCTCAATCAAGCCACCACCCACAAAATCGCATTTGGAGTGTCGCCCTGTGACTTCTACCTATTCGGAGAATTGAATTTGGCCATGAAAGGATAACTTTTTGCGTGCGTAGAGACCATCCAAAAGGCTTGTACCGACATCCTTAAGGACATTCCGGTCAATGACCTCGAACACTCTTTTGAAAATCTTTTAGATCGCGCAAAACAGTGTATCGAGGTCAGAGGTCCCCTATTTTGAATAAGTAAACTCGAAGTTATCAGAAAAAAGTTCCTGTCGTTTCTATTTTAGCTCAGTCTTGTTTATTTTGGACTTCGTCTTGTATGTCGCAATTTATTTTATTTTTTAACTACAGAATTAAATTAAACTTAAATATAGATACAAGCTAAATCTAACTCTTAACGATGCTTACAGGGTAATGTAAATGTAATGACCCGGGTACAAGAGAAACCCTGGAGCATCTTCTATGCTACGGTCCCGCCCTCTCGAAAACTAGACAATGCTACCTGGGTGCTTACAGCTTTGAAAGGCTGGAATCTATCCCTGAACTGGAGCTCGAGCGACTTCTAAAATTCGCGAACAGTAAGCGCATCTTGAGTGATGGACAAATTGGTTTCTGCGTGGTTTTAGCCAGCCAGTATAACCTAATCTAACCTAATAACCTACACTTCAAATAAAATAATCGAAATAAGAGTCAAGCATGGTGAATCCGCGAATCGTCCTTAAACAAATTTCTACTCCCTGCCTTCCTACCCTAGCGACGCCCTTCACTCTGCCTCATCTGCGGTTTCGTGTTTCGTCAATTCCCGTTGCATGCGCTTACATTTACTGTATTTACTATAGATGGAACGGGTATGTACTCGTAGATATAAATACTACACCGATGTCTACGAGCACAGTGAATGCGTGCTAATAAGGCTTTTGGTGTTGATTGTGACAAAAAGTTGAAATTCTAGTCGTGCATGTGCCGTGCGTGAATGTGAATAGCAAATTGCTGGCTACTTATGCTCGTATACATCAAATTACGTTAAATACGTGTCATGGCTAGAATCAAAGCAAAATACGTGAACAACAAAAAGAAAAAAAAATATTTAATGAATTTCAAGAAATTTCGTAAATGCTTTCCACGTTGTGAGAAACTTGGATTGTTGTGACTGTAATTACAAGAAAATATAATTATTTTGTGCTCCGTGGCTGCTTCGCTGTCACATCGATGCTTTGCAATTTCCAAAAAATTCTGGCAGGAATTCAGTTTAATTCAGGCATGAAGCACCACAGGCCGACTTAATGTCAAAGCTGGATAAAAATCTGGCTTTAGATGAATGGCTAAAGGACCTTTAAGGGAAGTTTGTCGCCACTAAACGTCTTAGAAACCGCTCCAACCTCTTCGAAATTTTTTCAGGAATGTGAGTTGATGCTAAACTCTATCGGCAAGGCGGAATGAGCCCAATAGATTGGTGCGTAACTATCATATGGAAGTGCATAGGATTGAATCTCCATGCATGAACATCAAATAATAAAGGAGTTTTTTCTAATAGCGGTCGCCCCTCGGGAATCTCTATTGTAAACAAGTGCTACTTTGGACTAAGTAGCCAACTGACCAGTAAAGTCCTCTCTTGACGAACAAAACTAAAACTTCCTTTCATCATGCTCGTCCTAACGTATGGCGCAGAAGCGTGGACGATGACAACATCCGATGAAGCGACGCTTGGAGTGTTTGAGAGAAAGATTCTGCGTAAGATTTTTGGACCTTTGCACGTTGGCAACGGCGAATATCGCAGGCGATGGAACATAGACATAGCGCAGCGAATAAAGATCTAGCGGCTACGTTGGCAGGGTCATGTCGTCTGAATGGATACAAACGCTCCGGCTTTGAAAGTATTCGATGAGGTATCAGGTGGTGCGGTTTGATAGTAGTAGAGGAAGAGGAAGGACTCCTCTGTGTTGGAAAGATCAGGTGGAGAAGGACTTGGCTTCACTTGGTGTGTCCAATTGATGCCGGTTAGCACAAGAAAGAAACGACTGGCGCGCTCTGTTAAACTCGGCCAAAATCGCGTAAGCCGTTATCACGCCAATTAAGAAGAAGTTCGCCCCTCGGGAGGCAATGGCAAACCGTCGAGTGTATGTCTGCCATGAAAGAGGTCCTCATAATAAACCATTTGCCAAGCGGAGTCGGCTTAAAGCACAGCACAGACCCGATTAGCACAAAAGATGTCATTTTGACATCCTACTTGTAGAAAAACCACTGATTTTTATCAGTCGAACAATTCTGATTTGAGTATGAATCTGCCCTATCATCTATTTTATTTTTTTTTTGCAATTTCTTTCAAGTGAACCATCGAGAATTCCTCCACAATCTATATTGTAGAGCACCCACCACAGATAGTGAAAGACTGTTTCCTTGGATTCTTCTTGATTGCAGCTTCTACAGCTATCGTTGTACGGTCACCCCACCTTCCTGGCATGATCTTCGAAATACCAGTGTCCGGTTGTTGTTGACATAATTCTGAATACGTCTGCTCGTGGTTTTTTAACAACTCCTACATTCAGAATTTGTTGAAAATGGGCCACGTTTATTTTGCAGGTATTCGCGCATAAAGCCCAGTAATAAGTCTCATGAGAACCGTTGGTGCAGTACTGACGTCTGCAAAACAACCGAGTGCTTCCTGAAAAGGCCTGATAGAGTGGAAACATCTTCTACACTTTTTTTGCTGGAATGTTGGTACAACTGTCCTTTATAGTGTCGCAGAGTTAAAGCCTGGTCTGTCAATTAGCTTGTTTTTGGCGTTGAATTATATTGTACCAGTCAACCGCAGGTGTGCTCTGCGATTTTTACTATGGATAAAAATATCGAGCAAAGACTTTGTCTTAAATTTTGTGTTTTGAACGGGATTTCATATGCCGAATCGTTGAAAATGTTGTAGAAAGCCTATGGCGAGTGTGCTTTATCAAAAACACGGGTCTACGAGTGGTATAAGGCTTTTTCGGAGGACTGAGAAGTCGTAGAAGATTTGCCCCGATCTGGTCGCCCATCAACGTCGTCAACGGATGAAAACATCGACAAAATCAACGAAATTGTGCTGGAAAACCATCACTTAAGTTTGAGGGAGGTAGGTCGTGAGCTTAGCGTGTCTCACGAATCAATTCGCAACATTTTACGCCATCAATTAGGCATAAGACGCGTGACTGTTCGACTCGTTCCAAAAGAGTTGAATTTCTTTCAAAAAATTCATCGGAAGAAGGTGGCTGCAGACATGCTTGAGCAAGTGGATTCGGACTTAACGTTTATCCAGCGCATCAGCGCATCATAACATTCGCTGAATGGCGCTATCCACATGAGCCGAAACCCAAAAAACCTCGTCAAAATCGGTCAAAAGTGAAAGTCATCGAACTCATTTTCTTTGATTATCATGGTGATGTGCACTCGGAATTCATTCCGAATGGTTATATGGTAAATAAATAACATTATTTTGAAGTTGTGCGACTTTTGAGAGAAAATGTTAGTAGGAAACGGCCCAATTTGTGGAAAGAATCATGGATCTCGCACCATGATAACGCACCGTCTCACAAGGCTCATATTGTAAATACTTTTTTGATCAAACTCTCGACAAATATCAACGAACAACCACCGTAATCACCGGATTTAACCCCTGTGACTTTTTCCTTTTCCCAAAACTTTAATTGACATTCCGTGGACGCCGCTTTGAGTCGATAGAGGCCATTCAGGAGAATTCGCTAAAGGAGCTGAAAGAGGATCTCTTACAACGCGTTTAAAAGGTGCTTTGAAGACTGGCCCAATCGTTGGCGTATGTGTATTGCTTCGAATGGAGCCTATTTTGAAGGCGAAAAAATAAATTTCGATGATTAAAAAATTATTTTGCGATTTATTGAATAATTACCGGTACTTTTTTGAGGAAATCTATGGTCACTAGGGCGGGTCGATTTAAAAATCGCTCATTGCTCTGTGAAAATCGTATTCTAGGGATCAAAATAAGAAACTTTGCCGAAGGAACCATACCTCTAAAACGAATTCTGATGTCGCCCAATTTGGGTCGAACGAAAAATCCCACTTTGACCCATTTAGAGTGCTCCAATCAAGTCCAAATGTATGACCGACCCCCATTAACTTTGGACGGCCGATCCACCCATGCTAGTGGCACACCCCCTGGAACTCCCCTGGGGGGTTCCCCATACAATCATTTCAAAATATCACCATTTTTGGCCTTTACATGAGAAAATAAACTAAAAAGTTCGACCAAAATTGGGAGACATCAGAATTCGATTAGAGGTATGGTTCCTTGGGCAAAGTTTCTTATTTTGATCCCTAGAATATGATTTTCACAGAGCAATGGGCGATTTTTTTGCCTCACCACAAATCGACCCGGCCTAATGTATTAGCTATGTAAGACTGTAGCCAATACATATACAAATATAAAAATAAAAAAAATAAAAATTAAAATCGATTCATAAGCCTTCGAGAAATCGGCCGTTGTAACTCACTACCTGCACTTATTGTATTGAGTATAACTTCGTCAATTTTCAAGATTTTAAGTTAAAGTTTTTTTTTTACATATTTGTGAATATATCTACTTTAAGAAAATGCAAAAGAAAAAAAATCGATTTTTTTTAAAATCACAGTGGTGTTCCGCCTTAAAGCTACCGGATGGTTTGAATAGGAATCCATAGGGTAAGGATAAGCTCCAGTGGTATTACAATGGACCTGCGAAAGGTCCAAGTGTGTCGTTGCGAAAGCCACCCTACTTACCTACCTACCTACCTAGATGTTTATCTCCGATTTCGTTGTAATTTGTCTGTGTTCATAGACCATATAATAATCAATGAATAAAATAAATCAATAAAAAATATATGGGATGCTTAGTGATCGAATATTAATATTAAAAATTCCAATTTCTATTGGTCTGCTTTTTATCTTATAAAAGCATCTTTTTGTGTTCGTGATTTCAAAACTTTTTTAAGAGTCGCTTAAAAAGAACGCGACCATAGCTTTCGAAGATAAATCGTAACTTTTCAAAGGCCTTATCTATGGCAGACATAAAGAAATATTCAAATCATTAGTAGAAATCAGTCGCCCACAAAAGAAGTGGTAATATGCAGTGCATATGTGTTGGTGAATTGGTTTAAAACAAACAGTTAATGGTCTACGGGTTAAGAGTGAATAATAGAAAACACTGTTATCCTTCACTTCACTACATTCCAAGCCAGATTACAAACAACTGTTATTTACTCAGCAAAAAACTGTTCAATCAGCAAACTTTTCGATTTATGGTAATTCCATCAGCTACTAGTAATTTAACGAAATTTGCATAAGTTCATTCTGAATACAGTAACTTACATTGGTGCCGACCTAAATACACTCATACGTATGCATGTACGTGTGTATGTATGAATGTATGTAGGGCTAGCCAAATTCTCTAGTGTATTTACAAATTCCACTTTGGTAATCGCATAAGCGCGCTGCTCCAACACAATCTGAATGAAATTGCAGTATTTTTTCATTGATAAATTTTCTATCCCTGGATACTCATAGAGAATACTAATGAAATTGTAGGATTAGTTGAAAGTGAATTGCATTCATTGAAGAGAGGCAAATAGTAACGCACGCTCACGGATGAGTTGTCTGAAAACACGAAAGCCGGGTATGCACATACATACATACATTCATGTGTATGCACTTATAGTATGCATGGCCCTGCAGGAAAAATCTGAAGTAGTGAAGTAAATTTCTGATTCAGGGGATGGATACAAAATAGATTCTGGATAGAGTCAAAACAGGAAATGATGACTGCAGCATAAGTTGCTGGCATGGGAAAGGCTTTAAATTTAAAAAAAATTATATTAACAAATTTAAAATTATAAATTGAAGTACGGTGAGCTAAAAATTATCTCGAAAAAGATTTGCATTAACATGTAGTTCATATTCCCAGATATCCAAGGGACTTTCATGGCATCTTCTAAATGGAATGTCTCATTAAAAGAGTCTGCTATACCTCAGTTGCTGGCAAGAAAAACAGCTGTATTGGGTACCTGGTCACTAGGCCTGGTCGATTTGTGGGGAGGCAAAAAAATTGCCCATTGCTCTGTGAAAATCATATTCCAGGGATCAAAAGAAGAAACTTTGCCGAAGGAACCATACCTCTAAAACGAATTCTGATGTCCCCCAATTCGGGTCGAACTTTTTAGTTTCTTTTCTCATGTAAAGGCCAAAAATGGTGATATTTTGAAATGATTGTATGGGGAACCCCCCAGGGGAGTTTCAGGGGGTGTGCCACTGGCATGGGTGGATCGGCCGCTCAAAGTTAGTGGGGGTCGGTCATACATTTGGACTCGATTGGAGCACTCTAAATGGGTCAAAGTGGGATTTTTCGTTCGACCCAAATTGGGGGACATCAGAATTTTAGAGGTATGGTTCCTTCGGCAAAGTTTCTTATTTTGATCCCTAGAATACGATTTTCACAGAGCAATGAGCGATTTTTTAATCGACCCGCCCTACTGGTCACTATGAGTTCGCCTATGACCTGATAAGAAAAGGTTCATCAGCTATTCCGGTAGGACCGGAACCATTTTGTGGCCCAAATGATCCACGGCTCGAAAACTGCTTTGAGGAGAAAATAAGAGGTATTTACTGAAACTTCCATGAGTACCTACCTTGAAGTCCTTGCGTACGCTGATGATATCTACATTCACTCCATCTAAACACAAATTAACGATTTATTCTCAGCATCACTGAGTGAAAGTTTTAGCATAAATCGCGAGAAAAGGAAAGCTATGAAAATTCGGTCTATGAACAGCTGCGCATTCCTTTTAAATGGTCATAAAATTGAGAACGAAGACCTTTGCTTACCTGGGTAATATCATTGCCGCTGAAGATAGTGCGAAATTAGACGCTATGCTCAGAATTAACAAAGCCATGGCACAACTCTAATGTTCTATCGGTGCTGTTGTAGGGATAGCAAACCTGGCTCACTTACAATTGGAGTGCAACCAAATTCAAAGCTGCGTAAACAGTTGTTTGCGCAGGATATTAAAGATTTAGTGGACCAACACTAAAGGTAACGACGATCTATACAAAATATGCGAAACTCAACCGATAGCAAATTTGTTAAAGCTGCGAAAGTAGAGGGGAATGGGGCAAGAACGCAAATGAAATCAGTCGTCAAGCCCTCGATTGGAACACGCAAGCTGCTCGCAAGGTTGATCATTCTAAAATATCGTGGACCAGAACGGTTCACAAAGCAGTCAGAGCATCAGGAAAGACTTGGGACGAAATTAAGCTACTTGCAAGAACAGAACCAGATGAAGGTGTTACATTGAGACGCTATACTCCGTCGGCGCGAAATAGGAACCGATGATGATGACTAGGTTACTTTAACGACTTCCTGGAAACTCATAGAGAATACCTATGAAATTGTAGAATTAACGGAAAGTATTTAGTCTACCAAGTGAATGTATATGGTATACTCATAGCGCGGTATGGTAGGTAGGTGGGTAGGTAGGTAGAGGTGGCAGTCATTCTCTGAACTAACTCACTTAGACCGTTGCCGATCCATCGGGATACTACAGTAGTAGTTTATCTGTTACTCCTCGTTAAACCATTTTATTTTAAGTGCAAATCCATTGGTCTGGCCGACACTTTTTTTTTTGGTGGGGGAGGTAGGGTTCAAAATGCCTTCACACTTAAGCGACCGTCGCCTACTGCGTGGTGTGGTGTGGCTACTAAAACGGCTCCTCCTCTCCTAAGGTTATCAGTATCATTGAAGAACGATGTGCCCAAGTATCTAAAATTAGTGGCATGCCACGCAGGATACTGACAGAGAAGCTGTCTGACAGACTATTCCTCCTTCTCATTCTTGCAGCTTCTGCAATAGCCGAAATGAGGTACATTCAATCTACAGAGGTCCAACACCTCAATCGCGCCATGGATTAGTTGCGGCGCAGTAAACATTGGATAGCTTTGAACGGCTTGAGACAAGCAAATCTCTTTCAATACGCCTCCAATAAGAAGAATGCAACTTGGTTGGGTAGAACCCTCTTAGAATTGCTTCCAAGTTACCTCATCAGCCATAATCGACCACGTTGGTATTCGCGCGCTGGATTCGTGCTGTCTACTGAGGCAAAGTAACAATGATGCACGCGCATGTAAAGGGTCTTTCAAAAGACGCGCCTAGATGTTGTTTTAAAATAAAACATGTATAAATTTAGATTATTTCAGGTTTCACTATTTTTATTCAAAATACGGCGCTTAAAAATTATATGTGAATAGTGATTTCATTAAAATGCCCCCCAAAGAGCACGGCTACAGGTAACAGCCGCCAAACAGTTGATACAAAGCCTTCCAATGACGAATTGTTGAGAACGCTAAAATATCGGATATCGTTGTCGAAGATTGTTCAGCAACACTTTGCGCTACAGCAGCAATATTCTCAACAGAACGCCCTGCTTTTGGTACGCCAGGCAGTCCTTTTACTATTCTCGACAGAAGCAGTTTCTTGAAATTTTTTCACCAAACTTTGAATTGTCGATTCATTCGGACGTTTATTTCCACCAAAAAAATCACAAATTTTGTGATATGTTGTTCTTAAAGATCCACCATTTTCGTGATAAATTTCAATAGCTTCAACACGTTGTTCTACCGCATAAAATTGTACATACGAGTACGTCCGGCTACGTGACAAATTTCAAAGATGGCATAAAGAAAGACCCTTTATATAAGACCACGTCATGTCTTAAAATAGTTTTTGTGAATGTACGAACTTGGTTAGACTTTCTACAATATCCTATTACTGTTAGAAGCAATTAAGTAATCAAAGACCTTAAGCCGTCATTAAGGAGCCTAAAAATGCCTTAGGTATTTAAGGTTAGGGACTTAAGATGGGTGACATAACTGATTTTTGGTGTCAGTATCTCTCCGTTCTCTATTAATGTAAGTACAAATCGAAGAAATTAAACAAAAAATTTGAAAAAAATGTTAAACTAAAAAGGCAAATACTTTACGCTATCGGCCTTCCGATGATTGCAACAAAACTGGCGCCGCACTATCGAAAAAGGGAAGCAAAAAGAGGGAATTGATACTTTCTGCAAAATTCACCCCATGCTTCTTTGGAAAACAAAATAAATATTAACCAAACATGGATTTACAATCAAATTCAGTAGCAGCGAAAAACTACGACGCTGGTGGCCTTTCCTGCAGGGTGTTTGCTACCTTGCAGCATCTACTCGTATTGTGGATATTTAGAGCAGCTTGGTGCAAATCTTATTCCCTTTTTCGTAACTGTAATAAATAGAATTAGTGTTAAGCAAGCTAGATAATGCAGGCTGTATGTATGCTTGTGTGGCATTACGTGTATCTACGTACTCATACATATGCGCTTACTTAATACTTACGTGCGCCGGGTGTCTACACATAAGAGTGAGTCAATGCAAAGGATATATAAGTATGTATATACATATGTATAATTCAATGAATTGGGAAAGTGCATGCACTCTTGATGTCGCATATATAATACCTATTTGTGTGAATACTCGTAAATATAGGAAATGTTTATGCAGAGCTAAGTTGTATCGAATTTACAAAGCGAGAATCTTACTTTCACAGTCACATTAAAAAAGCTTTGATTTTTTCAATTATTCCACAAAAAAAGATCTCAGTGAGAGTATGCAGAATAATAAGCAGAGCTACGATAATACGGCCATTGCTTTATGCCATTTATACAATGTTGAGTATTGGCCGATTTCGCATATTCGCGTCTAAATTCGGCGCACGATTTAATTCTAAATAGAATCTATTTGTTTTGTTAAAGAACTTAAAGAGAGGAAAGGTACAAGAAATTGGGATCAGCTTGATTTTAAGTCAATGGGAAGTGAGCAGGGTATTGCCCACATTTAAATAACTTTCAAAAGTTTTCTTATTATAAGAGCCTGGCTGAAAATATTCTGGATCTTTATTCGCTGCGCTGCGCTGCGGGCGCCGTAGCCGAATGGGTTGGTGCGTGACTACCGTTTGGTGTTCAGAGTGAACGTATCAGGTCAGTCCATACGTTCTGGCGTTTTTTAAAGGTGGTTTTAAAATTAATAAAAAAGATGTTTAAAGCATTTATTAATCAATAATATATTTTCCTTCTTTATTTACAATATTTTCCGAACGTTTAGGAAAATTTTTAATTTCCTGCTCAAAAAAGTTTTTGTCCTTGGAACCAAAATACGCTTCGATATCCCTTTTTATAGCTTCTTTTGAGGAGTAGTTCTTGTTACTCATATGGGATTGAAGTTCACGGAAAAGGTGATAATCACAAGGTGCAATATCCGGAGAGTATGGTGAATGCGATATTAGCTCCTATTCGAGCTCGTTCAGCTTGCCTAATGTTTGCCTTGCGGTATGAGGTCTTGCGTTGTCGTGGTGAAACAAAACTTTGCGTCTATTCACTAAAGACGGTCGATTTTTTTTAAGTGCCTCATTCAGGTTTGATAGCTGATGGGAATAATAATCAGCAGTTATCGTCTGGTTTGGTTCCAGAAGTTCATAATAAACAATACCGGTCATATCCGACCAAATAGACAGGAGAATCTTCTTGGGGTGAAGGCCATCTCTAGGGGTCGGTTCTGGTGTTTCATCTTTATCTCACCATTGGTGTTTTGCCATTTTTCATCACCAGTAACGATACGGTTCAAAAAACTTTAATTTTCAAGCCGTTGCAGCAGCTGAAAATACACATTCACTCTCTGCTGAAGGTTGGCGACGCAAAGTCTATGCGGAATCCATTTTCCCAGCTTTGAAACCTTTCCCAACTGAACCAGGTGCCTGTAAACTGTTCCATGTGATGAATTTCACCTCTGAGTTATCATATCGACTGCCAAATTTGGCTCAGCTTCCACGAGTTCCAGCAAGGCGTCGGAGTTAAAGACTTCAGGGCGACCAGCGCGCGGGGTATCCTCCACGTCGCAGTTACCACTTCGAAATTTTGAAAACCACTTTTGCGCAGTCCTTACACTCACGGTATCCTCTCCATTTTATTCCATTTTAATTTTTAACAACACGTGCTTCTATTCGCGATTAAAATCACTTGTTGAAAGCACCATAAATCAAAGAAAATATAAATAGTTCCGTTATATTCCGCGAATAATTTTTTGTATGCAAAAATCGTACAAAAGTGAAATTATGGGTAAAATACGGACGAACTTATGGGCTGACCTGATAGTTTCGAATCTCGACGAAAAACCAAAATGAAAAAAAAAAATTCTAATAGAAAAATGTTTTTATTAATTTTGCTTTCACCGAGATTCGAACCAATGACCTCTCCGAATGGTAATCACGCACCAACCCATTCGGCTACAGCGGCCGAAGTCTCTTACAACCACGAAATCATAACTGTCAACGGTTACGTGGGTGCCGATACGCGAGTGCGCCGACTGTTTGCTTGAAGACAAGAGCTACTTCGTTTTGACCTCGTTCACCATCAGACCTGTCCTTTCGCCCCTACATTGGCTAGTTACTATTGATGAAGTTCTGATAAAGCTAAAAAAGGGTGGTGTTAAGGTAGTAGGACACGCCGATGACTTGGTTCTAATGGTATTGGGACCGTTTCCCTCAGCCATGGCTGAGATTTTGGAAAGTTCACTGGCTGTACTCAGTCGCTGGGCTACCACTTGCGGGCTCCGAGTCAACTCTGACAACACGGAGCTGGTGCTATTTACCAGAAAATATAAACCTCCACCCTTTCGACTTCCCAAATTAAACAACCACGTTCGCCTGCTTTCAGCGGAAGTTAGGTATCTTGGAGTGATACTTGACTCCAAGCTCGATTGGAAGCAACTCATTGAAAATCGGGTAAAGCGTTCTACTCCTACAAATCTATGTGCGGTAAAAAATAGGGACTCAAGCCACAGGTCATACTGTGGAAGTAGAACGCAGTGATTTTGCCAATTTTTGTGGGAAGCTCTTCGGAAAGGCTACAATATCACTAAACTGGGGAGGGTGAAAAGGACTGCATGCATTGGCATCACCGGAGCTTGTAAAACTTGCCCCAGTGCTGCCCTTAATGTCGTTTTGTATTTACTTCCCATCGAATTTTACGTTATTTCCATCGCAACTCAAAGTGCAATCAGGTTAAAGGAGATTGGCCTCTGGAGGCAATCTCTCAAGGGGCATGGTAGCATCTTCGGGCCGTTAACACCGTATTTCTCCGAACTTCGAACAGATCTCTCTAACCACAAACTAGAGTTTGAGGATCATGCTAGGGTAATATTTCCAAATAGGCAGGATTGGGGAAAATCTGCACCGAAGCTTGTCTTCACTGACGGCTCCAAGATTGAATCGGTAGTCGGAGCAGAGGTTTTCTCTAAATCAGCCAATTTATTTATCTCCTTAAAATACCGAATACTGCTAGTGTATTTCAGGCCAAAGTCTTTGCGACCTTGCAGGCTGCAAAATGTTTAGGGAACGCGGGAGTGAGGGAGATATTAACATTTTCCTCGATAGTCAAGCCGCGATCAAAGCTCTAACGACGCCATGGTGCAGAACGAAGTTAGTAAACTCCTATAAGGTGGAGATCAAATCACTTGGCTGTGCAAGTAGTATTTCTCTGAAATGGGTTCCAGGACATAGGAAAAATGAAATTGCTGAGGAGTTTGCCAGGAAGGGGACTGAAGTGGCCTCAGATACCTCCTACCCGGTTATCGGCATCCCCCTGACAGTTGTTAAAGAGGAACTGCACAAATTATTTGAGGAAAGTGCAGAAAAGGTGGAGCTCCATTTCTTCTTGAGCTATTTCGAAAACGCTTTAACCTCAATACGATATACGAAGGACTCAGAAAGTCCTTTGGGCTCCTCGCCATTCAAGTTTCAAACTCGTAGCTGTGTTTACCGGTCACTGGACGATCGGCACACACGCGGAAAAGCTAGGGTTACCATTTAACCCCCATTGCAGAAGCTGTGGGGACCTTTCAGAGCAGAAAATTGTTGAACACCTTCTCTGTAAATGTCCGGGCTTGGCAGCTAGACAACTAAGGTTACTGGGAGCTCCTTTCTTCGACAGCCTGGGGCAGCGCGCCAACCTAAATCCAATTAATCTCCTCCATTATATCAACAGCTTTGGCTGGCTGTAGATATCTACCTATTGGAGGTCTATAAAAGTATCTAGCGCTACTTGGGGAGTGCCAGACTAGCACTTCAACCATTTCAACTACCTACCTACCTATCATCAGACCCATTTGCTTTGCTTCTTTATCCAGTTTGGAAAAGGCAGAACTAACAGAGCGATTGTTAAGGCCGATGATGTCAATATCATCGGCATACGCGAACAATTATAAAATAGTGTGCCTGAGCGATTAAGTTCTGCGGCTCAGACGTTCTTTTCCAGTTCCAGATTGAGAAAGTCATACGACAGCGAGTCACCCTGTCTGAAACCTCGTTTGGTATCAAACGAGACGAAGAGGCGCTAGTATTGAGCGACTTCATTTTGCATAGCCGCATTAGTTTTGCGGGGATGCAGCTTTAAAATCGACAACCTACCTGTCATTCCTAACCCCAACTCTTTTGCGGAAGAATATCCAACTACAATGACAGCAAAATTGCATATTACAAGAAAAGTCACAAGTTCAGTTCTAATCAATTCACAACAGCATTGCTCTGATGCTTTCGTAAGTGGACTAAGAAGAAATGCACAAGCGCAAATATCATAGTACAATAAGTTGAGGTTGAAATCACAATCGATGCGACATTTTCTCAGAGCAGCAATTCAACACAGATGTTGGTCACTAGGGAGTCGTTGTCATGTGGCCTGCGTCAAGTTGCATATGGAACCATTTATTGTTAACCCACATACATATGTACATATGCGTGTACATAATCGGAATTTCTGCAATGAAAAGTGGATATTTATATTCACTTGTATTCATATAATGGTAAATGTGTGTGTGTGTGTATGTGAACTCTCTTGCGTGGATGTGTGCCAGAAATTGCATTTTGGTCGTTGCTATACAATTTTACTTTCTATCAAGAACTATCAATCCCAGCAACAATTGTGTGCAATAAACCCCATGAATGCATACTCATATGTTTGTATGTACTCGTACTTTGAAAAGAGTCCATTTGTGTACGCACCACAACGCTTTGGTACGCCATTTGTGCAAAAGTTCAATTGCATTAAATCAATAAGTTACTGGAACATTTCGAAATGGCACATACGAATATGAAAATACGCATTGCAAAACCAAGTAAAATTTTATGGTGGACATCTACAATAGCTTCAAACGCTTGGTGGCCTAGTTGAGAGGGGCTGAGAGTTTTTGACTAGTTGTGGCCTGCTCTTGAAAAGAGCACAGAACATGGACTCTGGCTTACGGGTAGATCAAGGGCAGGCCATCAAACTAGTTCGTGATAGAGATCTCGTTTCGTTAGTGATAGAGATCTTAGCAGAACAATGGGCATTGTGAATAAAAAGGTAGTACCAACAAATACCAGAAAATTTGGCGTTGAGGTGGATAAAAATTTCAGCGTTTTGTTGCTTTTATGCATTTTTTTCAGCGTTGCCTCAAAAAAAGTGCGCGTAAAAACCATTGTGCAGATCCATAAGTAAAAAACTCTCAATTGGTTGCCAGAAAATGCCCACAACTCAGATCACCTGATTCCAAACGCTCTTTTATGTAAAACAGTTGAATAAAAAATGATTGAATTTCATAGAAAAAAGTATTAACAAGTCTAAAAAATGTCGTACAAAGTTAGATATTTCTCAATAGAGAAACATTATTATAGCTAAGAAATATAATAAAAATATTTGTTATTGTAAATTTTTCAAGTCATAGATATTATTTTGAACCTTTTTGGTCGATATTCTATTGCTTTTAATGTTACCATAAAAATTTTAATTTGGCATTGCAACCCCACTCACCTGGGTGCCTGTCAAAAAAATAGGAAGTAGAAGAGTGTTTTTACTTGGTATTTTGTACAATGACAAAGACCAAGGCGCATTCAGTAAAGGTAGTGGACTAGACCAACAACAATATTTTGTACGTTTGATTGTCAAAACGTCAGTTAAAGGTGGTGTTGGAAAATCAGCTGATTTGTTTTTTTTTTTCTTTCTTTCGCTCTGTCCATGTGGCTGTCAGCACAGAATAAAACAAGGTGAATTAATTTTTTGTTTTCTACTTTTGCAATACTTTGCCCTGACAATCAATAGTACAAAACATTGTTGTTGGTCTAGTGCCACCACTTTTAATAAATGCGCCTTGGTACGAATTCGCCTTATTTCATTCCGGGCTGACAGCCACATGGATACCAGATTCGCCTTGATAAAAACTAGTGAGTACTTAAAATCAAGGCGAATCTATTAAAGAGTATCAAAGGAGGATAGAACAGCAGGTTATGCCAACAGAATTCGCTAGGTCATCAGGCTCCATGAATAAACATATAACAAACATTCAATTATTTGTGAAGAGGAAGAGTAGGCGAAAGCCAAAGAAACTACCAATCACAAGATATTATACATTTGACATACATTCTGTCAATAAAAAATTTGGGAATTGTTTATTTAAAAAGCGCGTGTTATACATTTGACAAAATTTTTTTTTCGCTGGAATGTTGGTACAATTGGCCTCTATAGTGTCACAGAGTTAGAGCCTGGTCTGTGAATGTTTTTGGCGTTGAATTATCACAGGCAATCGCAGGTGTGCTTTGCGTTTTCACTATAAAAATATCGAGCAAAGAATTTGTCTTAAATTTTGTATTCTGAACGGGATTTCATATGCCAAATCGTTGAAAATGTTGCTATTAAAAAAATGTTCGTTACCCAAACGAAATATACCTAATTCTGTTTTTACACGGTAGATTGGTTCCAGAAAATCTCTGTAAAAAAACCGTGTAAAAAAAGACATTGATCGTATGCAAAAACAGGTGATTGGTATTCATATTTTTTTAATTAAATCACACATACAATGTTTATTTTTACAAGCATAGTTACTAAAGATTAAAAAAAGATATGAACTCTAATCTTACGAGTGAAAATAATACTCGTATGAATTAAATGTATGCCAAGTTCAGCAACTAAAAATAGTTATGTTAAACAGCTATGTTGTTAACGAAAAGAATATGTTATTCAATTTTTAAGGTAAAAAAATAAAAAAAAAAATAAGTGATAATCATAAATACAGGAACATAAATTTAATTGCTGTCATCAACAGTTACTCGCATTCGCTTGCTTCGAACGCGTAATAATTTTGAACCGGAATTTTTCTTGCTCGTTCTGCATCTACATGTTTGCAATGAACTCTGTTATGAGCCGTTGTTCGCCAATTCTTGTTACCTCTTTGTATAATTCTTTGTAACGAGCCATACAAGAATTCAGCTCACGTTTAAATTGTGTAGCTCTTTCAATATTGGGAGCATTTGTGATGAAATTGTGTCCTAATTTATTTGCAAGTTGAGGTCCTTCATGAATTAAATTTGCAGTTAATTTTACAGGTTCTTCACTATCACTGCTTTCTATAGAATCAGTATTCTGTGAGGCAAAATGTAATACATATTTCCTCTTCGCTAAGAATCAATCAATCATCAGTTTATCAATGTCATCGAATATCAAGTCATCAAAACCCTCCACACCAACTGCGTGTGCCAAATCACTTACATATATTGGGATATTCTTTTGTATTTGGATCTACAGGATTTTACTTTTTACACATTCTGGCCAAATTGCCAGACAAATCTGCCAACATCCGTTTAAGGTTGATGGTTGTAAATCTGATAATGCTAAAGCAACATATTTAACGCAATCTTAAATAGAAAACTTTTTCCAAGCATCAATTACTGTAAGAGTTTTATCTTTATCCAAAGTGTACAAAATGTACTGGAATGCTCTTTTGATGTAGTAAGTTGTAAATGTTCCGACAATTCCTTGGTCCAGTGGTTGGATTAGGGATGTGGTATTCGGTGGTAGGAACAAAACTTGTACATTTTCGTGTTCCAACTGAGGATGTTCGGGTGCATTGCAACAGAAGAACTTTAAATTCTAAGCCGTTTTCATTCATATATTTTCTAGTTTCTGGTACAAAATACTTAATGAACCATTCTGTGAAAACTATAGTTGTCACCTATGCTTTTTTATTGGCTATCCAATTAACCGGCAATGTACCAAAATCGTTACCTTTCATTGCTTGACGCTCAAGAGCACAATTGATAAGCAGGGACTTAAACATCCGATCTCCAGAAGCATTACTGCAAAATAAAAATGTGACTCGATCGTTTTCAACTTTAAAACCACCAGCGCTTTTTTGCGATTTTGCCACATATGTATGTTCTTCTCGGCAATTTTTTCCAAAAAAGACCAGTTTCGCGGCATTAAAAACCTGATCTGGACTGTATGCACTATCGGCTATTATTTTTTTTTAATTTTAGTGGAAATTCTTTGGCGGCTTTCTGATCTCCAGAAGCAATCTCGCCCTTGATTTTTATGTTATGAAGCGCATACTTTTGGAGAAATCCCGTTAACCATCCTGTGCTTGCAGAAAATACGTAGCTTTTCTCATGAGTTGATTGTATGGATGCTGACGGTTGTTCGTCTTTTATCATTTTATAAAACCATAATGCTTGCTGTTTGATATTGTTTCCGTCTACGCGAATTTGTTTTTGTGCATTGTCCTCAAGCCATATTATAAGTGCTTTTTCCATTTTTTCTTTAGTAGCATCTCTAGTGTGTGATGAAGACTTAACAGATAGTTTCGTTCCAGAAATCACCGATTGCTAATTGAAATTTCATTTTTTTTATAGTTCTTATTGTGGCTTCATTTAAACCGAACATTTTGCCAAGAAATGATAAGTCTTCTCCATTTCGCAGGCGATCTAAAATTTCAATTTTGGTTTCCAATGTAATGGCTTTACGTTTTAGTTTTGTATTTGACATTTTCTTTAGGGATACATAAAATATTTAACAAAATTAAAAAATATAAATAATTGAATAAATGAAAAATATTTGTAGGCTTACCTTTTATTTTAATGCGTTAAATTCAATGTAACGTTGGAGAAACAAATTTGCCAATAAAAAATTTCTTTACCAAACACGTCTGATTGCATTGATAATTCACAATATATTGACACATTTAAATTGCTCTGACCAGTAAATTTGCTTGTATGCATAAAAAGGGAATTCCCCTAAATTTGTGATATGAACATATTTCGTCGAAATTAAATTTGACAAAAAAAGAGGTTGTCTGTAAAGTCGGTTTATTGACGATAGTTTAACGTGACAACGTCATAAGAAAATATTGATGGAATGGTTGCAATTTTCAAAACAAAATTTTAATTTTATTTGTTTGATAGATGTACATTGCAATTCCATTTACCTCCTCCTCTATATCCCTACAAAATATCTATCAAACAAATAAAATTAAAATTTTGTTTTGAAAATTGCAACCATTCCATCAATATTTTCTTATGACGTTGTCACGTTAAACTATCGTCAGTAAACCGACTTTACAGACAACTTCTTTTTGCTTAGATAGAATGAATCTTTCTTAACTAAGTTAAGAGCATTATAAACCATTTTCCGAGAGCACATCATCATTTCAGCTATTTCTACATAGCTTTTTCCGTGATAACGTCATAAGAAAATACTGATTGAATGGTTGCATTTTTCAAAAGAAAATTTTAATTTTATTTGTTTGATAGATATTTTGTATGGATATAGAGAATTAGTTAACATTAACATAACATAACATAACATAACATAACATAACATAACATAACATAACATAACATAACATAACACAACATAACATAACATAACATAACATAACATAACATAACATAACATAACATAACATAACATAACATAACATAACATAACATAACATAACATAACATAACATAACATAACATAACATAACATAACATAACATAACATAACATAACATAACATAACATAACATAACATAACATAACATAACATAACATAACATAACATAACATAACATAACTTAACATAACATAACATAACATAACATAACATAACATAACATAACATAACATAACATAACATAACATAACATAACATAACACAACATAACATAACATAACATAACATAACATAACATAACATAACATAACATAACATAACATAACATAACATAACATAACATAACATAACATAACATAACTTAACATAACATAACATAACATAACATAACATAACATAACATAACATAACATAACATAACATAACATAACTTAACATAACATAACATAACATAACATGCTGTTCAAGCAAGGTAACGACGCATGAGCAAGATAACGACGTATTTTTGGTGCGTGCAGCCGGCTACATAGAATTATAAGACGTTATCACGTCAAAAAATAATAATAATATTAAAACAACAGGTTTTATTTTAAATTCTTCAAGTAAATCAAATTAATAATAATCAATAAGAAGGCATGTGCAAATACAAATACGTGAATTTATATATGTACATATGCGCATATACATACACATATACGCTCACTTAAGTAGGAGAGAGTAAGATGTCGAACGTTGCCAAGGTAACGGCAATGAGCAAGGTATCGACAAATGAGCAAGGTAACGGCAATGAGCAAGGTAACAGTAATGAGCAAGGTAACGACACATTTTTTCGTGCGTGCAGCCTGTTAAATCGAATTATAAGACGTTATCACGTCAAAAAACGAAAAGAAAACCAAAGCCGCGAAAAACTGAGGTTAATGTGGATGGAGCTATAATACGCAAGAGCAAAGCAGATCCTTTTAAGTCGGCACGGCAAATAATGCTTGAAATAAACAAAGAATCTGGTCTACAGGTGTCCAGAAAGCTTGTAGGAAGGTGACTTAACGAAGCCCAGCTGTTTGGCCGCATAAGCAGATAAAAACCACTCCTCTCAAAAAGACATATCAAACACCGACTTGCCTTTGCAAAAGCCCACAAAGACAAATCTATTCAGTTTTGGAAAAACGTACTTTGGACCGACGAAACCAAAATAAATAGGATGGGACTAGATGGGAAAACTATTGCACGTTGTCCAAAAAATCAAGCCCTAAATTCTAGGTTCAAAAAAAGGTGAACGCGGCGGTGGAAGCATCATGGGTTGGGGGAGAGCTTTTTCCTGGCATGGGAAATTGAGTCGATTGTTCACGTGGTTGGTAAAATGGATAGATTTCAGTATCTGGATATACTCCAGAATAAAATGGAATGGCCATTAAATTGGACATTTATGCAGGACAATGATCCAAAACATACTGCAAAGACAGTGAAGCAATGGCTCAGAAGAGAAAAAATTAATGTACTGAATTGGCCGGCGCAGAGCCCTGATCTCAATCCAATAGAAAATTTGTGGAATGACGTTAAGGTCAAAATCGCTTACAAAAATTTTAAAAATTTCGATGATTTGTGGGCCGCAGTTGAGGAGGCTTGGTACTCGATTCCAAAGGAAAGATGCCACAAGTTGGTAGGAAGCATGGAGCGACGGCTTGAAGAAGTAATCAAAAACGGTGGAGATAGTACAAAATAAAAATCTGGTAAAACAATAACTAATAACGATCTGATTTGTTTACTATTTTTACTTTTATTTGGAATTTTTTAGGATGTGCTATTTATGTGTCCAGGAGGTTTCGTGAGTTATCAACGTTCTCGTAAATTAAAACAGAACTGAAAATCTTTTTGACTATTTTTTTGTTTTAAAATGGAAGTAAATAAGTTTTTTATTTTTTATGTTGTTTTTTCCCAATAAAAAAAATTATTTAAAAACGTATTCAAGTCTCTGCTTTCAAAGTCTAAATGTGCTATTTATATGACCATGGCTGTATATACTATACTTTTCGAGTACTCGGTTATACTAGAAAAAATTAAAATGAGACACCTTCAATATTTTGGTCATTTTTAACCTTTAATGAAAATAAAATTAAATAATAACCTCACTCATCATTTTCTGATCTCACTAAACAAGTTTTGCTTACTAATTAACATCTCTTCATTATCTCTTCGTTTAATAATAAATATTTCATCGCATTTCATGCACAGCCACTAGTGATCTACTTCACTTTTAACGTTCTCTGCTTCCACATTCAACACATCCCTGATTCCTCAATTTAAAAATGCCGAAAATCCACCAGTGGCAGCTCGGCACGATCAGCTGTTTGTGTAGTTGCGAAATTGGCGCGCGCATATGTCAGTTCACGTGCGAATTTGAGTTTGTTTACATCAAACAAAACAATCGGGAGTTTTGTGAATGAGAATAGACGTGAACGTCGGTATAAAGTGTTAATTCGTGTAAATAAAGCGTTTTTTCGTTAAATTAAAGTGAAAATTTGTCGTTCGTTTGTTGCGCGATGTCGATTTTGTTGGCGGATATCGATGCCACTTGTGCGGCGCTTGGCTACTACGACAACGATCGTTATCTGGCCGAGCCGGACGCACTGCAGGGCTTACGGGTATGCATTTGCATTAAGCTTTCATTTGTAATCACTCTTTAACAATTTCTCATTTTCATTTCATTCAACATTTCGATTGCAGCATTTGATATGGATTTTGCGACGCGATTTAGAAAATCATGAATATCGCCGTCATTTGGGCCACGCCAAAGTACTGCAAACAGATTTGGTGCATATGCTGCATGATTATGTGGAGAATGAAGAGTATGCAGATGCGCTTGTACGTTTGCTGGTCATCTTAACAAACCCAACGTTGTTATTGTATCGCGATGGACCACCCAAAGATTTTCATAGTCGAAAAGTTTTTATGGAACTAATTGAAATTCTGCAGGGCTATAAGAGTGCATTCACGCAAGCCAAAGTTTGGGTGCCACTCTATGGCATCATAAAAAAAGGATTGGAAATCGTAAGTAGCCAGCTGTTCTGCAGTGCACGAGTATGTGTTGCGTGTGCATATCGGAATGTATGTAAATAAATGGGGGTTGAAGTATTTGCTCGGCGTCAAAAGCGCTAAGGACAGCAAAACTAGTTTTGAAATCAAAGATGAGAAAGCTCGAAAACCAATGAACCGCAAAAAGGCGGTTAAATACGAGTTTTGAAAATGAGATGTTGCTAACCGATGCGACACTAAAGTTTAAGTGCATTGACTAGTTGTATATTTTTTGTATGTACATATACACACATACGTATGTACGGCATAGCTTTCCTGCGCTTTTTGCTCATTGCATCATTTTTAAAGCTTAAATAAGAATAGAATTGTTAAATAAACGCAGCGTTAGCAACTGAGGCTTTCAGCTGGCTGGTGAAAAATTCCTATTTATATATATATGTATGTGTCGTAGAAGATCAGAGTCCTTCAGAAATTTATAGATTTTGAAAATGTTGGAATCGGAAGGGTTAACTAGTAGCGATAGTGCATCATGACCGTCAAAGTTCTGATGTCTTTGTCTATCTAGTCCAGCGCAAAAGGCTAATAAGAGCAGCATACTGACTGGAGTATTACAAAATCGACACAGACTTGGTTGCCTCCCTTGTAGTAGATATGCATTAGTGATTACACTGTGACCAATGCCTAGGCGAGTCTATGGCGTTAGTAGTAGTTAGATGGGAGGGATGATAGATAAGTTGGTTTTATCACGATAAGGATTAATCCTGAAGTAGTAATGGCTATAGTGAAATCAGTCAGCTACTAGTTGGGTTTGCCTATGCTGCTCTATAAGTGGGTAAAACATCATTTTTACATATACCAGGTGTATAAGCTTAAATCCGCTGATTGCTCGTAGATGGCGTTAGTGAGCATATCAAGTTACCATAGAAATGCCATATTTTTTTTTGCATGGGTTCGACACCTGTTTACATCAATCACTGCACATCATCAGTGATTTCATACAGCAACACACTTTTTTCCTTGCGTAATCATGTCTAATTTTCTGCCAAAAAAAGAGCATATGCGGAAAACTCTACTTTTTTGCTTTAATTCGAAGAAATCGGCTGCCGAATCGCATCGAATGCTTGTGGAGGCCTATGGTGACAGTGCATTATCGGAAACAACTTGCAGAGACTGGTTTCGTCGGTTCAAAGACGGCCATTTTGACTTGAGTGACAAGAAGCGTGAAAATCGGCCCAGAAAAGTTGAGGACCATGAATTGCAGGCTCTTTTGGATGAGGACGATACCCAATGGCAAAAAATGCTTGCCGAGCAGTTAGGTGTCACTCAACCAGCCATTTCCATGCGTTTACGTGCCATGGGAAAGGTCCAAAAAGTCGGAAAATGGGTACCCCATGAATTGAACAATAGACAGATGGAGCGACGCCAAAACACATGCGAAATCTTGCTGGCTAGGCATAAAAGAAAGTCGTTCATGCATCTTCTGGTGACTAGCGATGAAAAGTGGATATACTTTGAGAATCCTAAACGAAAAAAATCATGGGTCGATCCCGGCCAACCATCAACTTCTTCATCAAGACCTAATCGCTTTGGACGCAAGACGATGCTGTCCGTTTGGTGGGATCAGCAGGGTGTCGTTTACTATGAGCTGTTGAAACCTGGTGAAACTGTTAATTCTCATCGCTACCACCAACAACTCATCAAATTGCGCCGTGCTTTACGTGAAAAAAGGCCTCGTTATGAACAAAGACATGAGAAGCTGATTTTCCTCCACGACAACGCCCCATCGCACACGTCAAGAATGGTCCAAAACTACTTGGAGACAATCAATTGGGAGGTGCTACCTCATCCCGCTTATTCACCAGACCTGGCCCCTTCGGACTATCATCTGTTTTCATCGATGGGTCACGCGCTCGCCGAACAGCACTTCGATTTGTACGAAGACGTCCGGAAATGGCTTGACGAGTGGTTCGCCTCGAAAGATGAAGAATTCTTTTGGCGTGGTATACACAAATTGCCCGAGAGATGGGAAAAATGTATAGCTAGCGAGGGCAAATACTTTGAATAAATTATTTTTTTGCTTTCTATAAAAAAAAATGGGTTTTTTTTACTAAAAAACAGCGGATTTAAGCTTATACACCTGGTAAGATTTGATGTGATAGTAGGAGTAATGCTCATATCCTTGGCAATAGTAACAGCGATTGTATTGCCGTTGATGCATGAATGCCCTGGTACCCACATGATTCTGATTTTATGAGGGTGAAAAATCAGAATATATCTTATGGTTCCAATAATGTGATTGGAGTTATTATAGTTTTTTATGACCTGAAAACAGGACATGCTGTCTGTGCATATGATGTAGATATTTCCCCTTGGATTTTGACGAATACTGCATGGCGTAGAGAACTGCTGTTGCTGCAGCGGTGAAAATTGAGCAAAACAGAAGTAGTAGTCCATACGATATAGCCTCTCCATTCTCTTTCACGACAGCAAAGGAAGTGTAATTCGCTTTGGAACCATCGGTGAAGATTAGCGTTTCCACGACAGTCGGTTCTACGTTACCGAAACGACCCGGATTTACATCCGGCCAAGGACTGTCACTCCAACAGCATTCACCGTATGTAAGTATGGGGAATGTTTATGCTGCTACAACAACAACATTAGCGTTTCCACGACAGTCGGTTTTACGTTACCGAAACGACGGTCACTCCAGCAACATTCTCCGTATATAAGTATGGGGAATGTTTATGCTGCTACAACAACAACATTAGCTGCCAACTAGAGCTTACCAGGCGAGATGAAATTTCTAAAAAATGTGCGCAATACTCTGCCGTTGTCGTATTTGATTTTTGCATGTAACTTAAGTCGTTTATAAAGATGATTTTTTCAGCACCCATGGCGGGTGATGGCCATGTCTCCTCGATAATAATCTTAAGGGCAGTCCATTGTCTTTTGCATTTGTAAATTGACGTATGTAGCTATCTTAGGAGTCCGTGTAGGCACAGCTGCCGAGTAAAGCATTAGAAGTGAGAGCGAGTTTAGGATAAAGTTTCCTTATAGTGACCTCCACATATTCGATTATTGATGGTAGACCTGATTCTGCTAAGATGTTTTTTATTGACGAAGTAGGAAATGCACGTAAAGATCGTCGGACAGACGCTAGCAGCTTGAGTTAATTTTTAGCATGTTGGCCATATATTTCTACCCCATAGTTGATAGAGGATAAAAGGAGCGCCTTTGTAACGTTGACCAGCAATTCAGTAATACACTCAAATTGCTTTGCCAGTAAATCGACGATGCATGCAGCTAAAATTTTGCTGTATAGGGTTTTTCAGTAAGAGCGCTTCAACTTTTGAACTTTTTTGAATAAAACACAAACGGTTTGACTTTTTTAACTAATTTTTTTTTTATTATCGAGTTTGAACATACATTTAAGCATGAAATTCGATTTGTTTTGCATGACCACCGCGTGCACGTTTTACGAAGTCCAATCGTTGAACCCAATTTTCGACCACTCTTTTGCATAAATCGCGTTCAATATTGGCTCTGAGCTCACAAATCGTCGCCGGCTTGTTACTGTAGACCAATGACTTCACATAACCCCAAAACGGGACGGCTTGTTAAATGGAGCGTAAAATGGCCGTAATGCTCTTAAAGTAGCAGCAACAGAACGATTATTTTCATACAAAATTTGCACGATTTGCAATCGTTGCTCAAGTGTGTAGCGTTCCATGATGAAATGTATACTAATGAAGTTTACAAATGACAAGCGAAAAATAAAAAATATTGCGTCGTTCGCCCTCCCTATTGGAAAAAAGTTGAAGCGCACCTATTGAAAAACCCTATATTATCATCATCAACAAATTCAAAAATGTTAAATCCATAAACATACCGTTTCAAGCTCTGCAAGCTACACTAAATTTCCTAAATACTGCACGCAAATTATCGTGAAAAGCTCATCCACGAGCATTTACGGCCTACACCTGCAGGCCAGCATTTACCGCACAATTACTTAAGCACACAAATGAAAAGAAAAGAAATAAATTCAAACATAATGCATAAAAAAAGAATAATAAAAATGCGTTTTAACTTCGTTTTTAAATAAACAACCGAATAAAAACCCAAAGACTTGGAATACAAATCATTAGCTTTTATTGCTAACAAAAACCGGCAAGATGCGGGGGGGAAACATTTTGCAAAATAAAAATTACACGAATAAGTAGCGGCGCTTGCAAACAAAGGCAAAAATGAGGAAACTAAGAAAAAAAAATGGAATGGCCAACACAGTTGAGACCTTGCGGACGCGCGTTAAAAATGAGGGATAAAAGGAGCACAGCTTTTCGCTTTCAGTCGTCTTTGTGCAAGACCTGGCATGGCAAAAGTTTTTGCCTTCAACTTTGTACGCTTTCAACCAGCCAACCGACCAGAGATTCATTAGAATTAAGAAAAGAATTTTTCGCACACCGATTTGAATGGGTTCCTTTTCTTGTTGTTGTTGCTGTTGAAAGGAATAGGGGGAAACAAAATGTAAAAAGGCGCGAAATTCAACATGGAAAAAAATGTGAGTAAATCTAGGGGGTATACAGAAAAAAATAGCTGGCAGACTTTAGCCAACAAATTAAGCAAATGAAAGAGGTAAACTAGCAAGCGCAAAGCTGGGAGCGAGAAATTAAAAAAAAAAAACAAAGCACAAAAGAAAACAAGCGCGCGAAAGTGCATACAGAAAAACAAAAAACTCACAATCAAAACTATATCTACGCAAACTTCGTTATCTTATCGTTGAGCAACAAATGCACTATGCTCCCAAACTGAAAAAAGATGAGCTGGCTGGCTGGTGCGTCTGCATCTCACTCAAATTAGTTATATACTTACTTTCCATTTATTTACTGCGCTGCTCTGTGGTAAAAACTAAAGAGAAAAAAAATTTGTGAATGCAGCAGCAAAAGTTAAGCTGTGCAATCTAATTTATGGACTTAATAGAACTCTGGAATTTTCGGTGCCCCCACAGACCCATTCGTGCGCTGCTTATGCACAACGTCATTTTCCAGGATGGCCGCCAACGCTTGACATTAAGTCAAGGATTACTAAATAGTTTTATAGCCGACAGTCCGCGCATTAGCAAATGTAAGCGAATTAATGCGCTAGAAAAAGTCGAGAGATACAAGAAAAGAAAAAAAACCAAAAAAAAAAAAAAAACAAAAACCATGAAAGCAGGCATCTGCAATGAATAAGTTTTAAGTTTTTAATGATTTTTATGTGCTTCCTTTTATTTTAGCATTTTGTTGAATAGCAATATTGTGCTCGGTTTTGTTTTTTTTTTTTTTGAATGCATAGATGCATAGAAAAAATGGCCATTTGATGTCATTAAAAGGATTAATTAAAGAGTCGACCACGTACAGTTCGCCCGGCGTCTGATGCGCAGCACGATCTGACGGGTATCACTTCATAGAGTACACCAGCATGCAGTGACCCATTACTCCGCTGACTGCGCACAGCTTAAAAGTTGGCATTTTAATTTTTCTATTTTTTTATATTCACTCCTCTTTGCTGCTACTAACTTAACATTGTTATTTTTTTTTTTTTGCGTACCGTTCGAATACTTTGAATTGCGTTAACTGCCCTTGTGCTAAATACCGCGGATGGGGGGTGGTGAATGCCCCCTTATAGTCGCATCAACGTTTTGTTTTTGGTTTTTTCTGCCAGCCTGACGTTTTAATTGCATTCTGTGTGTAAAAATCACGGCCAACGACATCACTTGATAACGATGGCTGATAAAAAGTTAAAATTGCCACAGGATAAATTAGAAATGCGATTTTTATGCGCTCCAGCTGCACTAAAACTTCTGCTAGTGGGCAGGCGGACAGTCGGGCGCATTGGTATTGAATGTGGCGCAGATATGGCAAAGTGTGGGCATAAAATGTTATCGCAGTTGGAATTGTGTTGATGTGCTGGCACTTAACAGTGCGTTATACATACATATATATGTATGTATGTTTGTATTTGTAAATTAATATATAAATTTTCAAAAAAAAAAAAAATGTTTTTAGATATGAATGCCATCTCGATTGTGCGGTGCGTATTGACAGAGTCTAAGTTTTTAACTCAAAAACTGCCACTAATTGTTGAAAATATTTCAAATAAATGCAGTGGCCATCACTTTTGTAGTTGGCGTGTTTTTTTTGTTGTTTTTTACAAACATATCCGCTCGTTAGAGCTGTAAAAGCGTGAAATCATTTCCATTTCCAAATCACTAATTAAGAATTATTATCACTTCATTTTTTTTGCTCATGCGGGAATGAGTTTTATTATATTTTAAATATGAATTAACACGTCAGCGTATCGAATGCGATAATGAAAAGTAAAGAGTGTTAAAAAAAATGTTTAAGGCTGCATGGGCGGGCAAACAGATGAATGCGCCACTTCTCTGGCAACTCGCTGTTAATGAGTTACTAAAGAAATTTGAAGGTACGGCATCGAAACTAGTACTATATATGCAGATGACATAGCCATAGTAGTGACAGGCAACACCGTGAGTGACATAATAAATAATACACTCGCAGCAGTGCACCAATGGCCGGCCTAAGGGTAAATGCTGATAAAACGGATATGATACTTTTTAGTAGAAGGTACAAGATCCCCTATTGGCAACTCCGAAGGTAAACGAAACTAACTCTTAAAAACCACACAAAGTACCTTGGAGTAATTCTGGATAGTAAACTATCATGGAAGCACAATATATTAGAGAGGAAGAAAAAGGCCAGTAACGCATGCACAAAGATGCTGGGAGTTACATGGGATCTATCTCCTGCTATAATGTATTGGTGCTACTCAGCTATAGTAAAGACAATATTACTATAGGGTCGCCGTAGCCGAATGGGTTGGTGCGTGGCTTCCATTCGGAATTCACAGATAGAACGTTGGTTCGAATCTCGGTGAAACCAAAATTAATAAAAACATTTTTCTAATAGCGGTCGCCCTTCGGCAGGCAATGGCAAACCTCCGAGTGTACTTCTGCCATGAAAAAGCTCCTCATAACAATATCTGCCGTTCGGAGTCGGCTTGAAACTGTAGGTCCCTCCATTTGTGGAACAACATCAAGACGCACACCACAAATAGGAGGAGGAGCTCGGCCAAACACCAAAAAAGGGTGTACGCGCCAATTATATATATATACTATACGGTGCTATATATATACTATACGGTGCTATGGTGTAAGAAAACTCTGAAAGCTGTTTTAAAAGTGTGTTAGGATTTTGCAGTGGCGAAAATACGGCAATCGTTGGAGCAACGTTACTCGATCAAATTTTGCGTAAAGCTAAACAAAACTAGTACCGAAACCATTGGGCTACTCAAGGAGGCTTACGGGGTCCAATCTCTGTCCAGTGCCCAGGTAAAACGGTGGCACAAGTCGTTCTAGGAAGGCCGGGAGGACGTCGAAGACGAACAGCGATCTGGAAGGCCTTCGACGACGCCTTCCTCTGCACCTCTGCATTGGCCAAGATGGGGGTTCCCGTGCTTCCCCACCCTCCCTACAGCCCAGACCTGTCTCCGCCGGACTTCTTCTTGTTCCCGCGCCTGAAAAGAAAGCTGAAGGGGAGGCGTTTCGACTCCATCGAGGCGATCCAAAAAAGTGTGACAGTTTAAAAAATGTTTCCTGCAGTGGAAGGACCGCTACCAGTGGTGTATTGACGCTCAAGGGTTCTATTTTGAAGAATATTAGTTGTATAAGCCAAAAGGTTTAATAAAACTGTTTAAAAAAAATAAGTCTCATTACTTTTCAATTAAACAACATTCTTTTTTTATTTTAATCATTTAAAATGGCGGATGTACACTCAATTCTTCCCGGAAGGTCGCAGCGGGGCTTCTCAATCCGCGGGCATTGTAGCATCGGCGTCAGTGACCTGAATACAAAAAACCAAACATTTTTTTGTTTATTAATGTCATAATTTCCATATGAATTAAACAAAAATGGGGAAAAAACCGCGGAATAAAATGCTTGAAAAAACGAATCTTGGGCCGAACTTTCCTACTATTTTTGCTTCGAAAAAAATTTTTTTTTGGAAAATTTTCGAAAACTTGTATTCACATAGAAAGCAATATTATAAAAATCTAAAATTTTTTTGACATAATATTAAAGGATTATATTAACATTTTTTGAAAAAAAAAAAATAAAAATTATTCGAAATTTTACAGGTATCTGTCCCCTTAATGAATAAAAAAATAATTTTTGAAAAAACATAAAATTCGCGATACTTTTTGAACATACCTCGTATATGGTAAGCAACAAGCTGCATTGAGGCTCAGTCAAGTCAGCATTGAGGCTCTGGGAGCTCGCCCTCCTAAAAACATTCAATAAAGGTCATTCGACTATATTAGAAATTATTTCGACTATTCCAACTACTACAGATTTCTGTGGTCGTGTAAATCTTAATTTTAATAAACTCTAAACAGTGCTATGAAGGGTTTTACTCTGAAAGGCTGGGCATCAGTTCATCCTTTTGCTTCCCTGATCACTAAAGTGCCTTTCAGGCAAAAGTTATCGGGCTTATTGATCTATGAAAAAAGAGATCCCTAACTACAGGTTGGGCCATATAGCGTTTGCTTTTTGAACCACCTATTTTTTTGAGAATGGTAACACAAATGACATGTCAAATGTGTTCATAATTTACTTAAAGGTTTGACATTTAGGAAATGGGACGCTATACGCTTGAGCAAAATTGGGAAATATTGAAAACCTATTTCCAAAGTGGTGAGTCTTCTTCTTCTTTTCTGATTTTCACATCGGTGGCTACGTCAATAAGCAAAATTGTCGGATTTGGGGCTCAGAAAATCCACACGTTACTGTAGAGAAGCAAATGCATCCACAACCAGTCACTGTTTGGTGCGGTTTTTGGTTTGGCGGTATCATCGGGCCATTTTTTTCGAAAATGAGCGAGAAGCCGTGGTTACAGTAAATGGCGAGCGTTAACGTGACATGCTCAACGAGTTGTTTCCAAAAATTGAAGAGGATGACATGGACGACATTTGGTTTCAACAGGACGGTGCAACTTGTCACACTGCCAAAGTTACACTCGAACTATTGGCTACCGTTTTTGGATTCCGATATCCATTGGCCGCCTCGGAGCTGTGATTTAAGCCCGTTGGACTATTTTTTGTTGGGAGCCGTTAAGGACAAATGCTATGCGAATCATCCAGAGACGATTGATGCTTTAAAACACGAAATCGAAGTTGCCATTCATGAAATTGGAGCCCAAACAATCGAAAAATTGGGTTGATCGAATGTCCTACTGTAAAGCCAGTCGTGGCAGTCATTTGAACTATATTATTTTTCATTCATAAATCACAATGTTCAATCTTCAAAATAAAAAATAAAGTTTGAAAAAATATTGATTAGTTTTTTTTTATAGCCGATTCAAAAAGCAAATTACATGGCCCACCCTATACGAGCGAAGCATATGTCTACTAGGATAGTCAGGCAATTGTTAGAAGAATCGCGCAGGCCACTTCCAAGTGAATGGCAATCAGTAACTTTCCCCAATTGCGAGGACTTCTACATATGGAACCATCCTCCATAGATTCTGCGGAAGACTTTTGGACCTTTGCACGTTGGCGATGGCGCGTATCGCAGACGATGGAACGATGAGCTGTATGAGCTATACGACGTCATAGACCTCGCGCAGCGAATAAAAATCCAGCGGCTACGTTGGCTGAGTCATGTCGTCCGTATGGATCGATTCAGATCGCCGAAAATTCAAAGGCAACTGTACCAATTTTGTTCCTCAAAGCACATACACACATACATACTAACATATACCTGTCATACTTATATTTTTAAAATCCTGCTCTATTTTTTACAATCACCAAAATTACTTTCCAAGTGTGTGCACTGAATAATAAATGAAACGAAATTTCACCACCCAATCCAAACTCATCTACACCCGAATGTCTACCTATACACACACTCACACATACACACCGTAAATCAACTCATTTGTGGCCATAATAATTTACAAACTTTTCACATCGAAAATGAGAACTTTTGTCGCTTTGAATGCTAAATCGTTTACAGCTCAAAGTAAGTGGAAAGAACACAAACATTTAGGCGCTCAGATATGACGTACATACACACGTATGCTTATATGTGTGCACGAGCATAGTAGGCTCTAAAACTTATTAACAACCGCAAGCTGCAAAAACAAATTTAATTAAAAAAAAAAAATTAAATCTCTACGCATTCACAAATAAACGTAGAAATGCCGTCCTTATACACGACTACAAAAGCGTCACACCACCTACGCAGATTTAAACCACAAATCCCTGCTCTATGCGCAGATTAAATTAAGCATAGCAAAGAAAAAAATACCAAAATCAACAAAGGCTGAATTCACACAATGTGGCAGTAAGCAGACAGGAATATTACACGGCGTTTTTTTTCTAGATAAGTGCTAAAGTCACCCAGCTGATTTTGGCTATTTGGCCTTTTCACAAAAAAGAAGCGATAAATGGTTGACGCCACAGCTGCTTCACTCGTAGTTTGATTCAGAGAGCTTTCGCTTTTGGGAAGTGTTTGAAAACATAATAGCAAAACAAAGAAAAAAAGAAGAGAAGCAGTGAATTCCAATTTGTCGTCCAAAGTGGCAGTGCAGCCGCAGCAGTAGCAGAACTGTAGTCAGAAACCAGTTGCTATTCATAGCGCAGCGCCATGGCAACAGACTTTTATAATGAAGGAGTCACAAATAAGCATTTGGCGGGTGCTAAATTCACAGTAGAAGATGTGCTCAAGCGTACTCATATTTATTAAATCTTATCTATCAGTAATCATTTCATCCATGACTTCCGTTGTCAAGTTTATGCGTTCGATGCTGTAATTATAGCAAGAGGAAAATTTGAGAATACCTTTTCGATACATTGCAAAAACTTCTGAAACTGACAAAGACCTGGGGAGGGTCTCAATGTAAACCCCGACCTAAACAGCCATTATCCCCTTCATCCCTAGAAAACTCATATTATCAGGTATGAGCAACATGACTCTAAACGGAGACGAAGACGACATAGCGCGGTGAAATACCCAAAGTCTAGCAGGTTAAACTCCTACATATCCAGAATCGACCCCGATGTTCTCAATATATCATACATACGTCCGGGGTGTGAAGGTACACCGCACGATACTAACCTCCTATTCACATGCCCTCTTAAACGCTCTCACCTAACACCCTTCTTCCTATGGACCCAACCTGTCGAAACAGCACGTTTCCTGGGCCTACCGTTAGATGAGTTAGAAGATCAATGACGATCCGTGAATACACCACACTTGCATTCCCTAGTGAAGTGCTACAACAACAACAACCCAGGTCCGAGAATGGGTTCTACTCTACCGAAACGACTCAGATTTATACTCGGCCAAGGACTGTCACTGCCACAACAACCTAGGCTTGTTCTTGGACGCCAAGCTAAAATAAGAAAAATTCATTAATGCGATCCCATTTAAAACAACCAACGGACAATGGTGTGTCTGGTGGAAAAATTCTGAAACTGTACCCCGAATATCTTGAGATTGATGAATATCATGATAATCCAAAGACCACAGGTCTTTGTTTTTGTTTTTCAGAAGATGTTAAAGTCGAAAATGCCAGAAACATTATCAAAGGCATGTGTCACACCAGTGGCATGTGGCACTAACACTATAACATTGCTCCTTCTCGGCTGATTCCACCCTGGGACTGCTAAAAGTATTTCATCAAGGTGGAGCCACATTTGTGCTGTTTAGACACCCCAGGTACCTGCTTCTAGGTTTCATTCCGACTTGCCTATAGGGGCTATACACTATCAATAGCCTCCTCAATACCCCTCTATTACCACTTTATGACCAATGAATAGATGCATCGGAAAGTTGCATTATTGCTGCTCGATATCGATTTGTCATCTGTTTGGGTTCGTCTTGATGCTTATCTCAGGCGCTCGTGCTAGTCTTGCGAGCTGCTCTGTCGATAGCGCTGGAAGACGTGCAAAGTCGCGAGATCTTTCTCTAGGTCAGGGGCACTCGAGGGAACTTCTGAGGCTAGCAAATCCGCAGCTCTGGAATTTGGTATCCATGCGGTGTGACTTGGGATTGCTTCAAGTCTTTTCTGCAGAAGCTATCTGGTGGATGAGGTAGAATCATCTGAGCATCTTCTGCTTTGTTGTACTGCTTTCGTCGGGCTAAGATTCAGACATCTAGGCTCCCACTTTTTTGCTACAACTGCAGTTTTAATATCACAAACTTGATGAATTTCACCAATAGCGTAAAGCCCTTCATACAAATGTATATAATTAGCTACCATTGGTCGTCATGCAATCCAAAGAAATATGAAAACTTTTAGCTTGCAGCTCCAGCCAGACAAATTCCCTAAAGGGGGTAGTATGGTATTTTTTTTTTTTTTCATTTTTTTTTTTTTTTTTTTTTTTTTTAAATTATTCTATAACATCTTAAGATTATTGTGTGAAAGTTTGAAGTGCATTAAAGTAAAATTGACAAAGACACAAAGGATTAAGTATCTACCTCTCCAACCGGATTTCACGCTGCCGAAAATCTTTAAACGCGTTTTTCTCACACTTGCCTTTTTTACGGTCGGTGTCCACTGTAGATTCATATCTACTGCACCGATTCTTTTCAAATTTGGTTTTTTTGTTTCTTTACTTTATTCACGAGGTAATGACGTCGAGTTTTTTTTTTTTAAATTTTGTCATATTTTAAAACAACAAAGTTTTCAAGTTTTTTTTTATGAAAAATCGGTGTTTTGACTTCAAAGCGCTTTAAAAAATTTAAAAAAAAAAAAAAAAAAATTCGACGTTGTTACCTGCGAAACTTTATTAGCTGATGAAATCAATTTGGTTTTTTGATTTTAGTTGATCCAGTAATGAGTTCTGAGGGACACCGCAATAAAACTTTTTTATGAGACGTCCGCGAAGATTCGCTGCCACCAACTCATTTCTTCATAAAAATCAATGAAAATTTCACACAATATTCTTTAAATATGACTTTATAATGAAGTAATTTTAAAATTTTGAATAAATCAACTGTGTCGACAAAAAAAATTTCGAAAAATATGCTTGTTTTACACCGAATTAACCATACTACCCCCTAAAGGTAATATCATAGAGGTAATCAGTTTTGAAAAAAGCGCCTGGTTAAATTAAACAACAAAGCAAAATTGAGTATCCATGCCCTTAAAAGAAAACTGCAGACAGCTTGAAAACGCCCCCATGCATAGGCGCTTCCATTCTATTGTTGTAAAAAGATAACTTCTGCAAAGAGCGGATAGCTATTTTGAGCGATAGTCAACCTCCATTCAAAGCTTCATTATCGGTTGAGTGTAAATCCGCTGCAGCTATTTAGTATAAAGAGACTTAACTCATTAGGCCATTCAATAGCATAAAGCTTATAGAGGTCCTTGGTCAGCAGTGCATATCTGATCATGTGGTATCTGATGCATTGACTGAAGGGACTGCGGACTTGGAACTAATAGGACCTGAACCTATCCTGACGGTGGGACAACACACTTTAGAGGTAAAAGGCTAAGGCTGCAGAATTGAAGTGGGAAGTTACATTCACAAAAAGATTCAAGCATCTTATAAACCTCTTCTAAGGTGTGAGTAATATCGCTGTTGTTATTCAACTTAGTCCTAGTCATTACAAAAAAATGGCGGGTCAGCAACAGCCATACAGGACAATAAAAGGACGTGCTGCCTTTGGCATGCTGAATAAAGTTTGGAGATCGGCGCGCATATCCAGACGTAGGAAGTTAAGAATTTTCGATACCAACTTAAAGTCATAAGCAACGCCGACCCTTGGACAGCAACTAAACCAACACCTATCGATCCCGAGGTACGGCGTCGTAAATGAAATTGGATCGGTCATACGTTGCGTAAACCACAGGAGGATATTATAAGAGCTGCGTTAGACCTGAATCCACAAACAAGCCGTAGGCGCGGAAGACCAGTCAACACTTGGAGACGACGTGTTGAAGCAGAAGCGCAGAAAGCAGGCAATTCCTGGAGACAAACTAAATTTCTATCTTTAATTAAATTATAATCTATTTGTGGATACGCTATGTTCCACCTAGTAACCCCGAGAAAATACGAACTTCTTTAAGAACCAACTGAGCCTGTGAACATTCTTACAGCCTGCGAAGCCATCAGCACGAAATCAAGATATGGTCTATGATGATTCCCGTCGACTCTGATACCTGCCATAAAGACATAATCATACTTGCTTCTCGAATACGATGCCATGTCCAGGAAATGTAGTAAGCATCTCGGAGATGTAGTAAGCCTTACAGCCGAAGGAGAGGTACATAAGCTCAACCTAGCCCCGTACCAGCTTAGGTTTATTGCAAGAACTGGAACTGGATGAGGTATTGTGAAGAGTAGAGCGCACAAAACAGGATTTGATTGAAAAGTAATGAGCCTTATTTTTTTTAAGCAGTTTTATTAAACCTTTTGGCTTATACAACTAATATTCTTTAAAATAGGATCCTTGAGCGTCAATACACCGCTGGTAGCGGTCCTTCCACTGCAGGAAACATTTTTTAAACTCATCCGCCGGAATCGCGTTAAATTCGGCTGTCACAGCTTTTTGGATCGCCTCGATGGAGTCGAAACGCCTCCCCTTCAGCTTTCTTTTCAGGCGCGGGAACAAGAAGAAGTCCGGAGGGGACAGGTCTGGGCTGTAGGGAGGGTTGAACGACTTGTGCCACCGTTTTACCTGGGCACTGGACAGACATTGGTCCCCGTAAGCCTCCTTGAGTAGCCCAATGGTTTCGGTACTTGTTTTGTCTAGCTTTACGCAAAATTTGATCGAGTGACGTTGCTCCAACGATCGCTGCATTTTCGCCACTGCAAAATCCTAACACACTTTTAAAACAGCGTCTCAGCGTCTGCCAACCGAATCGGCTGGTGGGGGAAAATTATCGTTGGACCTTCCCCTTCCACTAGAAACCGGTCCCAGTTCGCTGGCGATAGCGGTGCAGTCAACGTCGCTCCGCGCGGGAAGGCTCATTACTTTTAAATCAAACCCTGTATATCTTAAAGTTTGAGAGTCTACCTCTGCTTCATTCAGTAAGGGTTTTTAAAGATCAGTTTCCATGTTGACACGATTTAAGGCGTGGTAAATTTAGAGGAATCGGATTTTAAATTGAAATAGAACAACGAAATCGCAAATTGATTGGGTAATCTTTATTAATTTTATGTAGATCCATTCATAACATTTCTTTATTAAAGATAGTCCCTTTCAAATGTTGGCCGCAACTGCGTCGTAATTCAGCCATTCATAAACGGTCGGTATCTCGTTTTAACTTTAGTGATGTTAGCTTCCAATCTTTCAATCGAAGCAGGTTTATCCATAAAGTATTTAGACTTTATATACACCCACAGACAAAATTCCAAATGTGTGATATCACACGATCTTGGTGTCTAACGCACTGGTCCGAGACGAGAGATAAATTGCTCACCGAAACGACGACACAGTAAATCCATTGCTTCTGTACGGCACGGGCTCTATGGCAAATAACGCCGTCCCCGTCTTGTTTGGGGAACCAAATGTTGTGGAGATAACGGGCTTCAATTTCCGGTATCAAAAAGTGGTTTATCATGACGCGATAGCTTTCGCCATTCACTGTTACATTGGCGCCAGCCTCGTCTTTGAAGAAATATGGGCCGATGATTCCTCTAGGTCATAGGCACCAGCGGAACCACACCAAACGGTTGTTTTCAATGGATGCAATGGCTGTTCTTGAATGGCGTCAGGTTGCTCTTCAGCCCAAATACGACAATTTTGCTTACTGACGTAGCCGTTAAGCCAAAAATGGATCTCATCGCTGAACAACCGTAAGTTGGCCTGAGCGCGCGATGAACACTTTTCACATTGCGTCGATTTTCGTAATACAATTCTAAGATTTTTAAACGTTGTCATTGAATACTGAAAAAAACTATGTACTTAGTTTGACAGCAGTCTCGCGCGATCTGTTGAAAAACCCCTATTGGAAAAAGTGCTTCCAATCTGATCACCCTTTGTATGGGAAGCACACATTTAGGCCCACAATAGCGGCAAGCGCCTACCTGCATTCCATCACGAAATTGATGGCCTCCTACGCGCCTATATTTCAAAGCGAAAATGTTCAAAGAAATAGAACGCCAAACAAATTTAAAACAAGTAAAAATAGAATAGAAAACGCCCCCCTTCTGCGCTTTACACACCCATACGCCTGCCTTCGAACGATATTGTGAGTATTGGCTCTCAGCTTTTTTGTTGTTGTTGACTCCTTCTTTTTCTGTACATGCTTTTTGTACTTCGCTTTAATTCGCCAAAAGGCTCTGCAACTCTGCAATTTTTGCTTACTTATTTACCAGTATTTTTGCTGCGTACCACCATCCGCTTGCCCCATTCGAAATTACCAAGTGTAGAATGTTGTTTTTTTTATTTTTGCGGTGGCCACTTGCTGCATTCAACGCACTTCAAAAGTCTGTTGCTCCTCTTGCAGCTGCGTTATTGGATGGCTGTTTATTTTGTCCAAGCCACTCACAGGCTTCTGGCTCCTTTGGCTGCTTTCGTTGGACGAAAAGAAAGCATTAAATTCTTACATATTTACTGGGGCATGCAAATATTAATAATTTTCAAAGAAATTGAGAGAAATTAAGTAGCGCGAATTTCGCAAAATTAAATATAGATTTGCATGTGGCACACACTGAATGTAGCCACTTAACGAAATAGTGAAAGTGAGAAGACCTTGGCACTCGTTTTTCGAGTGGGCATTCAAATTATGAATGCTTGGCTAATGCGATAAAGTGGGGCACTTCAATTGGATTTCGCAACAAAAAGTTTAATTGAAATTCTTTAAGATTCATGCGCCTACACTGCTACCTAAAAGCATCTTGGACATATAAAGTTTTTGTGTGCCTCCACTCCAACCTATAAAAGTTTTTAAAAAACTTATTTAAATTTACTCTTCACATCTCCCCACTTTTGTTTTCTATGCGTACATAGAAGGCTGCAATAAATATTTTTAAACTCCTTTTTGTTTAGCCTCTGCTGCCAATTTACACGCTGACCTCCAATCTATAAATTCATTTGGAGCCGATTGCCGTGACAGTCATATCACTCCAGGGAGCAATACAAAGGGATTTTCCACTTTTCCATTCTGCATGCTGTTATCTTTCATTTGGGTCTGTTTTGAGTTTACCACTTTTTTCTTCTTAATTTTGGTTTCTTTCTTATTTTTTGACCTCCCAATGTTGTATCGCTGCGTGTTTCGTTCTTCCTTTTCCAGCTGCCTTATCGCATTGTGACATCCGCTTCGGCCTTAGTGTTGCTTTTGTCTGGCGGTAAGTTTTTTTTTATATATGCCAGTAGGAAAGTGGGAAGAAAATATTTACTATTTTAAATTTGATTTTGAACTACAGAAACTCGGTAAAACAGGCATGTTTTAAAGGTTTCTTTTTGCGCTACATTTAGTGGTAGTTTATTCACATTTAGTGGTATTTAGAGAATATGAAAAAAGCTAGGTTAGGTTAGGTTGGTATGGTTGCCCAAGGAATGAGCACACTTGGACGAAGAAAAATGGATTCGTCTTTTGTGATAGCATTATGAAGGAGGTGAGGTGAAAGAGAAAGACCGATGGGATGCAGGGAGAGAGCGGGGAGAGGTAGTGCTGGGATGGTTAGGAGCGTGTGGATTTACGAACGATGACTTTGCTGCGTTTGCGTCAAACGCTTTGTGCTGCTGATGAAATCCATCAGGTTTTTAATGTCAGCGCCAGCTATATCAGCAAGCGTGGCAAAGAAGTAAGAGGCAAGATGCCTGGATCTTAACCCCGCCAGAGCAGGGCAGCTAAGGAGAAGGTGCTGAGATGATTCCACCTCATCCTCTATACATCCAGCGCAAAAAAGACTCGAGGTGATTCCAAGTCTCACAGCATGCATTCCTCGCGCATAGTGACCTGTAAGAAAACCCACGAGATTCGAGAGCTGATATTTTGTCAA
The DNA here is from genome assembly GCF_027943255.1 of Anastrepha obliqua. Classification (NCBI taxonomy): domain Eukaryota; kingdom Metazoa; phylum Arthropoda; class Insecta; order Diptera; family Tephritidae; genus Anastrepha; species Anastrepha obliqua. The sequence continues at coordinate 140,809,960 of NC_072892.1, read as the reverse complement.
GCTCGCCCGAGCGCCCCTGGCCCACACGTGGCCAGAAGGATTTTGCGACCTTACAAGTTTGTGTACTTGCCCAACGCTCGTTTAGTTGTTGCGATGCCCGTCTTTCCAGGAGCAGCCCGCAGGTAGTCAGGAGGATTCCAATTCTCTCCCTATGCGGGGAAATCACCTCACATGTCCCTTGTCTGGCCAGCTCATTTGCCTCACAGTTTCCCGCAATGTCGCTGTGACCAGGAACCCAGATGAGGCTTATGTCAAAGAATTCGGACGCAGTCGCAAGTGAGGTCAAGCATTCCTTGACCAGTTTCGTATGCACCGTCACTAACCTAGCTTAGCTGTCGGAGTAAATATTTACTTTCTTGATCGTTAGTACGCATATGAGCAACCAATCAGCTGCCTCCTTGATTGCGGCTACCTCTGACTGGAACACACTGCAGTGGTCCGGTAACGTGAATTTGAGTCTGATGGGGAGCTCCTCGCAAAATACTCCTCCGCCAACCTTTCCTTCTAACTTCGATCAATCGGTGAACAAGTTTGTCCCCATGTGTAAAAAAAAGCTAATTTTGAACAAAAAAAAAACGTATTTTCTTTGTTGGCCCCGGGACTTTTCAGCCCATGTGCTAAGTCACACTTGACGGACAGACGGAGCATTGTAAAAATAGATGAAGTTTAATCGGAACACTTTGTTGCTACTTCAGGTGCCCCCCCCAGGCAGTATCTTAGGTCCACTTCTTTTTGGGCTTATGCCAGCTGATGTCGCATTCCACATTTCACAACCATAAATTAAAGTCGACGTTACATTGGAGTTAAAAATGCGCCGTGAAATGTGTGATGCATTCCAAATTGCTTGCAGAGAGCCAAATGCGGTCACAGCTTTCTTTTTTCGGCTTTTGATATCATCGCTCGAACCTGCCGAGAACGATATAACGCTGCCTAAATATCAAAAAGATTAAACATCTTCGAGATCGATACCATCAATTGAGAAATTCTGCGTACTTATCCCAATTTTCTGATCCGTATACCTATTTGGTCTGTGTTCTCTGTGGCTCTTTTTCGCTCTCACTTAGTGTACGCTGTTATGATTTGGAGACCTTCCCAGCAATTTTCGATAAAAGGAATTGTGCGCCGTTCAAGAAATATTTCTTAAACAGGCATGCCGTTCCCCACGATTTGAGTCCCTTGTTCCATACCATGATTCTCGGTTAATGCTAATTCCGCGCTGTTAGTTCGGCCTTCTACGAACTGGATAAAGAAACAAAACGAACGAACAAACAGTGGGCCCACTTCGCACGCTCGTCACTGTTGACAGTTATGATTTTGTAAGAGTTTGTAAGAGTCTTCGTTTATTTAGGAACCAGCATTAACACTGATTACAATGTCAGCCTTGAAATCCAATGCAGAATCTCTCTTGCCAACAAGTGTAACTTTGGACTAAGTAGACAATTGAGCAGTAAAGTCCTCTCTCGACGAACAAAACTAACACTCTACAATCCTCTCATCATGCCCGTCCTAACGTATGGCGCAGAAGCTTGGACGATGACAACATCCGATGAAGCGACACTTGGAGTGCTTGAAAGAAAGCTTATGTGGAAGATTTTTGTACCTTTGCACGCTGGCGACGGCGAGTATCGTAGGCAATGGATCAATGAGTTGTATGAGCTTTACGAGCACATAGACATAGCGCAGCGAATAAAGATCCAGTGGCTTCGTTGGTCATGTCGTCCGAATGGATACAAACGCTCGGGCTCTGAAAGTATTCGATGCGGTACCAGCTGGTCGTAACCGAGTAAGAGGAAGGACTCCTTTGCGTTGGAAGATCAGGTGTGTCCAACTGGCGCCGGTTAGCATGAGAAAGAAACGACTGACGCACTTTGTTAAACTCGGTCAAAATCGCGTATGTGGTTATCGCGCCAATGAACAAGAAGAAGAAGAATATCAATTACTCGACAATCTCCAGAAAATAGAAGGGCAGTCCTTTCACTTTCATTTATTTTTAATGTTGTTAGTGGCATCGTCGAATGTCCAATTCTACTTGAGTGGATAAACTGTAATGTTCCATTACTTGCATTCTTTGTTGGACTTTTGCCAGCCGATCACTGCTGGGCGCCCGCTCTTAAAAAAACATGTTCTATCATTTTAGTGTCATTGCAATTACATTAAAGATTGAGCGATGACACTAAAGCTCCGGAGGCGCTTCGAAAATAGCTCCTTTTGCGGTGTATGTCAACTCACAACAGAATCATTTGAAACAAAAAAATCAAAATGAATTTTTTAAAGAAGTAAATTTTTGGGAACACTTGGCAGCCAAAAAACCGATTTTTTACGGGTCAAAAAAGAAAATTTTCCACTGGCCATCCAAGTTTGACATGGGCAACCTCTGCGTCGACTTCCTTGCTAATTCCATTGAAAATCCATTTTGGCAACTTTATCGTCTTCTCTACTGGGAGTAGGTCCAATCCAATTCCATTTTCGTCTTTTTCGTGGAGATTGTTCTCGGCTAAATGCTGCGACACATATAAGTAATTCTGAGACATTTGTTCACAAACGTTTGAAGACGTCGCCTTATGTGGTCAGACACAAGCCCGGTCTCCGAACCACATAAGAGGCCCGAGTTATGGTGAATATGGATTTCAAAATTGAGAAATTGCAGAAAAAATGCTTTAAAGACGCGCAGGTATAGAAACCCGACCTGGAGCAAAGGACGCTTAAACACTCATAACTTCGTCAATTTAGCTCGCAACAACTTGAAATGTTGACACAATAATCTCAAGAATATGATGTTTTCATTAAAAAATGTAGAAAAAGTTTAAGTATCTTAGTCGTTCCGCCTTAAATTCATGGTGGCGCAAAATTATACATCCAATATTGCTTTTGAAGAACTTTTACTAAATGAATAAAAAAACAGTTTTAAACGATAGAAATCTTTGGTTTGACCCTTACGCGCAGCTTTCATTGTCTGTTTGTCCACTGCAGCTGTTCAATTCAGAAGTGGCAAATATGATTGTCGTACGAAGCCATTTGAAATAATTGTACCATAAATCTTCCGATTGGGTGATTAATTTTACGCCAACTTGTATATTGTTTAGCGGATTGTTTGTTTCACTCTGAATTTAATTGAAAGCTTGCTATACTCGATGATCCAACTTGCCTAATCAGTAGCTAAATTTTTGTTCGACGTCATTCTTGTTCTCTATGTACTCCAGTTCCGAGAGGGTTGTCCACGTATTTTATTACGAAATTTTAACTTCATTACTTTAACTGTACTCCTAGTCTACAGTCTGAAATAACAGTAATACATTAGTAGCATAGATAACAAGAATCTGAATCCGAGTTGGTAAACGTCTTCTAGTAGGTGTATGGGCGACGTGATGTATAGGTGTGAGAAAAAGCTCACTCCTATGGGTGTGCGTATCATTGACCGCTTTGGAAGGCATTTCACTTTCTGAGCTAAAGCAATCGCCATAACTAACAAATACGTTATTAACTTTTTCGCAATTCGAGCTACTTAAATACATACATACATTTGCTTACATTTGTGCTCGAAATAATAGCAGCGTGCCGAGTATTGACTTTTTAAATATTTTTTCACATATAATACATGTTATTACAAACTTTTTTTTTTTAGTTTTTTTTTTTTTTTTAATTTTTTTACTCTTTTAAAATTTTTTTATTATTGAACATTTTTGCGTTAATTTTTAAATTTTATTTTTATTAAAAAAAAAAAATTTTTAATTTTTTTATTTTTCCATACAAGTTCGTCCTACGACAAAAACTATAACAAATTTCAATATTTTATTTTATTTTTATTTTATGCGTTAATTTTTAAATTTTATTTTTATTAAAAAAAAAAAATTTTTAATTTTTTTATTTTTCCATACAAGTTCGTCCTACGACAAAAACTATAACAAATTTCAATATTTTATTTTATTTTTATTAGACAAACCATTTAATTTTTTTTTATTTTTTTATTTTTATTTTTTATAAGTTTTTTTTATATAAATATAGTTCGTCCTGCGACAAAAACTATACAACTCAAAAGATCAAATTTTGTCAACATTTTGAAAAATTCTAAATAATTCTCAACAAATTTCAAAATTTTTATTAATTATTTAAAATTTTTTTATTTTATTTTTATTAAAAAAAAATTTATTATAATTATTAAATACAAAAACTATATAACTCAAAATGTCAAATTTTGAAAAATTCAATAAAATTACGCAATTTTTTTATTTATTTTACATTTTTCTATTTTATTTTTATTAAAAGAATTGTGATTATTTTTTTTTTGTTTTCAACTTCACAGCAAATGTCTGCTCGATACTTCCTCATCTTCGTCCTCGCAGTATCTGCACAGGTCGTTTTGAGGAACCCCGAGCCGACGTGCGTGAGTGCCCAAAAGGCAGTGGCCGGTGATAAGAGATATTATATGCCTTAGTTCGTGTTTCGAAAGACCTTTAAGGGTTTTTGTCTGTTTCAGATTGTAGGATGGCCAGATTTGTCTGGTCGTAACGCAAGTAGTTTCCACTCGCCGCCTCCGATCAGCAATGCTATGAAATTCTCGATCGATGAGCATTTTACATGTTGAGAGCGGAATGTGGGTTGTGGGTAAGTTACTAACATTTGATTACGCAGCTCCAACTCTTGCGAGCTCATCAGCTTTGCAGTTACCTTCCAATCCACTGTGACCCGGTATCCAGATAACTTGGACAGAATTCTGAACACTTATCTCGTTAAGAGATAAGAGATAGGATCGAACCACATCTGAGTGGGTATAAGAGGAGCTGAGTGCTCGAACGGCCGCTTGACTGTCGGTGAAAAAGCGGATATCCTCTAGTGATATTCTATTTTCTAAGAGAGTTTTCGCAGCATACCAGATAGCGCATACTTCCGCTTGGAATACGCTACAGTAGTCGGGTAATCTAAATGATAGATTGATGTGAGGGGAATTGGAAAAGATTCCAAATCCCACTTTACCGTCTTGTTTTAAACCATCTGTATATATAATCAGAGGGCCATCGATTTCGGTAAGATTTGTCTTCCATTCTTTCCTAGTTGGGAGTGAACAGGAGAATAGCAAGGGTGGTGATGGAAGACTTACATGATAGTCTATGTCGGAAGAGATAACAGTGTTCCTGTTCAGTATGGCCGAATGGTCAAGATTTTTATTCCATTTCGATATAGCATCCATGCGTGTCGTTGCTTTCGCTGCAATTGCTTTGCCAGTTTTGTTTTTACAAATATAGTTCATCGCACGACAAAAACTATAAAACTCAAAATTTAGAACTTTGCAGAAAATTTTTAAAAATTTTATCAACATTTTTTTAATTATTTTAAATTTAATTTAATTTTATTTTTATTAAAAAAATAATTATATTTGATATATGTACTCAAAATTTTAAACGTATTTACAATTTTTTTATTTTATTTTTATTAAAAGAATTTTGTATTTTTTTTTTCTTTTTTTTTAAGTTTTGTTTTACAAATATATATCGTCGTACGACAAAAACTATATAACTCAAATCTTCAAATTCTTTTATTTTTTAAATATTTTTTTTTTTTTTCAAATATACATACATATGTAGGTCGTCGTACGATAACAAATATATTTAAAAAAATTGAACAAATTGTCATCAAAATTTCAGAATTGTTTTTATTCAGAACTTTTAGAAAAAATTTGGTTATGCAGTTTTATCGCTCATTGAAGTTTGGTATAACAACAAATGCTTGAAATTTATTTTGTCAGAAGAAAATGTTAAACATTTCTTTTGAAAAGTCAACGCGCTTTTTGATCCACTTCAAACTTACATTTGAAACTGCAAACTCAAAACTTTTCTACAAACTGCGATTAAAAAGCTTGAAATTTTTGAAGTTTTTTAAATTTTGCACTATGTTTGAAACCTTGAACTATAAATTTTGCCTCCAGCGACCTAAAACCACTCTATCGGAAGGCATTACGAGCCTTCCAAGGACGTGATTTAACTGTACCGACCGTTATTGCACAGCCTGATCTTTGTATTCTGCCTATTAATTTAGTGTTGTAATCTCTTCCTAGAGTTTTCTGCCAAACTACTGATCCTTATGATAAAATTGGTGGTGTAACCACCTTATACAGCCATAAAGCCATACAGCTCATATTCTTCCAAGCATACGTTTGCAGGCATACAAAACTATTTCCGCTTTCCTTATCGGCTCTTCAATCTTCAGTTTCTAGCTATGTTTGGAGTCTAAGATTACTCTTAAGAACTTTGCGCTAGATGAAATAGGGAAAGTTTGCCCATTAGTTAGTAATAGGGTAAAATTTTGTATTTGGTAGTAAAAACCATGAGTTCTGTTGGTTCAAGATTCGAGCCCACCTAACGCCCTTTGAATGATCCCATTGATCGTGTTAGGACACAGTCTTGATGCCATTACCACCGCATCATCAGCGTACGCCACCACTTTTACTCCACCTCTATTAAGTTTAATCATTTTTACGGATGGCTCCACGACCCAGCACGGTTCCGGTTCTGGTGACTACGTGAAACTTACTTTGCTCTTGGAATGCACGCATCTGTGTTTCAAGCGAAGTTGCATGTTATTCAAGAAGCAATGAACTTTCCTGTGGAAAACAGATGGAGAGGCAGATCTTTATGTGTCCGCAGCGACGCTCATGACCTGAGACAGCCCTCCAACCACTTCAAGGCTAGTTGAGTCCTATAAATCCAGGCTGAACTATGTCGGCAGACATAACATCCTATTACTAACAAGGATCACGAGACATGTGGGTATCGCGAGTAACGAGATCTCTGACTCTTGCTATGAGGGGTATGTTGTTGTTGTGTTCTAAAGAGCCCACCATTGTTCGAATTACCTCGTGGGGCGCTGTCTCCGTAGATTTGACTTTAAGGTATACAAGAACTCTCCATAGAACTTCTAAGTTGTATATCTACTGCCCACCAAAAAAAAAATCGACCCAATTTTTTTTCTCAATTTTGACTATTCTTCATCAAAATCTCACACTTTTTAATAAGAATTATAAGAAATGGATACGCAGGTTTATAACCCATTAAATTCTAGTGAAACGTAGTACAAGTTTGCAGTTACTGGAAAAGTCCGCAAATTTTTTATAATTTTTTTACTTTGGCGATGTTGCGCATTTTCGTCATATAAAAAAAACGTGGTTTATTCTTTACATGGAGAAAATGCGCATTACCGTCCGGGGAAGAAATTTATCAGAAATCATCATTTTGGGCTACTTAAAACTTGCACTTTATTGTACTAAAATTTAATGAGGTATAAAACAGCGTACTAAAATTTTTTTTAAATACTAAATAAAAATCTTGAAATTTTGTTGATAATTCGCCGAACTTTTATAAATCTTGTACAAAATTTGAAACTCGTATTAATATGCTTTTTATTTTAGCATGAACTATGATTTTATAAAAAAATAATTGAAATTAAATAATAAGTAAATAAAATAACAAAACTTGTCAAAAGGTTCTGATACTAAATCTTTTTCGCGTGCTGTATGATGCCATTTTTTCCATGCACTTTGCTCAACTTACTTCATTTGGTAGTACTTTCGGCTGCCGCACAGCTCATATCTTAGTTCATTTTATAGCTAACAGAAAGCGCAACTTATTTGCGAGCAAAAATCGGACTTCGTATTGTTTTTATTTCGCTTCAATGTATTTTAATTTTCCACTACCCGCCGTCATTTTGGTGCTGAGCGGCTTTGTTGTCCCCTTCGCCTAGGCGGAGGTAAATTGATTTCGACTTTAGATTTATAACGATTGCCTAACTAATGATAGCACATTCGTTCCGCCTGACAACAGCTTAATGGCCTAACAACAACAAAGTAGGCAGCTGCCGCCCATCTCCTTTTATTTTTATTTCTATTTTTTCCTGTGCTTTTGCAAAAACACTTAAAATAAATTTCCATGTTTCTTACTTAATTTTATGTAGCTACTTAATTCATGGGATTTGCATAGAAACCAGACCGCTTTGTCGGACTGCTCATAGAAAAAAAAAACAAATGCACTTCTTGCTAAATTTTAATTCCGCACCTCTGTTTTATTTCGCATTTTATTTGCCATTGTATTTATAAACCATTTTTATTGCTGTTTACTTTTTTCACATTTTCATTTTGATTTTAATTTTCAGGATTGGGCGATACGCAGCGAGGAGCAAAGCTTGATGATTGAACGCGTCCTTGTGCTGATACGAAACGTGCTTCAAGTACCAGCCAACCCGGAGGCGGAATGTCGTGCCGATAACGATGCCAGTCTGCATGACCGAGTTATCTGGGCGCTGCATCAATCGGGCCTCCTGGATTTGGTGTTGTTCGTGGTGTCATCGCCGGATGAGCATCAGTTTCATTTGCACGGCTTAGAGATTTTGTGTCTGCTTTATCGCGAACAAGTGAGTATGCCATGAGGAGGTTAAAATGAAGTTGAAAGATTGTTGCGATGTTGTATGACAGTCACAAAAGGGTAGACGGTGTATGGAGTCGAGCGAAGAGTTTGGCACTAAAGAGTTGCAAATGACAAAAGAAGTTGGTGAGGATTGGGTAAAGCCAGGTAACGAGAGTGGGCCAGATGCTGAGTGATGTGGATACTGAGTGTGGCGGTGATATTGAGACTAGTGGAGATATGGAAGTTGGGGTAGAAATTGAGAATAGCTGGAAATCATTTAATAATGTTGAAGTACGGCGAGTGTTGTCATAAAATATGCTGGCTGTGCAGTTTATCATCTTCAAGTCAAATTAAATTCCCAACTAAATAAGACTTAAAATGCTTAGAAACGGAGTTATGCCTTAAGTAGCAACAGTATAAGTGAAGTGAGTGGTACTATTATGCTAGGGTTACCACATATCGATAAGTTCTGACCTTTTTTTTCAATTATTGATTTGCTGTTTTTCATTATTGATTTGCTGTTTTTGCACTGCGACCTGAAGAGATCTATTGTGCAGCCATGTTGCCTACTCAAACAGTTTTAGGTTGTTAATAGATCCTAAAACTGCTGTAGGCTTGATTTCTACCAGGAGGTTTGGATCTATAGCCCCATTTCCCCGGTAATTTAGTCTGCGTCGTGCCACTACTGCGTAGTCGCATAGAACGGGTTCTGTTGTTTCTTGTGCCTCTTTGCAGAGTCTACAGGAATCGATTTCTATCGCACCTATCTTGTTCATGTGATAATTAAGTTTACAGTGTTTTGTTAGTAGTTCAGTGTAAAGTTTTATGTCATTTCTTCTTAGGTTAATGATTGCTTCTGCCTTTATCCGTTGTGGATCTATGAGTCTTTTCGACTGCCGCATGCCTGATTGGGCTCTCCAGTAGTCGATTAGGTCTCGTTGTTCCTGTTCGCGTAGAAAGCCACTTTTGATGCTGTTATTTACCCCGCAGAATGGTTCAGGCCCTATGAAGAGGGTGTCTGCCCCCTTTTTCGCTAAAGTGACCGCAATTTTATTCCCTTCATGGCCCTAGAGAATGTTAATATTGACACCGCGCCTGCCTCTCCGTAGACATTCTCTGGCACAAAGCTCTAAGAAGTGGGCCTCCACCTGGAAAATAGAAGTGGTTTTTCCCATTGCTGATGTTTTTTTGAAATGTGGTCCAACAATTCCAGCGCCGGTACTACCGTCCTCCATTTTGGACCCATCAGTAAACCACTCCTGTGCGCCCTGTTTTAAGGATATTTCATTGTTTCTCCACGCTGAGCGATCACTAATGACCATTTTGAATTTCTTGGATAATTCTAGTTTCCTTTCCATCTTGTCGTGGACTATCAGGAACTGTCGTTCAGAGTTCAGGATTGAACCCAAAATCCCTACATGTCCTGTAAGATTGCCTTCTTTGAGATGGAATAGATTAGGAAGCCTTAGAGCTGCACTGACTGCCGACCTTTTGGCTACAAGATAGAGTGGAATAAGTCCAGTTCCTAAAGCCACTGTGGGCATGTTCGCATTGCTCCCGTTACGCTCAGACAGGCTATTATGTATACCTTGTTAAGTGTTATATGAGCCTTAGTTTGGTCTACTTTTGGCCACCATACCAGAGCTGATCGTAGTATATTATTGTCTTATAAGACCATGCCATTATCTTTGACCGCAGACTACTCAAGGTCTAAAAAAACCTAATGCATCGGTTGTTTTTTGTTTTGTATAAACCTTGAGGCAGAAAAATTATAAAAATTCAACGAAAATTTTGGGTCATCTCAAACTTGCACTTTATTAGACTAATATTTAGAGGGCTACAAAACCGCGTACTCAAATTTTTTTTCAGAAATTCTGATTAAAAAATTTGAAATATTGATGAAAATGGGTGGATTTTTTTTTACTATGGCTTTTGTAGTAAAAAAAATAATTGAAATTAATTTAAAAACTCTCACTTTATGTCTCTTTAAGTACCAAAACGAGCAATGCACAGAAGGTTAGTTTAGGTTAGCCAGGGTGTTTGACTAAGGCAAGACACTTGTTGGTCCTAAGGCTCATTGTGATGCCAGCTGTTTAATCCACTTAGATCTGTTTAAGAAGGTAAATAATCCCTCCCATGGAGACGCTTTGTAAATTTCCCAGATGCTCAAAGATATAACCGCCAAGATATTTGCTTTAAAGTGCGCGACATTCACAGATGAGGTTTTGTACCGACTCAATTTCTTCTTCATCTCCACAACTCCTGCAGAAGTCTTTGCGAGGTATAGCCATTCTACTAGCTAGGGCAGCAATAGCGCAGTTCCCCGTTATAACACCTGTGAGGACCCTGATAGTTGATCTGTTGTGTGCAATCAGACATTTTATCAAGATTCAATTTTTGCCAGATGGCTTTGGAGACCCTGCAGTTACTAGCCAGATACCACCTTTTATTGTTTTTCACGATTATGCCCAAGTCACAGTTCGTTTAGAGGAATGCTAATGTCCTATATCCCGCGCCTACGGTCGAGCTAAGAGCTTTTCCTTGCACACTCATCCGCTATTTCATTCCCCTCCACTCCAAAGTGCCCGTAGATCTAGCAAAATGTGGTGTGGATGTGCATTGAGAGAACTTGTGTGTACTCGCGGCTTTGGGAAAACTCTGTTATTTTTCTGATTTTCCATACGTAACCCTTTTGCATCAGCGCTCGAAATGCGCGATGTACTAGAAATACCTTGCGTCCATAATACCTTCCGTTGGCTTTTACTTTAGACTTTTACTCCTTGTTCTAAAGAAAAGCAATGTTACAAAATTATAAAAATTATTTATTTTCCTCAAACTTTAACAAAAAAAAATAATAATAATTCATTCCGGATTATTCCTCTCTTAGTGATAAGAGAGAGTTTTTATTCGCGGATTATTTCGCCGAATGATGAAAAAGGGTTAAGGGAGAAGGAATAAATTACTGTCATCTAATACGGACAGATTTACTCCGTTTTTACAAATTTTTGGACGCGCAAGCAATGAAGTATCAGTGATCCTAAAATCCCGCTCAATTTTATCGAAATGGTTGATATTTGCAGATGCGTAATTCACAGCAATCAATTTTCTTTCAACAGAAGCTTTGATACAAGTATTCAAAAAATATTATAATACAAAAACTAAAAGTTTATGCAGGTTTGAGGCAAACAAAAATTAAGGAAATGTTCTTTAAAGTTCGACGTTTTTTTTATCCAAAGCGGAGCGAAAACCAATCTGAATTGAACTTTTGTGACGCAAGCCGGAAAATGGCCATTCTTTATAAATTATTAGTCTATGTTGGTTCAAGGTTTTGAGTACTGATTTACCCAACATCAAATATTTAAAGAATTATTTACTAAGTAACTCCATAATTGTGCTTAATTGTTCATTTTGTCATGGCCTACCCGGGGCCACTTTAAAATACTCATTACCTAAAAATTTGCTTCAATTAATTTAAGCACTTTTTCATTTGCACCGCAACATTTCCGCTTGCAGCTGCTGACCATCAGCATGTGGCATCCTTTATCATTAGCTAATTCCACTTTGTGGCGCGCTAAAACACCTCGTCCAGCCATCACGAATTTCTAAACTATATGCATTTCCAAAGTTATCCGCGTCGTCGTGTTGTGATCGCTCTTAAACCGTTTCAGCCATCAACTTTTCAATTAAATCCTGCTGAGCGACGCATAACTTTGCACGCTGATAGCTGTAACACTAACCAGTAAAACGCGTCTGCACCTCATGCGTTGCCAGCTGCACATAATTGCGAACGTAACGCAGATTTCTTGCTGCAGCTTGCAACCATCACACTTACGCAGCATCAACTAAGCTGCCACCTCATACCTTTACACTATCCTGCAGTTGCATGGTGTGTGTGCCTTATTTTATATTTGTATATTTTTCCCTATCTTCCTGCAACTCCTCCTGCTCCTATTCCTTCGCCTTCTCAACTCTTATGAACCCACATAGCTGCCATAAAATACTGCGTGTGCAACTGACGTTAATTTCCTATTTAACAGACAGCCGAATCCCTGGCGGATGCATCGTTACAACGCAGCATCACCGAGAAGCAACGCGATGAACAGGAATTGTTGGCAGCCCGCCGTCGTGAACGTCAACGGTATCAAGCCAAACCGCCTACAGTGCGCCATTCACGTTTCGGCGGCACGTATGTAATACGGAATATGAAATCCGTGTCGGATCGCGACATCATTTGCCATCAGCCGTTGGAACGTGTTATGTCGATTGATTTTGATCGTGAGAAGAATCAGCAGAAGCGTTCATTTCGCCACGTTAAGGAGGAGATAGAGCTGACACGCCGCAGTGCATTCTCAGTGCGGTGAGTAAAAAATACAAAAAAAAAAAAAAATCCAAACAAGAAAAATTAAAACGGTAGAAATGAATAAGCGCCACAAACCGATTGGAAATTCAATTAAGTGCGCTCTTATATTGCCACAAATGTATTTGAATAGCAATTTTTGTTTTTTTTGGGTGACATTTTTCTTCCTAGTTTCTAAAAGGTGTTTCGTTTTAGAGACGTGAGAAGCGAAATATCAAATAACTAACGAAATTTCTAAATATATAACTCCAACCATATAATGACAACTTTGGCTGTGTTTTAGCAATGCCGTTCAGTCGACCGAATTTTGCACTACATTTTTGAGAATAACCGACCTTATCTCGCTAATGACGTGCCGTACGTTGACTTCCAAGTTTTCGATTTAGCTGGTTTGGCTGAGCTCCTCCTCCTCCCATTTGAGATAAGCGTCTTGATGTTTTTCCACAAACAGAGGGAGCTACAGTTTAAACGGCAGATAGTTTTATGTGAGAATCTATTTCAAGTCAGAAATCCTATTCGTAGAGTTGCCGTTGTCTGCCGAGTAGCTGTCGCTATTAGAAAAAACTTTTTCTATCAATTGGTGCTTCGGGCTTGGCGTATCAAACGCTTGCGCTTCAGAATGGCATTCACGCATCAACTCAAACTCACAAAAATTAGTACTTAGCAGTGAAATGAATTCTTATAGAGGGCATACCCATATCTTGAGAACAGACCGAAATTTCGTCCTAACAGAGTACAGATGTTGTGTGTTGAGACCCAAAGGTCGCTGTCCATTTGCCCTTAGTACTCCTATCAAAGATGCAATTAGTTCGGTTCCCAGTTTTGAAAAGGTTGGACAAATGATGCCTCCAGCATGCAAACCGCACCAAAAAGTGTTGCTGAGATGCTATCAGAACTCGAGTGTCGCATGAAGACTATTTTCATCCCAAATATAAAAAGTTTGTTTATTTATTTATCCGATAAGTCAGAAGGTGACTTCAACCTTTTTAAAGATTTCATATTTGGCGAATATACGGGTTTAACGATTACATCTTACAACAGAACTTTGCTTACATAATCATTCTAGATACTTAAGGACATCACTATGTTATTTAGGTCTTTTCTGATTAATTCAAAACCCGTTTTTGGTTTGGTAAGCTAAAAAGATATGCTTTTTTTTTTTTAAAGAATTTGCAAAATAGTTTCCACCCACAAAAATCGAACCCTTGTTCTGAGTTCGGTTAGGTTATGGTAGTTGCCAGTCTCCGTGAGAATGTAGAGGGGCCTACTAGTATAAGTTCGCCTCTCTAATTCCCATATTGAAGCCATTTTGTTCCTCGGATAAATGAGGAAGTATTGGGCAAAACTAATGTTACCTGGCATGTCCGACCGACTGTCGCAGTTCCTCCTGTCGCTAAGCAGAGGAAACAGCAGGAGGCTGTTTGGACTGATGAAGGGCCACTTTCTATGGGCAAAGCACATGGAAAAGGTTGGCATCTCAGACAGTGCACTTTGCCCAGCATGTGGAGAGGAGGATGAGACGGCGGACCACTTTTTGTGCGTCTGCTCAGCCTTCGCTCGAATCAGGCTTGAGGTCTTTAGCACTGATGTTTAAAAAAGCCACTACATTGGCTCTTTGGCACCACTAGATCTACTCAGATTTCTTCGGACGTCGGGTAGATTTAAAAAAAATTAAAAACGGAACCCGAGTGCAATACAATGGACTTAATTATGTCTGAGTGCTGTACCTGCTAGTCTGTCCCGAAAAAAAAAAATTGGATATGATTGCAGATTCCAAATATGCCAGACTAACATGTAATCTTTAAAGCCGAATATCTCGAAAACGGTTAAGTTTTGGATATATTGTCATTATCAACCAAATTAATCAGAAATAACCTAAATAATAGTCTTCTTAAGTACCTAAGATAACTTTCCCCGAAACACTGTTTATTCCGAAATGTAATTCAAAGTATAATAACAGTGTAGGAATAAGAGGAGGCATGAATTGGTTCACCGATTATCTATGTAATGCGCATAAAGAGCGAGGGTCCGGTCTACAACCTGCAGAACTGCGAAATGTTTTGTGACAAGCCCGAACAAAGAACTGTGGAACTTTCTACTAAAGGACACAATCTATGGGGTCAGCATATGTCCACCATTGGAATCATTGTGGACCCAATTTGCCTGCCTTGTTTGGAGGTGGCGTATAGCACTGAGCATTTCCTCTGTGAGTGTCTTGCCTTTGCTAAAGCACGGCTATGAATTTTGGGTTCAAATCTGATGAGAATGAGTAAAATTCGTTCTCTTAAACCGGAGGATATTTTAAGATTTGCCAAAGAATCTGGAAAATTCTCACAGGTCTAGCTATCTCTTATATAATATTTTTGTTTATTATTTTTTGATATTTTTTGTATCTTTATATATGTTACTTACCGTGTTTTCCTCCACATAAAAAAAATTTGCAGTAGGCGTTAAATGGGGGTAATGCACAAGACCGCGTCCGAAAAAAATTCTCAAAAATCAGTGTGATTTTTGATCTACTTGAAACTTGCACTTTATTCCAAAAATTTCCAAAAAGTCAATGAGCCATAAAACTGCATACCCGAAAATTCTGAGTAACAAGTTTGAAATTGCCAAATTGTTATAAATTTTATGCAAAGCTCGAAGCTTTTCTTTATATGGTGCTTGTTGTGGCATGCACTATATTTTTATAAAAAAATAATTCAAATTACAAAATAAAGGAATAAGTAGTCAAAACATATTCATGAGTGGTGTATACTTTATTTTGACGCTGACTGCTAGATATTTACTAGGTTTATCATGCATTGAAGTCTTCAGCTATGCAGAAGCGAAAGCTTAAACTATTTTTTTGTATACATAGCGGGTACCTGTTTTTAATACTTTCATTATCAAGTCGAGCACAAATATCAAGTGCTTAGAAGACATACAGGAAAAGCAATTAAGACTCATCAAATAGGCGAGTTGAGGCTCAGCTGAAGTGATTCTGTCTTAAATACAGATTTCAGTTGATTTTGTCAAAATTGAAAGAAGAAAAAATATTGCAGGACCTTCACGGTGGCGCCTTAAGTAAGGACCTGAGTTAAACTTGTCTTGATCTGGCCAACGTAGGGATCACTTTTTCAGAACTAATGTGAATAGTTCAGCAACAATTGCATTATGTTTACTCTTGCGGTATGGTGGACAAACACTGCTTATGAAGCGCCTCCGGTTTATAACATCATTTAAGTTGATAAAATAGTTAAAACGCCAGTTGAAAACCTGTCGCAGCACTCCGATTTTCCAACACAATGCGGCACAATGTTACAGAGTTGCCATTGAGGTTAACAACATTTGGTAACATTAATTTTCATGCCAAACTTCCACGACTCCTTTTTTCTTATGTACTTCGTTCTTCGTGGTGCGTGACTACCATTCGGGAGTGCGTAGGTTTGAATCTCTGTGCATGAAATATCCAAATAATAGAAAATGCTTTTTCTAATAGCGGTCCCTCGGCAGGGAATAGCAAGCCTCTGAGTTTATTTCTGCCATGAAAAAGCTCCTCATAAACAAAAACCATTTGACGTTCGGAGTCAGCTTAAAGCTGTAGGTCCCTTCATTTGTGGAACAACATTAAGACGCATACCAAAAATTAAAGGAGGAGCTGTACCAAACACCTAACAGAAGTGTACGCGGCAATTACTTTTTTTTATTTCGATCTTCGAATAACGATAAAAAAATCTGTGTTTGAAAAAAAAAAAAAATTTTTTTTTTAATAAAATCAAAAATTTTTTTTTTGCTTTTTTTTAGTTAATTTTTTTATTTGAAAATTTTGAATTTTTTTTTCTTTTTTGTTTGTTTTTTTTGTCTAGTTGTTTTTTTTTTTGTTTATTTTTTGTCTAGTTCCTAACATTTTCATTTTGAGCTGTCACTTTTTATTTTATATATTTCCAGCTCCAAACCAAAAAAAATGTTTATTTATTTTGTTTCCTAGTGCAATTAATTTAAAACCAACCTCTTATTATTTCACAACTTTATCATGTCCCCTTTAAAAATATTTAAATGTATAAGCACAAAGTGGCGCAAAATTAATCATCCAATTTTGTGCTTAAATAACTTTTACTAAATAAAAACTATGATTTTGAGCTTTACGCGCTTTATTGCTTGTCTTGGTTAATTCCTGAGTAAAACCCCTAAACAGGCTACAGAGAAGTGTGTGCTTGAGTATCACAGGTGCCATGAGTACGAAATCTGACGATGCCCTTAAAACCATTCTGAACTTGCAATCTCTAGATCTTCAAATTCGAAAGAAAACGATGAAGGCGGCGTAAACAGGCGCAAGTTAAATAGAGTCTGGGGAAATGAAGTAAGCGCTGGCCACTGTCAGATATCCTACCAGTTGTCGGAGCGGCGCACTCTGTTCTCGATACCAGTGGATAATCGGGTGCCTGCCGTTAGCTTCAGTCGGAAGTATAAATTGGTGGGGTGGCAGTTTTGGAATTTGTAGTGACAGTCAAGCAGCACTGAAAACCCTTTCCAACCCACGCTGCTCTTCGAAGTGAGTCGGTGAATGTACGTTAAAACCGAACAGTGTTGCAAAATACAACACAGTTACTCTTATTTGAGTGCCTGAGCATTGTAGTATTACAGGGAACGGGTTAGCTGATAAACTGGCTAATGAAGACTCTGCAAGTATGTCACTAGGCCTTGAACCCTTTATAGGTGTCAACTCCGCATCGATTCAACTATGGATTGACGACTTCATGAGATCTACGCATAGCGGACGTTGGTCTGGGTTGAACTCGTGCAGAGTAGCCAAGTGATTTGTGAAAAAACCCACAAGGAAAATAGCGGCCTTTCTTTTAAAACTCAGCAGAAAGGACCTGAGAGTACTGGTGGGTGTAATCACTGGACACAACGCACGTGGTCAGCATATGGTTGCCATTGGGGTTCTCGAAAGCCTGATATGCCTATACTGTCTTGAGAATGACGACACTGGAGAGCTTTTTATCTGTAGCTGTCCGGCGTTTTTTCCAGAATCAGACTTACGATATTGGGTTGCGATATACTGACTATGGATAAGGTTCATACTCTTCCGGATCGCTTAAGATTCAGCAATGAATCCAAGAAATTTGTGGAAGAGTGATCTCAAACTAATTTATCCGTTTTAAAGAAAAAAATGCCTTTCTATAAAAAAAAAATTCACTTAAACTTGGTATAAAAGTCTTGAAAATTTTTTTTATCTATTTTGTTAGTTCAAATAGAAGAGAATTTAATACTGAAGGGAACAAGCTATGATTCATTTCAAAAGGTTCATTAGTGTTTTTTCATTCATGTACGCTAATTCAAAGAAATCATAAAAGTGAAAAGTCGAGAAAACAAGATAAAGTTTGTACTATAGCTGTCCGGTCACAGCGTAACTACCTAACCCTTGCCTACCTTGGGCTTTGTATCTACGGAAATATTGAGAATTAGATTCTGTAACTTTGTGTGAATATTCTGAAATATATTAGGAATCGCTTAAAACGAAAACAAAATTGATTTTTTTTACCTTATAAACCAGGCTCCCCTCTTAACATAAATTTTCCTCCCGAACCGCCACTTTTTTCTGCTTATGCCGAACCACAAAAATAAATAAAATATTGTTGCTATTTTTTATTTTTATTTATTTTATTTCCTAGTGTAATTAATTGCATAAGACTTGTTATTATTTTTTACTTGAACTTGTTTCCTTTAATCTGATTAAAAAGTATAATAAGGAATTCTATCACAAGTTCTATACACCTAGAAGAAACACCCGTTACATGTTTACACAGATTTTACTATTTACATTCCCCTTCGCGTTGCACATTTTTCGTTTGCTTTGTAAATTAGCTTCATTTCAAATTCAATCAAATCAACGAAAAGTATTCAATTACTTTTGCTGTGGACAAATTCTCGTTTTCGCTACCTTCGTTTTAAATGACGATTCTACCTGACTTTTGCCGGCAGCTGCAACAGCAAAGCAATTCAAGTGAATTAATCCTGCAAAACTCAAAACTTAAAGGTAAATGTCCTCAATAAGCCGCAATCAGGCTTGGCACAGGGCATGTCCATATTTGGATGTTTTTAATGGAATGAGTGCAAGCCACTGCATATCTGAATTGTGATGCTTGGACTAACGTCGAGCATTTTATTGGAAGAGTACTTCGTAACAAAAATGGTGATTTAGTGAGTGATAGAAAAGAAGTGCTAAGTATCTGGAAATAATATTTTAATAAGCTCTTAAATCATAATAAAGATGACGCACCTATTGGTACTGTATACCCGGTCGAAAATAGGCTAGAAGAACCCGACCTGAAAAGTGACCTGAAAAGAGCAATAGAGAAGTTGAAAAACCACAAGTCAAGTGGTGAAGACTCTATAAATGCAGAGCTCGTAAAGTACGGCGAAGAAGAGTTGATAAGACAGATATCTCATGTGAAAACCTCAAATTTGGAGAAGAGAAAGAATGGTATACAAACCTAATAGTCCCAATTTATAAAAAAATTATAAAATAAAAGAATATAATTATAAAAAAGGGGATAGATAGTTTAAAATAGTGTAAATTATAAAGGGATAGCTCTTCTCAACGTGAGCTACAAAATTCTATCAAACATACTGTATGACGAACTAAATGTGTATGCAGAAGAGGTCTTAGGAGATTATCATTGCGGTTTTAGAAGCGGACACTCGCCAACAGATCAATGCTTTATCATGTCGCAGATATTCGAAAAATGTCATGAGCTCAACATTAATCTGCACTGTTTCTTTGTGGACTTTCAGCAAGCGTTTGATAAACTCAACAGAAAATATATTGACCATCACCTAAAAGTACTGGGTATACCACAAAAATACATAAATGTGATCAATATGACTCTTATACACTCAAACGCTAAAGTAATAATGAATGGCGAAATATCGATGGTTGCAAGACGTGGAAGACGATATACGAAAGAAGCGAATCTCACAACATAGTGCGAAAGCGGGCTGTCGAGAATAATGGAGGCTTACTGTAGAGGAAGCAACAGTCCACCCCGGACTGTAATGCCAAGATGTTGATGATACCTCGTACTTTGGGCATTTCGACGTATTTCTTTTTTTTATTCATTTTATTTGCTACTTCACATTGCATGAAATACTTGCGCCTCACAATAATTAATGAACTTTTGAGGCTGGGTATACTTTTTGACTGAAAATTCCTATTTCTGAGTCATTTAAATTATAAAATTTTAAAGTAATATAATATACTACACTTGCCGGTATCCGGTAATTTGGTTCAGACTTTATTGCTCCATAGACCCTACACTTTACTATTTACCTCGGCTGTACGATCAACATTGGAGCGGTGTATTTATGTGGTGGTCGGCTCACACTTCCCATATTAATATATTGTACTAGAACGAACTCGAAAGAATTTTCTTCATTTCGCTCCCAGATCGCTTAATTTTGTTGATCCACTGCCTTCGTATGCCGGAAGATGCGACTTAATAAATTTGAAGTCGTTACAGAATAGAAGAAATATTCTTTGCTATCATCAGTGGTGCAATTGACTTCCCTCTTCTTTTAGAGCGTATTTATTTTTCCGTGTTAGAAGTTACATCCCTAGCTGACTTCCAGTGAAAGCTTGGTGACATTCGGCATAATATCAAATTTTGTTTTAAAATCGGTAAAATGTTTACGGAAACATTGGAATTGATAAAAAAAGTTTATGGCGATGATTGTCTATCTTGCGCCAGAGTTCATCAGTGGTTTACAGGTTTCAGAGATGGTTGTGAGGACGTAAATGACAATAAACATACGGGCTAAGGCCGTCCAAAATCAGTAATCACTGAAAACTCCTTCGAAATTGTTCGTAAATTTATCGAATTTCAACTGATCATTTGGGCTTCCGAAAGGTCTGTGCACGTTTCATTCCGCACAAGTTAACCGAGGCGCTAAAATTACTCAAAATTCAACATTCGAAAGACCTCATTAGAGGCGAAAAAAGACGAGAACTTCCTTTACAACATTCTAACGGGTGATGAAATGTGGTGTTTCCAACATGAACCTGAAACTAAGCGTCAAAGTGCCGGATGGAAGGCCCGAGACGGGCCACCACCCAAAAACTGGCGTTTGGAGAAGTCAAAAATATAAAAAAATCGATGCTCATTTGTTTTTACGATTCGAAGAGAATTGTCCACAAGGAGACGTGCCAACGAGCGAAACCGTCAATGCAATTTTCTATCTTGGCGTTTTGAAGCTTTTGTTGCATCGCATTCGTCGAGTTTGCACTGAATGCCGCTAAGGAGGAAACTGGCGCTTATTGCGGGATAATGCACCATCTCATCCATCCACTCTTGTAACTGATTTTTTGACTAGAACCTTCAAAAACTCACCGTATTCGCCTGATATGGCTCCCTGTGACTTCTGCCTATTCGAAAAATTAGGAATTGGGTCTGGGCGAGGTACAGTGATGAGTAGAGGCACGAAAAACCATGAGCGAGAAGTGCAAACCTCCAGTAAATTTAAATCTAATCTAACCAGAGAAGATACAGTACGCACTGAATTCATGTTGTTTATGGATAGTTTTGCTGATTAAGGATGGATTGTTTTTTAATAATTTTTTTACTAAATAAAAAAATGATTTTCAACGATGGAAATTTTTATTCTAACCTTTACGCGCTCTCTTCATTGTCTGTGTTTGTATGCTGCAGCTGTCCACTTCACAAGTGCGAAATATGATTGACTTACGATGCCATTTGGAAAAAATTATAAATCTTCCAATTTTTTTATTGTTTACTTCTCTCGGGAGGATAGGGCCTCGACAAGCCTCAGTCTTGTGTTGGTTTCGTTTATCTATTTTGATTTCTGACAGGGTTGGAGATTAGCCTGCCGCTACCAGCCCTAAATAGTATGAAAGCCCACCTGTCGTTGCTTAGCAACAACGCCTTCTTACTGATAGGACCTCCATCTGTGTTTCACATATTTCTGGCAGAAGGATCGCACAGATGGTTAAGAACTTCGCTAAATTTGGTGTGTCTGCGCTTTACCGCGGTTGCCCGCTTCCTCTTGTTGACGCCACTGATGCAATGTGTAACTATATGTTTTTCTTTGTTTTTGCTTGTTTTTAGCAGACACAATGCAAATAATGCGCTGGAGTAAAGATGGAAAGATAAGTTTTTGGGGTCGAGGAATGAGATTTTTGGTGTTTTTTTTTTGTTTTTTTAAACAGAGAAAGTAGGTAAATTTGGAAATTGCGAGGACCATGCTTTATGTGGGATTCGAACCCACAACCTCAGAGATGGCAGGCTAGTGCACTTACGCTAGACTACCGAGGCCGCCGACCTTTCAAATTAGAGATAAGAAAATAAATTAAGTAAATCCCATTTCCTTAGAATGATGCCGCAACTTTTACCCGTCACTGTAAGTATTCGTTTGCGTACAAGAAACATTTTTATCCCCTTTCTATTTCCACAAATCACTGCATTGTAGAGACACCAACAAAAAGAAAAACAAAATTACTGTGTGAACGTGGGGAAATAATAAATATAAGAGCTTCCACAAAACACGTGACTTTGATGAACCTTAGCGATGTGACTGCCTGACTGCCTGACTGGTGGCTGGTGTTGTTGTACATGTTGTTGATATGCATCAGCTAAAGTGCGGAGCACACAAAACACGGGTTGGCTTAACCGCAGCTTTTATTAGCTGGCAAAGCGCAAACATACGGCTATTATTCGTGAGGTTGCACATACGCCCAGGTGGCTAGCAGCAACAGTGATTGAGCTTTATTTGCCGGGTTATTTGTGTTGGCAGAGAGTTGTAAATACAAAAAGTATACAGAATTTTACAATTTCGCAATGATTATGGAGGAGTTATAAATGGGATTACTACGCTAATGAAATAAATGCTTTGATATTGAAAAGTGTAAATGATTACACGCACGCAAGTATCGATATTTTTCCATTCGTTTTTGTGAGGAAATGTTAAACAAATGTGTATAATAAATTTTTTAGGGGTCTTTGTATTAGTATTTAGTTTTGGATTCTATTTTATCTGTTTTGCAAGTATTTCCTTATTACCCTCGCTTTTTTTTTGCACTCACTGCCTTTTATCGGCATTTTAGTATTGTAGTTCTGGTAGTTACCACATTGCAATATCTGCAAGTGAAACGTGCGCCCGCATAATAAGCGTATAAGAATGCCAAGAGAAAAGTCAAGAAAAGCTAATCGAAGCGATCCATTGCAAATGACAAGCAATACAGCACAGCAGCATAAAATCCATAACAACGATAATAACAATAACGTTGACCATGAAACGCCACATCGCATGGCAATAAAAATAGCCACAAGTAATAATAAAATGGCGCAAATAATTTGCTTTCATTTTGTAGCACAACTCTCGTTCGCCTCAATTGCTTTGAACCCACCTTGAACCGTGACGATGGGCAATATGCAGCTGTCGCTTGCAGTTGTGTGCGGTAGCAGGCTACACCAGAGCAAATCACAACAATGCAACAACTCCAAACAGCAACGCTACTGACATGAGAGCAGCTAGGATAAAGAGGGACGATGAAAAAAACTTATTAAAAAAATAGTAAAAAAACTGCCAAGATAAAATCAAACAAAAAGTATCTGAGAGAGTTCTCTATACATACACCCACACATACTGGTACACAAATGACAAGAAGGCCCTTCAGCCCTTCACCGTGAAATCCATACTCTAATTGAGTACTTTTCTGCCTTTACTCCAGCGTGCCAAAGCAGTTGTGCTTGCGTGTTGAGGATAAAGGAGCCATAAAACACGTTGCAGCACGCTTTACACGCCGGGTCGTGTTAAAGCAGCAACAACGATAGATTCGAGAGTAATTGCTGCAAAAATAGATTACTTGGTGAGCAACGATGGTAAATTGCAAATTTATTTAGTTGCTTTGAAGATGAAATCGTTTGTAACTGCCTTAGAGTTTGCACATAAATACTAGCCTGCTTTTTGTACCTATACCCATCCCAAAAAAGCCACATTTCTTGTGATTATAAATTTTAAAATTTGAATTTTTTAAATTTAAATTTAAGTGATTTACAATTAATATTGAGTGCATTCCCTAATAAAAGTCATTCGAATCAAAATTTTAAACTTTGTACGAAATTGGAAAAATTCAACTAATTTTTATAAAAATTTTCAACTTTTTAATCAGAATTTTTAGAAAACTTTTGAGTATACAGTTCTATTGCGTATTGAATTTTTATCTAATAAAGCTACTTGAATTTTGAATTATTGCAAAAAAAAAAACAAAAAGTTGAGTAAGCAGTTTTATAGCCCATTCACTTTAGTATATAAATGAAGGTTTGAAGTGCCTCAAAATTCGCGTTGATTTCTGACAGTATTTTTTGCTCACGGCACTGAGCTTTTCTTCCAAATAAAAAATGTTTTTTTTAAGAAAGAAATTTCTCAATGTCATCAACAAAAAAAAAAAAGAAAAACATTGTTAAAAATCTACGCGTTTTTAGAGGCACTTCAAACTATCAGTGCACTAGAAAATTGTCTACAATTTTTTTTTTTTTTTTTCAAAATTCAAAATTTTCAAATTCTACGCAAATTTTGAACTTCCTTAAATTTGCAGTTTATTGTACCAAAATTTAATGCACCATAAAACTGTATACTTAAATGTTTTCTGAAATTCTGTTTGATAAGTGAGAAATTATGATGAAAATTTGTTCATTCAGTTTTGCGGTTCGATAAGAAGAGCACAATTTTATGGTTTGAATACACTTTACTGTTCAGTATAGTCGCCCTGAACATCAATACAGTTGCTCCAACGAGATTCCAATTTATGAATTCCATTCCTGAATTGAGTATCTGGAAGTGCTGGAAAATACGCCTCCACAGCTGTTATGACCTCATCATTTGACGAAAAATGCTTT
Source organism: Anastrepha obliqua (assembly GCF_027943255.1). Lineage (NCBI taxonomy): Eukaryota > Metazoa > Arthropoda > Insecta > Diptera > Tephritidae > Anastrepha > Anastrepha obliqua. The sequence continues at coordinate 140,785,316 of NC_072892.1, read as the reverse complement.
CTACGCATGAATATTTTTAAGACTGGCAACAGATGCAAGTCGCTACTCGGCCAACTCTGGTAAATACGGTGGATGCCCCAATAATTTGGAATTTAATTGATGGATTTTAGTGATTGCAAAAATGCTGAAAAATGATGGAAAAGATTTTTTTCATTTGCAAACTGGATCTTTTTTCACGATTTTTTTCCCTTCAGCTGGTCTAAAAGCTGGCCAGAATTTATGGTTTTACCAGTTCGCAAGTAATCCATAAACGAAGTTCCTTTCGCATCACAAAAAACTGATGCTAATACCTTCTTGGCCGACTGCTGATTTCTGGACACGAACTCGTTTCGGAGCCGAAGAACCAGGCTCACACCACTCTTTAGCATCTTGTTTTGATTTAAGATAATGGTGATAGACCCAAGTCTCATTCAGGGTGGTGAATCGACTCACAATATCCACTTTATCTTTTCGAAAATGCTCTAAATGTTGCTGAGAAAGTCGCCTTCGAATGTGTTTTTGTTCCATTGTTAGCGAATGCGGCACCCATTGTGCGCATAGCTCCCTGAAACCTAATACTTGAGTCAAAATTTTGCTTGCACTACCCGATGAAATGCCTAGGGCTTCTACTACCGTCTTTTTCTAAAAATAAGTAGCATTCATTGAAGCATTCTGTAAAGAGAAGATGCTGGATCTCCCTATGGTTCGTAAATGGCCTGTAGACTACGACTACCTGTGCCAGCTGGTGGACCAAGGAAATGAGAAAAAACGCAGAGTTGAATTAGGTCAACAGCTTTTATTTGCTGAGTTGGAAGATTGCATCTGGGAAGGGATTGCTGGCAGGAGCAATGGCTTTGGTTGTACGCAGGGCAAAGATTCAAATATTTGCCCTTGAAACAGCAATTGAACTGGTTGGACAACTTCCTTACACGATATGAACTGTGTCTAAGGAGACCAACAACATTGTTTAAGCTGGAAGACAATGAAGTTGTTGAGCCCGCACTTGCGTTTAAGCTTTTTGTTGATGGCATCGATTTTTCGAAAAACTAACTCTCCAACATGATTGCCACGGTATTCCTAGGACAACGAGCTCAAACGACAATTCATCACAAGGCTTTTTCGTCAATTTACGTTCCTTTTACCGGTTACAATAGTGCACGTGTTACCTGTATTTTGGCGATTCGTGTAGATGGCGAAAAAGTATCACCACTTTTAATCATTAAAGATAAAAAAAGTTCAGATTCAACGTGTTTCAGCAATTTATATCATTGACAGTAAAAAGCCTGCTGCACTCAAGCAATTATAAGAAAATGGGTTGATTTCATGCTGCCACCATTGTTGAGGGGTCAGAATAGAGGTTTACTACTTTGGGGTGCAGCCAGTACTCATCGCGCTAAAGACATGAAGAAATTTCTTGCTGAGAGGAAGACTGATCAAATAATGGTTCAGGCAGGAATAACTGGTTACCTCCCAACACTTGACATTGCAATAAGCAAGCCATTCAAGGATCAAAGGATATCGGATGGAAATCAATGAATACCTATATTGAAAACAGAATGGTGAGAAATCATCGAGGTAATTTTGTAAAACCAGGCTTACAAAAAGTTGTGAATTGGGTAAAAAATTCATAGGCCCAAATAACTGATAGTGACTTAGACAAAAAGTATTCATTTAACGACAACTATACCGCAAGACATGACAACAATTCGTACCAATGATTCAACAGGAAATGGATTTGGGTGAAAATCAGAATATAATTCAGAATTTTATTTATGACGATGTTCCAGAAGAAAATGACATGACTGTGATTGAATAAATTTAAATTTCTGTATTCTATGAAAAATAAATATTAAATAAAAGTATATAAATATAAATATATAAATATACTTTTATTTTTGCCCTCACTTGAAAATAATCCCTTGCGCGTAATTTGGACCAAAAAAGAAAATAAGATGGTGTCTTATTTTCGGAAAAATACGGTAAATCTCTTGCAGTCACTCGACTATTTTCCAATTCGATATCCTGACTTTTTTCTGTGATTTCTGTTGTTGTTGCTATTTTTGGACATCCTTGACGAGGATCGTCTTCCAATCTTGTACGACCACGTTTAAATTCAGCAACCCGTCTTTCTACTTTACGAATTGATGGCGAAACGTCCTTATACACTTTCAACATTCGCTGTGCTCCTTTCTACACTGTACGACTAGTTTGGATGAGATGGAGTTGGAATCTAAGGCCTTGATAGCTGTTTGACTGTCTGAAAAGCTATATAAATAGCTACTCGTGCACCAACTTCCTTGTAAAGTTTTAGTGTTAAATGCTATATTCGCTTTCTTTACCCTCCTATCTGTGTTTGGGATCTAAGATAACACCTAGTCATTTTGCGTGTTGGGTTAGCGTAAGATATCCAAGTATAGAAGGAAATTCTTTATCTCGATGTCTCACATCACATTAATTTGCTGTCAGAAAGGCTTACCGAAAGAGCGAGTCCGTGCCCTAGCTAACCCTGGGCATTCATATAAGTTGTGGAAAAGACTTTCTTTCACCCCTTCCGTTTGACAGCTTCTGCAGATCGGATTGAAGGCGACGTTGAGACTGGCTGCATGATCCCATACCTTCCAATGACCTGTAAGGGTTACAGTGATGCGTGAAATGTTTGGTCGAGAACATCTAGACCTTGGTATTTATACGACGGATTTTGTACGACGGCCATGTGTTTTTTGTTGTAATATATATAGTTAATTGCTTCCACCTTCTTTCGGCTAAAGCATGATTCTACGAAGCAATGGATGCTTTTATTGTGTTGAGTGAGGCGCCTCTGCTATGTCTAATGTCGAACCTTTCCTTGCTAGCTCATCCGCTATCTCATTACACCGTATGTTCCTATGACCGGGAACCCATATCAAAGTGATTTCAAGCCAATGACTAAGCAATTCTGGTTCCTCTCTACACTGTAAGACTAGTTTGGATGAGATGGAGTTGGAATCTAGAGCCTTTATAGCTGTTTGACTGTCTGAGAAGATAGCTACTCTTGCACCAATTTCCTTGCAGAGTTTTTGTGATTTACATGCCTCTCTGATAGTTCTGTCCAGAATACGCTGGCATAGTCTGGAAGTCGAATTTACTGAGATATGTTGAATGGAAACCAGCTTCCACATCACAGTTCATCTTAGAACCGTCAGTGTAGATTTCAATATCTTATCTTCCTATCACCTTCCCTTTGCCCCATTCGGCTCTCATTGGAAAACGTACCGTAAAGGCTTTCTTGAAGTTAAGGTCGGGGACAGTGTAGTCTGATCTGTTTTTGAGCAGCGAGGGTCCCTGTAGGAGGATCTTGTTGTGAGCGTACGATCTTGTTGTCCAGCTTCCTATGTGTCGGAGTCTCACCACGCTGCACCTGGCGATTGTTTTTATATATAAGTCTAATGGTAATAGATGAGTCAGTATATTGACCGCTTCAGTAGGACTGATGCTAAGCGCTCCTGTAGTTAAGATACACGCTGTTCTTTGTATCTTGTTCAGCTTGGTTCGGTTGCATTTCTTTTCTGTTGCGGGCCACCAGACTAGTGCGGAATATGTTAATATTATTGGCCTTACAATGGATGTGTAGGACCAATTGGATAGTTTTTGTTGAAGATCCCATTTTTTACCCAACATTCTCCTACACGTGTAAAGTGCTCTACGTTGGACTTCCAGCTGTGTTTGGGATCTAAGATAACACCTAGTCATTTTGCGTGTTGGGTTAGCGTAAGACTAATGCTGCTTAGTTTTGGGGTATTAAAGTTTGGAATCTTGGTTTTCTTAGTGAATAGCATCAATTCAGTTTTGCTCGGGTTTACACTTATGTAAACCACAGTCTGTGGCCCAATTGCTGAGTAATACCAGAGCTCCTTCCATAACCTCACTGCCTATGGTTGGAAACATTCCTGAAACCATAAGCACTATGTCATCTGCATACGCCACTGCTTAATTCCCTTTCGGTTGAATTTGGTAGGGATATTGTTGACAACTAGTAACCGCAGCAAAGGGGATAAGATCCCTCCCTGAGGAGCTCCCCTGTTGACAAGGCGTTTTACCGTGCTGCTGCCTACCTCACCGGTATTAGTTTTTAATTAAACAAACAAATAGCCGGTTTAAGCAAATTTTTCTCATTTTACTCAATATCACATCATAGGAACGTAGACTTCCGATGCTTAATGCATACATATACATATGAATATATCTACATATGTATACATACAAGTATGTATGTGTTACTTGCCGCTCTCGTAACTACTTCGCTCCGCGTTATGAATCATTTAATTTTCAATTTTTTTTTCTTTTTTTTTTCGCAGTTGCCCGCCCGGCAACGCACACTCACAATACATACGCATTGCCTTGGTTTAATCTCTAACTGCACAACAAAATGAAAATACTCTAGTCACTTCTACTTGTATTTATTATTTATTTAATTTGTATCTTCTTCAAGTAAAATCTCCGTAGCTCTTTAACTTCCGCCACATGTGTGGCTGTTCATACGTGGGAAAGGAACGCTGATAACTTGAGTGTTAAGGGGTATGTCCTAAAGATTTGGATAAATTGTTTTCAAATATTTTTGAAGGATAATGTTGAATGCCTATGAGGAGGATGGTTCTATATGTAGAAGTCCACGCAAGTGGGGAATGTCACTCTAATTATGATTCACTTGGGAGTGGCCAGGACGATTTTTCTATATGTGGTCCAAGCAGCTCATAACACTAATCCACATCAAAGCGAGATTTTTCAACAACTAAAAAACATTAATATGCATTTTTATAATCCAATTATTTTAGTGTAATAAAGAAAAGTTTGAAGTGTCTCAAAACAGCATTGACTGTAGAAATTTTTGTTTTGCTTACAGCGATGAACCTTTCTTCCATATAAAAAGGTCTTTTTAAGGAAAAAAAATCAAAACATCAGCAACAAAAAAATCGTTATAAATCTGCGCGACTTTTGAGGCACTTCAAACTGTCAGTGCACTATAAAACTGCCAAGGCGAAGCTATGTATTAGAGGTGGTGTTGGTAAATCGGCTGAGTTGTTTTTTTTTTCTTTCGCCGTGTCCATGTGGCTGTCAGCTCAGAATGAAACAAGGCGAATTCATTATTTGTTTTCTAGTTTCTCAATATTTTGCTTTGACAATCAAACGTACAGAAAAGTGTTGTTGGTATAGTGCCACCACCTTTAACGAATGCGCCTTGAAAACTGCCTATTCATTTTTTTTTTTCAATTCAAAATTTTCAAAATCAACGCATTTTTGCACTTAACTTTTTTAAAATTTAATGCCCCATAAAACTCTATAATCAAAAATTCTGTTTAAGAAGTGAGAAATTATGATGAAAATTTGTTAAAGACGCATTTAAAGTTTTGTAGTCGGTTGCTTGCAGCTGCTGCTAGCTACTTGCTTTCGAACGCTCCGGAACTGTTGCTTTTACTGGCGACATCCTGTCTGTAAACATAGAGTGTCAGTGATTGGAAACCGTAATCTACCTTCCATTTCTGGTTGGCGAGTGGATCCATTGATTCCTCATTCAAGATGATTAGCGCTAGCCTTCTCTTGCCATTTACTTCACCAATATTTGCTACTTTCCAATCGGTGGTAGGTAGCTCAGGGTTGCCTAGTTTGAACAGTTCCAACACTTCCTCTGGTTCGGTGTAGAAGTCTGGTATCCAGGCTCTAGATCTTGGCCGATTGGGGATGTCTTCTCGGAGGGCCACATCGAGGCGGGCCCCCAGCCAAGGCTCCTCTATGCGCTTTATTGCCAGTGTGTATAGGTCCACCGATCGCTGATCAGTGCAACTAATTAATTTGACGCGTTGTTGATACCAACCCACATCCGAGAAACTGGGTGGGGGTCCTGGAGTTTCTTGCAGGATGTCTTTGTAAACTTTTCAGAGGCTTATCATGAAGATTTCTTCATCGTGGTGTTAGTTGTCTGAGTGGCGGAGCCCTTAGGTTTTTTGGCTTTAGTCGATGTTCCCTCACTCGATCTTTTGCGCTTCCCATGCGCAGAAGCCATTTTAGCTTTCTCTCGGTGTTTGGCAATGTAGGCTTCAGCCCACGTCTTGGAGACTGAACGTTCCTCCGTCAGATCTTCTAATTTGATATTCTTCAGTCTCCCCAGGATCCTGAACGCTGAACGTTTGGTGCGATAGTACCTTTCTAAAGCACAAATTTGCTTTCGGGAGTGGGTATCCGGGGCAGTGATTATGTTAAAAGGGAAGAAGCTCCAGTAACCATTGGCTGAGCCATGTGGTCCGGGGTGTTACTCCTTCTGGAGTTCCCGTGTTACCTGGAGGGATGAAGACAGCAAGCTCAGCTTGTCTTAGGACAGGGCCGTCATTGCTTTCCGGGAGTTTAGTTACGACGGGGCTCTACTTCTGGCACCAGACGTTTATGGAATGTCATAGACAACTTGTCTTGAGACAGGGTTGGGATGGTGACTAGTAATATACCTCTCTGCCACGGAGCAATCCCTGAAGAGACGGAGTGAGAGCTGGGCCCTGGCTTAGCCACAGGCTTGGCACCACCCGTGTGTGTGGTCTTTCCTGCCGAAAAACCTGACCTTCCTGTAGCATTGGGTCTTGTCTTAATTCTGCCTCAATCCGAGGTTACGATTTTTTTTAACATTATGCATTTTATGAGTGTCCGCGCTGCTCGCCTTGGCAAAGAGAAACGTCGATCATGGCAGACTAACGTCGGTATGGTATTGTAGGAGTATTGGGGATTGGAGCCAATTCTGCCGTTCCGCGGATGCATGACTAGCCAGTCCCCATGTGGAGCTTCCCTCTTAGTTCGTGGTGAGTTAGCCCTCATGGCATGGGGGTTAAATCGCCACTGAAGCCTCATCCCCGCGGCAAGGAGACCAACATAATCATAAGATTTATAAAAATTCGACAACTATTAAGCAATATTTCTCTAAAAAACTCTCTATTCCATTAAATTTTAGTATAATAATTTGAAGCGGCTGAAAATTCTCGTTGAGTTGTGATAAACCAAAATTTTGTGGGCTTGTTTTTATTCTGATTAAAAGTTTGAAATTTTGATGTCAATTTGCCCAATTTTTCTAATTTTTGCATAAAGTTTTAAAGTTAAACAAGGAAAAAAAAAATTTACGTTAAAAATGAAGAAAACTAGTCGAAACTGTTCGAAATGTGGGAGATAGGACTCTTTTACGTGGTCTGCATTTTTATGCGTATAATTTAGTAATTTAACTGTTCGCAGTGACGAAACGCCAGGATCCACTAAATAGTTGCAAAATAAAATCATATTGAAAAAAAAAACAATATTGGAAAAAACAATCATATTTTTATTTTAACCCAAATTTAGAGTTTAGCTCTCCGAAGTCAGTCACACCCCTTACGCGTATACTTTGGCGCCGTATTGGATTGTACGTCTCTACACTACTACATACATACGAACACATTATAACTGCACATGTGCGCTTAAAGTATTTGAGGCTACTCGTATCGTAAATAAGCGTTTGTCCTTGCCGCGTCCGCTCTGCGAAACGTTTTCGTTTTCATTTTCCTTTCTAATGCATTTTTAAGCATTTTGAAAATATTGCACTCTGCCAGTGGGTGAAAATAAGCACTCGTAAGTCTTAAGTTGACCTTGTGGCATTTATCATTTCAGTTCTAATGTTGAGTGTGCCATTTGAAATTCAGAATTCAATCAGAGCTGCGAAAAAGTTTTGATTAGTTGGTGTGAGTTAAAAGGTCGGTGTTATGTTTTAAGTAATTTTTCAGCATTTAGCTATGAGAAATTATTTAAAAAAATGTATATGAATAAGACTACATAAAAACTTAATGATTTTCAGCAAGCTTAAAGGTGCACAATTACATACAGGGTGGACCATCAACATGTAATTTATTTGTTTCTGAAATAAAAATTTAAGAAAGGTTTTAAGGTTTTTTCTTTGTATTGGAGAAAGAAGTAATGGAAAATATGGTAATTTTTTACGGTGACGAAGCTGCTAATACTCCAGCCGATGCCGCTAATCTCTTCGCTGAGTTCTTTAAGTCCAATTTTGCATCGCCCTCTGACAGCGAGGCAAATGTTTTCTTCGATATACAGCCATCTATTGACTTCGGCAAGCTAGTATTGTCCACTGAAGATGTCTTTAGAGGCATTACTCCTCTTAAATCTTCTTCAAATTTTTTATTTTAATTGTTTCTCTGTGGTGTTACTCAAGCAGTGTGATTCTTTACTATACCCTCCGTTGTTAATCTGTAACAAATTACTAACATGGGGTACTTTTATTGATGCCTGGAAATTGACTTTCGTTTCAGCCATTTTCAAGAGTGGTACCTAATAAAAGCGATATTAGTAACTACAGGCCTATTTCAAAGCTTTCCGCCACTGCAAAAGCTTTTTGAATGTATCATCCAGGACAAATTGCTTTTTGCTGTCAAAAATATGGTGCGTCTGGAGCAGTATGGCTTCTTTTCGGGCCGCTTAACAATGTCTAATTTAGCTGTATTTTCAGATGATTGTATCGCTGCCTTCCAATAAGGGCACCAGGTTGCCACCGCTTATACCGAGTTCTCTAAGGCCTTTAATAATACTAAAAAAAAAATTAGCCTGCATTGACTTCCACTCAGCCTTCTTAAGTTGGATCTCATCTTACTTGCAGAATCGACATTGTTTGGGCGTCATCGACAACGTTAGGTCTCTTCCCTTCGTTGCTTGATCTGGGGTTCCAAAAAGTAGTATTCTACACTCGCTTCTTTTTGTTCTGTTTATCAATAATATTCACTCTTGCTTCCCATCAGCAAGATTCCTGCTTTATGCAGACGACATTAAGATTTATTCGACGATTACTAGCTCCCTCGACTCTAAATTGATGCAAATTGAGTTAGATAATTTCAGCAATTGGTGTATCAATAATCGTCTATCGCTCAACATAAATAAGTGCTTCCAAATTACCTTTTCCAAGCGTGACACTGTTATTGACTCCTCTTATCACATATCAAGAACCCCCTGACACGTATAAGTGAAATTAAAGACTTGGGTGTAATATTTGATTCGAAGCTTACTTTTACTAGTCATATAAATTTAACTAATGCCAAATCTTACGCCAAGCTTACTTTTGTTAGGTGTTATAGCTCCGATTTCTACGATCCTTATACCCTGAAGCTTTTGTACATGGCGTTTGTGCATTCCAAACTGGAGTAAGCATCCTTCATTTGGTATCGGTATTATTCGTGCCATGCTGCTAGAATTGAACGAATCTAGAAAGTATTCTTACATTGTGCGTTGCGTAATTCACGCTTTTTGGATCCTATTCATTTTCGACTTAATCCGTGGTGCTGTTGACTGTCCGGTGCTTTTTGAGAGCATTTTCTTTAATATTCCGGCCAGAGCTCTGCGTAGGTCGGTGTTCTTCTATGTTGGGCTTTCAAAATCCCTTCATGTTCAGAATGCTCCTATTTCCAGAACCTTAAATATAATTAAATAAATTCGAATAAATAAATAAATTAAAATTTGTTTCTCTTTAGTCAATGATGTAATCACGTCGTTGGCAACAACCTTTTGCCATCTAGATATATTAGATAAGATAGATAGATAAGAGTTTATTAAGTAGAAAAACGTTGCAATATTTATGTTATGGCACAATTTACAGAATATGATATAAATCTTAATTCTACATCATTATATTTATATATTTATCACAGGTTTGGTTTTTTAAACGATTTTTTCTTTTTTTCGAAGGAAAAAGCTACTATGAAAAACCTCCGCTTTACATCTTACAAGCTAGGGTTAATCTATACGCATTTAAGTACCACGGCCTAATTGAACATTAAGAAAGTTCAGTTATTAGCAGATTGTCCGAAAAACTGGAACGAATTTTGAATCTTTTAGTCAAATTTTGTATTTGATCTGACAAAATCTTAGTTTTTGATTCATCATGAAGCTTTCTGGTGGAGAAATGCCATGGGAGTCGTAGCATCATTTTGAGTACCTTATTTTGGCAGATTTGCAGTTTCTTAACATGTGAGTTTGCGATATTACTCCAGGCTGGACAGGCATATAATATTATTGGCTGAAATATAGACTTATAAATTATTAGTTTATTTTCATTACTTAAGCCTGAGCGTCTATTTATTAAGGGATATAACATTTTAATTGCCAAATTTACTTTCTCCTGTATCTACTTTACATGATCGCAAAAAGATACTTTTTTATCAAAAATCACCCCCAGATACCGTACGGTATTGGCCCACGGGATATCATAACTACCTAATTTCAAACCTGTACTTGGTATAAAGCAATGACTTCTTTTTCTAGTGAAAAAGATAGCTTGCGTCTTACCAATGTTTAATTTTATTTTCCAAGTACACAAGTAGTCTGCCATGTTTTGTAGTGCATCTTGAAGTTTGGTTACGATTTGGTTACCAAACGCATGCGAATAAAATATGCCAATGTCGTCTGTATACATAGCATATGAACAATTGGCTAATTTGGGAAAATCAGAGCAATAAATAATGTACAGTAAAGGACCAAGTACCGATCCCTGGGGAACTCTATCGGGTAATTCGATCATGTCAGAGTATTCGTCATTCAAAGACACGCAAAAGTAACGATTTTTTAAAAAGCAATTTATGATTTTTACTAGTGGTAAGGGAAATTTAAAATTTATTAATTTGTAAATAAGACCATCATGCCATATCGAATCAAAAGCTTTCTCAACGTCAAGAAGCATTAAACCGGTTGATTTCTTGTGATCGAAGTTAGATTTGACGTGATTATAGATTCGTTTAATCTGATGAGTCGTACTATGATGTTGTCTAAATCCAAATTGCTCGTTTGGTATAATCTTATGGGTGTCTAGGGACAGGGATATTTTATTTTTGATAATTTTTTCAAAAACCTTGCTTTTTTTGCTTTTGCCATCTAGAGTGGAAATTTTCAATGCCGAATCGATAAAAATCAATTAATTTTTCAGTAAAATATCTGGAGATGGTATTTTTCATATCAACCAAATTTTGAAATATTTTGTTTGTTAAGAAGTGTTGCAGTGCACGGAATAGATGGAAATCCGATAGCGCAATGTCGGGCGAGTATGGTGGGTGAGGCAGGCAATTCCACGAATACCCTACCAAACATACAATAGCGACTTTTTGGGATGTAAATCTGTCTTAGCAGTTCCTTGTGTCCGATCGGACAGTTCGGAGAGAGCCACTGCCTTTTACGTTTTGGATTACCGCACAGGACCCATTTTTCATCTGCAGTGATGAAGCTATCAAAAAACGATTCCGTATTATACCGGCGGCCGCCGTAGCCAAATAGTTTGGTGCGTGACTACCATTCTGAAGTGCGTAGATTCGAATCTCCATTCAAATAGCGGTCGTCTCTCGTCAGGCAACCTCCGAATGTATTTCTGACATGAAAAAAATCCTCGTAAAAACCATTTGCCATTCGGAGTCGGCTTCAAACTGTGGGTTCCTCCATTTTGTGGAACAACATCAAGGCGCTCGACACAAATAGGAAGAGGAGCTCGGCCAAACTCCTAATTTTATTAATATTAATTATTTTTCATGTAGCCACTGAGCCAAAAATGGGGTCACCACACGAGAAGACGATTATTTGACGAAAAGCCGGATTCATAGTTTAATGCTAGTTTCCGGATTTAGTATTTCTGTATAGCTGAGCTGAAGTGCCGCATATACAAGGTGGCGCAAAATTAATCGTCCAATTTTGTTTTTGAACAACGTTTTGCTAAATAAAATAATAATAATTTTGGGTGATGGATATCTTTTTATTTTGCGTAAAGCCCTTCATTTCTTGTCTATTTGTGTATTGTAGCTGTCCCGTTCACAAGTGTCAAAAATGATTTATACACGACGTCATTTGTAAAAATTATAAATCCTCCGATAGGGTGATTAATTTTGCGCCACCTTATATTTTGTGCTTAATAATTTCCATTCTTTCCGCGACAGCCGTGAAACGATACTTGATCGAATGGCAAGACTTATTGTATATCTTGGCATCCGGATGTCATTGATAAATTTAACGGCTGCTAAAATCTAACAATAAAAAAATTGTCATTATTTTCTTACCACTATTTACGATATACCCAATTTTATATAGGATTATAAGTTTTTAATAGAACATTACCTGTACTTATTCAAGGAATTTCGGATAGAAGAAGTGAGAATTCCGGATTGAAAGGTGTCAGCACTAACAGAGGGCACTCTTCTTCTTCTTGACTGGCGCGATAACCGCTTAAGCGATTTTGGTCGATTTTAACAGAGCGCGTCAGTCTTTTCTTTCGCGTGCTAATCGGCGCCAGTTGAACACACCAAGTGAAACCAAGTCCTTCTCCACCTGGTCTTTCCAACACAGAGGAGTCCTTTCTCTTTCTCTGTTACCACCAGCTGGTACCGCATCGAATACTTTCAGAGCCGGAGCCCTTGTATCCGGACGACATGACCCATCCAGCGTAGCAGCTGGATCTTTATTCGCTGCGCTATGCCTATGTCGTCGCAAAGCTCATACACCTCATTGTTCTATCGCCTACGATGTTCGCCGTCACCAACGTGCAAAGGTACGAAAATCTTCCGTAGAAATACTCCAAGGGACGCCTCATCGGACGTTGTCGTCCCGAGAGGAATTTACTACTCAATTACATTTTTGCGTTTTTTTTTTTTGTTCCTGGTTCACTCTTCTCGGGAGATGACGGCATTTCGCGCATCATCGACACTCGCCAAGTGTTTTTTAGTCAACCACGACCTCTACTCCCTTGCGGGTTCCAGTCCAGTGCCATTTTCGTGATGTTATCTGGTGGTTTTCTAAGCGTTTGGCCTATCCGTCGCCACTTTCGGCATTTGATTTGCCATGGGATGGGTTCCTCATTCGTCGATCTTCACAGCGTCTCGTTGCTGATAGTGTTCGACCAGAATATTCTGCAGATGAACGGAGGCATTTGTTGATGAAAGAGTGTAACCTCTGTGTGATGGTGTTAGAGACCAGCCATGTTTCGCTTCCGTACAACAATACGGACTTCACGCATGAGCCGAATATTCGTAATTAAGTGCGCCATGAGATTTGCGGATTCGCCCATACTGAATGCATTCGCCCGAATCCCGCCCTTGCTTTGTTTAGCCTGCAGTTGACATCTTCATCTGCTCCACCATCTGCCGTGATGATGCAGCCGGGAATTGCCTACTTAGTCCAAAGTAGCACCGTTGGATTTCAAGGCTGAACAGCGGGCACTAAAAATTGGAACGATATGCATTTGCTTCCAATATAGCCAAAACTATCCTGTGTTCAATAAGAAGTTTAATCATATTGCGATCTTTTATGATTAAATAAAATTTATTCAACAATGTGTTGTTATAAAATAAAAGTAGAGCAGTTAAGTAGAACATATAATTGTTCTTGTATGGTTATATGGTTATTAGGCCGGGTCGATTTGTGGGGAGGCAAAAAAATCGCCCATTGCTCTGTGAAAATCATATTCTAGGGATCAAAATAAGAAACTTTGTCGAAGGAACCATACTTCTAAAACGAATTCTGATGTCCCCCAATTTGGGTCGAACTTTTTAGTTTCTTTTCTATAACTCACTTAAATTAAGTTTTTCATTTACATATGCTCTGACTAAATAAATTTCTTAAGAGAAAAAATAGATATTATTATAAATAAATAATAAATATTATACAATAAATAAATAAAAATAAAGAAAAAACATAGCCATTTAGCTGATTTTTTCATGTAAAGGCCAAAAATGGTGATATTTTTAAATTGGGGGACATAAGAATTCGTTTTAGAGGTATGATTCCTTCGGCAAAGTTTCTTATTTTGATCCCTAGAGTAAGATTTTCACAGAGGAATGAGCGATTTTTAAATCGACCAGCCCTAATGGTTATTCACTACCTCCTTACAGATACTACAAATAGTAAATACGACAGCGTAATTGCACAGACTCTACATTACTCACATATACAAATAAAGCAATTTATTTTTCCTATTCCCTCACAAATGTAAATACCTTCTGCCATTTAATCCATAATTCATGCTAAACATTCATTTATTTATATCATTTATACCTTCGCATTCCTTTCATATGCCACGCCGGATGTGGCAGTTTCATCACAAATCGCAAACCTCAGCGACCTGCTGCTATACAATCCCATTTAAGCACGCCTTCGTGCCTTCAATTTAGTTCATTCTTATTCATACTTATTTGTGCCTTTATTCTTTATCCCATTGTATTTGCTTTTTTCCAATTTTATTTCTCATGCAATCTATTTATGCTCTGCTTGTTTTTTTTTGCAGTTTGTGTCTGCGCGAGTTCTGCATTGAAGTCCTGCGCTCGGCTTACAATACATTGGTGCGTCAGGTCAGGCGAGTGTTGGAACGCAATGCTGGTACGGGCAATCATGATGATTCGTACCTTTTGTGGGCGATACGATTTTTCATGGAATTCAATCGGCTGAGCGGAATGCAACTGGAGCTGGTGAGGTGAGTAGAAAAGCCGCAGCAATACGAGTAAAAATATATTGGTTAAAATACTTGAGTTGGAATACTGATGGACGCCAGTTTAGATACAAGCTGGTTTGTTTGACAGGCATATGAATTGTTGTTGCCCGTATTGCGTTGAGGGCAGTCAAGTCTGTATTGTAGTCAAGTGTAAGTCAGCTGGAATCAGCTTATTGACCACTGGTTGCTATTCTATGTCGTAAAATGGACGTACTTCGAAATAATGAAATGCAGAAAAATTCTGCAAATTCTGCGAATTTTCCTTGGAGCTAAAGTTAAGTTTTCTATTTCTTTTTTTTCTAGCGAGTTTTCACAAGCAGACGTGTAAAATGCATTTGAGTGATTTAGTATTGTTTTGAGTTGCACTTTTCATGTACTTTCTCGCCGGTATTGTTGTGTTGGTGCAAGTCGTTAAATTCTATTTTTATGACTTAACCTCAAAGAATGCATTAAATTTTAAGTGCTCCATTTTGTGCATTCTTTCTAGCTTGTCATATCTTTGTTTCAGTTTGGTTTGGGTCGCAAAGTGTATTTCTCTTGACAACGTTGCGGCAAATAGTTTTTCATTGCATTAACAGTGTTTGAAAAAAGTAAGTGATTTACACGAGAATGAAAGTGAACTCTTTGTGAGTGACTTAGGAGAAGTAGCAAGACGAAGGCTATGTGAGTCAACCACAATAAAGCAAAACATGTAATAATTGACGAGGCGATGAAGAGATCAACGAATGAGGAACCCATCCATGGCAAATGAAGCGCAGAAAGGGTGATGGATAGGTCGCACGCTTGAAAACCACCAGCTGGCATCACGAGAAAGGCAGAGGTTGCGATTGGCCAAAGATTATTTGGATAATGTCGATGTTGCGCGAGCTTGCACATGCCGACATGCCATGGGACGGCGCAAATACAACAGCTCAGTACCGCTTTTTACAAAGAGTGGAAATAAAAAAAATTTTAACTGCAATTGAGAATGGCGGTTTCAGTGCAAGTCAGCACATGTGGATAGCGCCATTCAGTCCCCTGTTGACTGGTTTGCATGTCAAACTCATGTACGCTCGTCTCATCATCTGTCATGACTGTTATGATGCGCTGGATAAACGTTGGGTCCGAATTCACTTGCCAAGCATGTTTTCAGCCACCTTCTTCCGATGAATTTTTTGAAAGAAATTCAACTCTCTTGGAACGAGAACTTAGAACTTGCGTTATATTTGGCTGGAAAATCACAACCAGCCATTGTTCGTGAGCTCAGTCACCTCAAAGTGAATAAAATATTTGTGTATCGCACTATAAAACGTTACAATGATACTGGTAGCATTGCAAAACGCTATGGAGTTGGACCAAAAAAAACCGCAACAACGCCAGAAAGGGTTCGGAAAGTGAAGGCTGGACTTGAACGAAATCCACGTCGAAGTGGAAGAAAAATGGCCAAAGAACTGAAACTATCGCAAGACAGCATTGGACGCATATTGAAAAATGAGCTCAAGGTCAAGGCTTACAAGTTCCAAAAAGCACACGATCTTTCACCTCAGCAAACAAAAGTTCGGTGCGAAAGAGCAAAGGAGTTGTTGCGCTTGCACGAACGTGGTGAATTTCCTAACATTGTGTTTTCTGATGAAAAAAATTTCCCAATTGAGCAGTTCATAAACACTCAAAACGATCGTGTTTACTTGACCGAACGCTCATATGAGAATTTGAGCCAACGTATGGCCACTCGAAGCAATTTCCCATCGCAAGTAATGGTTTGGGCCGCAGTGACCGCTGATGGACGCTCTCCAATCGCTTTTGTCGAGCCTGGTTTCAAAGTGAATGCGACTTATTATCGGGAAAATGGTTAAAAAATCATGTTCCACATTTCATTTCGTCCACACAACGCCTTTCGAATTCGCCAGACGCAAGTCCGATGGACTATTCCATCTGGTCCATTTTGGGAGGTAAGGTGAGGACTAAAAAATATGCCAGTATGGATGCGCTGAAAAAAGTGATTATACAAGAATAGACCAAAATACCTCAAGATCACATTCGTGCAGCACGCAACTCATTTTTTGACCGTTTGAAGGCTATAGTCAAGGCAAAAGGTGGTCATATCGAGCTAAAGTGAATAAATGTTAAAATTGTAATCATTTTTAACAATTTTGTCTTTGAAATCAATAAAAACTAATTTCACACAAAAAAGTTATGGTGTTTTGAATAGTTAACACTTCATATCGTTCACCCTGTACACTCGCCATGGGCTTTCTGTAACATTTTTAACGATTTTAACGAAATCCCGTTCGAAATGCAATATTTAAGACAAATAATTTTTTTTTGGGTGTTTGGCCGAGCTCCTCCTCCAATTTGTAGTGTGCGTCTTGTTGTTTTTCCACAAAAAGTACAGACCTACAGTTTTAAGCCGACTTCGAATAGCAGATATTTTTTATGAGAAGCTTTTGCATGACAGAAATACACTCGGAGGTTTGCCATTGCCTGCCGAGGGGCGACCATATTAGAAAAAAATTTTTGTTCATTTTGGTGTTTGATGCAGGCAGATTCGAATCTACGTATTCCGAATCGTAGTCACGCACCAACTAATCCAAAAAAAAACAAAAAATTTCGCATCAACTATTCCCGAAATTCTCGTGACATTTAGCCATTGAGATTCAGTGGTCTCGTTATGGTCATTCCTAGTACTTCTCTCTTATACTTCTCTTGGATAATACAACATACAGTTGTTTAGCGTAATTTCCTAGACCAATTTGGCTCACTTCATAAATTTACATCAATCGACTGTGCAGCAACTCGAGCCGTATGTGTTTTAATTTAAAAATATAAATTTCCAATTGCACTTTCATTAAATCTTTCACGCCTTTACTTTTAAGAGCTACTGTACGTTGAATACCAAGCAACAATATTGAAAATTACAGTCGCTCTTGGTCAAACCAATAAAATGAAAAAAAAAAAATAAAAAAAAATAAAAAAAAATTTAGCTTCTACTTTAACAGCCAGAAGAAAGCTTGTTGTTTTTTTTTTGCCCACACTTTAACGATCGCAATGTACTTCTTGGTCAAATTTTATTGTCTGCTGCTACATTAAATTTATTTAGTGCGCGCGCGGAAGTTTCTGACAAAATGCTTTCACTCACATCCGATTTTCAGCCCAACCACAATACTGTCTAGACCCTTGTCCCCCAACTCGCTCCGCGCTGCTGAACTGTTTCATGATTCTTTGTGTTTGGTAGGGGGTAGAACAACAATCGGAAGTGGTCGAAAGTTGGTGAATATTTTTTTTTTGTTTTTATTCTCTTCCGCTTAAAACTACAAAGATTCTATTGTTTCAGTGCTTCACTTGCGCATAGACGAATAGGCGACTAGGCAGGCAGGCGAAGTGCAATTGGACGCCCGTTGGTGTTGCACTTCATTGCTCAGCATGCCCCTTGCGACGGCTACTGTTCGCCGTTTTGTTCAGCTTTCTACTACGAGTAGGAGCGTCCATTGTAGTTGTCGCTTTGTGTGGCATTGTCCATTCATAACTAACGAAATTTCGCAAATTTCTTTATACTCTGGTATTTTGTTGTCTTCATCGTTCAACGTTGTGTTCATCACAACATCGTTGTCGTCCTTGCCATCGCTCATTGGTGCGCTTGCATATGGTCCAGGCGCTCTCCGTTAGCTGACAGACAATTTACTTGGTTCACTGCAATTTCTCTTCCTGAGATTTTTTTGTAGACCCTTTTCGTGTGCACCCTTCGTACGTGCATTTTGCTGGTTGTTGGTATAACAAAAATTTCTTTAAAATTGTTTTGGTTACTTTCAAATTAGTTTCTGCATACCAACAATGGCGCTTTATAGAAATGTTGTCATTTGTTGCTCTCACCCGCTCATTCACTTATTTATCCATTCTTTAATTTGTGCATTGTTGCTGTGCTGTGCGTCACTCAACTGTGCCAAATAGTTATGAAGTCTAAGCTGAGCAGTCTTCTGGTAGGCCACTTCTGGCGGAAAACTGAAAGCAGAAGTCTTGTGGACAGCCAGTTGCTTGTTGCTTGTAGTTTGCTAAACTTTGCATGTCGCCGTTAATACAATTTGTTTAGGGGTTTGTCCCAAGTTCCTCTACTGTAGCAGAGTATTCTTATTTTGTGATGTTTTGAAAAGTTTCTCATGGAAAAGTTTCAACAAAAATTTAAGTTAAAAAAATGTTTGTGTACAACAATGCGCAAATTTGTTTTGTACACTATTCAATTGTGTTGCTAACTACAGCCGTGTGATGGAGTATTATTTTGAAAAACTTATCTCAAAATATACTTGCATACATACATACGTCTATGACAATAGCTGTGTACCAACGGTCAGTGATCGGTTAGGTTAGAGTAGGTTGTACTTGGCTGATCCTGTAGATCGCACTTAGGCCAGAAACTGATTCATAGTGACACCAAGTGTTTGTATGGAGAGTTTAAGAACTTTATATTTTGCCCTCACAGGGTCCGGCACTCGAAGTGTAACCAACTAACACGGCCATAAATTTAGTTTGGAAAACTATTTTTATTTAATTCAAAGTAAAAAATGTGTAAAAATAATACAAAATTTAAAATCAATTTACTTTTGTTCGATATGACCACTTTTTGTCTTGACTATGGCCTCGAGACGGTTCAGAAATGAATCGCAAGCAGCTCGAATGTGACTTGCAGGTATTTTGGCTCACTCGCGGACAATGGCTTCCTTCAGCGCCTCGAAACTGTAGAACCTTTTATTTCGGATTTTGCTCTCCAAAATGGCCCAAAGAAAATAGTCCAGCGAATTCGCGTCTGGTGAATTGGAGAGCCATTGTGCGGACTTTATGAAGTTCGGAACGTTGCTTTTTCGCCATTCTTGGTTCACTCGAGCTTTGTGAGACGGTGCCGAGTCCTGTTGAAACGTCCATGGTCTGCTATCAAAATCCTTGTCTGCCCACGGCCTCAAAGCAACCTCCAGAACACTTTACCGATAATATTTCGCATCTACCTTGACGCCAGGCTCGATAAAAAAGATTGGAGAGCGCCCATCTGCTGTTATAGCGACCTAAAACATTACCTGTGGCGGGTGCTGTCTCCTGGTGGCCAATCGATGACTCAAATTCTTGTATGAGCGGTCGGTCGAATAAACCTTATCGTTTTGGGAGTTTACGAATTGCTCAATTTGAAGATTTTTGTTTGGAATTTTACCGTTTTCGGCCAAACGGAGTAACTCCTTCGCTCTCTCAAGTCTGACTTGTTGTTTTAGTGTGAGTTCATGCACATTTTGGATCTTGTAAGGCTTGACTGTGAGTTCATTGAACCATTTCACGTGACGTGACAGTCTTTTGGTGACCACATCCATGACGTTTCGCGATGGTACCAGTACGAATGGTGCCTTTTATATTTCGGGATTTGGCAACCCTGGTGCTGAAATCTGCCAACTGACAGCTGTATCGCAAAGCTTGACATTTGTTGGCTTTTACGTGCTCAGAACGTTTTGAAATACCAGCGCTATTTGTGTTGTTTACAGTAACTTAAAAGATTCATGTCGGTCCAAAAATGGAATTAAATCGTGAACATTTTCGTGCGATTATTTTTTCAACTTTCGACATAGATTAACTTAGCAACATTGCATGAATGAACTTAATTCATTTTTTGGCGATGAAGTTCCATCAAGGACCAGTGTTTATCGATGGTATGGTGAATTCAATCGTGGTCGTAGTTCACTCCAAGACGAATTTCGTGGAGGTCGTCCAAAATCAGTTGTTGTTCCGAAAACCACTGATGCTGTGCGCGAACTGACATTGCAAGATCGTCATGTGACCTAACGTGAGATTGAGACAATCTTAGGCATTAGTGGGACCAGCATACATTCAATATTGCATAAACATTTAACTGTCAAAAAAATTTGTTCGCGCTGGATCCCACACAATTTGTCAATCGCTCAAAAAAGGGCTCGTGTCGATTGGTCGAAGGAAATGCTCAAAAAATACGATCGCGGGGCTTTGAAACACGTCTATGACATCGTGACAGGTGATGAATCATGGATTTACGCGTATGAACTCGAAAGTAAACAGCAGTCGACTATTGTTCGCGCACGAAGCACTTCCAAGCAAATGGTCGCCTGTTTTTTCGGAAAAACTGAACATGTCGCAACCGTACCACTAGAACAACGCAGAACAGTAAATTCTGAGTGGTATACAACCATTTGTTTGCCAGTGATCTTCCAGGAAATGAGGAAAGACGGATCACTCTTCACCAGGACAATGCGAGCTCTCACACATCGGCTCAAATAACTGCATTTTTGAGCACCCAAAACATCGAATTAATGGGTCATCCGCCATATAATCCTGACTTGGCACCGAATGACTTCTTTTTATTCCTGTACGTAAAAAACAAACTGAGAGGTCAACGTTTTTCGACACCTGAAGAAGCGGTTGCGGCATTCAGAATCTATGTCTTGAAGGTACCTAATTCAGAGTGGCAAAAGTGCTTTGACAATTGGTACAAACGCATGCAAAAGTGTATAGATCTTCATGGCGAATATTTTGAAAAACAATAAAGTGATTTTCGATGATTAAAATTTGTTTTTGTTCTCTAATCCCGACATGTAAAAGGCCCCCCTCGTATCATTGTAACGAGTAATGGTGCGATAAACAAAAAATTTATTTACTTTATGGTGCTCGAGCTCACGAACAATCGGTGGTTGTGATTTTCCGGCCAATTGAAATGCGAGCGGTCTGAAGTTGGTTACACTTGAGTGCCGGAACTCGTAAGATTTGCGATTGCTTTGGCAATACCTTATGCGCTGGAACCTAGTAGATTGTGGGTTATTTCTCAGTTCCTAGCTCATCCGCCCTGTTCCGTCGTACGCAGTGTGAGTTTGGCATTACAGCTGCTATTACTTGACTGTTAATGTAAAAGTTTATTTGAGGCATAAACGCCGCTTAATACTGCTCATTGATTAGAGAGCGTTGATGCGAGCTTCGCTGGATCCTAACCAGTTGGCGCAATATTGATTACCCTCTCGTTAGGTTAATTATTTTTGTAAATGGCGTCGTAGTCAACCATATTTAATTAATGAAGCGCACAAAAATGAAAATAAAGGTTTAAATCACACAAAACCTTTTTGTTTTTCATTTATTAAAAAACTTACTCAAAAACAAAAGTGTACGCTTAATTTTACCCCATCTTGTATTTTCTTCTTCGGCAATCGACTCCTGCGTCAGACAGTGGGTGCATATTTCATTTAGTGATGACTGAAAAGTGCCGAGGTGCCAGCTATACCATCCTACTCAAGTAAATGCTTAAGATTCTACACTTTTTTTGAAACCTAATATTATATTTCTCTTTTAACTATTTGCATTTGGTTGCGATTAGAGTTGGATTAACCATTTGAGTAATTACCACAAACGAATAAGAACTGTTTCCAGTCTCAACTAATTTTCACATAATAGCAACTACGAAAGTTCCTCAACTTACCTACATTCATTTACCGTATGCCGCGTTTCCTCGGAACTTACGTGGCTGCATCTTCAAGTACTTACACGCAGTTATACATACGTAACTGTCTGTAATTTCGTTAATGTCTTCAGCTACCATTCGCCAATACTACTGCCACATACACTGGGACGGTTCCATACAAGAAAGTGCTCAAAAGGCGATTTTTAAATATTTATTTCATTAAAAAATAGAAGAGGCGCTGTAATTTCTTTAAAATGGACTTAATTCGCAATATCGCTTTGGAAATGTCAAAAGTGACTATTTTTTAATTTATTTATTTTTTGTTTGGTGGTAAAAATTCGAGAGAACTTGAAACTCAAAGTCTTCTTTTGTAAGTTTCATCATTTCTTCTGCCGCTTTCTGTTTCACGCCTTCACTGCCTTAATTTCTTCCATTTAAAGGAAATTTAACCTCAAGAAACAGAAAGACATCGCACGCCACAATTCGCGAATTCGGCAAATAAAGGAGATTAGACATCCTCAGGGACTCTGATCCACTTGAACGAGTATACAATCTTTTGTCCCTTGTCATACCGTTGTGAGCGCAAAAGGGAGAAGGAAAGAAAGGTTTCGGAAAAGGAGTTATGTTTATAGGTTATGAAGAAGAAAAGCTGTTCAAATTCATCAGGTGTGTAGTATATTCGTAGACGTAACAAAAAAGTGATAGCTATGGTGTCTGAAACTCAGCCCGGGGAAAGTAGGATAGCAGAGGAGAAGGTAGTAAGATGATTCCATCTCACCCTCCTGATAGCTGCTGCAGCAAGCAACACCCAGTCTCACCGTGTGTATACCTAATAGACAATGCCCAGAAATGACATCCACAAAATTCGGGAGCTGTGGCTTTGCTAGACTTAGAAGTTGACTCGAGTGCCCTCGATCTACCCGTGGCCAGTAGGATCTTAAAGCTTGACACGTTTGTTCACTAATCCAGCGCTCGCTGAGTTAACGTGAAGCCCATCTTTCCAGGAACAGATTATAGCTTTTCAAGGGAACCTCAGTTATTTTGATACGCGGAGAAACCATCTCGAGGCTCCCTTGTCTAGCTGGTGCATCCGCCCAGCAGTTTTCCGTTATGTCCTTGTTAAGACGAACCCAAATCAACCTAATATAGGATATAGTTGAAGGAGATGTCTGGCATTTTCCGACAAATTTCGTGGCAACCAATAATGAACCCAGGAGCCTGTCTGACGCTTGGCTGACAGTATGTTCAGGGTTGCCAATATTCGACGGACCCATCTGGCAACCCTGTATCTTTTGATAGAGACGTCAGATCGCTTAATGACATACCGCGTTGGAAGCGTCAGTCCAAGCAGAATTTCGCCATGGAACAGTACACGTCACGCGAGCGCTCCCAAATTGTTGAAATTTACATTCAACAAAAGAAGTCAATTGTGAAAACTCAACGTGCGTATAAAAAATTAAATAATGTGAAAAGTGCGCCTTCTAAGAACACCATTAAACGTTTGTACGAAAGGTTTTCGACTGGTGATGCGACCAAGGCGATCGGATGAGCCATTGTTGAGACGTCGCCAAGGACGGCTACTCTCGCCGGAAAACACTATAGTGGTTCGTGAATTTGAGCTTAATTAAGAGGTCCTCGCAAAATACTCCTCCATCAACCTTTCCGTTCAACTTGGAGTCATTCGTAAAGAAATTAACCAATTAACTCTGTCTCGAACTACTGCACCTTGCCCACCCTTCTCTTAACTGAATATGGGTGGAAAATGTCCCGCTCGGACGCAGACATGACTGAAATGTCCATAGCTTAAGTCTAACTTGTAGTCTGAGCACCTCCATTTGGTTGCGACATTTTGCCTGCTATATCCACGCACACGAGATGCAGCATTGCGTCAATTGCTGGAGTAAGAGTGGAGTGAAGCACTCCACCTATTCCAATGCGGGCAGATCTTTAGACTCTCTCCGAGTTCTTAATCCACAACGTCTTCTCCAGCGAGTTCCACGAGTCGAGGGAATCATACAACAAAATTGGCCATTGCCAAATTTAACATTTTATCGGGGAAGTAAAGGAAGACAATTCTAATGCAAATAAAGGCAATGACTATAGGCACTGATTTGCTTACTCAACAGCTGGTGATCGTTCGCGACTGCCGTGTGAGTACTACAGCACATATTTCTTTCAACGAAATTATATACTTCATTTAATGATTAAAAATATTAATAAGTGTTAAGGTTTTCCCTTCACTCAATGTAGCTTCTTAGGGTGCTAAGTTGCCTGGTTTGAATATGGAATTTAAAGAATGTTTTCGATTTTAAAGCCATTCGCAAAAAGTGTCTTGATACCTCGACGTTCTCGTGTGTCCTCCGACATAAAGTTTAGAAAGTAGGATATATACCGGAGATCTTCATGGACAACTCGACGGATAAGAGCCTGAAAAACATTAAGTTCCCTCACGAGGGTTCTCACTGGTTTTGATTCGCGTCAATGATCACTGGCACTTGTTGAATAATTTCGGCAATTCGGATTGTGTCAGAACGTACTTCGTATTTTTTGCGTTTTAGAATAGATTCTGAATCGCCACCTGATGTTTGCCATTTATTGCGCACCTTATTATGAACGAAAATTATAGATTTCAAAAGACATAAAGCGACGATAATAGTTTGGAAATTATACCCATATATACATATATACATATGCATGCCCTCAATTACCCAACGCACCCTGTATTTGTGAGCTTAAAGCCCATTCATTGTAGACAGAAAGTCAATAGAAGGACTGAATTTATAGGAAAATACAGCTTTTGAAAGAAATTCTTTATAAAGTGAAGTTCGCGATAGAGACAACCACTAAAGAGGAATGTCACTGTATATATATTACTAACCTATTTTTAGAGCTTAATTCCAAGGCAAAATAACACAGGTTAGTTAAAGAGTGAGGAAATAGAAGACAAAAAAATGTGAATTATTAAATGAACTATTTTTTTATCCGATGTAATCTCCCTCAACTTCAACACACTTACCCACTCTAATTATCATCAAATAATTTTATACCACTTCTGATTTTCCGAAAGCTCTGCAAAATATGGAATATGGAGTAGTCTTTAATCTAAAATGCATTTGGTATCAGAAATCTCACGCTTAGTCAAACTAGGAGTTTTAAATGATTCCTAGTGTTATTTCACTCTTTGAACGCTTTGAACTTCTTCAAGTCCTTTAAACTCTGAAGCCCATCGATTCAAAGTTGGAAATGCCTAGCAGATTGAGCATCTTGTATGAGCTCCTATTGATCTGATACATCAACCAAAACAAAGCATTTTATCACTGCAGTTTTTTCGTTTACACTGACACGTCAACTTCGAATGGCGTGTAAGCGACGAACCAATCGACAGATCGGAACACGTTTTTTTGAAATGAAAAGAATGACTAAAAAATGAAATACCCAGTGAATATATATATTGAATAAATAAACTCGAAGTTATCAGAACAAAGCTCCTGTCGTTTCTATTTTAGCACAGTATTGTTTATTTTGGACTTAACTTTGTATTAAATGGCGTATAAATTTGGATTCCTCTTCACTTTCAATACTTTTCAACCAATCTGTAAGTACAAGTACGTGTTTACTATACATTTTGTTGGTTAGTACCAATATTTTTTTTTAAATAATATTTTTTTAATAATATATAATATTTGTTTTTAATATAAAAATTTTTTTAATATTATATTTGATTTAATATAATGTTTTTAATAAAATATTTTTTAATATTATATATTTTTTTTAATATTATATATTTTTTTAATATATTTTTATTTTAATGTAATATTGTTGTTTTAATATAATATTTTTTTTAATATGTTTTTTTAGTATAATAGGTTTTTTAATATAATATTTTTTTTAATATAATATTTTTTTAATATAATGTTTTTAATATAATAATTTTTAATATAAAATTTTTTTTAATATATTTATTTAATATAATATTTGTTTTAATATAATGTTTTAAATATAATATTAAATTTTTTTTAATATATTTTTTTAATACAATATTTTTTAATACAATATAATATTCTTTTTTAATATATTTGTTTTGGTTGGTCGGTTTAAGGCTGACCCCGCATCGGAGTGCCCCATAGACCGCAAGTTGGGTCCGTTGTGTTGCCCTAGAGCTCATTATATTATATGATTTCCCCACCTAACCGAGATTTTTACTATAGATTTTGGTCCATGATATTAATTCGTTTCGAGAATTTAATGAGAGAACGATTTTCAGGTCCGAGAGTACTGAAAGATTGTCAACTGTTGGAGAGCCTAGAAGATCGAGTCGACTTCTGGCTAAGCCGGGACAACTGCACAGCAAATGCCTGCTCGATACTTCCTCATCTTTGTCCTCGCAGTATCTGCACAGGTCGTTTTGAGGAATCCCGAGCCGACGTGCGTGAGTGCCCAAAAGGCAGTGGCCGGTGATAAGAGATATTATATGCCTTAGTTTGTGTTTCGAAAGACTTATAAGGGTTTTTGTCTGTTTCAGATTGTAGGATGGCGAGATTTGTCTGGTCGTAACGCAAGTAGTTTCCACTCGCCACCTCCGATCAGCAATGCTGTGAAATTCTCGATCAATGATCAACAATATTTATTTTAATATAATATATTTTCTTAATATAATATTTTTTTAACATAAATTTTTTTAAAGTAATATTTTTTTAATATAATATTTTTTTAATATAAAATTTTTTTTATATATTTTTTTTTAAATAATATTTTTTTTACTATAAATTTTATTTTAATATAATAATTCTTTAAAAATAAACTGATACTTTCTTTTCTTGCATATGTTTGAAAAGTTTTTAATGAATTGCCCAATGTGCGCCGCATTTCCGCGTGTTACAGCGCAGCGACTGAGGAGTTCTAGTTTTTCACAAAGACTTGACTTCCTTTCACTTCTTCGCTTTGTCCTTTTTGTTGTATTTGAATTTTAATTTCTTAACACTTAAACTCATCATTTCACGCTATGCTTTTACACCGTCTTATGTATGTAGGAGCACCTCCTTTGTGCATTTTCCGCACTTCTTAATACGTTTTTATGTATGTTTGGATGATAACGTTTTGTTTTTCTTTCTTTCTCTTTCTTTGCTATTTCAGTGAGTCGCTGAGTGTGCAATGCTTCCACTGGGTGTTAACGCGCATGCAACACGATATGGATATGATAATCAGCGACAAGAAGCAAGCGCGCGTCTGGTCGAAGCGCTTGCATGTCGCACTACAGGTGAGTATCTGGAAGTACTTGGAAATGCTTATTTACATATCTACGTATGCGACTGAAAATTTACTTACCTACCAGTTGCACTTTTCGCTGTAGCCGAGTTGGAGATTTGTGTGCAGTGGCGTATCTAAAACTGCTAAGTGAAGACTGACAGAGCTTATGATTTATTAGATAGCAAAAATAAAACATGTTTCAGCGAGTTGGGCTTAGTATTTTCATTGCTGCTGGGTATGTTATTCTTGGCTCGGAAGATTGGCCCAGAAAATTGCTCGGAAGAATTGAGTTCCGGCAAGAAAACGAGCGGCTTCAGACGTCTTTGATAAACTTTAGAATATCATTCGATTGGTTACTGGTCTCACATCCACCACTGTAGTGTTTTCCAAGCGGAGGTAGCCGCAATTAAGGAAGCAGTGGATTGGTTGCCTACATCTGTAATTACCGTAAAGGACTTAAATATCCGAAGGCCAAGCGGCAATTAGGGCTTTGTGCTCGTTGTTTGTGCGTTCGAAATTAGTCGGTGGGAATGCCTGATTTCTCTCCCGACTGTATCTGAATACTTCGATATTAAGCTCATCTGAGTTTCCGGCCACAGCGGCATAGAGGGAAACTGTTGGACTGATGAACTGGCTAGACAGGGGACCCTGGATACGGTTTCATCGCCAAATGTGAGGATTGGGGTTCCTCTGAGAACCTGTGGTATACTCTCGGAAAGATGGGCGTCGCGTCAACTCAGCGGGCGCTGGGTTAGTACTAGCACGCAAACGTGTAAAGTTGCGAGATCTTTTTGTCTACGGGTAGATCGCGGCCCTGAAGCTAACTTCTAAGGCCAACAAAGCCGTAGATCTCGAATTTGGTGGGTATCCTTGCGGATTGCTTAGAGTCATTTCTGCAGCTCGACTGACATCTCGGCTCTCATTTTTTTGCTAAACCTGCGCATGTTGCGGGTTTAAATATCACATACCAGGTGAATTTCATCAGTAGCTTGAGTGGTTAATACAAAAGTAATTAGCCACTGTTGGTCGTCATCCCCTCCTTTCTTTTTCCACCTGTTTGGTTCTTTTTCCGTTGTTTTTTCCGCTCCTGTGTGGAAGTTTCCCCTTTGGTTACACAGGGAATGCATTTCGATTATTTGTCCTAGTGGGTCTTTTCGCATGGACAGCCATTTTATTTATTATCATATTCTAAATCAGTCATTGAAGGGCGGATCATCATAACCATACACACCAGAAATGGGTACAAATAAGGGCAATAATAATCCCAAAATCGGTAAAAGCATGAAACACTTCCCCGAAGATCTTTATACCCATAAGTTTCTTGCACCTTTAGCTCAAGACTCTGCAACGCATTTACTCTGTCGTTGTCAAGTTTTCGCTAGACTTACATATTTGGGTCGGATAGAGCATGGATGAGCTACATTCTCTTTCCCTCGACAAACTGCTAAGATTCAGAAAAACTTTGGGAAGCTTTCTGAGGATTATAGAATCACTACCCCGCCTGCTCATCCTTATATTCTTCTAGACCGTATCTCTTAGTCTTAAGTGCAATGGGCAATAGTGCCTCAGTGCTTTTCGCCCATCTACAATTCCATTCAAATATATGTCAAACCATAATTAAAACTTTTCCGGGGATACGTGAAGTGATTTCACCGCGAAATGAAAATATTAATTACCTGTGATCTGTTGCTGGAAGGAGGGTTTCCGCGTTTACTTAGCAAACGCTGGGCAAAAATATCAGTTTGCAAAGTCGCGATACCCGTCTACCTACAGGTGCATCGGGACGCCCGAAGGAACGAAGGCTTAGTTCTCGTTTGTCGGTGTCCTTTCCGCGCACTATCCGTTGGGCATCCACGCAGTGAGCATTAGTTCAAATCCTTTTTACAGCAGCTATGTGGAGGCATCTTTTCCTCAGCTGTCCTATCCTTGTGCTACATCCGCGCTTATAGTAAGCTTAGGTACCTGTTACCCATGTAATGAATTTTATCAGTAGCACGAAGTAATTAGCACATATAAATATCCACCATTCAGTCTTTTTCATAACCTTCCTACCCTTTCTTTTTTTCCTGATTCCTCTCTCTTTTCAGCCTTGCAATGGTATCGCAAAGGCCGTTTTCTTATCTATCGTCCAGCTGAGTTCTTGCATGGCCAACCATTTAATCTAACGTAAGTCTGTCTCGTTATTTTATGGCTATATCTCGTAAGTTCGTATCCTTTCCAAAACTCAGCCTTTAAATATTTATTTTTATTTCGATGGTAAATTTATCCAGTTTAAAGCCACACTGGCACTAAAAAGTCTTTGACACAATACCTTCAATAGAAACCCACATTGCTAGTTGGCTAAGATTGCAGAATCAACTTTGGGGTAAATTACTCTCAAACCCCAGCATACCGACTCGCAATTGACCACGTAGCGCATTCTAGTTTCCAAGGCACCGCCAAGGTATTTAAATAGTGCAATACCCAAATCGCAAGATTGCGTAGCTTAGTTGTTTTCTGGGCCTAAGTTTCTTGCCATACCCAGCTTGTGGAGTATAGATTCCGTCGCCAGTGATTGCTGCGCTTTGTCTACTCTGTAGGTTTCACTGCAGCCACCATTTCAGCAAAGTGGAAAAGTCCTGCTACTTCGTCCTTTTTATTGAAAAAAAAAAAAAAAAAAAAAAAAATACTTCACTTTTGTTTTCGAGCTCCTAATAACTCCATTAAGCAGCTCGCATGGTAGCTGGCTCCAAAACCGTTCCTTCTTTCAACTATTTCAACTACCGTCTAGTTTTTTGGATATGAAGAGTTAAAAAAAAATTGGAGCTTACCAATTATATTTCATAAGCAGCTATGGCAAAAGAAAACACCCCTAAAAAGGATAGCATTTGGCTTAGGCGGAAAGCTGGTTAGCGGGAGGCTATTAACCCCTTTTACCTAAGTTTGTTTTTGTAATTTCTGGCCTCTATTTTATAAGACTTCCCTCGCACGCTACTTTGTCACATTCTGCGCTATCTTCTCTACTTTGTTAGGCTTCTACTGGAGCTACTGCCTTCAACTCGCAAGGCAACTGATGCAATTTTTGGTACTTTATAGTACGCGTCCTTTAGGGTAAACTTACGCATCGCCATCTATGTAAGCATAGAACTTTGAATGCCTGCTGGCTTCACCCTGTTTGCAAAGAGCGATTCACTTGTCAGATTCATTTCGATGTTGCTCATTCTCATTATTTTATCTAGCCTTTGTTCCTCTTTCCTCTGCTCAACTTCCCGTATCCTACATCTCCTGTTGATGCAGCCTGCCACAAACTTGCTTGAATATCTCTGCCTTCGAGAGGAGTGGAGTGTACAGCAGGCGCATGCGAGTTGAAATACCGGCAAATTGGAGTCTTGCCAACCAACATCAACAGCAGTGACTTATCACATTTTACGGTTATTAGGTGAAAGCGCAGAGGTTTGGGTTTACCCTAAAATCAAAAGTTACAAAGAAAAAAACAAAAAAATTTCCAGCAACACAGAAAAATTCACTATTCAAAGAAGTCAAAGTGGGAAAAATTCAAGAAGAAGACGCGGCGAGGCAAGCACTGGCTGATTGGCGGCTGGCTGGAAGAAAACTAAAATAGCAAAGGTAGCAAATACGTAGACGAAGCGATACGAAGATCCAGTAACTAGCAGTAAGAGAAAATGTCAAGTATTTGCTAAGGCATAGTCACGTGTGGCATTTTACAGGAAGATTATTTTGCAGGAAAAGCTGCTTTTGCAGTTCATTGCATTTACGTGCCACAATGCCGTTCCCGCTGCCGTCGTGGCCGTTGTAGCTGCCACTACAGATATTGCTGCCAATGTCTCTGCCTCTGTGCCTGCCTCTACACTCGTTGCTTCTCTTACTTACTTGCCTGTAGTACTTAGAATCTGGAGTCGATAGCTGCTGTTGATGTTATCAAGTTTGTTGAAGGATTCACTCGCCGGCTTGCCGCTTTTATTGCCACAGCTGGTTCATTAACACGAATCGAATTCAGTGCATGTCTTTGGCTGGAGTTGGCGTTAATTAATACTATCGCCGTCACCACCACCACCACCACGACCACCACTTGGGCCTCTCAAGTTAGCTGGCTGGCTCACCAACATTTGCATTACTTGTTATGTGTCCTGTGCTTCGTCTTCCGCGCTTGCCATTCAGTTAAGTACTAAAAAGTGCCAAAGGATCGTGTTAAATAACTTAAACTCACATCCTCGGTCTTTGCGCGCACCTGATTGTGAATGAGTGATTCATATCTACACTTGGTATGACGCCACACTCCTTGGCGACGCTTGACTTGTCAAGTCTGAGTTGGCGCTCATTAGAAATGCACGAGAATGCCCGTATACTTTTATTGTTGCTTCCGCTTCTTTAGCAACGTTTTGCTTAATTAGATGTTTTGTAAGAGAGTTTCATTGTGTAGAGCTTAAGTGAGTTCGATGTCTAGATAGTTGGTGCGCTGTAAGTAAAAGAGGTGAAAAGAAAAGGAACGGATATTTTCGTATTTCACTTACTTAAGTTAATTGACGAATGCGTTCAACTTAAATGAAGTATTTGCATGGCTGTTGTTGGAAACGTCCTTTTCTATTGCTCTATACTAATCTTACTCTTTCCAATAAATGGTATTGCGGAAGTTTTGCAGAATGAGAGGTTTCTATACGAAATTCTATGAAATAGAGAAAATACCGGGTGGGCAAAATATTGTTTTTGTTTTTTGATCATATGTTATTTTGATAGTGGAACTTTTCCGCTAGAAATCTTAACAGAAAGTCAGTGACATATCTGCGCGGTTGGAAATGAATCGCCTTACATATGAAAAATGTTGAAAAAAATCGCAATCATGTTTTCCAAAGAAACCTATTTTCACCTCGACGGTTATCTTAACAAGCAAAAGTACCGCTTTTGGTGATACGAAAATCCGCACGTGATCATCGAGAAGCCAATGCACCTTTTGGTGCTGATTCTGAGCGGTGGCGTCATTGGCCCGTTTTGTTTTTTAAAAATGCCACTAGAAACTCCATTCCGGACAACGGACCAAGCCCTACTTGGGCATGATAAATGGTTTTGCGGAGCTGCGATTTGACGCAGTTCAACTTTTTTGAAGGATGCTGTGAAGGATCGCTGTTCTTTGAATAATCTATTAATCCGTTTCATGCCCTTACGGCGCCATAAATAGTTACCAATATTTTTGAAAACTTAGAAAACTGCGTTAGCAGGGCGTGTTACTACGATGGCAGCCGAATCAGGTAAAAGTCGAAAGTTACTGGTCGTCACCTTCGACAGGTTGTTCTCTGCGCACGACACTTAAGGTCATCGGTTGCTAGTTTTAGACTACGCAGGGTATATCTAATAGTCAGGCACTGATAGTACGCTGTGAACGAAACTATAGAACTGTCAGAACTGCACTTTCCAGCTTGCGATGCACTCCCAAATACCACCTACATATGTAGCGAGGTGTGTATGAGACCAGTTAAGGATCATATCACCATTCTCAGCAAGCACTTGCCAGAAGAGGCTCCGACTCCTACTCACATCAGAAGTTATCTCTACCAACTTACTGATGAAACTCACACATACAATATTAAACAATCACTGGACCAGTGCGAATAGAGTAATTTCATCTTAATTGATCTAAGTATTTTGGGCATTTCTCAAAAAGTGGTTTAATTGTAAGCCGAAGAAGTAAATCGAAACAATTTTGGAAAGACTGGAAGAATAACTGAGATTTACTCAATGTGGAAAACCTTTGTATAGTATTTTTTTAGCCCAAATTTTCTTTGATTTTTTTTTATTTTTTAGATAATAAATACTTAAAAAAATTTTTTTGTTTGAAAAAATGTAATATTTTTTCGAAAAATATGTAATGTTTTTTTAATTATATTTGTGTCATTTTTATTTTTTAGGACAAAATATGCTTAAAACAATATATTTTTTTCGACAAAATGTTTTTTAAGAATATATAATATATTTTATCCTACGAAAAAAGAAACCAAAAAAATTATACATTTTTTTCTAAAAATTTTGTTTTAACATAATTTATTAAATTTCGTTTCGATTGTTTTTTTTTAAGCATGTTTTTTTTTTAATATAAAAATTGTTCAAAAAAATTTAATAACCAAAAAATTAATTTTTTTTTCAAATTTAAAAAAATTAGTATTTTTCGAAAACGTATTAAAAAATTATTAAATTTTTTTGTTTCTGGTACTTTTTCGAACAATAATTATTTTTTTTAATTTTGAAAAAAAAATTTTTGATTTTCTTAATTTTTTAGAAAAAAATATATATTTTTTAGTATATCTATATGGTATCTTTTACTAAATTGTTTTTTTTTTAACATCATATTTTATTAAATTTTTTTCGATTTTTTTTAAGTATGTTTTAACCTAAAAACAAAAATGAAAATTTTTTTAGAAAAATTTTTTCACAAAAAATTTTGTTTAAAAAAAAATTAAAATTTTTTTCTAATTTAAACAAAAAAATTTTTTTTCTAAAAATGTTTCGATAAATTGAATTTTGAAAAAAAAAAAATTTTTTTTGGCTTTCTTAATTTTGAAAAAAAATTTTGTTTGACGTTCTTAATTTTGTAGAAAAAAAATATTTTTTTAAAGCATGTGTATATAGATTATCCTCACAAATAAGAAAACGAAAAAAAATAGTTTTTTTTAGTTTTTTTAGCAACATATTTTATTAAATTTTGTTTCGATTGTGTTTTTTTAAGGTATGTTTCATCCTACAAAAAAAAAAAATAAAATTTTTTCGAAAAAAATTTAATTAAAAAAAAAATCTAATAATTTTTCGAAAAAAAAAATTTTTTTCTAATAATTTTTCGAAAAAAAATTATTTATTTTTTAATTTTGAAAAACAAAAAAAAAAAACGTTTTTGATTTTCTTAATTTTGTAGAAAATATATATTTTTTTTAAGGTATACATTTATATAGCATCCTAAAAAATAACAAAACGAAAACAATTAATTTTTTTCTAAACTGTTTTTTTTAACAGCATATGTTATTAAATTGTTTTCGATTTCTTTTTAAGTATATTATATCCTAAAAATAAAAAATAAAATTTTTTTCTAAAAATTTTTCGAAAAAAAATTTTGTTTAAATAAAAAATTCTTTTTTCTAATATAAAAAAAAAATAAATTTTTTTCTAATTTAAAAAAATATATATAATTTTTTCTAATTAAAAAAAAATTACATTTTTTTCTAAGAATGTTTCGAAAAAAAAGTTTGTTTTTAATTATGAAAAAAAACTTTGTTTGACTTTCTTAATTTTTTAGCAAAACATAAACTGGCAAAAAAAATAATATGTGTCTTAAAAGTGAAAGAAAATTTTTTGGTGGCCTTTTTGAGTTTTGTTCTTAATTTTTGCTTACTAAAACCTAGCACTATGCTCAGTAATCATTGAAAGCTTCATATTGAACTCCCATAATATTTCGAGTTATTTTCAAATATTTACATTTTCACAAAATGACAAATAAGATTTTGAATTAAAAAAATAAATTTTTGCTTATATTTAAGAAGTTTTATTTTTCATCATAACTCCTATTTAGAGTCTCGGCTTTCAACCACCAACCTAAAAGTTTATTTATTTTATTTATTTATAGCAGTTACAAAAGTTTATAAAAGCAGTTAGAAAAGGTTGAAAAAGTTTAGCTATGACTTACATATATGTTAAAGTGTAATAAAATACACCAGCTAATGTAGCTCCTAGTGGGTTAATAAAAGTAAAACCAAAAAAGTATTACTCAATTACGAATTTATCGATTCGACCTTAATTCCCTTTGCTTCAGCTTACTTATATAAATATATCTATTTTGCTATGTATGTACATATATATGTGCATATTTAGTTAGATTGCTTAAGCTCTAATTTATTAAATAATTTTGCTTCAGTTGATTTTATTTGTTTATCGCAGTCTATTTTCTTCGATCCAAGTGTCTACATACTTTTTTCTATTCTACTCATTTGCTTTGCTCCCTATTTATTTTTGCTTCTTTATTATTTTTAATTAAAGACATTCCGTGAATTGCTGTTGAGTTTGGTGGCGTTGCAGAGAGTAAAGGACGACCGAGCTTTGGCCCTCTTCGATATGCTATTGAATAATGTCTGCTATGTGCTGGAATATCGAGAGACAATATTGCATCTGTTAATGAACTACAATGAGGCACACAGTACCAAGTGAGTATATCCCAGTGAAACATAAAAATAATAACCTACACAAATACATACATACGCTAACATATTACACGCCAAAAAATTAGACTCATGAAACAAATAAAAAAATTAATTAATTAATTAAAATTGTGTTTTTTTTTAATGACTGACATTACTCCATATTACATAAAAAAATTTAATAAAAATGAATGCATCAAAAAATTTTAAATACAGCACTGACTTTCGGAAGAAAGTGATAATACCTTTGGGATTAAACGATTTTTGGTGAACATTTTTACTCTCTTCAATCTTTTATTTCATAGTGAAAACAATAACAAAAAATGTAACGAAAAAATTAAGGATATTCTTAGCAAAAATAACACACAAAAAATTATCTTCAAAATTGTACATACAGTAAAGGAAATTTAAAGTTTACTTAAAATGTATAGGTTTCAATAAAACGTATGGTATCCATTTGTTTCAATTACACACTTCAGTCGACTTTTCATGGAACATACCAGCTTCTTGGTTACATCAGGCGAAATATTTTGCCACCCCTCTTCGATAATTCGCTTCAATTGCTCTTTGTTTTTTTATTGTGGGCTTTAAAATTTTTTTTTCCAAAATATCCCGGAAATGCTCAATCGGATATAAGTCTGGAGACTGAGGCGGGTGTGGGAGCACAGATTTACAATTGTGAAGCAAGTAAGTTCTTATAACTTCCGATCTATGCTTCGGGTCATTGTCTTGCACCACCCTGAAATCCGAGCCGAGACCAAGTTTTTCAGCGCTCTGCTTTAAATAAATTTAGATAAATATTTAAATCTATCCATAGTGCTTTCTACAAATGCAAGATTTCCAACACCGCTAGCCGCCATTGTGCCCCAAGCCATCACATTTTCGCCACCGTGCTTGACAGTAGGAGTGAGGTTTTCCTTTTTGAGAGCAGTATTCGCTTTTCTCCAAACAAATCTTCTTCCATCTGATCCAAATATGTTGTATTTACTCTCGTCCATAAATATAACATCGTTCCAAAAGTCATCTGGCATATCAACATAGGTTTTCGCGTACTCCAATAGTTTTTTTTGCATTCTTCGTTGATATAAATAGCTTTCTACGTGAGACGCACCCCTTGTAACCTTTAGATTTCAGGAAGTTTCTTATAGTTTGTGGGTTCACAACTGGTCCACCAGTTTCCTCAAGGTTCACTGCAATCTTAGGTGCTCCAAGTTTCGGGTCAGCTTTGACCATTCGTTCTTTTATTTGCTCCGTATACTGATTAAACATTTTTTTTCGCCTCTCCCTTTTGCCATGATAAACGTTCCATTCTTTTCAAACGTTTTTACGACGGATTGACTGGTAGCACGTGGTCTGTCAACAGTTGCTGATATCTCACCGTAACTCTTTCCTTCTAGCTTTAACTTTACAATTAATTTTTTAATATCAACCGGTACTCCTAAATGCTTTTTTGGTGCCTGACTCTCCATGTAGAAGTGTTTACGATCAAAAGTATAAAAACGCCCTAAAAAAACGAGTATGGTTTCTAGGAACTGTACATATGTCACAAAAATATTTACAGCTAGCATTGAGTTATTTTCGCGATATATATTTTCTGTATGCACAATTAGCTAAGCTAAGTTTAACGGGGGTTTACTCAAATGAAAAGGAAATGGTTAGAAATCGTCAAAGAATTGTTAAAGCTATTTCATCCTCATAAAGTTACAATTAATCGAGAGTAAAAATTTTCACCAAAAATCGTTTAATCCTAAACCTGCGGTAGCACCCTAACAGGAACTGCTTGCTGAGCAGTTTGTTATGCTCTTTAACAGGTAGCATATTGGCCCCGTCATGAAGGTGTTGTATTGGGGATATAAGAGGCAACCCGTCGCTGTCCGAATGGCAGTGGTTTGGCATGTCTGAAGCTTTATCCACGACGTGTCACTGGTTTCAGGCGACCAGATGGGCGCAGAATAGTTTAGAACCAGCCGGCCTAGTGCCTTAAATGTCGATAGCAACAATTCTTTGTCTTTGCCCCAAGTGCTGCCGGCAAGCTATTTGAGGCCCTTGTTGCGATTTCGGACTTTAGTGGCAATTGCGGTTGTGTGCGCAGAGAAGGAGAGCAAACTGTCGAGGGTTACACCCAAAATTTTGGGATTGTTTACACTCGGAATTGGTGTGTCATCGACTTTTACCTTGAGGGGCAGTTTGACCTCCTTTGTCCAGGTGGTAAAGGGGGTCGCCGTGGAGTTAGTGGGGGAAAGTTGTAGATTCCTCGCAGTAAAAAAGCGAGAAAGATAGTTGTTCACTTTGGAGCACAGGCCCTCGATGCCATTGTCCGACGCCATTATTGTGCAGTCGTCAGCGTATGAGACCAGGGAGACTCCCTCTGGTGGACACCACCTTGCGGAACACCTTGCTTGAGATTCACCGCTAGTGAGAACCAAATAAAACGAGTATGTGCACATAGTGCACGAGTTGAAGTAACAAATGTTTCCCTGTATAAGCGAGGTCTTATCTATACTCATCAAGCGCTGTTGTGGTCAAACTGACACTGTGAACTGATGCGTGCTGATATCTACCGCAACCAAAGATTTATACCGCATTTTTTCTGACGTTTCAATACATCGAGATTCGGGATTAACATCTCTAATGCGCATGCCGAAATGCGTTATGTGATACGATTTAGTAGCAATTTGTTGGGACACCCGTGTGCAAGTCTTGAAAACAATGCGCAACCTCTTATACGCTTGAGTGTAGTACCTCTTTCCAACACACATCGCTAACTTTCGCCTCTTTCACTCTTCTGAATATCCTTGCTGCGTAATGGGATTGTTTACATTGTTGGCAATAAATGTGCGAGATGCCTAAAATCGTTTCTATGTAAGCCAAGCAATGCCATCAACGCCATCGAAGTGGAATGTCAGCTATATGTTAGCTAGTTAGATTGTGGGCGTGGCAGCAATGACAACAATTTCGCGCAGCTTATGGGAACATTTTTGCGCTTGACGCTTTCTCTACTTTTCATGCCATCGAATTTAGCCGGAGTCTGTCAAACTTTCGCTGCAACTATTCTGATAAAATTGTGGTT
Source organism: Anastrepha obliqua (assembly GCF_027943255.1). Classification (NCBI taxonomy): domain Eukaryota; kingdom Metazoa; phylum Arthropoda; class Insecta; order Diptera; family Tephritidae; genus Anastrepha; species Anastrepha obliqua. Next base: position 140,746,920 of record NC_072892.1, on the reverse strand, counting down.
GTTGTTTTTGCCTGATGTTGCTCAGTTTAATTTAGAATTTTAATTCATTTTGCTCGTATCGAAGAAAAGTTTAATTGATTTTGCAAATATGTTGCGTGCTCGAGCATAAAATTATTATTTGTATAGGAATATTTATGGTGTCTGTGTGTGTGTGTGTGCCGTGCGCCTGTGCTGGAACTATGGCGTGTGGTAATGGCAAGCAGTCACACTTGCAGGGATTTAAGCAAAGCTATAAACTATAAACTATTATGCATATTTGTATGTTACATACTTGCCGAAAACTTTACTTGAATTTTAATTGCACTCCAGCCGATTGTTGGGCTGGTTGTTTACTTAAATTCATTCATTCAATGAATGAGACTGCCTGCCTGCCTGCCTACCCGTGGGCTCAGTACTGCTGCTTGGCGGCTGGTTGCTAGTCTGTGCGCGTGCCAGCAGCCAACCTTGATCTCCGAACGAATTGTTGTCTGGCTTTCAGTTTTGGAAGGATATTCAAACTGACCTCCTCCCATTACTCGAATCCATTGTCATGTCTGCCTGCCTGCTTGCACGTCTTGTTTGTTTGGATGCCAGTTAGCGCATCCGATACTTTGGGAACACAATATAATTTAGTTCAATTGTTTGTTATACATATAAATTGTTGTTGTTGTAGTTATATGGTTATATGTGTGTAATTCTCAGTTTTGTCATAATTGCATGCAGTAATCGGCCAGCGTTAGGCAAACATCGCCATGCCAATGCTCAGATCTAAGTTATTGCATTTCGCTCATACATTTCTGGCCGCTCCAAAGCCATAAATATTTACTTGTAGGTTGGGTGGAATTCATAAATGAGTGAATAAATGGTGTTGTGGTATTCTCAACGCTCAACTCCCAGTTGCCAATAGTTGCTGATACATATTTACATACCTAATATATTGCCAGTTTACGGGCCACTGTGGCTCACTAGTAAGTAATTGCTGGATGTATTATGCAAGTAAAGTATTTCCTGGATATAAGCACCATGAAAGACGTATATATCAGCATTACGGGTGCATCTAATTGACTGAAATGAAAATTAAATAAATTTCGCTTTAAAGCAAGTGCAAATTGAGATTTAATTTACTTAAAATAAATAATATTGGGCTGTTCGGAAAGTAATTTCATTTTTCGCCGACAAAGATCGCCAGTGTCAGAACTGGTTTGCAAAATTTTGATCCGGCACTTTTGACGTCGAACATGCGCCAAGTTCTGGAAGGCCGGTTGAAGCTGATAAAGACGCGCTAAAGGCATTAGTTGATGCAATCCGACGAATAATAACACGTGAGATCGGTGAGAGATTAAATTTATCGAATTCAACTGTTTATGACTACCTGAAAGGCCTGGGCTGCAGATCCTTTTTCATTTTCACCACAAAAAACGAAATTACTTTCCGAACAACCAAATTTTTAAATGTAGCAAATCTAAAGTGCACAGAGATCAATAAACAGTTATACTCTGAATTCTGATTCATTCATTGGGGTCTATACCATACAAGTATTTATATCAAGTATGGATTCGTTAGTGGGTAGTTCTATAAGCCTGTATAGGATGAATCTCTGCTCAATAGGATGAATCTCAATCATAATTTTATTGCATCTGGTCGCACCCCCTTCAAAAACTATGTATGTTCAGCGGCGCTCCTCTCTTCGTACCTGTTCATATTTTTATTTTCGAAAAGCAACTGTCTACCCATGATGGAAAGAATAATGAGATGGCGCCTATCGTGAACCCGTTACTTTGCTCTCAACAAATTTGACAACGAGTTACGTGATTTTAGCACCAGTAGGGCCAGATTACCATTTTCATAACTTGATTTAGCATTTATTTTTGTTATTTAGTCTCGGAGTTTTAGTTCTTCTTCCTTCATGACATTTTCTAGCCTGTTCTAATTAAAATTTAATGTTTATAATTTTGTAAAATACACATTTTTTAATAATTAGTTAAATAATTCACTCAGTTTTATTTAGGTTTACTTTTTTTAACATCTGGTGGCATTGCCCGCGATTGCAGGTGTTGTTGGTGCTCTTCTGCTTTCGGCACTCAAATCTCTCTCTCGCTACTGCAGTGTTGCCTAGCTTTGGATATAAAAACGCACTAAAATGGCAATTTAAAGTAAATAAAACACCAAATTTTTATTGAATCATTTAAAGAACTTTGTATGCGTGATACATTGCCTTTAAAATGCGCGTTTTTTTTTAAATAAATGTGTTATGGTTATGTACAATTTAATTTTTGATTTTTTTTTTTTTAAGCGAGACTCTTTTGTTAAGGGAACGACTTATTTGCTATATTTGAGGGTATGCCAGTATGGTTTCTTTAGTATTTTCTGGTATTTTGTGGCTTATTTTGTGGCGGTTTTAATTCGCATTCAGTAAATCTAAACGCTTTTTAGAACGAGTGAAAAGGTTTTCAAGAGTTGAGTGAGGCACATTTAGTATTCTTGCATAACCTTAAAAGTAGCAAAAAATTAAATTCACGGTTTCAAAATACCAAATTTTATAAGAACCAACTAATTTTCATTAGCACTAAAATCTTCTCAGAGTGGCCTTTTTTAACCTTCTTTCGTATAATAATACAGTTTTTTTTTAACTTAAAGTTTCGGTAGCTTTAAATTAAAAAAAAAAGGAACAAACACGAAACTTCAAAATTTTCCTATTTTCGGTACAAAAAAGCACTAAATTTATTGCGAAGAGAAATGGTTGGCAATACTGCACAACTCGGAAAAACGTGACGCCACGCACTCTTTGATGGGCGCAATCTTCTTTCTATCATTCTTGCTGTCTACCAAAGCGTCTCTCAATAACATCTCTCCCATTCACCGTTATCTTCGCCGCTACTCATTTCACTATCGAAACAAAAACAAAGACCCTTACACTAGAAAAGCTCTCCCCACCAACTCAAACACCACCTGCTTCGTTTTAGTCATTGTTGCTGCTTGCGTAGCTGCAATGAGAGCAGCTTAAGAAAAACACAGTCAGTCGATATAAGACATCTGCACATAGACGCCGTTCGCCGCATATTTTTTTTATTTGATTTATCTTCTGCACTTATTGTTGAATTAAATAAAGTGAATATAAAATATAAACTTCATAGTTTTATTTTTACAAACAAAGTAACGGAAAAGCTCCGTTTGATTCACCGATAAGTGCAAAACAGTATCTCAGTGCTGTGAGGGTTGCCTTGGGTTGCCTTCGCTCAATAATGAGAACGCATTAAAACAATAATGAAAACGGCTTGAAAAACTTTTTTTTTTTCAAAATATTCTCCTTGGAAGTGAGTACACTTCTGCATTCGCTTGAACCGATTTTCGAAGCACTTTTGCCACTCAGAAGTGGATTTCTCCAAAACGAGTGAAAAGGCTTCAATAGCTTCTTCAGGTGTTGAAAAACGTTGACCTCGCTGTGTATTTTTGATGTTTAGAAACATGAAGAATCCAAAGGTGTCAAAATCATGGTGCCAAATTAGGGGCGTAAGACGGATGATTCAATCTTTTGAGTGCTCAAAAACTGTCTTGTGTGAACCGATACGTGAGAGCTCGCATTATCTTGATGAAACATGATTCGTTTTGATGAAGTATGATTGGTTTCTCTTAATTCTCCGAAAACTTCTGGCTAACAAAAGGTTGTGCATCACCCAATTGAGTGAATGACTGTTTTAAGTTTCTCTAGTGGTACAGGTGTGGCATGACCAGATGTCAAATTTTTTGAAAGACCAGGTGACCATTTGGTGTGAGGTGCTTCTTCCGCGAGCAACTTTTGTTGGACATGGGCGAAATATAATAGAAATCTTCGATTGTTGTCGTTGAATTTTTACTATATGAGTCTTTTTAGCCGTTCGTTACAACTGTAGTCCATATAGCCAGCATGGTTTAATTATAGTTTTACGCACTAACAGCTTGTTCTGTATAGTAACTAACCTATTAAAGGCTGCACAAACTCCAGACTTACTGTAGTCCAATTTATTTTTTTTGTATTTGTTTGACCTTTTGCTTTATGTGACGATTCCAATTTAGTCTGCGAGCGTAGCAATTGAAGAATTAGTTTCCTCAGCAAACCGGAAAACCGGGTATGTCTGCAGTGAATAAAACATATGCAAGTAGTAGTGTATGTAGTAGTGGTCCAAGAAAGTTTCTTTGTGGAGCTCCAGCTGTTATTTGATGAATATCTGAACATTGATTGTCATATTTAATATGAAGGGTGGTTAAATGTCAAGGGCCGATGTTGAACGTGAACCACACCTAAACGTCAACAACACCGTTGGACTGGTTTCTTTGGGGTTATTGGAAAGAAATGGTGTACGTCGATAAGCCGGCAACAATTCAAAAGCTAAAGGATGAGATAATTGGGCACATTAACGGCATAGAACCTCAATTATGCCTCAGCGTCATCGAAAATTTGGACCATCGGATGGAGGTGTGCCGCCGAGGCGCGGCGACCATTTGGTCGATATTTTGTTCCATACGTAATTGAGACATTCCAATATTATCATAATAAAGAGAAATGACAATAATTTTCAAAAAAAATTGTATTTGATTCAAAATCAACACCGACCTTTAAAACTTAACCACCCTTTAGAAACTTCGGTCGGTTAGGTAGCTTTTTATGATGAGATAGTAGTAAAAAGGTAGCATTATTTTTATTTTTTGGAGTAGGCCTTTGTACCACACTTCGCCAAACGCTGTAGCTACGTCCAAAAATACTGCCACACAGTATCGATTGTTTTAAAGACCTGATTGGATTTTATTTGTAATGCTATGGATCTGTTGGATAGTCAAGTGTTATTTTCTAAATTCACATTGATCGATCACGCAGTAATTTTCAGCAATTTTAGATATTGATAGATATCGGTAGTAAGCTTATTGGTGTACAGGGTTGGCCATATTAAACTGACCCATGTGATTATTAAAAAAATATGGAAAAAGAAACATTTTTTTGTGTTTCATTGTGAAAAACATTTAATTTAGTTCAAGGAGATTCGTTTACATCACTTTTTGAATATGATATCGCGCAAGTGGTCGCCCTTAGCACGTATTTGGATATGTACAGGGTTGGCCATCTTAAACTGACCCATGTGATTATTAAAAAAATATGGAAAAAGAAACATTTTTTTGTGTTTCATTGTGAAAAACATTTAATTTAGTTCAAGGAGATTCGTTTACATCACTTTTTGAATATGATATCGCGCAAGTGGTCGCCCTTAGCACGTATTTGGATATGTACAGGGTTGGCCATCTTAAACTGACCCATGTGATTATTAAAAAAATATGGAAAAAGAAACATTTTTTTGTGTTTCATTGTGAAAAACATTTAATTTAGTTCAAGGAGATTCGTTTACATCACTTTTTGAATATGATATCGCGCAAGTGGTCGCCCTTAGCTCGTATAGCGTAATGTGCCCGTTTTTCGGCGTTTTCCATAGTTTTGGCCAGCGTCTCGGCCGATATGGCGGCTATTTCCCGTCGGATATTGGCCTTAAGTGCGCCTAGTGTCTTTGGCTTGTTGACGTAAACCTTAGATTTCAAATTACAGTAAAAAGTTATAGGGTTACTCAATGGGTCAGTTTAATATGGCCAACCCTGTATATGATGATACGGTAGTTGGATCCTTACCCGGTTTGCATGCAATAATCTGTGCCACTTTCCAGAGTTTCGGAAAATATTGTAAGCGAAATATTGCATTAGAAACGTTTCGGAAGTATATATATGCCTTGGTTGGTAATAAATGGAGGGAATAGATAGTGATCCATTTTTGTTAGTGTCGTGGATTGCAGATAAGGCGTCGAATACTGGAGTTGTTCAATGTGGGTTATGCTTCATTTAATAATTATAGCAGTCCCTCCATGGGCTCTTCCAGCAGGATGGTTTGTCACATACACTTTATATTTAGGAATTTGCAAAAGATTTTTGTCAGTGAAGTGTGTTTCTGCAACCAATTTCTTTGTCAACTACAAATAGTTTTAGTTCTAAATAGTCCTGTGTTAGACCATTTGCATTCCAAATTAGAATTTAATTTAATTTTATCGCTTTTGTCCATTCATAATGTCTAAAAGCATTGTAATTATATTCATTATATGGCCAGTCCATAAGTTCGAGCGTTTTTTAAAGCTGGTTTTAAAATTAGTAAAAAGGATGTTTAAATCATTTATGAATCAATAATATTCTTTCCTTCATTATTTACAATATCTTCCCAACGTTTAGGCAAATTTTTAATTCCCTGCTCAAAAAATTTGTTGTCCTTAAAGCCAAAATACGCTTCGATATCCCTTTTTATAGCTTCTTTTGAGGAGTAGTTCTTGTTACTCATATGGGATTGAAGTCCACGGAAAAGGTGATGATCACAAGGTGCAATATCCGGAGAGTATGGTGGATGCGGCATTAGCTCCCATCCGAGCTCGTTCAGCTTGCCTAATGTTTGCCTTGCGGTATGAGGTCTTGCGTTGTCGTGGTGAAACACAACTTTTCGTCTATTCACTAAAGACGGTCGATTTTTTTTAAGTGCCTCATTCAGGTTTGATAGCTGATGAGAATAATAATCAGCAGTTATCGTCTGGTTTGATTCCAGAAGTTCATAATAAACAATACCGGTCATATCCGACCAAATAGACAGGAGAATCTTCTTGGGGTGAAGGCCATCTCCAGGGGTCGGTGCTGGTGTTTCATCTTTATCTAACCATTGGCGTTTGCGAACAGGATTATTGTAATGGACCCATTTTCCATCACCAGTAACGATACGGTTAAAAAAACTTTCATTTTCAAGCCGTTGCAGCAGCTGAGGACACACTTTCACTCTCTGCTTAAGGTTGGCTACGGAAAGTCTATGCGAAGCCCATTTTCCCAGCTTTTAAACCTTTCTCAACTGAACCAGGGAAAAGTGAAATTATGGCTAAAATACGCACGTACTTATGGACTGACCTGATATTTGTCATTTGGTTGAGTAGGGATTTTACCATGTCTTTAAACTATTCAATTCCATTGTTGTTTTCAGATTTGTTGTTCCCTTGAAGAAGATGCCACATCAGCTTAGCTTACTCCGGGAATTATGTTTGTTACGGCTGTTGTTATTGGTGTATTATTTTTATTTGTGGTAGGTTCTCTATTACGCAGAGGTGGAAATCTTTGGATTTTAAGTGCTAAAGTTTCTTTGCTGCATAGAGTTTCACTCATCTCGAGCTTCAGCGACTTATTGATTCACCCTCGTATGAAGACGAGCTCTTACATCCACATTTAATGAATGTTTTAAAGCATAAATTCAAGTAAATGCATGCAATTTGCATCGCTTACAGGTGTGAAATTAAGATCTTTTATTCAAATGGTTAATGCAATATGCAGAGTCTATAGACACACATACATATGTATATACAGAGTTGTGGGCGGTGTGTGTGTAGTAACAAAAACGTGTCTAGATAATTCTATTTCAGAGTGTTGGTGTAAATGCTTTCTGGTAATATTCAAAATAAATTTGTTGATTTAATCTAATATTTGCTGTGAATTTTGGTTTAATAATTAAGTAATCATTTGCTTGTCCAGTTGACATTAATTTGACTTTTCGTGTAAGATAGGACTTTTAGTACATTCGTAACTGTATTGGCTGCAGGTTCAATATTAAGTTTAAGACAAATTTGTTTACCGTGAAACATGCAATGGATATTTGCGTATACTTGACTACGAATTTCCTTGTATTGTGATTTTATCCTAGTGTCCGATGCATTTCCGTACACAGCCAAATGCTTTCTTGTATTTGTTATACGCATAGCTCTTATGTTCCTTGGGCAGTCACTGCTAAAGTATTACAATTTTGTAACTCTGTTTTTTAAGTATTCGTTCTTAAATCAAGAAAGTCAAGTTGTAATCTTTGCCGTTGTCTTATTTGGTAGTATTGCCCAGTTTTACCTGTTCACAAAAGTTGCGTGCTTTCCACATTTCTGCATACATTTAAATTTCTTGGTATTTTTGTATTCGTTTTTATAATATATTTGGTTTAAGATTTGTATGCAATTTTCATTTCATTATTTTTGTGCTTCCGTGGTCTCCCATTGCCTTTGGAAGGGCCTGTTTATTGGCACCAGGTGCGTCGCTGCCGTAGAGAAAATAATTGTGGAAATAACATTTTAAGGGGAGAGATACCTGTAAACGGCCACATTTTCCCTGATTTTCATTAAAAGAAGACGATTTTCATTAAGAAAAGAAGAAGTTAATATATTTTTTTCAAAATTGGTATACAGTTTATTTATCCATTAAAATAATATAAAATTTTTTTTATTTGAATTATTTCAAATGGCGGATGTTCACTCGATTCTTCCAGGAAGGTCGCAGCGGGGCTTCTCAAACGGCAGGCATTGTATCATAGCATCGGCGTCAGTGACCTGAATACAAAAAAGCAAAAATTTGTTTTGTTTATTAATGTCATAATTTCTATATGAATTAAACAAAAATGAAAAAAAAGAATCGCGGAATAAAATGCTTAAAAAAATGAATTTTGGGGCGAATTTTCCTACTATCTTTGGTTCGAAAAAAATTTTTTTTTGTAAATTTTCGAAATTGTAAATTCTCGTAGGAAGTAATATCATAAAAAAGATGTGTGCAAAATTTCAGGGAGATCGGTCAATAACTTTTCGAGTTATCGTGTACGCCAATTCGAAAAATATAGTTTTGAAAAAAAAAACACGTCTAAAGCTTGAATACAAAGTAACTACAGGGTTGCCCATATTCGACGGACCCGACGGATTTCGTTGACTCTTTGGGCCCATTCCAATCGACGAGGCTTGTCCCCAGGCAACAATCTTTGCGCCAATCGAATCTTATACGGGAGTAAATGCAAATCAATTCGGATAATTCGTTGTAAAGTGGTCCGAGCAGTGCCCAACTGCGACATCCCAACCTCCGATTTTGGGATATCCTTGGTGACGCCTTGGTCGGTTTTGATTTGGCCTCTTTGGATTAGAAAGAGCATCACCAGTCGAAAACCTTTCGTACAAACGTTTAATGGTGTTCTTAGAAGGCGCACTTTTCACATTATTTAATTTTTTATACGCACGTTGAGTTTTCTCAATTGACTTCTTTTGTTTAATGTAAATTTCAACAATTTGGGAGCGCTCGCGTGGCGTGTACTGTTCCATGATAAAAATCTGCTTGGACTGACGCTTCCAACGCGGTATGTCATTAAGCGATCTGACGTCTCTGTCAAAAGATACAGGGTTGCCAGATGGGTCCGTCGAATATTGGCAACCCTGTATACCTCTCCCAGCGCTCGAACGTAAAGAATAGAGTCGTCACGGTTGACGATCTATAATATAAGAAATACTAAAATTTACGTTCTAAAATGTTTTTTTTTACATATTCTTAAAGGATTACGTATATTAACATTTTATGAAAAAAAAAATTATCGAAATTTTACTAAAATGAAATTTGATAATGAAATTTGTAATGAAAGCGAAATGAATTCCGAACGACTCCCGAAACTGGAACTACAAAACAACGCACGGTGGAGAGAATTTAGAAGGCATAGCCAACATCGACCATTAAGAGGCTCGCGCCGATTTTGAAGAAATCAGCTAATTTGCTTTCTCATTAAGGGTACCACTCCACAAAACAGAGATCGTCTTGGTTCTGTCAAAAAAGTACCGAGAATTGTTCAATAAAACGCAAAATAATTGTTTAATCATCAAAATTTATTATGTCGCCTTCAAAACAGGCTGCATTCGAAGCAATACACATATGCCAACGATTAGTCAATTCATCAAAACAACTTTTAAACGCGTTTGAAGAGATCTTCTTCAGCTCTTTCAGCCAATTCTCCTTAATGGCCTCTATCGGCTCAAAGCGGCGTCGGCATTCGCGGAGTGGCAATTTAAGTTTTGTCGATATGTTTGATATTTGTCGAGTTTTTGGTGAAAAAAGTGTTCACAATATGAGCTTTTGAGACGGTGCGTTATCATGGTGTGAGATCCAAGAGTTTTCTTTCCACAAATTTGGCCACTTCCGACGCACATTCTCTCTCAAACGTCGCACAACTTTAAAATAATTTTCTTTATTTACTATAAAATCATTTGGAAGGAGGTCCGAGTGCACAATACCATGATAAGCAAAGAAAACGAGTAGCATGACTTTCACTTTTGACCGACTTTGACGTAGGTTTTTGGGTTTCGGCTCATGTGGATAGCGCCATTCAGCCGCTTGGTTGAGTGGTTTGCATGTCGAACTCATGTACTCAGGTCTCATAACCTGTAATGATGCGCTGGATAAACGTTGGGTCCGAATTCACTTGCTCAAGCATGTCTTCAGCCACCTCCTTCCGTTGAATTTTTTTAAAGAAATTCAACTCTCTTCGAACGAGTCGAGCAGCCACACTCCTCATGCTCAAGTGATGACGTAAAATGTTGCGAATTGATTCGTGAGACACGGTAAGGTCACAAGCTACCTCACTCAAACTTAAATGATGGTTTTCCAGCACCATTTTCTTGACTTTGTCGACATTTTCATCCGTTGAAGAAGTTGATGGGCGACGAGATCGGGGCAAATCTTCCACGACTTCTCGCGCCTCTGCAAAAGCCTTATACTATTCGTAGACCCATAGACTTTCTGCAACATTTTCAACGATTCGGTATACGAAATCCCGTTCAAAACACACAATTCAAGACCAATTCTTTGTTCGATATTTTTATCCATAATGAAAATCGCAGAGCACACCTGCGGTTGAACAATTCGCGATATTTTTTCGACAGAATGTAACTTATCTACATTCTGTCGAAAAAATATCGCGAATTGTTCAACCGCAGGTGTCCTTTCTTAGCCAAAGTTACAATATACTATTTAAACAGTTAAATAACTCATGACATTATGTGAAGTATGTGCCATTGGAAGCTACAACTTAACTGCATCTTTCAGGCAGCATGCGGATTCCTCTGACGAAAAATTCGAGTTCTTTTGACTTGATCCATCCCATGCGCCAGTTTGGGATGCTCTCGAGATGAAGTGAAGTGAATCGCTCTCCAATAAGGGCTTACAGCATTGATCGGAACAGATGGTGATCCGAGGGTGCAATACGGCGGGCAAGATTTCCCAATTCAGCGTCTCTAAATGTTTCTGGGCCGAGTTTATCAAACCTTCTGATGCCACCAGATGCACAATATGAATTTTTTTTCGCTGTTGACGGTCCTGGCAGGCTGCAACATTTTCCACGCTTATAGTTATTATAATAGATCCATTTTTTATCGCCAGTGACGATGCGTTGCAGAAAACCTTTTCTATTCTGCCGTTCAAGAAGCATCTCACACGGCACCAATCGTCTCTCGATATGCCTCTCGCCTTCAATTGATGTCACACTCAGTTACCTGCTTTCTGGATCATTCCCATCGCCTGCAAACGTACGTAAAGCGTTAATGCCATAATTAAATTCGATGCAAGCGAAGTGAAAACTAGATCACCAGGCTTAAGTTTATATATTTTCCCCTTCTATTTCCGTTTCTTAATAAATGCCCGACTTTTTTTTAAAGAGCGAAGCATGAGCGCACATTTTCGGAATTATTTTTGTTGCTTTTTTTTGTATTGTTATTTGTCAAAACGAACTGAACGTGTGCCAATTTCCGTGTGAATGCATTCAACTGACACCAGTCAAAGTGCAGCTGTAGATATGCAGATGCTTACACAAATACGTCAACGAATATGCAGCACAGCTACAAACATACTTACGTGCATATGTATGTATGTAAAAATGTGCTCTATGTGCATTTGTGCGTCAATGCGTTTCATAGGAAATCGGTTTAATGCAACATATGAATAGCTGCAGCAAATAGTGAAAGTTGACTGATAGCACAGCAAATGAACGGGTGAGGTAGAAAAATACAAATGTGCATATGTAAGTGTGTATGTGTGTATATGTATGCGTATACAGAGCTTTAGGAATTTAACAGCAGATACGCACACACACACACATTTACATGCAACGCTGAAAGATGTAGACATACAAATTACCATACATATGAACCACCCTGTATATTTTCATTTGCGCACACGACATACCCTTTGATGCGAATAAATTTAGCTGATGCACTCGCAGCAATTGGAAACGTCGCACGAAATGTGAATGTGTGCTGACAACTGAAACAACAAAATTAGCGGAAAATTCACAGAATGTCGGCGAAATGGGTTCCAGTGGCAGATAGTGTGTGTCAATAAGTATGTATTTACATGTGTTTGTGTGGGTGTGGAAGTTGATATATTTTCTAGCGCAGCTAACGAATTGCACCCAATTTACAAATGCTCGTCCGTGTACCCATCTAAGCAAAGCCTGTAAATATGACTATTTTTTGTCAGCACTCAGAATTGGAGCGTTAATAATTTTCACTCGCCGGTTGAGTATCAAAGCAATGATAGCGTAAAAAATACACTTAAATATCAACATCAACAAGAGTGGCAATATTAAAGTGCAAAAAAATATTCATTGGAAAATAAGTTGGTACAACGAATACTTTTATGTTTATGTGGAATGGTGGTGCATAGTTTTAGGAAAAAAAACTTTGAGATATCTAAAACTATGCCATAAAATAAATATAGAAAGTGTGAAAGGGATTGGCGGAGTGCCTATTTCAGGTAGGTTAGGTTAGGTTAGCCAGCGATACCAGATGGAGACCGACCTCTATGAATACTGAAAGTAGACATCCTGTAGGAAGTCAACGCTTTGGGCGAATTTAAGCAGAGCTGAGAGATCCGCTTTTGAGACGTCCTCCAGGCCCTCAAACAGTGGCGCTCCCAGGCATTTTAAACGCGTTTTTAATAATGCCGGACAAACGCATAGAAGGTGTTCTAAAGTTTTCCTCTGGTCTGGCAGCTTGATAGGCTGCCTTATTCCTAATTTTGAGCAGTAAACGCCCGCTCCCACTCTGTCCAAAGCTTTAGAGCCGTCTGTGTAGATGTGAAAAGTCCTCCGGACAGACTTTATGCCTTTGTGCCATCGCTTCTCTTCAGTTTTAGTACGAAAAACCTTCTTTCCCAATTAAAGTACGTAACGCTGAGCCTTCTTTTACATGCTTACAGCGCATTACTGGCCTTTTCCACCCTTTCCTCAACATTGTGCTTCCACAGCAATTTACTACCCACAATTACTCCGAGGTACCTCGTATTATCTTTGAGAAGTAGTTCGTTGTTGCCTAGCTTCGGGAGGTTCCACGCCGGGACTCCTATTTCAGGTAAGTATTTCATGAAACGATGGCTCCAGTGGGTTGGAGTCGGCATAAAACTGTAGGTCCCACCATTTGTAAAAATCATATCAAGGCGCGCATCGTAAATTGGAATAGCAGCTCAGCCAAATGTGTAATAATAGATTTACAGTCCTCCAAATTATCGTCTGGTTAGAAGAGAATGTCTTTGTCTAGCCAGAGCAGGTTTCTCACCTATAAGAGGCAGAATCGTTTCATTTTTTCTTCTACTAAGCGGCTTCTAAACATCTCATTTGTCTCTATGCTTAGTCAGTTGGGTGGTTGCTGTTGTTGTTATTGTATCAACACAAACATTCGTCATACGTGCACGAGGAATGCTGCTGGAATGACATTCCTTGGCCTGATATAAATCTGGTTCGTTACGGCAACCGACTGCCGTGGGAGCGTCAATAGGGTAGTAGTCATATCTGCTATCAGCCAATGTTCAATAATGCCAAATGGTATGAAGGCAATTACTCTTGTTTCGGCCTAATATGCAATGCTTAAGAAGTGTGCAGTGTTACGTGAAATAAAAAAAAGGGGAACTGATCTTCTGCATTGTCGAAATCGAGATTTGAGAAGTCCATCAGAAAAGTTGGATTTGAAAAGTTTGGATCGGAAACCAACTGTGAAGGCTCGAGAGACTATAGAAGATCACTCAGCAAAAAGTTTAACATCAGACTCAACACAATCAGGCATCGCTTACACTAGCCAATGGTTAACTTTTTCAAAAATCACGTTGTATTCCAGGTATACATGACTCTAAGAGAGTACTTATTTCCCCCCAAGAGCCAATGTAGCCTGGCTTTGAAACCATACATAAAAAACTGAAGGAGCTGTGTGTCTAAAATCTCGACTCAATTCGCGTCAAGCCAAACCTATTCGTCAAACAAGCACTGAAATTCAATGATTGGAACAGATATGAATTGCGCTCTACTGTAAGAAAAGTGCCACAAAGCAATGAACCTGCTGCGGCAACGAGAATAAGTTTAAAAATAACGCAGTAACATTGGATCAAATCACAGATGCCAAATTTGCAAGCTCTTGAAAAGGTCTATACAATTAGAAGCCTCTCTGTTGGAGAGTTTTGGCAGCCTGAAGGTTCGCTAAACTGATGATTGGATGGCTGACTAGACCTTTTAAAATTGCGAACTCCTTGAACGGCATATTTCACATTTACTCTACCTGGGAGCTCTTATTCTTCTTGATTGGCGTGAAAACTGCTTACGCAACTTCGGCCCAGTTTAAAAAAGAGCGTCAGTCGTTTCTTTCTCGTGCTAACTGCCGTCAGCTGGAAACACCAAGTGAAGCCTGAGTGAAGTCTTTCTCCACCTTCTCTTTCCAACGCAATGAAGGCCTTCCTCTTGCTCTGCTACCGCCAGCTGACACCGCGTTGAATACTGCCGAAGTGTTTGCATCTATTCGGATGACATGTTCCAGCCAATCAAGCCTCTGGATCTTTATTCGCTGCGCTATGTTTATGTTGTTGCAGAGCTCATACAGCTCCTTGTATCATCACTTTCGATGTCGCACTTCGACTAAAATGCAAAGGTCCATAAATCTCCCGCAGAATCTTTCTCTCAAACGCTTCAAGGGACATTTCATCGGATGTTGCGATCGTCCACGCTTCTGCCCCACATATTAGGACGGGCATGATGAGAGCCTTGTAGAGTGCTCGTTTTATTCGTCGAGAGAGAACTTTACTTTGTTTTTTTTTTGTTTTGTTGTCGGCACAAACTAGCAAGTACAACTAGTCAGACACAATTAAGTCCATTGTACTGCACTCCGGTTCCCTTTTTAATTATCTTTAAATCTACTCGACCTCCGAAGGAATCTGAGTAGATCTTGTGGTGCCAAAGAGCCAAAGAGGTGGCTTCTTAACACACCAGTGCCAAAGATCTCAAATCGGATTCGAGCGAAGGCAGGGCGGTTGCACAGTAGGGTGGTCCAAAAATGCATGGGAAAAAATTTATATTAAAATTTTTATGCTGCCGCCCCCCATAATGGTAAAGAATGAAAAATAAAAAGACCCGTATTTTTTTTTTTTTTAATCAGACCATATTTAATGGTGCCGCCGGGGCTTTGAAATATCGCATGTATTTTGCATGGGAAAAAAATACTTTTTCGTAGATTTCATGTAAAAACCTGGAAAATGAATATATTTTAACCGGATACCTCAGTTTCTCTTCATAATTGGTCAGGGAATAAAAACCAATTATGAAATAATTAATTTTTTTGTATTAACTATTTTTTATAGAACCCCAAAAAGCCCCCATAAAACGAAAATCTAAGAAAAAATCGAAAAACAATATTTTATATTACTTTTATGAAAATAGTTAATACAAAAAAAATTAATTATTTCATAATTGGTTGTTATTCCCTGACCAATTATGAAGAGAAACTGAGTTATCCGGTTAAAATATATTCATTTTCCAGGTTTTTACATGAAGTCTACGAAAAAGTATTTTTTTCCAATGCAAAATACATGGGATATTTCAAAGCCCCGGCGGCACCATTAAATATGGTCTGATTAAAAAAAAAAAAAATACGGGTCTTTTTATTTTTCATTCTTTACTATTTTGGGGGGCGGCAGCATACAAATTTTTTTTGGACCACCCTATTGCACAGAGTGTGGTCCGCCGTCTCATCCTCCTCTCCACATGCTGGGCAGGGTGCATTGTCTGAGATGCCTACCTTTTCCGTGTGCTTTGGCCATGGAAAGTGACCCGTCATGAGTCCAACCAGCCACCTACAGTCTCCTCTGCTGAGTGGCAAGAGGAACTGCGACAGTCGGTCGGATATGTTACCTGTCATATCATCAGTTTTGTCCATCTGCAGCCTCTCTCAGCCTGTCAAGCTCGCTTGTGGGTTAGAGTAACCCGTTTGCTAACCGTGACTTTGATGCATGCAAAAGGGAGTGACAGGACGGGATCCAAGCCAAAAAAGTTGGCTTCAGAGCCCATTCTGGCTAAAGAGTCAGAGATCTCGTTACCAGCGATACCCACGTGTGCCGAGACGCATGTTAGCATTAGGCTATTATGTCTACTGGCTTAGTTCAGCATGGATTTACAGGACTGGACTACCCTTGGCTGTCGCTGGAGAAACATACATATAGATTTGCCTCTCCATCTGTTTTCCGAAACAAAGTTCATTGCTTCTTAAACAGCAAACATCTCCGCTACTCTGTTGCCTACTTAGTCCAAAGCAGCACTTGTTGGCAAGAGAGGTTTTCCGCTGACATTGTTAGTGGGGTTAATGTGGTTCCTGAATAAACGAACTTGGACGCTCTACCTCCATTTACACGTCCTCTAAAAAGCAAAGCATTTTTGGATCATTTCGATTCGTACGCTCTTTGATAGTACAGTGGAGAGATCTTGAAATCCGTTAAACGGTTTACAAGTGTCTTATCCTATGAAGAGCCGAAAGTTTTCTAGTGCCTGAAAGAAGCAGAACTTCACTTCGTTTCGTATTGATTGCCCTGAGAAAGCAAAAAGTTTTTATTTTAATATTTCTGAATAGTCAATTGTGTGACGAAACTTCTTCGAAACTTTGCTTCAGATTCCATTGTGACATTCCATCCCATGAGCATTTCAAAGGTAATTACATTTCAAAAAGTTCATTGTAAAGCGCTGATAAGACGCTTACAAATTATTGAATACAAATGCAAAATTTCGGAAAATTCCATGTCCTTCAGTCTGCTTTCATCCTAATTAGTAGCCAGCGAAGCAGATCAAAGTGTACGTTTCCATACATTTGCAGGTACAATCAGTGTGAATTTTAATTTTTAACTTTTCCATTAGTAAATTGTTGATTGTTGTTGTTGTCGACGAACAACCAGGAATACAACGGCGCGTACTGCCAGTTGTTTTTGTTGGCATTTACAGTTGACGGTGCTATGTTTTCACGCACATTGAAATGCCAACTTTTTTTGCTTTTATTTGCTTTGTGCTCGTATTAGCGATTCTACTACAATAGTGAAAGTTTCATTAATTAATTGCTTTGTGTAAAAATGAAAGCAAACAATTTGGTTGAATTTTGATACATATTTTTTTGAATTTATTTAAGTATGCGTAAAAAAGCGTTGCTTTAAGCAAAAGGTAAACATTGCACATTCCCGTTAAAAAATTACATAAACAAAAAATGTTTTCGTATCAGCAACTTATTTTTTTTGTTTGTTTGCTTTGGAACACAAAGGCAGTCGAAATTTATAGGTTAAACACGAGCGAATAAATGTATAATAAAGTAAATATATTTCAAAAATGAAATGTTAATATAGCGAATGAAAGCGTGAATTTAGGATCAGATGAAAATCATCCGTGTAATGGTAGGTGTTTCGCATGCACGATGGTTGCCTTTTAAGAGGGCCCCCTTTTCAACGCTAAGTATGATAAGCTGGGCTATCGAGACAGGACTGCACTGATCGACTGACTTTTGCTGTTGAAGCACCACACTTGACCACTGGGCTTTTTGCAATGGTTACAGTAGCTTTACGCCATAACTTCTCGAAAAGCACATAAACTAAGTTTTTTAAAAATTTCCACTCAACTCAGATTTAAAAATCATACAACAGAATTAGTCAATACGGCTCGCTGCGCTTGTTTCAAATGGCCCATTCGCCTTAACGAGTGACAATCAAATACAGTGGCTCAATAAAGAACTCGGACATGCATAGCGAGCAGCTTCACATTCAAAATTTTTGTAAGAAATGGAAGTTAAATATTTTTATTTTTCTATTGGGTTGTTGTTGAAGTGGTTGAGTATTTCTACTGAAATAATACTAATTAGCGAGCAGCACAGCACTACCAGACTGTTCTCGTATGATGATGTCTTGGTTTTTGTTTTTTTGTGTTTGTAAGTCAGACCCTTTTCGTGAGACCCAAGTATAGCAAATTCTTTATCTCGATGTCCCACATCTCAGAAAGGCTTACCGAAAGAGCGAGTCCGTGCCCTAGCTAGCCCTGGACATTCACATAAGTAGTGGACAGCTTCTGCAGGTGGGATTGAAAGGAAGGTTGAGTCTTGCTGCATGATCCCCTACTTTCCAATGACTTGTAAGGGTTGCAGTCACGCGTGAAATGTTTGGTCGAGAGCATCCTAATATGTAATTCGTCCTTTGGGTTTTGTACGACGGTCATGTGTTTTTTTTGTTGTAGTACATATAATTAATTGCTTCCAACTTCTTTCGGCTAAAGCATGATAGTGTGAAGCAATGGGTGCTTTTTTGGTGACTGTCACCCCCTCTGTTATGTCTAGTGTCGAATCTTTCCTTGCTAGCTCATCCGCTATCTCATTACCCCGTATGTTCCTATGACCGGGAACCCATATCAGAGTAATTCCAAGCCACTGACTAAGCAGTTCTAATTCCTCTCTACACTGGAAGACTAGTTTGGATGAAATGTAGTTGGAGTCTAAGGCCTTGATAGCTGCTTGATTGTCTAAATGATAGCTACTCTTGCACCAACTTCATTGTAGAGTTTTGGTGATTTCCATGCTTCTCTGATCGCTAAAAGTTCTGTCGGAACACGCTGGCATAGTCAGGAAGTCGAATTGACTGAAATATGTTGAGCGGCTTCGAATGGAAGTCAGCTCTCACACCACAGTTCATCTTAGAACCGTCAGTGTAGATTTAAATATCGCATCTTCCAATCACATTCTCTTTGCCCCATTCGGCTCTCGGTGGAAAACGTACTTTAAAGTCTTGCCTGAAGTTAAGGTCAGGACTGTGTAGTCTGATCTGTTTTTGGCAGCGAGGGGCTCTGAAGGAGGATCTTGCTGTGAGCATACGACTTTGTTGTCCAGCTTCCTATGTCGCTGAGTCTCACGCGCTGCAAGTGGCGATTGTTTTTATATGTAAGTCTAATGGTAATGGATGAGTTAGTACATTGAGCGCTTCAGTAGGACTGGTGCTAAGCGCTCCTGTGGGTAAGATACTCGCTGTTCTTTGTATCTTGTTCAGCTTGGTTTGGTTGCATTTCTTTTCTATTGCGGGCCACCAGGCTAGTGCCGCATATGCTAGTATTGTTGAACTTACAATGGCTGTGTAGGACCAATTGGATAGTTTTGGTTGGAGACCCCATTTTTTACCCAACATTCTCTTACACGTGTAAAGTGCTATATTCCCTTGCTTTACCCTGTATTCTACGTTGGACCTCCAGCTGTGTTTCGGATCTAAGATCACACCTAAGTGTTTTTCTATTGGGTATTCAAATAGGATTTTAAAAATAGTTATAATAATTTACAAATCCATTACCTCCTTGTTGTAAAAAATTTATCATGCAGCATTCCCGAAATTGGTGTCAAACAAGAAGTCGGACATCTGGCATTATTGCGCTTGTTTGGCACTTTAAAACGGGGAATCCCATACATAATTTGCTCTCGGTAGAACAGTGCAAAGAAAGCACCAAAACGTAATAAATTAAAATAAAATTTAAGTCGTATTTTGCTGAATAAAAGTCCAGTTTATAAGCAGGGGTGAACAGCGTGGACAAAGCTCAATTGAAATCAGAAATTTAATTGCGTCCGAGAAAACGCGGAAATAGTGAATAGACCTCACTCGACTGTATACGACGTGATAAAACGTTTCAAAGAAACAAAATCCGTGGAAAATAAGAAGAAATAGGGACGAACCAAACTGTTTTCGGATACAGATGAACAAATTGAAAAAAACAAATCGAAATTTGAGCGCTCCTAAGCCCGCTCCTAATATTAACTGCAACTCCAAAAGAAGGCGTATAGTGTTGCGAAAGAATTATTATAATGGAAGAGTTGCACGAAAAAAAAGGTTCATCAACGAGATTAGCCGACACAAGAGATTAAGATTCACAAAGAGTCATGGGGATAAGGATTTCGAGTTCACGAAGCACGTTTTATTTACAGATGAAAACAAGATTAACGTATTTAGGTCAGACGGACAATCAATTGTGTGGAGAAGACCTAATGAAGAGTTGCTGGAAAAAAACTTACGTCCGACAGTTAAACATGAGGAGGAGGGTAATGATATCGGGTTGAATGTCCGCTGCTGGTAATGGAAATTTGTGCTTCATTAACGGCAATATGGACCACAAACAATACCTAATACAATTATGAAATACAATTTGGTCCAGCGTTCTGAAAAGATGGGAATCAAATAGAATTTCTCGTACTATCAAGACAGCGATCCCAAGCATAAGGTGCGTGATGTCCGTCTAAGGCTTATGTACCACTGCCTTAAAGTACTTGAAACACCTCCACAATCTCCAGACGTCAATGTAATTGAACATCAGTGGGCTTAATTGGAAAACAAACTGAAAAAGCTTGTTGTTAGAAGCAAGAAAGACCTAGAAGATGCTATTAAAGCCGAGTGGGGGAAAATAGATCCTTAAGGGGTTATATACAGCGAATTTTCGAGAATTTTTTCTGAGAAAACTTTTAAATTTATTGATCTAAGAATTTCTACACATATTATCTTATCTTTTAACTGTATTTTAAGACTTTGTTTTTTTTTTTTTGTTGGGACAGATCAGCAAGTGTAGCACTCAGATACAATTAAATCCATTGTACTGCACTCGGGTTCCCCTTTTAATTTTCTTTCCGAAAAAATCTGAGTGGATCTTGTGGTGCCAAAGAGCCAAGGTGGTCGCTTTTTAACACATCAGTGCCAAATACCTTAGTATTAGTAAAAATATTTATATGGAAAGGAGCTACAGCTGATCTCCGGGAGCTCCTCCCAAAAAAGACGTTTTGCGGTGACCGCTATATCTCTGAACTGGATCCTCTGAAATTAAAAAATCAAACAGATTTCATTAAAGTAATGTTAAATTTCCATTTGTGGAACAACTTCAAGACGCACACCACAAAAGAGGAAGAGGAGCTCGATGTTAAATCTAGTAATTAATCAAAGGAATAAGCAAAATAAATTTTTTTCACAAAATAGCGGTTTCTCAAAAAAAAAAAATCGATTTTTGACCAAATTTTCGGCCTTAAATTGTTCATAAAAAAATATTTATCGGTGAGTAAAAATCTTTGATTAGTTACTAAAAAATATATTTAAAACGCTCGTGTAAAAATTTGAGACTAATCGGTGTAGCCGTTTTCGAGTGATGTTGGTCACCGACTTTCAAAACGCCATTTTGTGAAAAATACGCTTAAGGTTTGAAAAGCACTTTACATAGGATACATTTTTTTTTAGCTTACGTGGAGTTGTCTATTCCAAGACCATATAATACATCCTCCGCTGCTTCGGCAGCTGCTAATAACTCGAGCTGATGTTGTCTGTGAGCCATTATTCCATCTCGGGTGCTCTCACACGCTTTTTCGGTATATGAATGCGCATTGGGCCCAAGTGTAATTCCTATTACCTTCATATAATACAATATTGATGCCATTTTATTGCATTAAATATGCCGGCAGCTATTTATATAGTGATTTCCATAGTTTTCGAACCGGCCGGAACAATTTTGGAAGAGATTTTCAAATTGATTGTAGTTCTCGTTGTTGTTTTGGTTAAGACAGCAAGATGTGTAGGTGATCTTTCTAATAAATTCTCACTGCTGAGATCTGTATAAATCGGAAGCAAAGCCTCAGCAACATCTTCTGGTAATGCCGGATAATAATGTTCGAAAGCTGCACCATGAATCTGGTACGTTCGGGCACTTATCGTGTTGAGGTTTTTCGTGAGATGAACAATAATGCATTATATATTTTTTCAACGGAATAACAATTTTTCCTTATTGCTAAGCCATAATAAACTGTCAACTTATCGATCATCTTTCCAGTAAGTTTGTCTTTTCCACCGATAGTGTTTTTTCTTTATCTTTTTAATCTTTTTAGCAAGATTTTTTCAAAAAGCTTAGATAAAATTGGTAACAACGATATTGGTCGGTATGATGACACATCGTGTGGTGGCTTTCCTGGTTTTGGAAGCATAATAACTTCCGCTATTTTCCATTGTTGCGGTACATATTCTAAACGAAATGCAGCATTAATCAAATGTGTCAATTTGACAATAGCATTATTGGGCAATTCTTTTGATATTTTCCCTGTTATAAGGTCATAACCGGGTGCTTTTTTGCTATCTATTTTATTTTTAATAGTGTCCTTTACCTTTCTAAAGGAAGTCAAGGGGATTTTATCGATTTTTTGTCGAATAGGATGAGGTATATTTTCTAATTCATCTCCTTCGTTAGGATGAAAAATGTTTTGAAGATATTCGGCAAATCTCTCAGCTTTTTGTTCGTTAGATTTGGCCCAGCTGCCATCATAATGTTTTATTGGTGGGGAATGCATAATAGGCTTTTTCAAGGTTTTAGTTGCCTTCCAAAGTGAATAGTCCGTACGCTTATCGCTCGTTAAATTTTCTAGAGCATCTCTAATGGAGTAATTTTGAAGTTGTTTTATTTCTTCTTTTAGTTGTGTAGAGAGTTTATTGAGTTTGGCTTTGTCTTGTGGTGCTCTGGTTTGTTGCCATTTTCTTCTCAATCTACGTTTATTTTTTATTAGCATTAAAATCTCCCTCGGATAACTATTTCCTTTAAGTCTTCTTTTTATTTCCGGTGTGCACTGCCAGGCCGCTTGTTGGATAATTTTGATATATTTTTCGATTTCTTCGTCTAATTTCTTTCTCGATTTTATGGAAACATTCAGATTTATATTTTCCTTTAGAATTAACTTAACACTTTGCCAGTCGGTTTTATGATTCACGAGTGTTGGTTTGTTTATTTTTGATATTAAGTATTCGCTTAAAGTGAATACAATTGGTGAGTGATCAGAGTTTAAATCAGCGCTTTCTTCTACTTGTAGATAATTGCAACTGATATTTTTTACTATGAAAAAGTCTATTAAGTCTGGAACTTTGTTTTGATCTGAGGGCCAGTAAGTTGGACTCCCTGATGAAAAAGTTTCGCAATTATACTGGTTTATTGCACATAGTAACTCCGATGAAATTTTTGTACATGACTCCAAGTTTTTAGAATGAACGTTGGAACATTTCGTCGACTGAATCTAATTCCGTTTTCCCAGAAGAACCAAAATGATTCGGAATGCAAGTATTTTTATGTTCTGCGTACCATTCATTTCATTCTTCGGTATCGAGTTTGCAACTTGGAGGAATTTCACACTGTTTGCAGTAGGCACTTTTTACAATAATATCAATGATTTTACCAGAATAGTATCCGATCAACGGTGTCACCTTGTACAAGGAGATAAATGCTCGCTTTTTCCATGTGCCATGGCCAGATTCAGGGAATTCTGTCGAATCTTCATCACCTTGATGTACGCAAGTCCAATTTTTTTCTTCACTACAAGCCTGTTGAAAAAGTTTTTCAGGGGTTGTTTCTACACTGGAGTGAATATTATTCATTATTAAATCGTAAGTGGGCTGTAGTATAAAGGCTCGCATGTTCATTAATCCACAAAATTTCGTTGCACCTTTTAACCCTAAGCCGAGGACTCTCATGACAAATAAAAATCGTCGATTTATTTCATAAGAGTCCGCGACAAGAGGACTAGAATTTATGTTAAGATCTGCACACTTATCGCACTGCAAAACAATTTTTGAAACCAAGTCGTCGTTCAGAAGCAGTTTGAAACTTCACATTTCCGTCACAGATCTTGCATTTCACATATTCAGAAATTGCTGTTATAAAATTTAAAATGCGTTACTCAACAGTCGGATCAAGCGGAACTGAGATTTCTTCTTGTTCTTTAAATTTTTTCGCCGAGCCAATAAAACTACTTTCATCCGTTTCAGCGATTTTTGGATTAAAAACATTTCTGCGCTTTTTTGTTCTCAACTTACGTATGTTGAAACGATATCACTTGGGTGTCCGAGTTCTTTACTGAGCCACTGCATATATTGGGTAGTCGAAAAAGTCTTTTCGTATTTCTAATCAAACTTCAACTCATTTTTTTACCTATATTTATGATGAACTTTATTAAACCAAATATTTACCATTTTGGTCGACCACCTTTTGTCATTTTTCTTCTAGAGACATTATTCCATCAGTGTAAAACTTTTGTGGTTTTTCGGCGAAAAACTGCGACAAGTAATTTTTACAGGCTTCTCTTGAAGACAACTTTACTCCATTAAGGGGTAACACCACTGTAGAAATTTCAAAAAATTGATCTTTTTTTATAAGCTTAAAAAATTCTTTGAACCTTTTAAAATACAGAACAAAAAGTGTTATACGTTACCGAAGTTTATTTCATAAATATTTTAAGCTTTTAACCAAGCGTTAGTGACTGCTACCTAACGACTTCTCCAAATTTCCAAACTTTAAACGCGTTTTTCTCAAAACACGTTTTCTGAAATTGGCACGCAGCATAACTCAAAAAATTTTAAATATTTTTAATCAGGTTTTTCACTACGTCTGTATAACAACCTTCTTAAGAGAAAAGCGTAGGGGATTTTCGATAGATTAATTTAAACGATTGTTATAATTATTTAAGTGCCGCTTTTTTCGTCCGAAATTGAGTTTTTTCCTTCAAATGCTTGCTAATTCCACAAAAATAAATATTTTTTCAATCCCCTACGTGTTTCTCTAGCTATTCTTATCTAGATTAAGAAAAAAAATGTTTCTTTGTTCCAGATTAAAATTTGCACCCTCTGTGCTGCGTGCCGCAGAGCTCCTTTAAGAGAAACCACATTACACAAATGTCTCCAATGCCGCCATTTTGTAAAATTTTTCGATCAAACTTTGAAGTTTTGTATTTTAGTATATAAGTAATAATTTCCCAAATCAGAGTGATTGTTTTCCCTTTCCTTCTATACAAAAAAATTCTTTAAAAATCGTGTTTATTTTACACGTGTACAGTGGTGTTACCCCTTAAGGGAGATCTGCATTGACCGAAGCAAATGGTAGTCCGATGGTGCAAAGTCAGGGCTATATGGTGGATGCATCAAAACTTCCCAGCCAAGATCTCCCAGTTTTTGCCGAGTCATCAAAGATGTGTGTGACCTAGCGTTGTCCTGATGGAAGACGACGCCCTTTCTGCTGATCAGTTCTGGCCGTATTTTTTCGATTGCTTGCTTCAATCTCAACAGTTGTTGACAGTAAAGTGTAGAATCAATCGGTCGAGCAGGCTGGAGCAGCTCATAGTGGATGATTCCTTTCCAATCCCACCAAACACACAGCATAACCTTTCGAAGCGTCAATCCTGGCTTTGCGACCATTTGTTGAGCTTCACCACCCTTGCACCATGATCTTTTTCGCACATTTTTGTCGCATTTGATCCACTTTTCGTCTCCTGTTACCATTCGCTTCAGAAATGGTTCGATTTCATTTCCTTTCAGCAAAGAATCGCAGATGTTAATTCGGTCCATTAAATTTTTCACAGACAATTCATGTGGCACCCAAACATCGAGCTTCTTTTTGTAACCAGCATTTTTTAAATGGTTCAAAACCGTTTGATGATGAATGTTTAGTGCCTTGGCGATGTGATGGCAGCTTATGTGACGGTCCAGGTCAATCTTTTCCATAATTTCATCGACTTTTTGAACGATAGGTCGACCGGAGCGAGGTGCATCTTTCACATCGAAATTTCCAGAAAGGAAGCGAGCGAACCATTGTTGTGCTACACGAACTGATACAGCATCGTCTCCGTAAACTTCACAAATTTCATTGGTGGCTTGCGTGGCATTCTTCCCTTTTTTAAAAAATTTCAAAATATAGCGAATTTCTTCATTATTTTCACTCATTTTTGAAGGGCTATAACTGTTTTTCAACTTCTCCGAATTTAATTTTTTTTTTTTGGTTAAATGAAGCTTAAAATGTCACCTTTCTAACACCATATGATATGACACAATGTGATTGGTAGCACTGGAGATAGATGACTCCAACGACATCTATTGACAAAATACGAAAAAACTGTTTCGACTACCCAATACTTATACTTGAAAACCACGGGCAAATAAAAATTTTGGCATGAACTAAAAAAAAAATCTAATAAAAATCTTTATTCTTTATCTTAAATTTCTATACATAAATGCGTTATCTTTTAGCAATTTGAATCATTTAAAATTACGCAAATGCCAATAGTGACCTACATAATTGCACAGCTTCACCAGAACTAACGGCCCTGCGGAAGTTGCAAGCCAAGTATTGATAGTTTCACGAAAGTTTTGCTCTAAATTTGAGTGCGACATGTGACAGGCCCCCATTCACTGCACTGCAACAACATAAAACGACCGAATTCGCCACTTGCATGCATACTTACATAAAAACGTCGTACTTTTGCAAATTTCTAGTGCATATATAATGTTTTACCATTCTCAGCTATCACCGCCTGCAGCGTCGTTCAAAATAAAGACTGCTGACCTCAATTAGCAATCAACATTTTGACAAAAAGTTCGTCCACCCAAATGGAGAATAGCCGCCTTGTCGTTGGCGCTCATGCCACTTCCTGTTCAAATTTACTTAAGTAACTTTTTCCATTGGAATATTTTGCAACAACAACTGGGTTAATGTGGTTTTTTAGACTACGGATTCTTCATTGTAATCAGTTTGCACATTTTCGCCTGTCATTGTCTGCTTGATTATTTTATCACATTTTTGCTCTGCATATCCACTATGCTTACATGTTTGGATGTATATGGAGTGCTTTTCTATCTCTATTTCTATTTCTATTTCCATTCCATTTCTTTTTTTCCTATGACCTGTTATACGGATTGCTTGTGTCTTATTTCCATTTGTTAATTCGTTGCAATGATTGATTGCTTCATTGCTTCATTGCTGCTTTCTCTTCAATTAGGTATAAATTTAGATTACTACACACACACATACATACATATATACATATATTTTTGTTGTTTCTTAGAATATAGTCAATGTGTGCATTCACTTTCGATTAACTTCAACTTGCATTTCGTTTTCGTTGACAATTTAATACAAAAGTGTTGCACTGATTGAATATTAAATCAATTTAAAATTAATGGGTCTCAGTTTTGCTCTGGGGTTCTTGGGAAGAATGATGGAATAAAAGATTGCGCCTTCCCTAGGGCACTGATGTCAGTGGAGAAAATGAAACACGGAAAGAAGAGGAATACAAAATAAGAATAAGTCAAAGGAGATGGAAAGCCAAGAATGATGGAATAAATAGGTTTCTTCTTTCTTGTTTTGTGTTCTGTCTTGTGGTTTTCTAAGCAAGCTTCGCTGAGGAATATTAAACTTAATTTTTTCTCCCCACTTTTTTTTTCCTTGCTCACTCCGCTCAGGAGTATAGGACTTCAATAAGACGCTTCCTTCGTATACGGTTCTGTTCTGTTGTTTTTGCGCCGTCCGATGTGATGCCGTCATTGGCCGACCACGACTTCTGCTCCCTTGCGGGTTCCAGTCCAGTGACATTTTCGTATGGCTATCTGGTGGTTTTCCAACAGTGCGATTTAGCCATCGCCACTTTCTGCGTTTCATTTGCCATAGAACAGATTCCTCATTCGTTAATCTCCACAGTGCGTCGTTGTCGATGGTGTTCGGCCGGAATATTTTACAGATGATGATGCGGAGGCATTTGTTGACGAAAGAGTGTAACCTCTGTGTGATGGTGTTAGAGACCAGCCATGTTTCACTTCCGTACAACAATACGGACTTCGCGCATGAGTCGAATATTCGCAGTTTAGAGCGTCTGAAAATTTGCGCACTCGCCCCTACTGTATGCATTCGCCCGAACGCCGCCCTTGCTTAGTATAGCCTGCAGTTGGCATCTTCATCTGCTGAGCCGTTTGTTGTCATAGTGCAGCCGAGGTAGCAGAAGCTTCCGACTAATTCCACCGAGCACCCGTCCACCATTATATTTTATATATTTTCTTTCTTTTATCCCAATCAAGCGGTATGACCGTCTTGACTCCTGAAGTTCATTTTTCACAACGTCTCCTATCCCAACTTATTGCTCCCCAATCACCATTCGAAATGCCTGTCGCCTAACAATTACATGACTGGCACCTTTTGTGCTCTGGTTAGCGTTCAACGTCAATTACAATAACAGTTGTCTGCGTTGACTGGATTTTGCTGCCAATTCATGGTAAAATTTACCATTGGAAAATACTGTTGAAAACTGATGCCATAGTAACAATACCTACTTGCACAAAATGACTTGTGATTCCTGAAAGTGTGTTTTTTTTTTTTCTTTGAGGTCATTTAAGTAAACTAAAAAGTTAAATTACTTTTTGCACTCTAAAAACAATTATTGCCGAATTAAAATGTGTCGTTGTGATTAATGATTTCTCAACTCATCAAAATTCCAATTGGAAAATTTTCTAAATTTGCTTACTAATCAGTTTGGTTGAGCTCGTCGCTATGAATTTTTGCTAATTAGCGATCAAAGTTAAGCTTCTAATTAAAGCAAAGAAAAATTCATATAAATAAGATAATTAATATTAATTTCTTCATCGGAATAAAGCGAAAAATTACTGAGAACTTTTTAGTTAACCTCATACGACTTGTATAATAGACAAGAAAGTGCTGGGCACAACATACCCCATCTCTCCAATGCTGGGTTAAGTGTCGTAGATTAATCGATATCGGCGTTATATCTAATTCACGCATCAGTTTCAAATTGCCAAATTACCAAATCGCTAATTACATTTACATTTTGCCAGTAGCCAAACAATACCGCAATTGTTAAACTCGTAATTAAAGCGAAATTTCGGCAAATTGTCATATGCGATGCGTACCTACTTGGACAATAATTACGCCATGCGTGTGATCTATTGTAAATGCGTAAATAGGCGCATACAATGCCTTTGCATGTATATGTGAATATGCGCCTATGTGTGACAGGTGACATATTCGAATTTGTGTAGAGGTATAAAAAAAACATGTTAAAGCACATGCCAGTTTATATTACGCCAATGGGATGTCATAAATCACATACGCTCATACAGGGAGATTCAATACTTAATGTCAAAACAAATTGCAATGCAATTTCCACCAGCCCCTTGGTAGATATGTAGATACGGGAAATGGTTGAAGTACCACTCTGGCCTCACCAAGTACTGTTAAAGCCCCATTTTGCGACCTCCAGGTCACAGATATCTCCAGACAGGCAGATATCTACGGCCAACCAAAGCTGCTGGTGTAACGGAGCAGGTTGACGGGATTTAGGTTGAAGCACTGTCCCACGCTGCGGAAGAAAGGAATACCCAGTGACCTTAATTGTCTAGCTGCCAAATACCGGACATTTACAGAGACAATGCTCAGTAGTCTCCTTTTCTGAAAGGTGCCCACAGTTCCTGCATTGTGGGTTTAATGGTAAACCTAGCTTTTCCCGCCTTCAATCCTCTAAAATCACGTTTAGAACCTGTCCAGATAAATCCCTAAGGAGGCTTTGCACGAAAGTGCAGAGGATTCTGGCCAAAATCGATGACAGGTGCATGAGATAAGGTCTTCCCGTTAATCCGAACAAAACAACCATAGTCTTGTTTACGAGAAAACGGAAATTGGATGGATTCAGTCTTCCAACACTGAAAGGTGTGACACTTGGCCTTTCCGATGAAGTTAAATATATAGGAGTAATCATGGATAAGAAGCTGACTTGGGAGACACACGTTTCACTGAAGGTGAATCGCACATTGAGGATTTTTCAGCAATGCCGTAGAGCCTTTGGTAAAACCTGGGGTCTAAAACCTCTTGTGGTCCTATGGATATACACAGCACTTATCAGATCAATCATCACTTACGCGTCTGTGGTCTGGTGGCGACGAAGCATGGTTAAGTCCACCATCCGGGAACTATACAGGCTGCAAAGAAGTGTATGTTTATGCATCACGGGTGCCATGTGTATAACCTCTGGTGATGCCCTAAATGCTATGCTTGATTTGCTCCCCCTGGATCTTAAGATACAACAAAAAAGTAATAAAAGCAATGTGCGGACTCCATAAATATGGTTTTTGGCACGAAGACGGAACTTCGGCACACAGAGAAATCTTTAAGTTGCTATCTGAGCAGTATCCACTATTTTTGGCACCTAAAGACGACCTGATACCCACAGTTTTGTTTGGAAGGAAATTTGGTGTCAGATTTCCATTGCGTGAACAATGGAGCAATCCAGAATGCATTTAGGGAGGTTTGACGGATATTTTCTTTACCGATGGGAGCAAGAATAAAATAGGGTGTGGAGCCGGATGGTACTTAAACGATAGTAATAAGTATGACTATGATATGGGCGAAATGGCAACTGTTTTCCAAACGGAAGTTTTTGCCATCCTGAAAGAAGCCGAATGTATAAGCGAGAGGGGATGTAGCGGGAAACAGATTGGAGTTTTCAGTGACAGTTAGGCTGCACTGAAGGCCCCGGAGAACGCGAAGCAAACCTCAAAGATTGTTCAAGAATGTGAGAAGAAGTTTAATTTTGTCGCAAGACAAAACAGGCTTGTACTTACATATATGGGTTCCAGGACACTCCGGAGTTCAAAGAAAATAAATTTCCGATGAATCGGCCAACCGTGAATCAGCGATTCCCACACAAGGGCCAGAGCCAATAATCGGATTGAGTTCCATAGGAATCATGAATTGGATCAGCGATTATGTAGGCAATCTACATAAAGTGCGGTGGTCCGGTCTAGACCACTGCAGAACTGCAAAGTGTTTTGTGACAAGTTCGAACAGAAAACTGTCGAACTTTCTACTAAAACTTAGAAGGAAAGACGTTCAGTTGGTGGTCGATATTATTACAGGACACAACCCATGGGGTCAGCATATGACCGCCATTGGAATCATTAAGGACCCGATGTGTCTGTCTTGCTTGGAGTAGGCGGGTAGCACTGAGCACTTTCACTGTGAGTGTCCTGCCCTTGCTAGAGCACGGCTACGAGTTTTGGGTTCCGATGTCATGACAATGAGAAATATTCGTACTCTAAAGCTGGAGGATATTTACAGATTTGTCAAAGAATCTGGAAAATTCTCACAGGACTAACTATCTCTATCTCTGTTTCTATTCTTTCCTATATCTTTCTCTGATACTTTTCTCCTTCCCTCCTTGACTATCTACTCTCTTTCCAGAGCTTTATATACAATGGGCGTTTTAGCCTTAGTGTTTTAGAAGCCACCAAATCTCTTGGTGCTCCTTGGCTCGACCTTTTCAAATTTCAAAATTTTTTCATGGGCTGAAGTTAATTGTGATTGGATTGTTTACCTTGTTTTTAACCTTGAGTATTAATAGAAACTTTTGGAATGTAGCTCTTTAACTTAATTTAAAGCGAAAAAGTTATTCTAAATCCTATAACCTGTATCCGCGTACCCTGTACTCTTTATTCCCTTAATTTAATTTAGTTTTTATTCTTGCTTTTGCACTGAATAGCCACTTTTTGCACTGTTCGCCCATCTGTCCATCATTGTCCGCAGTGGCTTTGTGGTCCTGACAACTATTACCTGTACAACAATAACAGTTCTAACCAAGCATTTGTGTGTGTGTGTGGATAAATATTTTGTATACAGAAATACATTCGAAGCACCAACATATGTGGCTTGTTTTCCAACATTACAACAACGCGTTTGACCCTAATTGATTCAAATGTTTTTGTGGTCATTTGTATAGATATTAATTGAATACATAAAATATCTGTTATGTTGTTGACCTCTGCATTTGACCAACTCGTCTATGCATTTAAGGGCTCTACAAACTATGTTTTTACAGCTATTTGTGGATATGTACCATATGTATGTATGTGTGCGCGATAACTCGCAGTGAACAGCCTGCAGTTAAACACCAGAAAAACTTCTGGTTTACAACTAGAATTTTCTTACTGAAATAGAACTAGCCCGAAAAAGATCAGATTTGTACCAATTACGAAACGATTAATTCATGAATGACCACCACGACCACGCTTACAGGACAATATCCTTTACATGGAATTTTCCATAATCGAATTATAAAGTTGCTGCTCTATGCCCTCCTCGATAGCCTCACGAATTTCATCTTTGAGATTTTAAATCGACCCTGGGTTGTTGGCGTAGACCTTTTCTTTCACGTGGCGCCAAAGAAAAAAGTCACAAGGTGCTAAATCACAAGATCTCGGTGGCCAATTGTGATCACCTCTTCGAGAGATAACAAGGTCCGGAAACTTTTCCCGTGAAAGTAGCGCTTGAAAATAAACGATCTATGCCCTCCAATTCCGGCCATAAAAAATCGTTATCGCTATCTCTCGATAGCGCAATCCATTCACCTGTAACATCTGTTATAGGAAAACCCTTTATAATCTTTGTAATTTTATTTTTCCTTTTCAACAATACTTAGAATAAGTAAGACTAATATTCTTATCAATTCTAAGGCTGTTAAGTAAAAATGATAATGAAAATAATATTTTATTATACTTAATAAACGGTAATTTTTACGTGTTTATGAATTTATTTTATTTTTTAATTACCCTTTATAATCTCAAAGGAGAGGTTTTGTCCCTATTGGACTAGTATTTTTTTATCTAGTCTGATTTAGTATGAAGCTGGCATATTTCTCATCAAAATCTGACTATTGACATCTCGTAGGAAATCTGCTTGTCAAAAATACCACCTGCTTTTATGGACTAGCTGGGCCTGCGACTCATACAAGTTGTCAGGTAGTTTATATACTACAAGGATAGACTGTATTAAAATTAATAAGTTCAATTAAATATTATAATACAGGTGTCAAATGAAAATGAGTGTCTCTTGAGCTTAATTTCGAAAATATTTTTGAAAGCGGTTGCCACCTGTTTGAAAATTGAATTCAAGTAAAAAAATAAAGTACGTTAAATATTGTAATATAGGTGTCAAATGCAAATAGATTTTAGAAAGCTTAATTTCGAAGGTACTTATGAAGAGGGCTGCCACCTGTATGAAAAATTAAGTTCAAGTAAAAATAATAAAATAAGTTAAATATGAAAATGAGTTTAAGGGGGCTTAATTTCGAAAATACATTTGAAAATGATTGCCACCTGTTTAAAAAATTAAGTTCAAGTAAAAATAATGAAATAAGTTAAATATTATAATATAACACAGGTGTGAAATGAAAATAGGTGAATTTTAAGCCTAATTTCGGAAATACTTTTGAGGAGAGTTGCCACCTGTTTAAGAAACTAAGTTCAAGTAAAATGATAAGATAAGTTAAATATGAAAATTAGTTTAAGAGGGCTTAAATTCGAAAATACTTTTAGAAAGGGTTGCCACCAGTTTGAAAGAGTTGTTCATTCAATTAAATAAATACGTTAACTGAAATACTTCTAAATGGGTGCCAAAGGAAAGAGGTGGGAAAATTCTTTATTTTGAACGCATATTTTTGAATAAAGTTGCCACCGTTTAAAAAATTTAATACAATAAATAAAACAGCTAATAATAAATAATTAAAATAATTTAGCATGGGTGTCAAATGATAGAAATTTAAGAAGGATTATTTTATAAAATATTTTAGGTGATAGTTGCCACCCGTTTGAAAGAATTGTTCGTCAATTGAACAAATAAGGTAACTGAACTACTGCTAAATGGGTGTCAAACGAAAGAGGTATAAGGAAAGTTTAATTTGTAATATATCTTTGATTCAGGTTGCCACCTATTAAAAAACTTGATTCAGTAAAATAAGGATATTAATGAATACTATTCAGAGGTCTTCAAAATTACGCAAAGCTCTTCCCGCATATTGTATAAAAAATATTGGTAATGTGTAAAGAGCAATAATTAAGTCCCTCCATTTGTGGAACAACATCACGACGCGAGCCACAAATAGGAGGAGGAGCTCTGCCAACTCCTAACCGAAGTGTACGCGCCAATTATATTTTTATTTAATTATTAAGTTGTCATATTCCCTAACCTACATTCGACCAGTAATATATTACAAAATAAATATACAATCTTTTCTTCTATGCTTTGCTTAAATAGTTTTAGTAACCCACAAACTTCAGACTTTCCATCCATTCAGAAGTCATTTAGATGAGGCGTTATTTGAAAATGAAAAATGCTCCAGGACAGATTTCATAAAGTTGGGTTGGATTTAGAAATATTAGTTTGCGGAAAAAGAAATCCATTATTTTTGCGTAAAATTCAAAACCTTATTTAAAATATTTCGGGTTGTTCGATTTGGATCAAATATGCATCGTTGTGTTGCATTATTTGTTGCCATTTTAAAGGTATCTTCATTTGCCTCTCTCATGCCTCCTTGGTCCTTCCTCCTTATTGGCGAAAAACCCTTTTAATTGATTTTCACAATCTTCTCATGATATCAATTTCTTATGGCTCAAGAAGCTTTGCAATGAGAGAAAAAGCTAGCAAGCGCTTGGTGTCAGAATCGGACCATATATGGTGGATGTATTAAAACTTCCCAACCAAGCTCCCGAGTTTTTTATCGAGTCACTACAGACGTGTGTGGAATTTGCGTTGTCCTGTTGTAACACAACAACTCTTTTGTGGTTCTCTCTGAATTCCGAATGGTAGTCACACACCAACCCATTCGGCTACGGCGGCCAATAGACCAATAGACGACCTGATAAACCTATTTTTTTAGTTCATAGATGGATCGCAGTCACGATCGCAATCCGCTAAAGTGGGTAGCGTGTCGTTGCCATAACCCCTTCACAATAACCACGCACTGCACAAATTCTTAACCACATTAAAGACTACCTATCCTAATTTATACACCAGGTTTTCGTTCATGCTCTTGCACCTGCGCTAATCCTTCAACTACGTACCAACTATTTATGAGTGCGTCCACAATTGCCCTATTTAACGCTGCAATTGTGCACACTAATCCACTTGTAGACCGCAAGCGCCGTCAATGCGGTTTTTGTGTACTGCGTTGCAGCATGATAAACGCGCGGTCCCACACATACATATACAGCGGCGCACGCAAAATCCCTTTCATAGTTCAACACCTACACAGAGAAGTGTGCGCGCGCAGGTGTTACTGTTGCAATACCCAAATTTCTCTTAACTGGCTAATTAGTTGCATTGACAGTTAGTTGCATTGCGACTACGATTTGTGAATACTTCTGTGCGCACATTTGTAGATGTGTATGTATATATGTATAATACGCATGGCTGCGTATGTGCAGGTGTGTAGGTCTACAGCTGGACAGCAGGTTGTTGTACTTTGCATGGCTTTTGACGTAGAAAAGCTGCCGCATTATTGCGCTAATTTGTCGTTTAATGCGCCGCAGCGACTTTGAATGTGCGTATTTATAAATTTAATGCAGCAACGTGTGGCTTCCACTTTGGCTAAGTTAAGCCAAATGTACGGTGTTTTGACAGGAAATTAATATGGTTTTAAATTTTGATATCCTTTGTTGCTGTAAATCTAAAATTTGAGTCAATCGATTTATTCGCCAGGTATTATTTTAGAGGATAGCAGTTAGGATGTTAAGCACACGAATATCCGGATTGTTTGCCAAAAAATATAATAAATTCCATAGGACTGATCAAATCTAAAAAAAACGGGTTGCGTGAAAATCAGTTATGAAATAAATGATGTTTAGCCGTGTAAATATTGGGTGAAATAAAAAGTTCTTAACGCTTTTCACTTTTGGTTCTTAGACGAAGTTATCACCTGGGGGATTTAATGGCAAGATATTTTGGTCATTGCCGTCATTCTTTTGACAATTTCTTATATAGTTGTAGGTTTGAGTATAATAAGAACTAAACTTAAATAATTAAAAAAATAATAATTTAACAATTTTGATATTTACTGAATGTTGAAAACTTTGGTAAGGAGTTTTTAAAGTGAAATATCGCCGATTGTTTTTATAATTTTTTTTAGCTTAGAATATACTTTAAAAACATTTTTTTGGAAAAAAATAAAAATCTTAAAAATTAAAAAAAAAAATAATTTTCATTTATTTAAAATTTGTTGGAAAAATTTTTTTTAAATCTAATTTATTTTTGTAATTTTTCAAGAACACATTTTCTCTAATCCGAAAAATTTTTTGGAAAAAAAATTAAATAAAGAAAGATATAAAAATATTTGAAAGATATAAAAATACAAATTAAAAATAAATATGAAAAAAATTGGCAAAAACAATATTTTTTGGAAACAACTAAAAAGTCTTAAAAAGTAAAAATAACATTTTTAGAAAATAAAAATAAAAAAATTAAATATAAATTGATTTTAAATTTTTTGGAAGCAATAAAAAAAATTGTTTTGTTCAAAATTAAAAAAAAATGTATTTTTTATTTTATTTATATTAATGTTTCAAGAACACATTTTCTGTCTAAAAAATTTACTTAAGATAAAAATTTTTTGGAAAAAAAATTTAAATAAAACTTGTTTGGAAATAAATAAAAATACAATTGTTTTTGGAACAAATAAAAATCTTAAAAATTAAAAAAAAAATTAGAAAAAAATATATATATGTATAAATAAAAATTAAATTTAAATTTATTTATACAGATTTTTTTTTAAATAAAAAGCTTAAAAAAAATGTGGAAAAGAAATTTAAATTTATTTATAAATATATTATTATTTATTGTAATTTATTTATAAATTTAAAACTTTTTTGTTTTCTAAATGTTTCTTTTAATTTATTTATAAAATTAAAATTGTTTAGAAGAAATAAAACAATTGGTTTGCTCAAAATTTTTCAAAAAACTAATTTATTGTTTGTTTTAATATATTTATATTAATTTTGCAAGAATGCATTTTTTCTCTAAAAAATTTGCTTTTGGAAAAAAATGAATAAAAAATTTGTTTGCATAAAAATTTTTTGGGAAAAAAATTAAATAAAACTTTTTGTGGAAAGAAATAAAAATACAATTTTTTGGAAAAAATAATAATCTTAGAAATTAAAAAAAATATAAAAAAAATTGAAAAAAATATATAAAAAAATTTTAATTTTATAAATAAAAATTAAAAATTTTATAAATAAATTTAAACTTAAATTTTTTATTTTTTTCTAAATTTTTTTCAATTATTTATTTATAAAATTTAAATTTATTTTAAATTTATTTTAAATTTTTTGGAAGAAATAAAAAAAAATAATATTTTGTTCAAAATTTTTGAAAAAACTAATTTATTTTGGTAATTTTTCAGGAATACATTTTCTCTAATATAAAAAATTTTCTGGAAAAAAATTAAATAAAAATTTGGATAGAAATAAAAATGCGAATTACAAATATAAAAATTTGTTTGTTCAACATTGAAAAACAAAAAAAACAAATATATTTTTTGTTTTATTTATATTAATTTTGCAAGATATAATTTTCCCTCTAAAAAATTTACTTTTGGAAAAAAATCAATTAAACCTGTTTTTGGATAAACAGTTTTTGGAAAGAAATTAAAATACATTTTTTCTTGGAAAAAATAAAAATCTTAAAACTTAAAAATTAAAAAAACAAAATCTAGAAAAAAATGAAAATTTAAATTTAAATTTTATAAATAAATTTAAACTTAAATTTTTTATTCTTTTTCTAAATTTTTGTGAATTATTCATTTATAAAATTTAAATTTATTTTAAATTTGTATGTATATTTTAAAATTGTATGTATGGAAATGAAAAAAAAATATTGTTCAAAATTTTTGAAAAAACTAATTTATTGTTGTATTTTTGCAAAAACACATTTTCTCTAAAATTAAAAAATTTTTGGAAAAAAAGTAAATAAAAATTTGGATAGAAGTAAAAATGCAAATTAAAAATAAAAATGAAAAATAAATTCCAAAAACATTTCTTTTTTTGGAAAAAACTAAAAATAGTAAAAATTAAAAATAAAATTAAAAAAAAAAAATAATAAAAAAAAATTAAAAATTTAAATTTAAATATATTTTAAAAATAAAAAATTTAAAAGAAATAATAATAAAATAAATTTAAATAATTAAATTTTTTATTTTAAATTTATTTTAATTTTTTTTTGGAAGGAATAAAAAATTTTGTTTGTCAAAATTTGTGAAAAAACAAATTTGTTTATTATTTTATTTATACTAATTTTTCAACAGTAAATTTTCTCTCTAAAAAATTTACTTTTAGAAAAAAAATTAAATAAATAAAAATTTTTTTTGATAAACATTTTTTGCGAAAAAAAAATTAAATAAAATTAAACAATTTTTGGAAAGAAATGAAAATAGAACTTTTTTGGAAAAAATAAAAAAAATGCTGCTTTTGAGAAAAAAAAAACAAAATTTAATTGTTTTGTTCAAAATTTTTAAAATTAATCAAAAGCATTTTCTTACTTTTTTTTGTTAATAGCTGAGGATATGGTTTAAGAGAGTAGCTGCAAATACTATAATGGGATTTCCATAATTGTTCGAGTTATCTTGAAATACGCACAGCAACTCAGTGAAATTTTCTGCTCTAGCGAGGTCGTTTGAAAAGTTCGTGCGAAATCAAGGAGATGGCATTACTTGCGCGTATTGAAGTTACTTTTGGCTTGTAACATCTCTTGGAAGACCGCGCACCAAGCTGCAGCCAGATAGGTGTATTTCTTTGTGTTTGGCATTCGTTTGAATCGAGTGATTTTCAAAAAATGGAAAGTGCGACAATGCACCTGGCCATATGTCAGCAGTTGGGGCTCCAACTCGTTTCACTTGTCCTTTCTATTCTCTACTGTACTGTTCGTTCCCCAATTTGAAGAAATGGCTGGTGTGCGTGGGATTTGACTCAGACGTGGAGGTGATGGCAGACAAATCCCATTATTCCGAAGGGATCAACAAACAAGAACAGAGATGAGTGCAAGGTATAAGCATAAAAGCAGACTATGTCGAAAAATAAAAAAGTTTTAGTGAAACAATTAAGTAGGTTTTATTTTTGCACGGACGTCTCAAACGATCCTCCTACATACGCAGGGCCACCAGAATGCAAACGGGTGACCAGCTGATTTGCTTTCGTAAAAAGAGCGGTTACAGCGGTTTGTTTCTAACAGAGGTCGGCAAACCTAAAAGTGTATTGGCAATATAGGAAAAATCCATCCTACTTCGTAGCCGTCTGCACAAAGGCTGATTAGAAGAGCATAAGAAACATGTGAAACGAGCGGACACAATTAAGTTTCCTTCCGCTACGACGTAGTAGCCAAAGTTAATCTCACAATTTTGCTGGCGTGCGTCTTGATGCTATTCCACAAATGGAGGCACTTTCAGTTTTAAGCCGACTCTGAACGGCAAACGGTTTTTTATGAGGAGCTTTTTCATGGTAGAAATACATTGCCTGCCGAGGGACCGGCGGAATTTTCGGGATTTGTCATCTCTTATCAATCATATGAAAATGAAGATAAAACATGTCGTTTTAATACAAAAAAGCAAGACTGAAAAGCATGTTGCGTTTACAACACTTTATGGTAAAAATCAACTGATCTTTGCGTGGTCAATCTTCATATTTTGAATATCTGAAATATTTAAATTCGATTGGTATCAAATAATATTGAAATAATATTCAGAACCCTCACTTCAGGTACGCATAGAAATAATAAAATTAAGTTCTTAAGTACACCGGTTTTGTACCGGTTTGTCGGAACACTCCTCCATTTTAAAATTTTTACATCGAGATTTTTTCGACATACCTTAAGTAACTTAATCAGATCTGTACAGGCTAAACCATTATTACCTATTCTCTTTTGTTTGGTTACTAGTGAAATAATTTTCATTTTAAATGAAAAAGTTATGTATTTAAAACTCATTTATGCATTTATTATAGGGTAGGAGAGCTTCTCAAAAAATACGGATGCAGTTTTGTCGAGTTAAGATCGCGGGATTGTATTAGAGCTATCCCGAAAATTTTGGGATACCGGTATATCAACAGCGATATCCCGAAAATCTCGGGATTTAAAAAACGAATAAATTTGTACCACTATCGTACATTTTAAAAATACCATTAAAATATATTAAATTCAATTAAATTTACAATTTTTAAGTAAAATTCATTTTATGTTTATACTCTCAATGTTCCTCATTT
Source organism: Anastrepha obliqua (assembly GCF_027943255.1). Lineage (NCBI taxonomy): Eukaryota > Metazoa > Arthropoda > Insecta > Diptera > Tephritidae > Anastrepha > Anastrepha obliqua. The sequence continues at coordinate 140,706,906 of NC_072892.1, read as the reverse complement.
CTTTCTTTGAACAGAGCTTATCTGCGCGATGTTATCGAAACTGCCAATATCTTCATTAAAATGATGGAAAAATTCTGCAAGGACACAGTACTGTTGCAGGAGAAGAAGCGCACTAAGAATCGCGGTCACAAGCCAAAAGCAAATAAAAAACCCGAACCTAAACCACAACTCACTGAGGTAAGTAGAGGCGGAAAAAAGCAAGCCGCGGGCATTGCAGGTCAACTGAAAATTAATTTACAGTAAAGCATAAACTACCAACGAGCGGCAAATGCACTGCAAAACTATTAAAGTTAATTATGTCTTTGCAACTCGGCGTAAAAAAATATTTCAATTTTTTTTTGTAGTCCTTTTGAAAGGCAACATCATACAATTAGCTTGATTTTGTTTTTTTTTTCTTTATTTTCCACGTAACTGCAATAAATTCTCAATGCAGACAATTTACGCCACATCCCCTCGTACACTCTCCATCCGTCGCCATTTTATTGACGAAAAGTCGTAAGCCTTTTGCAAAATTTATAACGAGACATCAAGTTTAATTGAGTGAAAATAAAGCAAACTCAGCGACAATTGCTTAACTGGCTGGTCGAGAGCGGCGAACTTCATTGCGCGCACGCAAGTGTGCCTACTTATCTGCACACATACATACATATACTCGTATATATGTATCTACATAGGCGTGCGCGCAATCAATGTGAGCGGTGCTCTTGGGGGTTCAAAGCCTCCCAAATATGAGTTTGGAGAAGAAGAGATCCATTATTTTCTCGGTAGATGACCGCAGTGGTCGATGGATGCAAGGATCGTTGATGGAAGGATGCCACTCTTCATCGTAATAAGAAGCAACAGGAAATAAAATTTACCAGCATTGGCTAAACAAAAATTGGCTTCTAAAAAATAATGACAAAATTAAATTTAAAAAATTATGCAGTAATGCTGGAAAGAAAGTTGAAATTAATGAAACAAATGGTCGTCGTAGTCGAATAGACTAGTGCCTGGGTACCATTCACAAGTCGCAGGGTTCTAAGCCTCAAATCTGCTACGAAAAAGCCGAGTGTATTTTTGCCATGAGAAAATTCCTTATAAAAACCATCTGCATCAAACTATTGGGCCTTCCAATTGTGGAAAAACACCAGAAGGGAAAAATCAAACAAATAGGAGGAGAACAAATAGGAGAGAAGCTCGGCCATACACCCAACAAACGGTGTGTATTTAAAAACAATTTCTTGAACACTAAGCATTGAAGCTCGTCAAGGTATACCAATGTTATGAAATATTCCTTGGCTTTCAAACACTTTCTACCGATAATACCTCGAGTCTTGTCGATAATGCTGTGGTAAATAAAAAAAAGTGCGTATAGCGTAGTACACAGAAGAGAAGTGAAACTTTCAAGGCAGACAAAGAAAGAGGGAGAGACCCGAGAGAGAATGAGAGAGAGAGAGAGAAAGAATATATATCTCAATAAATTCACAACATTTGCAGAGAATACAAATAGACCAAATTTACAAAAAACGGAAAAAGGTCGACCGGTGTAGGTAAACGCCATACACAAGCCGTGGCAACAACGCGCACTACTCCGAGCATTTAACACCCGCACAAACGCAGCGATTCCAGGACCGCAGCAACAGCACAAATTACCGCAAGGCAATAAAAATAAATCCGACGCCGGAATGGATAACACTTTATAGTACGCACAAGCACTAGCCAGGAAACGGAAATAAGCGCCAAAAAGTAGGCACCAAAAAATTGGGACCAATAAACGCCCCAAAGAGTAGGCACCAAGGAAATATAACGCCAAAAAGTAGGCACCAAAAATATATTTCCTAAAAGTTTGCACCAACAAACAAGCGCCAAAAAGTAGGCAGCGTTATTTCTCACTAGGAATTAGCAACCACAAGGAAAAACTCGGGAAAAATAACCTTAAGTGTATCTAAGATATATATAAAGTATAGCTCTCTCTCTCCTTTTCCGCTACGTTATATCTTTCTTCTCTCTCGCGGAACAAAAATGCCCAACACGTTGCATGGCCTTGAAATTTTACGCTCCATTCTCGCTCGTCCATCGACGCGTAAGAAGTTTCACTTCAAAAATGAATTACTTTTCATGCTGATCACTTAGAAGGAGATTTTGAGGAAGTTGCAAATGTAATTAAGTCCTTGGTAAAAATAGTAAAAATAAAATAATTTGCAATATGAAGACCAAGGAGTTCTTCAATGTTTTGTACAAAGTTTGAAACTTTGACTACTTGGTTTTTGTTGTAGTCTAAGCTATATTTTTTATAAAAAAAATAGTCGTGTGGTTATAATTTTGCAATGGGGTAAAAGTGAGTAAAACTCGGCGACTAATAATGGCGAGGTTTATTAATAATTAAATAATTTACTAACTATTCTCGCAACTATTCCCATACCAACTTACAAGAATCAAGGAAAAAGTCTATGAAAATGGAAAACTATTTGAAGATACACTGAAATTTGATTAGTTCAACCGGACTGCCGCTTAATTTCTTTAAAGTACCTGAAATCACTTTGTGACTCCGAACTCCACTTTCATAGTGATCTACTATACATCCTTAATGTATGTAGTAATCTATTTTTCACTTACATAAGCATCTCATTATATTTTGTATGTTTTGAATTGACTCAAAGCGAATCTATTAAAGGTGTATCGGTAAATCACAGATTGAAACAAGTCGAATTCTTTTCTACTTCGCCAATACTTTGCCCTGTCAATCAAACGCCCAAAAAATTATTGTTGGTCTAGTGCCACCTCTTTTAGTGAATGTACTTTGAATTGACTTACTATATGTTAAAAAATTTTCATTTCCAATAAATTACTCGATCTGAACAGCTTGATTTGCCGTTAATTATTTTTACTCTTATTTTTACAAAAACTTTTTTTTTATGCTAACATTTTCCTCGTCCACCTCAATCAAGTGAATCAAAAATTATCATTTGCGCAGGCAAAGTAGGCTTTAATATGCAACTACCATCGAAAGAAGAAGAGTTTTTTTAGCAATCAGTTTTTTTAGAATTTAATTAAATTATACTTTGGAACAATTTGGTGGTCATTGCCCGGTAACATAGCGATTCGAACTCTGAATGGAAGACCTAAACCCATATAGTAAAACCTCAAAATCGTTTTGCATTTTTTGGACAAATTTCTTTGCTTTATATTTTCTGTGGACTTACAGATTCTTTGTACAAAGATTTTGTCTGGTCCCTCAGAAAATTGCCCTAGTGAGATTTAATGACAAATAATTTTTTTCTGGAACATTCTAGCGCATAAGAAACGTAGAAGTCACTCAACTGAATCGTATTCATCGACACGGCAAACTTGCGCCCCATAAAACATGATCCACCTTGAGCACGCACTATAATTTTTCAGTTTATATGAAACGTAGATTTAGGAGAGTTTTTATGTAAGCAGCATGGCCAGATATGTATTTATATTCTTGAACAAACTCGATATTCTCGTCGCCAGACTTCCAATTATAAGAAGAAGGAATTCTGCTACACCTTTTAAACGCCATGCTTTTAGACTTAGTCAAATTTACTTTAAGATCCCATTGAATGCTATAATCGCAGATTGCATCGATCATATGCTGCAATTCGGTGGCTCGGCAAAAAGCACTGAGTCATCGGCGTACATTAACAGTTCGATATGAAGATTTGCGACTTTAGCTCCACCAAGGAGGAAATCGTTTGGGGGGTTCCGGTGGTCTAGAGCTCGAAAATTTAGGTTATCTTCAGAAATTTTTTTTAAAATAGAAAAATGAGAAACCATATTTAAATTTTTTTTTAGACTTTTTATTTAAATAAAAATGAAAAAAAAAAAAATTGTTTTTAGTTTTAATATTTTAAAAAATGGCGCTGAAGTTGACCCTCCCGAAAAATTGGACCTGGACGGTGTTGCCCATTTTGGCATCTATTTATCTGACATACAAAGACTAAAAAAATATCCCGTACTAAGAACAAAAAAAAAAATTTACAAAATGTCGCGGTTTTGAATTTGACACTCTGAAATTCGCGCTTTTTTCAGTTTTTTAATAAAAAAGAAATACGTAATAATTGAAATAATAATATGATTCTATTACGGGCGATAGCTATTGATGTTGAGAACATTTTAAAATTTTAGCCAATTCGATTAAATAGTTTTTTTTTTTTATTTTTGACAAGACCAGACCGAAAAAAGTCGTTTCAGATAATTGAGTTTAAAGTTTTGAGATTGGCCGCGTGTCGAATCTGACTCTACCTGCTAGAACGGCTGTGAAATCGAAAATACTGGGAATATCCTTTCAAAAATTTGACAGTATATTCTTAAATGTCTATATTTTCGAAATATCAAAAAAATTCTAGACCACCGGGGGACCCCCTAAATCATTTAAATACAGAGGGAACAACAGGAACAAGCCCGAGCTTAGGAGGAGCCAAATATGACTGGAATGTCTTCGTATAACAGTTTTAATATTTCTATCAGATGGGCCGAGAAGCCCAAAGATGCCAGTTTATAAAAAAGCATATCTCGCGAGAGAGTTCGAATGCACAGGAAAAGTCAACAAAAAGTGCAAAAGTTTTGTGCTACGCCTTGAAGTTTAAATGCACTATTGAAGGCAGGTTAAACAGATTATCTGTTGTGGAGTATTTTAAAGATATTAAAAAAGTCTTGAGGTTTTCTAGGTTGGGTTTGTACGGAGGTCCATTCGAAAGAGAACTTTTTGGTTGAAATTTTGACATTTTTCTTAAATGTGTTCTATGTTGATTGGGGATCTATTGCGGCATCTACATATATTGGAAAGGGTTTTATTTATTAAATGTTGGTTTGTCAAAGTGCTGTGTCCTAATTTTGGTCGTGCAAATCTAACTGGGTCCTTTCTTGTTAGTTCAGAGTTGTGGTCGATTTGGGAGATTGCGTTCACAGTTAATTTTTGTGGGCTTATTTTTTTCTACCAAGTGGTAGGTTTGTCGTATGCACGATTTTGTTTAGGTGTAAAAAGTGTCGAGTTGTAGCTTTGTATGACGCTGACTAAGTGATTATTGGACATAATAAAGGGGCGTCTCAATGCCTCCTTTGCTGTTAGATCGGTTAGTTCGTGGTCTCTAATTTGTACGTGGCTTAGCACCCAGATAAGTTTTATTTTGTTTTTATTTTTTATAAGTAAATTTCTTATGCCATCTTCATAAATGTTATTATTAGTTTGAGGCTTTTTATAGTATCGAATGATGTTGGTGAGTCTGTGACGATTGCAAATTTGTCTCGACTGTAGCTGGCAAATTTTATGGCTTCATAGATGGCTATAATTTCTGGCGTGAAATTCGAGACCTAGGCTGGTAACTGTTCTGCAATAATTGTTTCATCATTGCAGATTACACCGAAACTGGTACAATTTTCTATTTTGGAGCCTTCTGTGTAGATGAATTTGAACATTCTCTGCCTATTTGGGAGTGTAAAGAAGGGTTTATTGTAAATTGGTATCTGGTGATTTTTCATTTTTGATATGAAAAAAGCAAGGTAGGGATGTGTCTACAGAGGTTGGAGGGAGCTGCCAACTGGGAAATTTAGGAGGGGATATTTGCTTGTTATTTATTGAGATACCTAATGATAGGCATAGCCAATAATTCTATTTATTATTGAAGGGCTGTAAGGGCGGCCGCCGTAGCCGAATGGGTTGGTGCGTGATCACCATTCGGAATTCACTGAGAGGTCGTTGGTTCGAATCTCGGTGAAAGCAAAATTAATAAAAACATTTTTCTAATAGCGGTCGCCCCTCGGCAGGCAATGGCAAACCTCCGAGTGTATTTTTGCCGTGAAAAAACTCCTCATAGAAATATCTGCCGTCCGGAGTCGGCTTGAAACTGTAGGCCCCTCTATTTGTGGAACAACATCAAGACGCACACCACAAATAGGAGGAGGAGCTCGGCCAAACACCTAACAGAAGTGTACGCGCCAATTATTTATTTTTTTTTTTTAATTGAAGGACTGTTTTTGAGTTTTTTAGATCTTTAGTGGGTTGATGAATTTCAATTCCAAATATTGATCCACATTGTTTTACGGCCAAGTGATTTATAGGTGTAGTGCAGTAGGCGCCAATTGAAGCTCTTTTGGCCGCATTTAAAATGATTTTTAATTTGTTTTGTATTGATTTTGGAGAATATCCAAAGATATCATGCCAATAGTTAATTTTGGAAACAATTAAGGCTTTGTGCTCCGATCTTAATTTTATTTGTTTTTGTTAATATTTAAAGAATTTTATACTAAAACCCCTCCCGGAACCAAATCCAGGTTGCGCGCCTGCTACATATAAGTACATATGTATGCTCGTGTTGAAAGTTGCGTCTGAATATCGGCGAGTTTTTGTTGGCTTTGTTGTTTTAAATTGCGCATCACCAGCTTTAGGCTCATTCAAATTTTAATAGAGACATCGCTGCGACCAAGTCCGCCATACACATCGGCTGTATGCTCTATATAAATTGCATCTGAATGTATATATTTATTATACTTACACACACACACACACACACACACACATAATATTTCAGTACTTTCCTTCACATAAAAAAATATATTTAATACTTACATTTATTTATCACCAGCGCAATGACTCGCAATAATGGCTTTCCCCAATGCCGCCTTCGCGCTTCTGACCGCTCAGCTGATGGATTGATTGCCACGCTGTGCAGCCATTGCGCGGATTTAAAAACTATCGCCAGTATTTTCCTCTTAGCCCCTCTGGCTACCTTATATATATATATGTATGTATGTCGGTATTTGCTTGCCCTGTCATTTGCCCTCTGGCCTTCTGCGCTCTCTTATTGTCCCGCACTCTGTTGCCTATCCAATCAGAAGAGGCATTCCATTTTACCACTTTTCTTCGGTCACTTCACTACATTTCATTTGCCCTTTCGCATTTTATTCACTATCGTTGGCAGCTGTGTCCTTTCGCACTGCATTCACATGCGTTTCCATGTCGATGTTACCCACCCGCCCGCTCGCCTAGCGTGTGTTCTGCGTTGTGTCAACTGTTGGCTGCGTTTCGTTTACCTCTTGTCGCGTTGACTGGACTGGGCTTTATTTATTTTATTGATAAATTTAAATATTAACTGTAATAATAGTTGGCCATTTAGTGCAGTGGTGGCGACAGTCCGGACAAATAAACACGTCTGGGGTTGATGTGAAATGGGCGGTGGCTGTCGGTCCCCCGGCAGGCTGAGTGCATTTTCGCAATAAAAATGTTTCGCTCAAAAGCCAGCTACGATTTTAAAGTGGTGTCAAGCTGCCATAAAACTTCGGACTTCTCCTCCAATTCCTGATGGGCAGCTACATGTTTTTCTATAATTACAGACCTTGCACTTTCGTGTATCCTCCGATAGTTGTTGCAGATATTTACAAAACGCCATGTTTTGGAAAAGACCCTTGAGCTTGACAAAAAAAAAAAGGTGTCTCCTTAAAGCCTAATTCAGCAGCACGAAAAAGATTTGCCTATATTCCACGATGCTTGAGTTTGGTATCTCCGCATAGCTAATACGGCTGTGACGGCAAGATTGGGGGAGACGTATCCGAGCCATTTGATACCAAACTAGGTTTCAGACAGGGTGATTCGCTGCCGTGTGATTTCTTTAACTTGATGCTAGAAAAGATTGGTTAAGACTTTTTTGTGTTGCTTTTTGTAGAAGAGCTATACTTATCTATTGAGTGCCATGTAGGTCCCTTATTGGGTGCTTTGGATAGGCACCCGCATATTGCGTAGGATTGGGACCGTGTCTTATGGTCGCCTGTTGGCGAAAGTAACCAGAAATCGCGTGGTCCACTCCTTATGGCTCTTAAGACCAGAGTTGGTTTCAAGGTGGCTCCATTTCATTGCAATGATTGCACATAACCCAAGTAGAGTTCGGATGGAGGCTTCTCTGACTAACGCCGCAGCAGATATAACCTCAAGGGATTGCACTCAATGTCAGCCTTAATCAGATGTATGCAAATCCAAACCCCTGCCAGGTGTTGCTCCAGTGGCGAACGACTAGAGCTTAGGACGAACATTGCCAAAATGGGTGGTTGCAGTTTTACTGGACACCTTTATATGGCACGTAGATACACCGCCAATTGTCGCAGCGGTGCACACTGTTCTCGATGCCAGTGGACAATCGGGTGCCTTCCGTTAGCTTCGGTAGGAAATATGATGTTTTGATCCCAGATAGAGATCAATGGGATATCAGCACACTTTCTATACCGACGGATCCATAACCACTGATTGTAGCGGATCTGGATGGTACTTAGACGAAAACACTAAGTACTCCTATGTCACAAGGCAGATACGACAAAACTGAACAGTGTTGTAAAACACAACAAAGTTAGTCTTATTTGGGCGCCTGGGCATTGTGGTATTACAGGGAACTGGTTAGCTGATGAACTGACTAATGAAGACCATGAAGTATACCACTAGGGCCTAAACCCTTTCTAGGTGTCAATTCCGCATCGATTCAACTATGGATTGACGACTTCATGAGGTCTACCCATAGAAGACGTAGGTCTGGGATCCAAGAGATTTTTGGAAGAGTGACCTTAAACTAATTTTTGCGTCTTACCATCTACATTTTATCTTTCCTATCTCTATTCTTTCTACTAAAATCTATTCGGGTGTAGTACAATGGTCTCCTGACGAACTTGTCCAACGCCCCACAAGTCTAATCTAATGCCACGTAGCCTTACCTTTCTAAAACTAGAGCTCGATTTTATTTAATAACTGATGTGCTAAAAAAAATTGATTAGCGTGCCTCTGTAGCGCTATCCGAAAACCGTTAATAATGAGCTCATAAGGCCACCGCTTCAAAAGTTGAGCAAAACAGTAACACGTTCAGGATACTTCGGCTATTCTACGGTTGCGCGCCGGTTCATTAAGATTCTAATATGGACATTTTGCTTACTAACTTAACAGAAATTATGATTTTTTAGGAATATCTGACAGTTTCCTGTTTCAATTTCGATAACTACGCCACTCACACAAGCTGTGTCATTGTCTCTGTCTCGTAAAGCTTTTTTTCTGTGAGTCACTCATTTCCTCGTCGCTAGTAAAACGCAGACTTATTAAAAAAAACACGCTTAAAGTACGAATCCAACTTTTGATCGACTTCGAACTTCCACTGTTACTTAAGGGAGGTCCCTACTGCCTAATATATAAAAATTTTCGAAAGACGCTCAAAGCCTTACGAGCTCCTTAGTTATAACTAAATTCTCCACTCCTTGTGTCCACTAACTAAGATCAGGGTCAATCATCAAAAGTCTGTCGGCTAAATCTAGAGAGACATGCTCTCAAACGTCACACAGTGGAGCGACGCATACAAGTTAGCCAGACAATTTATTTGATGTGTTTAAACTATAAAATGATTTAAAATGAGTAAAAAATTGTTCGGTGAAGGAGGTTTATTCCCATTCGCATATGTGTCAGAAGGTCAAGGTTGGATCGAAGGGGGAATCTGTACCGAAGCTTGCACCTCTGTATTCACTGACGGTTCCAAGATGGAATCGGCAGTCCGAGTAAAGGATTTCTCTAAATCAGCCGATTTATCTATCTCCTTTAAACTACAAAATACTGCTAGTGCTTTTCAAGCGGAAGTATTTGCGATCCTGCCGGCATGCAAAAGTGTTAGGGACGCGGGAGCGAGGGAGATATTAACATTTTCTCCGATAGTCAAGCTGCGATCAAGGCTCCGATGACGCCATGGTGCAGAACGAAGCTAGTAAACTCCTGTAAGGAGGAGATCAAATCTCTTGGGTCACTCATTTCCTCGTCGCTAGTAAAACGCAGACTTATTAAAAAAAACACGCTTAAAGTACGAATCCAACTTTTGATCGACTTCGAACTTCCACTGTTACTTAAGGGAGGTCCCTACTGCCTAATATATAAAAATTTTCGAAAGACGCTCAAAGCCTTACGAGCTCCTTAGTTATAACTAAATTCTCCACTCCTTGTGTCCATTAACTAAGATCAGGGTCAATCATCAAAAGTCTGTCGGCTAAATCTAGAGAGACGTGTTCTCAAACGTCACACAGTGGAGCGACGCATACAAGTTAGCCAGACAATTTATTTGATGTGTTTAAACTATAAAATGATTTAAAATGAGTAAAAAATTGTTCGGTGAAGGAGGTTTATTCCCATTCGCATATGTGTCGGAAGGTCAAGGTTGGATCGAAGGGGGAATCTGTACCGAAGCTTGCACCTCTGTATTCACTGACGGTTCCAAGATGGAATCGGCAGTCCGAGTAAAGGATTTCTCTAAATCAGCCGATTTATCTATCTCCTTTAAACTACAAAATACTGCTAGTGCTTTTCAAGCGGAAGTATTTGCGATCCTGCCGGCATGCAAAAGTGTTAGGGACGCGGGAGCGAGGGAGATATTAACATTTTCTCCGATAGTCAAGCTGCGATCAAGGCTCCGATGACGCCATGGTGCAGAACGAAGCTAGTAAACTCCTGTAAGGAGGAGATCAAATCTCTTGGGTCACTCATTTCCTCGTCGCTAGTAAAACGCAGACTTATTAAAAAAAACACGCTTAAAGTACGAATCCAACTTTTGATCGACTTCGAACTTCCACTGTTACTTAAGGGAGGTCCCTACTGCCTAATATATAAAAATTTTCGAAAGACGCTCAAAGCCTTACGAGCTCCTTAGTTATAACTAAATTCTCCACTCCTTGTGTCCATTAACCTTTTAGAGAAGGAGACTGTTGAGCATTTTCTCTGTAAATGTCCGGATTTGGCAGCTAGACGATTTATGTGACTGGATGCTCTTCTCTTCGATGGCCTGGGGCAGTGCGCTAACCTAACCTGAATCCTATCAATCTCCTCCATTATATCAACAGCTCTGGTTGGCTGTAGATATCTGCCTGTTGGAGGTCTCATAACAGTATCAAAACGGCGCACTGATGCAAACTCTAAGCTCTTCGTATATGAAAAGTTTGAGGTTAATAATATCAACACAGTTAGTGAGGTAAAAAAAAGCGGTGTCACGAGGTGTTACCTTTGAGAATGCCAACTTTGTATAATATTTTAAAATATTCACTGCCAAGTAAAAATCTATACATTCCGAATTTTTTCATGCAGTTTGCACAAAATATGTTACAATTTTGTGGCCTTTTATGAAATGCTTGAAGAAGACTTTTTAGAGAGACTTTTTTTTGCCATTCACGCGTAAATTTTAACCTGGCGTCCGTTTCGAAAAATAATTTTCGATCTCTCACTTCTGTTCGTAAGAGAAATTTCTAAGAAATAAGAGCTAAATCATAACTTTTTTAAGTGGTTTAAAAATTGGCTGGATTTTCATAATTTTTGTTTTACGTATTTTTGCATTTCATTGCAAAAGTAAATTTCTTTGGAAAAAAATTGCACAGGACCGTTGCAAAAAAAAAAAATTTAAAGAATTAGCTCCAGCTTTCTTAAAGTGCACTTTTTATGCGAAAACAACTGCTGAGACGTGACCAAGCACTTTTTTAATGAACGTGATTCTTTAGCCGCTTAAAACGGGACTTAATGATACTAAAGTTCAGTAGGCTGTAAAACTGCATACTAGAAATTTTACTAAAAATTCTGATTTAAAAGTTCAAAATATGAAAAATTGTTGAATTTTTCTAAATTTTATATAAAGTTCGAAAGTTTGATTTATATGGTTTTGGTTAAGCAAGGTTAAGCAATATAAAAACAACAAAAACATTTCAAATACAAAAAAATATATAAACATAAATAAATGTGAGAAAAATAAAAATAAGAATAAAAAATAAAATAAAAATATGAACATGAAAGAAAAAAAAATAAAAAAATTATAAAAATAAAAAATAAAAAAAAAAATAGAAAACAAAAAAAAAAAAATAAAAAAAAAAATAGAAAAAAAAAAAAAAATAAAATAAAAATAGAAAATAAAAATTAAAAAAAAAAATAATATGAAAAAGCATCATGCACTCAGTTATGCTCGCCACTGTACCAGGTTAAGCCCAAAACAAACAAGATTGAGCTAAAATAGAAACGACAGGAGCTTTGTTCTGATAACTTCGAGTTTATTTATTCAAAATAGTTCGCTATTGTGTATCGAGACCACACTGTTTTGCGCGACCAAAAGCTTTTCGAAAGAGTGTTTCAGGCCATTGACGGGAATGTCCTTCGGGATGTCGGACAAGCCTTTTGGCTGGCGAGTTGGAGAGATGAGAGTTAGAGAGAGGGGAGAGTTAGTGCGGTTGAATTTACATCCCTACCTGACTTCCAGTGAAAGCTGGGTGACATTCGGTTCAGTGGAAGCGACGTTATTGCTAAAGTGTCAGTCAGTTTATGTCATCGGCACGAAAATGAGTTTCGCACAAACAGCTAATATCGAATTTTATTTTAAAATCGGTAAAACGTTTACCAAAACATTTGAATTGATGAAAAAAGTTTATGGCGATAATTGTCTATCTTGCGCCAGAGTTCATGACGCTTCAGAGATGGTTGTGAGGACATAAGTCCAAGCCCAAAATCAGTAATCACCGAAAACAAAATCGAAATTCTTCGTAAATTTATCAAAAATGAACCGAACTCATCGCTGAAGTATATGGAATCGGAGTTGAATATCTCCAAAACATTGATTTATGGTATTTGAACTGATCATTTGGGCTTCCGAAAAGTCTGTGTACGTGTCATTCCGCACAAGTTAACTGAGAACCAAAAATTACTCAGAATTCAACATTCGAAAGACCTCATTAAAGAGGCGAGAAAAGACGAGATCTTCCTTTACAACATTGTAACGGGTGATGAAACTTTTAACCTAAAACTATGCGTCAAAGTGCCGAATGGAAGGCCCCAGACGAGCTACCACCCAAAAACTCGCATTTGGAGAAGTTAAAAATCAAGTCGCTGCTCATTTGTTTTTACCATTCCAAGCGAATTGTCCACAAAGAGGTTGTGCCAACGGGCCAAAGCATCAATGCAATTTTCTATCTTGGCGTTTTGAAGCGTTTGTTGCATCGCATTCGTCGAATTCGCTCTGAATACCGCGAAGGAGGAAGCTGGCGCTTATTGCATGATAATGCACCACCTCATCGTTTCACTTTTGTGACTGATTTTTTTACTAGAAATCGTATTTAAACCATCAATCACTCACCGTATTCGCCCGATATAGCTCCCTGTGACTTCTACCTATTTAGAGAATTGCATTTGGCCATGAAAGGAAAACGTTTTGCGTCCGTAGAAGCCATACAAATGTCTTGGACGTCCGACATCCTTAAGACCATGCCGGGTTCCGGTGAATGACCTGAAACACTCTTTCGAAAAAGCTTTTAGATCGCACTAAACAGTTTATCGAGGCCAGACGGAACTGTTTTGAACAAATCAACTCGAAGTTATCAGAACAAAGCTTCTCCCGTTTCTATTTTAGCTCAGTCTTATTTATTTTGAACTTCGCCTTGTATTTAATATGATAAAATTTATTGATTTGCTTCCATTTTTTGTGGAGTTAGAGCTTTCGCACAGCTGTTTTGTCAAGCTGGTGTACGCTATTACATTAAAATCAGCTGCACAACTTTCACCCTCAATTTTTGTAGTGGGTAGAAAATTTAGCACTTTTGCCCGGTTAAGGTGCAAAATTTTGAGAAAAGAACACGAAAGTTAAACAGCCTCAAGTGCACAGCAGAGTAAATGCAACACTGTAACGGCAAAATAAAATGATATTGGTATAGCATTTTAGCATTTCTTGCTATTCTGCCCTTGTGCAAATCATAGAGAGGCCCCCGGCAGTGCATCGCAAAGTGTTAGGTTAAGCTGCCCACTTAATATAAAAAACAACTTTGCTTTAGGGGGATATCCATATGTACGTATGTATATTTGTACAGCATTAGCCATGTTGTTGATTTTCTAAAAAAAACCACCCGCCGCACCCAAGTCCACCACCGCAACGCTGAAAAAACTCAAAGGCCACAGCGCATGCAGCCTTGGCGGATGCACTTCCTATTAACGATATTTAATTTCTCTTTTGGATAATTTTATTTTTGCATCTGATTTTTAAATTACCAAAAGCAAATTGCGTGGCAACATTAAACCGGAATTAATAAATGAAATCGCCGAGTTGGCAGTTGATAGTCGTTTTTTTAATTGCTTATATAAGTGTCGAGTATGCACACGTGTGTGTGTGTGTGCGTCTATATTTGTTTGAATGTATGTATGCGTAGGTCGGTGTAACTGTTTTTAATTAACTTTATAGGCGAGCGCATTGTGTAATGCAAAAATTTGCTGCAAAATAGACTGCTTTGCTGCAAGCGTTGCCAAACAAATAAAAATTCTCAAATGCAAATACGAGTAAATAAAAAGTTGCGGAAAACGGATGCAAAATGTACGTACAGTTACATAATCGGAAATTTATCAAAAACAAAACCTTATTTTTTATTTTGCACGAACACTGCAATTAAGTATGGAAATTTTTGTAGCGAGAATGAAAACACGGCGAAAAAATTAGGTTTGGTTTTTGTGTAGAGAAATTAGAAATTTTAATTGAATGCAAGCGAATAGCAATTGGAAATTGAAAGGTTCTATGACGGGTACGAAAAACAAAAGAAAAAAAACATATGTAGAAAAAAAAAACAAAAAAAAAAATATATAAAATTTAAATCTTTAATAATAGGGACTAAGGCTATTGTTTTGAAATATGTATGTGTTATGGCAAATGTTTATAGCGGTCGCTATTCGGCAGGCAAAAACAAACCTTCGAATTTCATATGTTTTTTTTCTCCTTGCTTACTATTTTCGGGAGCATAGGGCCTCGACAAGACTCTACCATCGTACACGGTTCTGTGCTGTTGTTTCCGCACCGTCCCACGAGATGTCGGCATCTGGTAGTACGCGCAGCATCGACCTTCTCCAAGTGTTTTTTTGGACAACCGCGACCTGTGCTCCTGTGCTCCCTTGCGGGTTCCAGTCTAGTGCCATTCTCGTGATGCTATCTGGTGGTTTTCTCAATGTGTGACCTATCCATCGTCACTTTCTGTGTTTGATTCATACACACTTTGTGTTTTTTTTCCATTATCTCTTACTATAAAATGCGACTCTGTCGACTCTATTCAAATATGGCAGATACAGTGCCAACTCAATTCTCGCACGTATTGAAAACCGCGCTCGGTGCAAGTTTCGAGGTTGTCTCAAGTACTGAAGTTTGTTTTATTTTGTTTTGCATACAAATTTAAATAGTTTTTTACTAATAGCAATCGAAATTTTTGACAATGCAAACGGCCGCCGTAATCGAATGGAATGGTGCGTGACTGCGCCAAAATGTAGAAGAAGTTTCTTTTTATAAACGGGCGCTCCTCGGCAGGCAATGGCAAACCTTCGAGTGTATTTCTGCCATAAAAAATCTACGGTTCGGAGTCAGCTTGAAACTGTGGGTCAATCCATTTGTGGAACAACTTCAAGGTGCACGCCGCAAATAGGAGAAAGACATCTGCCAAACACCCAAAAAGGGTGTAAGCGCCCATTATATGTAATATAATAGGACTATGAATAAGTTCGTGCGGTTTTACAACAGATGGCGTAACTTGATTATTATTCCATCGATCCACATTTCCAAACATTCATTGGAGAGCTACTGTCGTAAGGCACAAACGTCAGTATAAGTTTTTTATTTGAAGCGTAAACAACAATATTTTTACCACACTTGAAAATGTCGAATTTCGTGCCAAATAATGTGTTTTTGCGGGGAATTCTTCTTCATTATTTTAATATGAAGAAAAAAGCAGCCGAAAGTCATCGTATCTTGGTGGAAGTTTATGGTGAGCATGCTCTAGCTGAGCGAACGTGCCAGAAGTGGTTTGCACGCTTTAAAAGTGGTGATTTTGGCTTGGAAGACGAAGAACGCGAGGGTGCGCCGCCAAAGTTCATGGATACCGAATTGGAGGAATTGCTCGATCAAGATCCGGCTCAAACGCAAGAAGAGGTTGCAAAAACTTTGGGAGTTGATCAATCAACCATTTCCAAACGTTTAAAAGCCATGGGAATGATCCGAAAGGTAGGCCATTGGGTGCCGTATGAATTGAAGCCAAGAGACGTTGAACGCCGTTTTATGGCATGCGAACAACTGCTTCAACGGCACAAAAGAAAGGGTTTTTTGCATCGAATTGTGACTGGCGATGAAAAGTGGGTCCATTACGACAATCCAAAACGTCGGGCAACGTATGGATACCCTGGCCATGCTTCAACATCGACGTCGGCGCAGAATATTCATGGCCTGAAGGTTATGCTGTGTATCTGGTGGGACCAGCTGGGTGTTGTGTATTATGAGCTACTGAAACCGAATCAAACGATTACGGGGGATGTCTACCGACGACAATTGATGCGTTTGAGCCGAGCACTGCGAGAAAAACGGCCGCAATACGCCGATAGACACGACAAAGTTATTTTGCAACATGACAATGCTCGGCCACATGTTGCACAAGTGGTCAAAACATACTTAGAAACGCTCAAATGGGATGTCCTACCCCACCCGCCGTATAGTCCAGACCTTGCGCCATCCGATTACTATCTCTTCCGATCGATGCAACATGACCTGGCTGACCAGCACTTCCGTAATTACGATGAAGTCAAAAAATGGATCGATTCGTGGATTGCGGCAAAACCGACCGAATTTTTCACAAAGGGAATCCGTGAATTGCCAGAAAGATGGGAAAAAGTAGTAGTAAGCGATGGACAATACTTTGAATATTAAATTTGTAACCATTTTACGTCAATAAAGTTTCAAATTTCGAAAAAACCGCACGAACTTATTCATAGTCCTATTATAATCCAATTTTTTTTGTTTATACGATATTAATACACTTTAAAGCGATAAGTTTAATTTGAAATTAAAGAAATTTTTGACTTTGGTTTGTTTTGTACACACTCGCTTTTTCAGTAGCACACTGTTACTGAGTTTCTGGGTCTCTGCAGTGTCCTATCATCACTTGAGCAAACATTGTTTCCATTTTTCCAATCCAAGCATTTTGTTTTTTGCTTGTTTGTCGGGATAGACGAGCAGCTACAGCACTCAGACACAATTAAGTCCATTGCACTAAACTCTGACCGGATTCAGATCGCGTAAAAAACTTCATCATGGACTGTCAATTTATTTAATTTCGAGTTATTTTTGGTCTATGCACGTCAAGATCTTTTTAGCTAATACATTAATGGAATTTTCCGCTTTTAATTTGTTCAGTACGTCAGCTTTTTCTTTAATGTACGCAGCGTAAATTTTGCCATTGTGAGACCACACCGCGCGAAAGTTAACGCAAACTGTCATTTCGCCTGAAAATGAATAAGACGGTACTTCCGCTAAATTCATTCAGCTGATACAAATTAAAAAATGAGAAAGACAAACGAATCACCGAGGTACACATTTTCTAATGTCGCAAGCACTATATAGGTTAGGTTAGGATAGGTTGAAGCGGCTGTCCGCTGGAGGACACACCACTCAGGCTCATGGCCCATTGTGATGCCACGTAGGGAACTAGCCCTTAGCCCTTATCCCTCCTAAAATCAATGTGTACTAGAGCGAACAGAGCCGAGATCTTCTAATTCATCAAAGAATTTTTCACCCAAAATGGCGAGTCTACGTCTGTATAGAGCAGAACAGTGACACAGAAGGTGTGGGATCGTCTCTACATCTTCCTCGTCTAGACAACTTCTGCAGAAGTCATGTGTTTGCACACCCATTCTCTGGGCGTTTAGCATTGAGAGTTGACCACAGCTGTCGTGCGAATTTGCAAGTGGCTTCATTACGCCATCTTTCATTTGCTACTCTTATAATTTCCTCGCGGATACGTAGTTTACATGTTTGTATGGTATACCTACATATATCATTGTCTATGTACTCATCAGCCAATTTGGTACCGATTTTCGATAGTTCATCGGCTCTGCAGTTCCCCTCAATGTCACAATGGCCAGGGACTCATGTTATCATTAGGTGAAATGACTCCGCCATCTCGTTAAGAGGATTGCGGCTTTTCATGGCTACCTTGGATGTTGTCGACTGTTTTATGAGGGATTTTATCGCCGACTGGCTATCAGTGAAAATGAAGATATCGTCTCCAGGTATCGCATCACACTGTACCAGTGTCACGGCTTTCATTATTGCCATCAGTTTAGCCTGAAAGACACTACAGTAGTCGGGAAGTCGAAAACTGAAGAACATCCCCAGATGCTCGGAATATACACCTCCGCCCACCCTGCTCTCGAGCTTTAAGCCATCTGTGTATACATGGATCGACTCGCCCTGTCTTACCGCGTCGCGTTCCCACTCTTCCCTCGTAGGTGGGACGGTCGCGAACGTTGTAGTGGCAAGTATAGGAGGGACTGTATAGTCCACCTGTCCGGGAAGCCCCAAAGTGCCAAAGTGGATTTTGCCGTGGCCATAGTCTGTGCTTGACCGCTTACTTAAAGTGCTCAGAGGGAAGTTTAGTATCACATGCAGTGCCTTCGATGGTGTGGTTGACATTGCACCGGTTATAAGAACAGATGCAAGTCTTTGGACCCTCTCAACTCTTTTAATGTTCACGCCCTTCTCCAAGGCATTTCACCAAATTGCAATACCGTAGTAGAGAATTGGTCGAATTACTGCTGTCTACAACCAGTGTATCATTCTGGGTTTCAAACCCCATTTTTGCTCAATGAGCCTCCCGAAGTACAGCGTCGTCGTAACTTTGCGTACTCTATCTGCGACTGTGAGCGCCCAATTTAGCTTCCTATCCAGTACAAGTCTTGGTTATTTAGCACTTTCTGTTACCTTAAGGGGTTTTCCCTCCAAAAGGTATTTGTTGAAGAGGAGGTGTTTTATGTTTTCTATGAATAGTATCAGTCCCGATTTTTCTGGATTTACTTCTACTCCTCGACTTTTGCAGTTGTTTTCACAGTGCAAGCAAATGTAATTACATAAAATGAAAAAAAAGCATGCAATTCGTGTAAATATGTAACCGTAAACTAATGTATGTGAAAAAAGCAACAACAAAAAAACTGTATTATGAAAACGGATAATAAATTAATGGTAAACGTAAAGTTCGCAAATTCTACTATTCTCTCTTTTTTTTTATCAGATTAATTTTTCGTAAGTGCTTTCCAGATGATAAATGCACCCCATTTCCTTTATTTTGTCAAGGCAAACTTTACAATTTGTGCCAATTTGAATTTTGATCAAACATTCAGTTGCTATAAAAATAAGAATTATAATGCTGGGCTTTATTTTTACAAAATGTTCTATGAGCACACAACCAATTGTACTTTATTTTTGAAAAAAAAAAAATTAAATTTTCAATTAAATTAAAATTTTAAACAATTTTAAAGTTTTTTTTAACAATTTTTTTACAATTTTTTTTTTTCTTCTTTTTTACTTTTAATTTTTAAACAATTTTGCTATTTAAATTTTCTTTCCTATTTTCAGGAGGAATTGTCAACTAAATGGGCTGAAATCGCCGCTGAAGTAAGTGAAGCGCTCACCACTGAGGTCCAGTTGCCAGAGGAAGAGCAACCATTGCCATTCGATGCGGCAGCAGAGAAAAGCATCGATGATCAAAAGTAAGATATTTGGAATTTGTGAATCAAATTTTCTTAAAGTTAGTTCTTGTACAGTTTTAAACACGTGTATGTGTGTATGCTTGTGTTTATTAGAAACTTCGTGTGAATACTTTGATGCATGCAAAAGGTTTGGATTTTTTTCCATTTACAGTCTGTTACATAAGAGCGTGGTCATTGTTACACGTAGATAAAAAATCAGAGCGTCCTGTTTATTTTTCTATGACATAGAGCGCACCTCAGTCCTTCATGCTTTTTTTAAAAAGTAAGCTGTCTGTCAAATTTAGTCTTCAATTGAGTGGTTTTTCGAAATGAGTGCTGTTTACGCCTCCCGCTTTGAGGCGATTTCTCTATGTTTGCATGAAAAAGGACCCAAATTAACGCAAACTGCTGCTGCGAAATATAGGGGAAAGACGAAGCAGTTCGTCAGCAAGTGGATAAATCGCTATAAAAAGGTCGGTAGCGTTGAAGATTTTCTTGATCGCGGAAGTGCAAGCAAAGTCTCAAAAAAAGACGGAAAAAGATTCTCGCATTGTTCTCGAAAGATCCAGCTTTGACTTTACATGGAGCTGCTGCAAATTTGAAAGCAAAAGGTTTTGACTTATCTTACGGAACGATTCGTAGGCACTTGCTTGCTAATAAACTGAAATATCGTAGTACTTTGGAAAAACCAACGTTGAGTGCAAAACACGTTGAAAAACGAGTGGAATGGCCGAAGGAAAACTTGGACGGTTGGAGCAACGTAATTTTTTGTGATGAATCCTCCTTCTGGGCATTTCCGAGCATTAAATTCGCCTGGGCAATCTGAACCAGTAGGATGCTTCAACGGACTGTTAAACACCCCGTCAAGGTCCATGTTTGGGGGTGCTTCTCAAACAAAGGTTTCGGTACTTTGTTCTTATTTACCGAGAATTTAAATGCCGAAAAAATTAATAAAATATACCAAAAGGCTACCATCTGCTAGACAATGGTATATCAAGAAAAATGAAAGCTGGATCCTTCAAGAGGACAACGATCCGAAACATCGGAGTCGAGCGTGAAGCGAGTGGAAGGCGCAAAACGGAGATTGGCCATCTCAGTCACCAGATGTAAATCCCATAGAAAATGTGTGGGCTCCGATGAAAATACAGCTTCACAGACGCAAGCCATGTAATTTAGATCAACTTTCTCGACAAATTCGGAAAATTTGTAGGTCTTTTCCGGTAGAATATGCAGAAAAACTAGTAGAAATTATGCCCCGACGGTGCAAGGCCATAATTGGCAATGCAGGACATTGGACTTGCTACTGAGGTATTTGCATTGAGTATTCAGTATTGCGAATTTTCGAAAAATCAATTGTTGTTATTATTTAACAGTGACCACGCTCTTATGTAACAGACTGTACACAAAATGTGATATACAGCTCTAGGAAATTTTATTTTTTTCCAAATTTTGAATTTATTTATTAATTTTTAATTGAAATAATTTTTTTGTATAAAAAGTTCCTTTTATAACAAAACGCAAACTAATCAAAGCATCAAACTGTGTACAATTCGACAAATTTTCATAAAAAATTACAAGGTTTTCCTTAAAATTTCAAAATTTTTTATCAGAATCAAAAGTTAGGTAGGCAGTTTTATAGATCATTAAATTTTAGTATAATAAAGTGCAAGTTTAAACTGGTTTAAACTTCTCGTTCATTTTTGGTATTTTTTCCTTGACGCTGTTGCCTATTTTCTCTAATAAAAAACTTCCGTGGATTTGTTATATGGCGAAAATGCGCAACACTGTAAAGAAAAAAAATGTTTTGACGGTATATTTTAGCACCTTCAAACTTCCACTTTGTTATATTAAAATTTAATGATCTATAAAATTTTTTTTTTTTTTTAATTTCAAAATTTTTATAAAAATTTAAAAATTTTTTATCAGAATTAAAAAAAAAAATTCGGCATACACTTTTATAGGTCATTAAATTTTAGTATAATTAAGTACAAGTTTAAAAAGGCTTAAAATTATCGTTGATTTTTGGTACGTTTTACTTGACGCTGTTGCCTATTTTCTCTAATAAAAAAATTTTGTGGGCTTGTAGTATAAAAAAAAAAGAAATGCGCAACAGCATCAAGGAAAAAAAACTAATTACGCCAATTTTTTTTATCAACTACAAACTTGCACTTTTATATTAAAATTTAATGAAATATAAAACTGTGTTATCTTTATTTAACTCTGATTAACATTTTTTAAATTTTTATGAACATTTGTCGAATTTTAGTCCAAACTTGGATTATTATGGTCTTTGTTATAAAATGAACTATATTTTTGTAAAAAAATAATTTAAATTAAAAATCAAATAAACAAATAGTCAGAAATTGTCGAAATATTTTTTCGAATTTTTTTTAAGTCTGAATAAAAATTTACTTAATTTTTCAAATTTTTTATAAAGTTTGCGCCTAGGAGCAGTGCAGACAATGAGAACGATGAGAATGAAAATAGAAATAAGGAGTCTGTTCTTCCAATAAGCAACGGAACGATAACAACCTACCGGGAGAAATAATTCCCTCAGAAGAGCTGAGGTTCCATTAGATTTGAGTATTGAACGACCCAACGCAGACCAATGTATATCTGGAAACACTGGGCGTGGGGTGAAGAGTGCGGACCAGAACAAAACTGAATTTATTTTTGTAAAGGGGTGATATTTGTGATGAAAGCCATCAGCCAGCCAGGTCAACCTAACCTTTGTAAAGGTGGACGAATTCGGTATTTCCAAAAACCAAGTCAGCAAAAAGAGATATTTAATAGTTCAGTGTCAGTGTGAATGTGAAAAGGCAATGATGTGTGGAAAAGTTCTCGTTGTTTGACCGCCCCATTAACTGGGTATTTACGAAAATGTACGTTTTGATCTTTAAACCAAAGCGGTTTTTGTTTAAATCATGATTTTTGGATAACTTTAACCTCAGATTGGGTGAACCTACTTAATTATGTAGCGCTACAACGGTTTTGGCCGAATCCAAAATGATGCGCCCGCTATTTCTGCCTTGCGCTCGTTTGGGGCCGGTTGAAAATCTCAAGTGAAGGCAGGCCGCACTGCAGCACTTGGTTCTTCCAACGGAGATGTGGTCTTCCTCTGCCACGCCTTCCTTTTTGGGGTACCATGTCGTAAATTCGCCTAACTGGAGCGTCTCACTGTTCCACCGTATGCGGTACCTCTCACTACCGCGGAGGCTCCCAACATTTTTTCATTTGCGCCATATAACAGTAGGGGAATGATGAGCGTTTTGTACAGTGTCAGTTTGGTACTTCGAGAGAGAGAGCTATACTTCTTAATTGCCTACCGAACCCAAAGTAACACCTGTTGGCAAGAGTTATTCTCCGTTTGTCTTCAGGCTGACGTCATTTCTGTTGTTAATGCTCGTCCCAAGGTAGACAAAGTCATATGCGACTTCGAATTTTTGGTTGTCAACACTGACATATTGTCCAAGGCGTGAAGACTCCTTGTGTGTTGACAGCAGGTACTTTGTTTTACCCTAATTCACCGCAAGACTCATATTGCTCGCCTCTCTCTTTAAACTGGAGTGTGCCGAGCATACAGCGCGGTCGGTTTCGTCGATAATGTCGATGTTGTCGGCGTATGCCGAAAATTATGGTAACCGTGCAGTGTAACTACTCTTGGTTTTCAAGTATCTTATCCCAAGACGAGAATCAATGTTCACAATTACCTCACTGGCGTAAATATGAACTTAGGGTTAATTAGGAACAGTCATTTTAAAGTTCCTTAACTGCAATGTTTTAGGGTTACAAACAGAGTAATGAAACATTCGGTTTTGATGACTTTCCAGAACTTCTTCATGGATGAAAGACTTCTGTTAGTATTTGAAATTTATAAAAATTGTTCATAATTACCCCAGCTGGCCCTTTCTTGTTTAGCAGACTGTTTCTTTCACCCTGCCTTTAAAAATAAGTTTGCAGTACTCGATGTTCCAGATAGCTGGATGAAGTGACATTATGGCTCAAACTGCCTAAATGGACTAATTATGATTTAGCATTGACTCTAAATTCGTACAATAATTCAATTCAACTTCATCCTTGGTCCATTGAGGATACGACTATATTAATTTACTGAAATTCTGTTTTATCCAAACTTAAACACATCTCTAGCAGTTAACTCACATTCTCGTTTATTTTTTGATTTTTTCCCCTGAAATCTGATTCTGCCTGCATCCTACGAACATTTGACCTATGCTAAGCGTCTATGGAAAAGGCAAACACGCTCAGCATTTCCTTAATAACATCCCGTTCACATTTTACATGCTTCGTATTTCTTTTGTTTCCCTGCTCAACATTCACTTCATACCACTGCAATACGAGTATGCCCGGTGATGATGCCTTAAGCCAAACACATACATACATATATGGTATACCTAGTAAGTGTATTGCTTTTCATGATTGCTTAATTCTTGTAAGGCTTTGGCAACTATTTGCCTTCGTTCCCTCTTAGCAGTTCGATAGCAATACTTTGGCTTTTCGACGAATTTTTTGCTGAATTTCTAAGTTAATTTTTTAGTAGCCTACAGTAGTAGCTGTGTTTGATTTGTGTAGATGAAACAGAAAATCAATCCGTCCTTAAGCTTTTCCTTTTTTCTTCATACACAAACACATAAATAAACAAGTAGCCTTATGCTATATATACATCTTCATAACTACAGGATGTCGCCATAAAAATAATTTCACTGTAAAAAGTGACATATTGTTTTCGTTTTCGGATTATTTATGTAACAGAGTAAATTTGTAATAAAAAAATAATCGAGAGCTTGTTTGAGCGTGTCCGGGAAAAGAATATATCCGCGGTAAGGCACGCCTGTCGTAAGAGTCGACTACAATCCGTGAAAAGAGGAACGGGCTCGGCTCGAAAGGCCTCATATACCCCGAGTACTTCCAACGGCAGGGCTGTAAAGCTCACCTGTAAAGCTCCTGATTACGGTATACTGGGAAAATTAGCCTATCAGTCATTTCGGTGAGGTGTCACCCTCCTGAGGTGATAGAATACTACTTTCACCCGCCCATAGACTTCTCAAGCTAAGAATAGTTTCCATTTTATTATATAATATATTAATTTTTTTTTTTATATTAAGAAGTGTATGGGCTGGTGAAAGTATTATTTAACACCTCAGTACGGGTGACACCTCACCGAAATGTCTGATAGGCTAATGCTCCAATCGCCTCCGTTCCGTTAAAACTCTGGCAAGCCTTCGGGTACGTTCCTTGCATGTCACTATTAAGTTGGTGGTGCAGGCTCAGTTGAGAAATCCTGACTAGTTTCCGTCCGGGCTCTGATCTCTATTGCCCATGAAGCTTAAAGCCAACCCTCACATTACCTGCCTGCTCGCATAGATAACCATGGGTACACTTAGAAAAACTGCACTTTCGTGTAAGGATAGCGGCCTGAAGTCGGGACTCAAAAGAATTGAGTATGAATACCCAAAAACAAAAACAAATCACCGAGTAAAGAACAGAAGAAGGAATCAGAGATAGTCGAAATGGCAACGTGGATCCAAGAGCAGCCTTTAGAAGAAGTTCTACTTACTGCTAAGATCCCCGCCGACAAAGAACGCACCAACACCTTAATGTACTATATGTACATGAAGGACATATAGGTACGACTTTTTTTAATTGGCGCTGAATTCGCCTAAACGATTTAGGGCAATATTCCAAAAGGAATCCAAGTGCTTATCCTCTGGGCCTTTCTCACACAAGCATAGGCGAATACGTCCTCCTCTGCTGCTGCGCGGTACTTTACTTTGCTGTGGCTAAATGATGATGCCGATGACAATGCAAAGCTTATCCTCTTAATCCTATGTTCTGCCGTAGTCTCTGTCGCAAATGCGTCAGTCTGAGACTTTTTTTTGTTGTTTTCGAGGTTTACGACAGAAAAAATCCAAATGCCGTCCAATCTTATGCTTTTCCTCAATTCAAGAGGACGATGAGAGACCTAAGTATAAAGTGTATATTTTTTGTGAAGTAATAAAAGTTCGCGGAAGGTAGGCCCCTGGTAGAGCAAGATATTAAACTTGAGAGTAAAACTAATTGCTTTTATTTAGAACAAAATCTAAGGAAACTTTACGATTTTTTTATTTATTATATATCTATAAAATCATTCAATAAAACTCCGCCTAGCTGAAATGACCTCCAGGATCCGGGTCCGGAAACAATTACATGCCCGAACCAAATGCTTCTTCTTCATATTGACCATAACGATAATTAATTGTAGCGTTCGGTGAACAAATGGAGTTATGAGGAGGCTTATTGGTTTCACGCTCAACTACGCCCCATGCGTAGTTCGGGCTGTTAAGGTATAGGAATTTATTCGGTCATAAGTTCGGAGTTATGTGGTGAAGCAGCAGAGTCGTACTGAAAGATGCATGAGCTGTCACCGGCTACGCTATCAATCCATAACTGGAAACTTCGTGTTCATGACAACAGGAACCTCTATAGGATTGAAACATAGCTATCTCTCATTTCTGTCATCTGCGGCTGGTCTTTTGGTCTTGGCTAAAATGTGTTTCATCAGAAAAAACCATAACATCTCATGCGCTTCAGTGTCTTTAATTTTGTTTAGGATGCGTTTTGATCGGATAACTCGCCGTTCTCGTGTTTGGTCCGACATAAACTGCCTTATACCGGAGATCTGCATAGACAACTTGACAAATAAGACCCGCAGAAACATCAAACAGATTAGCCATGACCGCCTGATGATTGCAGTTTACGGCGAACCTTAATAACGAATAAGCGAACGATAACTGCATGTCTCTTCAGTTCTTGAGTTAGGTTGTAGTCCTCCATGTCTTATCTGAAAAAAGAGCAAAAATAAAAATAATGGCTTAGGAAGTAATTATTAATTTGATTTAATTAAGGCAATAATATTATATCATCCATACTCGGTATATTAGCTTTCCAATTAAGACGGCGAATGGCATACCCAGAATAACTTTTATTGTTTTTTCTTGAGGAAAGCCGGCTATAGTGTGAATCCCAGCTTATTCTATGGGTTGGATCTAACAAAGGAGAAGTATAGATTTTCTTCGCAGGACGTCTTCTCTGTGCAATTGTCTGGTCCGTCTCAAGTAGCATTGATTGGCAAGAGCATTTTTTCATATTATAAGTACACTATGCACCATATACAACCATCCATGCGCATTCTGCTGCCTTCACTCCTTGTCATTTATGTTTGATACAGTTGTATCCATAGCTCTTCCTTCATGTTGGTCATACGTCTATAGTTCTAGCCTTCGTATGCAGCTTAACCTAGAATAACTAAATTGGATTCAGAGCTGGAAAGTGGATAAATGTTCCATCATTCTACTGCATTTACTGATGCTTCTTTCTTCCTTCTTCTCTCCACGTAATTCTCGGAATGCCCTGTGCGGGTTTTTGTCCAGAATTTCTTCGATTTGTCATTGATGGCCAGCCAAACAGAACTGAACTATTAAAATATAATCTCCTCCTTGCTTCACTTTACCCCAAAAATAATCATCAACTCAAATTTCGAAGTCTCATACCAAAAGACTTTGCTTCAACTGTTTACTGTTCAGTTTTTGTACCTTTTAGCTCAGTCTCATTTTTTTCTTTTGTTCTGCAATTGGAAAGGTGTTTTTTCATTTCGAAATTTCTCTCAGACCGGTTGCTTCTGTTTATTCCGGCTTTAGTTATTGATGCTGGTTCCTTACCTTTGCGATTTGTTGCTTTTCAACGTCGTTCACTTCGATATTTGCGGCGCTCAATTGTTGCTTCCTGTGACAATTTCACTATATAATCCACGTTTCGACCTAAGCTCGTTGCCGCTGCGCCAGTTACTTATGCCAGTTTTGTGTGTATATATAAAGTGAAGGCATCATTAAAAATGCATCCAAATATTTATGCTTTCACGAATTAAAAACAAAAAAAACATTCTGAAACCTCACTTTTAAAAGTCTGATGACTTGTGGAGATGCCAATGTGAGTAATGTCTGGCGTTCTTCGTTTTGTTCTTGTTCATCACCGATTCTGTCCGCTTTACTTTTTTTGTTCATAAATCTCGAATCGCAAGACTCAAAGCTCAACTAAATGCGTAGCAAAAGTTGTACCTGGCTGACGCTTTTATTATGGAAGAATGCAGCAACAAACCCCAACAATTAAGTCTCTATCTTTCATCTCTTTCGAATGCAGTGCCTCTCGCTTCTATAAAAAAGTCAACATAGCCGTAACCTTTGTTCGAGTTCGCGTTTTTTGTTTGCTGCGAGAATTCTGAAGTGGAGTTAAATAATGCGCTCGACAACCTCCAAGGTAGCCATGAAATGCCGCATATCTCTTAACGAGATAGCGAGTAATTTCGCTTAAGGATAATATGAGTTCCTGGCCATCGCGACATTTTACCCTCAATGCAGAGCCGATAAACTAGCGAGACTCGGCCCCAAGTTGACCGATGAGTACATAGACAATGACATAGGCATACCCTTACAAACATGTAAGCTACTTATCCTTGGAAAAATCGTAAGGAAAGCAAACGAAAGATGACGTAATGAAACCACTTGCAAAATCGCCGGTCAACTGTGGTCGCCTCTCTATGCTAAACGCACAGAATCTTTGCTAAGACAAAATAAGCACAGCCTTAGCACACTGATTTTAGTCATAAGGGGACTTTATCTAAAAGGATGGGTGTGCAAACACATGACTTCTGTAGAAGTTGTCTAGATGAGAACGAGGAGGAAGAAGAAACAATCTTGCACCTTCTGTGCCATTGTCCTGCTCGATCCAGACGGAGATTTGCCATTCTAGGCAGACAATTTTTTAACGAATTGGAAGATCTCAGTTCTGCAGAAATAGGAGCACACACTGGTTTTAGGAGAAATAGGGAAAGCTCCCCACGCGGCATCATTATGGGCTATAAGCCTGCGTGTGTCCCACAGGACAACCGCTTCAACCTAACCTAACCTCATTCATTCTGCATTTCCTTTTATTCTCAAATTATGAAATACATGAAATACAAGGTGGCGCAAAATTAATCATCTAATCTTTTTTAATAATTTTTTTACGAACTAAAGTAAAATGATTTTGAGTGATAAGGTCTTTATTTTGATCTTTACGCATTCCATAACCTGCTTGCCAGCTCTCAAATCATTTCTGGAATTCTATTTTTGAAATATCAGAGCCGTCTTCGATTTTTCCATCACTTCCTTTTGGCTGTTAAAACGCCAAAATTCTTCCCGTATGATTTTTTAACTCGATCAGACGATCAGATAGCAAAAAATCGCAGAGAGCCATATCAGGTGAATTCGATGGCTCTCGTATGGTATTCGTTTCGTTCTTGGCCAAAAATTCTTAGTGAAAAATCCACGACTAGTTTCCCCCGAAATCCTCTCCTTTTTGGCGAATTCCTTAACGTAAACGTGTCATAACGCCCAAATAACAGTCCTTATTAACTGTCAGATGTTCTGGGAAAAAATCGTGGTATACAGTAGCTTTGAGCATAGCTTTCCTTTTCGACTGAACACAACATGGTTATTTTGATCTTGGGATCATTCGGAGCTCTCGACTCGCTCGCTTGTTGTCCGTACTCATAAACCAACGTCTCGTCTCCAGTAATGCGGCAATGCGTCCGATGAATTTTTGTTGGGATTCAGCGTTGGAAATCATGTCTTTGGCGATATCAGCGCGGTCTCTGTTTTGTATGAAATTCAGATTTTTGGGACCAACTTTGCAGCAACACGGCGCAAACCCAAATCAATAACTATAAGACCCTGAACGGATCCATAGCTAATGTTCAAATCCTCTTCCAACTTTCTGATGGTTAATATTGCGGTTATTGATCAGTTTTTCTTTGACTTGTTGATGTTTTCATCAGTTTTCTATGTCGATGGTCTGTCACTACGTTCGATGGACACACGATCTTTGCTGAAGAGTGGGACCAAAAAACGTCCCAAACAGTAGGCACCAAGGAAATATAACGCCAAAAAGTAGGCAGTGTTATTTCTCACTAGAAATTAGCAACCACAAGGAACAACTCAGGAAAAATAGCCTAAAGTGTATCTAAGATATATATAAGGTATAGCTCTCTCTCTCCTTTTCCGCTACGTTATATCTTTTTTCTCTCTCGCGGAACGAAAATACCCAAAACGTTGCATGACCTTGAAATTTTACTCTCCATTCTCGCTCGTCCATCGACGCCTAAGAAGTTTCACTTCAAAAAACAGAAGTCAAATCAGTTCACTTAGTGCATCACCTGGCGTTTTCTCCAATAACTTTTTGATCAAGCTGGTATTCGTTTATCTGTAAATCCAGCTCTTACAAAGAAGTTTTTATATACTAAAGTTGTTCTAATTTTTTGTGGACCTACTGCCGTCATTTTTTCATCCTTTCCTGTGCACTTTCGGCAAATTTGGAAAATTGAATTCCTGTTATAATTTAATTGGCTTTGCTTACCTGCCAGTACGCCACCTACCTATATATCCACATACCTACATATTTACATACAAATACTGTAGTAGCCCATTGAGTAAATATAACAGCATGTACACTACAACAAAAAAGTAAACGTACCTCAGTAAAGTTCACAAATAAATTTGAAAGTTTATGGCGTCTAGCTGCTGGTGTCTTAGCTTTATGTTTACTTTTACAATTTATTCCTTTATTTTTAATTTATTTAGAAACAAAAATGTGTTCTCCATACGAGGAGGGTTCAATAAGTACCCACGTTAGAAATGAAGACACCATTTTATCAAAATCTTTTATTTTTTATTTTTCAACATAGTCCCCTTTTAGAAAGAATTTGTCGAACTCTTCAAAGTACTGCTCTATCTCAGCGCTGAATTCCTCGTTTGAACTCAATTTTTCCCCTCGACCCATTTCTTCATATTAGGGAACAAGAAAAAGTGCAGGGAGCTAGTTCAGGTGAATAGGGGTGCTATAATCAGGGTTTCAGTTAATGACATTCCTTGTTAACTCTTCGCTTCTGCGTCGGGTATGGCCAATCCAGCGCCATTTTCTTCTTCTTATCTCAAGGACCACGCGCGTTTGTTGGCTTTTGCTACATAAGTCCGCGTTTGATTTAATGTTCGGCCAGAATATTTTCCCTTCAGACAACGACTTTTGAAGACTTGCAGTACTTTATTGTTAACTTATGAGGCGTCCATACAGCAGGCCGGGTTTCACATTTGAATTGCAGATTTTCGATTTCGTGCGCTTCGAAATATGTGAAGAATTCCAAGCTGGTTCCCTTGATGTGATTTTTGATGCCTTTCGCTTGAATCAGCTGCTGCTGCTAAATATCAAAATGATTGCACATCTTTGAGTTCATCCCAATCAATTAAAAATGTGCGCGTATTTCGCGTATTCATACGCTCAGCTTTCAATTTTGAGATGTTAAACTTTAAGACGCATTTGACTGTTTATTAATTAATTTTAATTTTTTGCCACATTTTTTATAAAAATGGAGTTTGTATTAGTTAAACCTAAGTTTTAAACTTTGCGTAAAATTTGAAAAACTCAACAGATTTTCATAAAAATTTCAAATTACAATTTTTTTTTTTAAATTCTGAGTATGCAGCTTTATAGCTCATTCAATTTTGGTATAATATTGTGCCAGTTTCAAGTTGCTCTAAGTTCGCGCTGATTTTTGATAATTTTTTTGTTGACGATGTTATGCATTTGCTGCTATATAAGGAATGGTTGAAATTTTGCCTATATGGAGAAAATGTAAAAGACCACCGCAAAAAAAAAGAAAAAATCTTTTTTTTTAACTAAACTCAATGGGCTATGAAACTGTATACTTAAAATTTTGCGCAATTTTAGTATACGCTTTGAAATCAAGGAAAAAACGCGTTGATTTACAATCTTAGAAGTAGAGGCGTTGCCTACTGCCATTAATTGTTTTTTTCCGAGGAAACTTCTTCATTGAATTCCATCAAACTTACTACACATAGAGCATTTAATCTTATCCAAAACTTTTTGGAAAAAACACGCCAGATTAGGGGTTGATGCATGGGTCAGATGCATTCGGTTTGTACGCCGTCTATATGGCGATTTGTGCAAAAAAAAATTAAATCATATTATTCTTAAATTTTCATTAAAAATCTCCATAAAAGCGCGCATTTAGTTTCGATTTGAAAAACCAACTTTACTGTACGTGAAATTTTTGTAGGCACTGTAAACTTATATTCGTATGTATGTGTAAACAAGCGTGTGTATTTATTGCTGAAATCTTATTCTATCGCATGCCACCCACTAACACATTTATCCGTCCTACCTTCAGCTGTAATCCTTTGAATATCTGTAAACATTTTTATTGCATATGTGTGTGTGTGTGTGTGTATGTTTGTGAACCCTCATAGACTTTTTAGGTTTCTATGTTGTATTGTTTCTATGCCCTTCTACATTATTGTGCCGATTTTGCATTTCGTGTAGTTTAAATTAATTTTGATTTTCCTTTTATGTTTATTTTTATCTTTTTCATTTTTAAATTGGAATTTGATTTTCTCTTCTACCTTTTTAGGGAAGACTGTATGAAGCGTTTGCATCGGTTTTTGCGCGATCAGCAATTTGAAAAGGCGATTGCGCTACTGCGGGCGGCCAGGTAAGTAACTAAAAGTTTATGTTTCTTGAAACTGTGAAATTTAAATGTAAGTGTTTTTTTTTTAATAATATTTTCTTATTAATTAAATGTGTATATGCTGGATTTCATTCATCAAATTTCTGTTGCAAGGTAGTTTGTTCAGCATACCTTTAGTGTTTTTTGTTTTTGGTGGGTTAGATAGGAATCAGAATGCCTTCGCATTTGCAGCGACCGTCGTCTACTGCGTCGAGTGGCCACTAAAACAATCCCTCATCTTCTTCTGGAGACACACTCTGCCTGGTACAACTTTCTGCATTACTTCGAGAGAGCCCAGAATGGCATCCATAAAAGAAAGAAATTCTATTCACCCACGTCAGGGTCCACCATATTTGTAGCTAGCTTCATGCTATAGGCACGCCTTCTTGTGTTTCTTCGTCAAGTAGTGCATCATTGCGAGTCCTTTTCTCAAGTGTCTGTGGTGGTCGTCGGCCCGACATTTTCGGTCAGCCACCCCTGCACTGCTGCTAATAGTGATGCTCCGTCTGGTGCTGCTATGAGTGCTATTGATTGCTGCCGTGCGTTTCGCGCCCAAGCGTTATGGCGGAGACGCATTATGATTTTTGCTGCAAAAGCTCGAACTGACTCCCACTTCCCGCTGGTTGAACACATATCTCTCGTGAGGGTGTTTAAGGTTATACCTTTTGTGTTACCACCTTGCCCAACATCACTGTCTACAAGAATCTGCAGTCTAGTTGGTTGCCGCGCCAATATCGAACGAGCCCACACGGCCTGCTCACACCGCCAAAGTGTGACAGAGTAGCAAGAGGAACGTTTTTGCGTTTCGCCCTCGTCTGTTGTTGTTTTCGTTCTGTTTATGGGTCGCTGGAGAAAGTTTCGGTACGTAATCAAGCTCTTTGGCATCGAAAAATCTGCCTTCTCTGAAAAAATTTTTATACAAAAGACGGAATGTGTATTTATTCATTTGGAGGATGGCGAGATTTGTCAAAATCTTGCACTTTTGGCCTTCACAATGAGCCGATTTTGATTGCCTGCCATACTTCTATCTGATTAGGTCACTCAAACCACGTGAATTTCTGCTATGAAAAAGATTCTTTTAAAATATAAAATACAAAAATTTCACAAATCGCATGAGAAGCACCGCCAAAATACATAACACAGGATTCACACCCACGTCAACCGATTATTTTTGGATATTTTGTTTAGTCCCAAGATCACCGAGCGATTATGCACTGTGGAACTTTTTTTTAATAAATATTTATAAAGTATATGGGGGGCTCCTTATTCAAAGAGAAGCTTCCAACAGAATCTGCAAGCTGGGATGAGCCTTTCAGTGAAATCCACTTGGCTTCTAATCCTTACTTCCCCTGCACAAAGGTGTGGATAATTACTACTTGGTGGTGGTGGAGGTGTTGTCTGAATGACACAGCCCAGACCCAGTTAGCACAAAAGATGCCATTTTCACACCACGTTTGTAAAATCACGGCCTTTTATTAGTCTTGATTTGACTAGGAATCTGTCTATGTCGCCTATTTTCTTTTCTGCAATTTCCAAACATCAATCAAGTTAACCATCAAGAATTCCTCCAGCATTCGATGTTGTAGAGCCCCCAGACGTTATGTTCTTCTTGCAGCTTCTGCATCTATCGTTATACGGCTACCCCATCTTCCTGGCATGGTCTCACAAACGCCAGTGGTCGGTCTGTCTGCTCGTGGCTTTCTTAACAACTCGTCAGTTCTGGGTTTGTTTAGTTATTTTGCCGGTATCCGTGCTAGTCCATCTGTCAACGGCCTGCTTCTGGAATAGCGAGAAGATCTCACTTTTGCGCACTCCTTGGGGGAAGCTTATTTATACGGCTTCAAAATCGTTATAGGATGCCCCTGAAAGTGATGTCTATCGTGCGCGTTGAAGCATTAAGTTTTTCTTTGCATTGTCTGACGATTGTTGAATTGGTTTTAGGTGACTTTAAAGCTAAGTTTCTGCTTGACCATCTGAATTTCATAGTACTTAGCAGAAGCTGTAAAAATAGTTTGATTGCCGTTGTTGATGCTTTCTAATTATCCTGCAAGCTTCCCTTATACCGAGAACTTCTGCTTGAAAAGTAATATCCTAATTGCTCAGGCGAAAAGACTTAGAAGCCTCGAGGTCTTTCAAATATAAACTGGCGCCGTCACTGCAATCCATTTTGGATCTGCCAGTGTAAAGTGCAGTTGTATTTTTTTCTATGACTGAATTTAAATCCCATTTATTTGGCGTGGGGAACTTTACCTTAAACTCTATTCTAAAGTCGAGGAAAGCAGTAGTAA
Organism: Anastrepha obliqua; assembly: GCF_027943255.1. Lineage (NCBI taxonomy): Eukaryota > Metazoa > Arthropoda > Insecta > Diptera > Tephritidae > Anastrepha > Anastrepha obliqua. Next base: position 140,672,498 of record NC_072892.1, on the reverse strand, counting down.
AATTTAGACAATTGCTACTTAACAGACACACGAAGTTGGACGCTGTTTGAACTTTATATACAATTTTTTATTAAACTTATCCAAGCTCCGAGATCACTTCTTCAACCGCGAAAACCTTAAGCATTAGCGATTTAGGTTACCATTAGTAAAAAACTTTCTTGACCTCCAGCGAAGAACCACTCCTGCAAACAAGCGTCTTCCTAGACTGATTACGGAACTAAGTTCTCTTTCGAAACCCATTTTCACTTTATTTGTTTCGCATTACGTCCCATTAGGACCGCCGTAGCGGAATGGATTTGTGGGTGACTATCATTAGGTAGGTATTCCTCTGATTCGAAACTGCGGGTATGAAACACCAATGCCATAGACAAGTTTTTTCTAATGGCGGTCGCTCCTCGGCTGGCCTTGGGAAACCTCTGAGTGTATCTCTGTCATGAAAAAGCTCCTCAAAAAAATATCTGCCGTTTGGAGTCGGCTTGAAACTATAGGTCCCTCCATTTGTGGAAAAACATCAAGACGCACACCACAAATAGGCGAAAGAGCTCAGTCAAACAGTCCGATTTATTGGATAATGTAAAAGTCGGCCTCATCCCACATTAAGGCCTTTACGCTTTTTAAATGTCGAGTGTCGCATAAGGTCGAGGGAGCGGCTCCTTAACACTTCCAATGGATGCACAATCATGATCCCATGTTTAGAATGCCATTACTTCTTGATCCCCATAATCATGGGGTACGCATGCCTTCGCGAACATGCCGGCTAGGCGAACTGTGGCTACTTGTGATCTCATTCCCATAATCTCTGCGGGAGCACCTTCCATGTTCTTGCTCTGCAGTAGTTAAAACCCGAATGAAATGCCTAGGAGCTCTACAATATGAGAAGTTAAATGCCTCTCGGGGTATGAGTTTCAGGGCTTACTTAGATTCGCAAAGGACGCAGGCTTATTACAAGAAGTCTACTACGCAGAAACATAAAGGTCAAGCTACATCTGGTAGGACGATCAATAGGTCTATGTGATGGCCTTCAGCCAGCCAGGTCAATCTAGACTAACCTATTAGCCAGCATCTAACTAAAATGTTGCTAATCTGGTCCGTCTCGCCCTCGAAGGGTGGGAATGATAGGTAAAAGCTGAAAACTCAGGGCCGTGGCATGTTAGATCTCGTACTTGTGTTCGAGATGTGAGGGAGTCCCGCACTAACCTACGGTTAGATGACATTGACGACGACGAGCGGTGACTTCACCACGACCGGTAGGGCTTGATAAATTGCTACAACACCAGCAACAACATATCGTATTTATAAGGATGAAAGGCCTCCTTGGAGCTAGAGAGATTACTTGGGCTTAGCTTGCATTTTCTAATAGGCAATAGCAGAGGCAATGAGGAATGCAGGACTGGTGTGCTTCTCAATGGGGTCGCACAAATAAAGTTTCCTTAATTTTTACGTTGTTTTCTAGCGACCAATGAAATGCAGTCGAGGGGTTCGAGGTGCGCACATTATTAGATTTTTTTTCATTATTTTAGTAGGTTAGTGGGAATAAAACTCTGAATAGCAACAAGAAAAATTGAAATTGAACATCAAGAGAATGAATTTTATATCAAAAAATCGTATTCTCAGTGGCCAACAAGGAAAGATTAACTAAAGAATTAACTTCTAAACTACTACGTTTTCCGTCTTGCACCAAAGTAATATCAATTTTATACTGCACAAAAAATCACCTAAGTACATCACCATACATACGCCAACACACACACATACATGCCTAACACATTATCACTGCATTTTGAATTTTCTACTCACTTAAAGTGCATCACTCCTCTAATAAATCCACGTTTAACTCCCTTTCGACTACCTTTATGCCCTTATTTCACATGTTTTCTTCACTTTGCTACTAAATTTACACAAAGATATTTGGCGTAATAAATTAACTTGCTTCGTGAAGAAATTCCTTGCAGCAGCTTTTGTGCAAATTTTCCCCTATACTTTTATGTTGTCTTCCTACTGCGCTATCAACCTACTACTACTCCTGATCTTGTATAGCGGCGTGTGAGTGTGAGTGCATCTACTGCTCGCAGTCGAGCTTCCAACATCCAGCCTTGCACTTACGTAAGTATTACCTTTAGTCCTACGAAATTCCTTTTTATTGGCCGTCCTTTGAATGCAATCCGCAACCATAAAATATGCTTACCGCATTCGTTGCAGAGCAACCGAGCGCCCAACCGGCAGTTGCTTAAGTACAGCGCTGGCCGGGCCGTGGGCTGAGCGTGTTGGGTATCAACGCAATCGTATCGGATTTAAAGTGGGTACAGATACATGTGAAGATAGTAAGTGCAAGGCTGGTGTGGCTGGCTCCTTGAGACAGGTTGGTGCGCTGTTGTTGTTGGTGCTGTGAATGTAGGTGTGATGGTTTATTTGTCAAGGTGATGGTAGATTAAATATTTAGTCAGTATTTATGGGTAAATACGTTTAGAGAAAACTTCAAGTTTTAAGAAACAAGTAAGGAAAACTAAATTCAGTCCGAACCGAACTTTATATAATCGCGCATATTTTTTTTTATATTTGAGGTATGCGTCTTGATGTTGTTCTACAATTGGAGAGACTTACAGTTTCGAGCCGACTCCGAACCGCAGATATTTTTTATGAGGAGGTTTTTCATGGCAGAAATACACTCGGAAGTTTGTCATTGCCTGCCGAGGGGCGACCGCGATTAGAAAAATGTTTTTCTTCATTTTGTTCTTTCACCGAGAGTCGAACCAACGTTCTCTCTGATTTCCGCATGGTAGTCACGCACCAACCCATTCAGCTACGGTTATCGCCAATATTTTAGTAAAATTTGGTTTTTGCTGGCTGTTAGTTTTTATAATCAAAACACACTCAAATACCATGAGAGCTATAGCTTGTAACATTAGAGGGATCAGAGCAGCGGTCGTTCTGGCAAGTGCGGGATAGTGGCAGTGAAAGTGTTTAACCCCCTGCACCTCCTCCTCGTTCCTGCAGCTGCGACAGGAGTCATTTGAGGGAAACCTCATACGTTTTCTATGGCTACTCATTAGGCAGTGCCTGGTGATTTTACCTATTACAGTACTAATAAAAAGTCGGTATGTATTGATAAGGCATTTAGTTATGCGTTCATTCATCTTCTAGGCCAGACCTGACTAGTTACCTCACAAGTAAGCAACCTGGTCCATCTACTGCTGACTGGCGCTATGTGGACTGACTTGATCCAGAGCCTGGTTTGGGGATAAAAGAATGCCCATATGTTGGACAGAATGGACTGATATAAGAAGAGACCTTTTCTAGCGGGATTTTGAGTGCAAGCCCATTGATGTGGCTGACACTTATATCACGAAGGTCATCAGTATCATTCAAGAATGATGAGCCAAAGTATTTAAACTATGTGGGACAGTAGCAGAACTTCTCTGACATATTATTTCTCCTCTTCATTCTTTTAGCTTCTGTACTAGTCAAAATGAGGTGCGTCCAATCTTTGCGCATGTCGACCTTAGAGACAGTGGCTTGTGATCAACGCAACCAATACGCTTTTCCTGGATCGATTAACAAATTCTTTTTGTGGCGTTATATGTGAGATAATGTAAAGCTCATCTGAATAGCTAGTCATAGCGACATTGCAAAACTCTGCGACGCAGATGAGTTGGCTAGACAGGGGACCTGTCGGGTAGTTACCCCGCGAAACGAGAGGATTGGAATACTTTTGGTGAGCGTTACGTCAACTCAGCGAACGTTGGGCAAGTACACAAGCGTGTAAGGCCGCGAAATCTTTCTGGTCACGAGTGGATCGGAGGCGCCCGAGGGATCTCCTAAGGCTAACAAAATCTCAGCTCTCAAATTTCGTGGGTGCCCTTACAGGACATTGGCCGCGTGGTATACATGCTATGAGACTCGGCATTACTTCGAGTTCTTTTCGCATCAATTGTATGGAGGATGAGGTGAAATCATCTCAGAACTGTATCTGTAACTGTCCTGTTAAGCTTTAAGTATCTTGGCTCTTATCCCTTTGCTATGCCTGCTGATATAGCAGGGACTCATGTGAAAAACCTGATGAATTTCCTCAGTAGTACGAAGCGGCATAGGACATAGGAACATACAGGGAAATGAAATTGCTGATGAGCTTGCCAGGAAGGGGGACTTAATTGGCCTCAGAAACCTCCTACCCGGTCATCGGAATCCCCCTGACAGTTGTTAAAGGGGAACTGCACAAATTATTTCTCAGGAAAGCGCAGACAATATGGAGCTCCATTTCTTCATATACGAAGGACTCTAAAAGTTCTTTGGGCTCGTCTCAATTCAATTTCCAAACATGTAGCTGTGTTTACCGATCGGGGGCACCTTTCAGAGAAGGAGACTGTAGAGCATTTTCTCTGTAAATGTCCGGGTTTGGCAGCTAGACGACTATGGTCACTGGGCGCTCCTTTCTTCGACAGCGTGGGGCAGTGCGCCAACCTAAATCTAATCAATCTCCTCCATTATATCAACAGCTTTGACTGGCTGTAGATATCTGCCTATTGAAGGTCTCATAACGGTATCAAAACGGCGCTTCAGTGCTACTTGAGGAGTGCCAGACTGGCACTTCAACCATTTCGCCTACCTAACTACGAATCGGCAAACATCACCGCAAATCAGTCATCGTTCAGGTGTCTTCGCCAAATGCACATCCGTGGCTGAAATGACAAAGATACTAAGCTTAAGCGCTTGTACGATTTGAATTTTGAAAGGGTGAAGTCTACGATCCCTCTTCAATATTTCATGCAGAATAGGTGTTGGAAGTCCCAGGGCAGCCCCTCTCTTCCGCACGGACTGACGCGGACGAACGTGTAAATTTCGTAGCGACGAGTGCAATATTTTCATTTGTTCTCGATGTCTGATTGGGCCCCGGCCATGAGCTATTTGTCACCGAATGTTTTACTTGGTTCCTAGCACCCGTGAATCAATGAAACCTTTTCCTGGCTCATCGTGTAAGCATTGAATTTTGTAATATGAACAAAATCTACGATGAGCAGTGGCATACAAATAATGGGCCTTGAAATACGCTTCGATTGCTAACGCACTTTGTTCATCCGTTCACTGCGACTTCGTGACTCTAAATATTTCGCATGAATAGCGAAGCTAATGAGGTAGAGAGAAGGGAAAAACTTTAAACCTCATTTTGCCACCGGACACTCGGCTTATCTATGTATATCTATCTCGATTCCTTTAGGCTGTTATATACAACCTTTATTTGCACAAAATTAGAATACCGTTGGTCACCTGTGTGCGGGTATAGAAATTTAGGTTTGTATTAAAATGCCTGCCTCATTTTTAGTGAATAGCTCAAATGTGACTCACTTTTGGTCGATCGCTGTTTTAGCTTCAGCGAAAGTTAGTTGACTGTTGGCGGCCGCTGCGCCTTTGCCGACTTGTTCTTAAGGCTTTAAGTCAATTTTTCATCGCATGAATGCCTTGCTGCACCAAAATTACGAGTGCATTGTGTGTATGGAATGCATTGCTAATGCGCTCCCTGTTGCACATTTTTCATAATTTAATTTCTGAAATTTTTAACAAATTTTATGACTTCATATTTTGATATTAAATAGGGCTACTTAGTTGTTTGGCGAAATGTATGGAAAATATATTATTTGTATTTATAAAAAATATTCTGGAAGGACTTTGTTCTAAAAACTGCACGTTAATGCATTGAAAGTTAAAATCAGCGCGTTTTTTGTTAGTAGTGGCTCAGATAAATTTTGCGCATTTTGTTATTTTCCCTCGAGCACACTTTTGCTTATCCCTACAAATTAATATTACTCTGCATTTTAGCTAGTTTACAGTTCAATTATTGTTTTTTTTTTTGCGGTTTTCATAGTCATTAGGTATAACTATTTCACTCTCATATTCGGGGATCTTTTTCGAAATAATTCCTAAAATACTTTGTGTACATTTGAATTATTTTTCTCTCCCATTTTTTCGTCTGTGTTTTTGTGCTGCCGTGGCTAACTACGTTACAATTGCGCGAGAAGTTGTTTTATATTTTTTTTGTGCTGTTCAATTTACAATTTTCAAATTTGTCTGTTGTAATTTTTCACACTTTTTAATTTCCAACAATACGCGTTTTAATTTGCAAATTTATTTTGCATGTTCGAGTTGTCGAGTGTAAAATTTTTATTTTTATTATATTTTTAGTTGCTTTGTTGAGTAATAAAATTTTGTTATACGATGAATAGAAAATTCTTGCGTTGTGAACAATAAACCGCAAAACTTTTTTAAAAATAATATTTTATTGTAATTAAAATTGACTATTCAAGCTAATTATTATGGAAATACAAATATTAGTTACACAAACCACAAATACAAATTCTAAACGAGAGTTCTGAGCTCATGCCAATTCAGTCTTCTGCAAAACCAAGGGTGTGAATCAGAAGCCAGGATACTCACTATGGAAGTATCATGCAACTGATTTTGTCATCTTAAAAGAGAAATTAAAAAAATTGCAAACGGACGTGAAACAGGGCAGAAATGCAGAGTGAAATGCAGTTTGAATAATACAACTAATATGTGGTAAAGGTGTGTATAAAATGTGGTGAGGTGTGTCCAAAAAGTATCGCGAATTTTGTGTTTTTTCAAAAATAATTTTTTTATTCATTAATATCTATTTTGTCCCCTTCAAAGTAATCCCCATGAGATTTTATGCACTTGTGCCAACGTTTTTTCCAATCTTCGAAGCACTTCAAAAAATCATTTTTTTTATCTTTGTCAGCTCCTCCTTCGATGCCGTCTTTATCTCGTCAAACGTAGCGTAGTGTCGTCCTTTCATGGTCCTCTTCAGTTTCGAGAACAAAAAAAAGTCACAGGCGACCAGATTTGGAGAATACGCCGGCTGTGGCAACATTAGTGTGTTGTTTTTGGCCGTGATACAAGAGCCAATTTTTGTTCTCCCTCAAATCCGTTTTACCCTGTGGCAAATTTGGTCGAAATTGAGTAGTTTTGGTACGAATTTTGCGCCGACCCGTCTCATGCCCAAATCATTGAAAAAAATTGAATGGCACGAGCTAATCGATATGTCTAGGAGCTCAGCAACGACGAAAACCATTTCTTCACTTCATCAATTTTTCCGTCTGTTGTTGAAGTACTCGGGCGTCCGGGGCGTTCGGCACATTTTTCGTCATTCACATCTTCTCGGCCTTCTAAGAACATCTTGTACCACCGATAAACGTTGCTTTGGTCCAAAGCAGCTTCTCCGTATGACACAGTCAACATTCGGAATGCATCAGCGCACTTAATTTCGTTTTTCATACAAAATTTGATACAGGTTCTTTGATCCATCTTTTTGAATGGGTAAAAATGGAAGACGAGCCAAAACACGTGCAAGCAAAGCAGCTGGCAACAATTAACTGAGCATTCAAAATGAGAGACATGAGTACCAACATATAGCCATTAAAAAATCCAAATTCGAATATACGTAACATGCGAAAATTCTAAATTCGCTATACTTTTTGAACACACCTCGTATCTGAAAGTCATCCTCTATATGCACAAGTCCTTTGCTAGGTGTCTGCAAATACTTCTCCTCCTCCAATTTGTGGTGTGCATCTGTATGATGTCCTACAAATAGAGAGATTTACAGTTCTATGTAACTTCTGAATAGTGGTTCGGTTTTACGTGAAGCCTTTTCATGAGCGAAATCCTCTCTTAGCAGTTGGCTACTGCAAAGTTTTTTCTATGTATATACGAGGGTTGCCCTTATGCGCCCAAAATGCAAGCGCAGTAAAATAATAATAAAAATGACTTTGTTGTTTTTAAAAATATTCTCCTTGGAAGTCAAGGCACTTCTGCATTTGCTTGAACCAATTTTCAAAGCACTTTTCCCAATCAGAAGTGGATATCTCCAAAACGAGCTGTTTAAAGGCTTCACCGACTTCTTCAGGTATTGAAAAACTTTGGTTTCGCATTTTATTTTTGATGTTTGGAAACAGGAAGAGATCTTTAGGTGCCAAATCAGTGCTGTAAGGCGGATGGCCCATTTATTCGATCGTTTGAGTGCTCAAAAACTTCCTTGTGTGAGCCGATACGTGAGAGCTTGCATTGTCTTGGTGAAGTATGAATGATTCGTCTTTGATGGTTGGTTTACCTTAATTCTACGAAAACTTTTGGCAATCAAATGGTTGTGCACCACTCAGAATTGATGATTTTATGTTTCTCTAGTAAAACAATTGCGACATGACTAATTTTCTGAAAGAACGGGCGACCAGTCGCTTTGAGTTGCTTCTTCTGCGAACAAATTTTGTTGAATTAAACTCGTCTTGGAACAACCATATTGTCGTTTGCTCGTTTGTGTCCGATTCATTTGCAAAAATCCAAAATTCGTCACCTGTTAATTCGATGTCACAGACGTGCTTTGAACCACCGCGGCTGCATTTCTTTAACATTTCGTTAACTCATCGACACGAGTCCTCTTTTTTGGCATTTTGGGCAATTATCAAATCATGTCGTTGAATAGACAAGAAATCTTCTTGATGACCAAATTTTCAATAATGAATGCAGCTGGTCCCGCTAATACCCAAGGCTGCTTCTACTTGCGATATGCCACATGACGATCTTGCATTATAAGTTGACAGACAACATCAATTGTTTCTGACACTCCAACAGGGTTTGGACGGTCTTCACGAAATTCAACGGCCATGTTGGAACTATTTGCACCATTGCACGTTTCGCAATGGCAAAGGGTGGTGCTTCAACGTTATCTGTTAGCGTTGCTATCTTTGAATTCATTTCGAAAAATAAATTTGGGATGGTATGAACGTGCTATAAACTGACGGACGAATGTAATGCTATGTTTTCTCGGCACGTAATGCGCTCTCCGATTCGTAATTCACTCTCTCATTCGTAATTCGCTCTCTAAATCGTAGTTCGCTTCTCAGTTAGTTTTCAAATTACTTAATCAACTATACAAAATTTTGAGAGGAATTTACTTTATTTGTAAATAATTCAGTCAAATTGCCTTGCGATTACGAGAAAATTGTTGTCTTCAATCATTTTTATCGGGCGCTTATCGAAATTAGCTGGCGGAACGAAAATAATAAGTAGACCAAAAAAAGTTACATTTGAGCAATGTGAGCAAAAAAGTGTACTCTGGGAAATTGATTTTATCGAGGAACATCTGCAGAATTGAAGAGATGTGGAGGAGACCAAATTGCAATCAGAGGAATTTTTCCACCTCTGAAGGATGATTTAAAGCAACTGCCGCTTCTAAGAACTGTGCAGCTGACATTAACCTCTGAAAGTTACACCTGTCATCTAAAGTTCTATATTATTAAAAAACAAAAAAAATGCTACGTTCGAATTATATCCTTCTGGAAGGCAAACTGCTGCCAGCGCGCTGATGAACTCGCGTTTAAAAATAAATTGTACGCAAAATCTCTTCTGAGAAGTCCTCTGATTTCTCAATAATACTGGAGCTCTACAAAGATTTCCAATTTCATTAGGTTTATTTTGCTTTCTACAGCCTTTATTGGAATAACTGGAGGCTATACCCACGCTTCTAGCGTGGTTGCCGATAGCCAGTGAATAGCTTGAGTTCGTCATGCATAGGATTCGCGAACCAATAGAATATTTTAGAAGGTTATATTCATTCCACAAACAGTTCCACAGTTTGCAACCTGATATCGTTCGCCGTGGCTCTTGGTATTTACTCTCTAAAGACGTCCGAATAGATCTTCAGAGCTTAGTACAGTGGACTACTAATAATTTCATTTTTCTCGTGCGGACTCACTTGGAGGGTAAGTGAAACAACAAATGAGTTTTCCCGATTGCTTTTTCGAATACTTTCCACTGCATCTGCCATCACTATAAGGGAACTCATGTTTTCAGGGTTGCCGTATTCGGATCCATTCCAATGATGTTGGTAGGTGTTAGGACTGCATGTAATACAAACAGCTCAAGTGTTCACGAGCCAATAAATCTCCCGCAAAAACTTTCTCTTGGACGCTGCGGGAGTCGCTCCATCGGAGGTTTTCATCGCGTAGGCTTCTGCGCCACACAATAATAGTAACTGCGGTTTTCCTTCATCGTGAGCGGATTTTATATCTCAGCTGCCTACTTTGTCCAAAGCATCACTCGTTGCCAGCAACTGTAAATGGTAAAAGGCGGAGGCTGAACGTGTTCACGTCTGTCAGAAGTGGCATGATAGGTGGTTAGCTTACTAGGTTTCAGACATCCTTCGCAGGAAACTTGTTCTGTGTGCATCTTTACTTTTTTCTGAGACACTGATGTGCTCCCCACAGTTCATTGATGGTGGTCTCTAGTCTTATATCCAACTAATGGAATTTGCGGGATTACGTTTTCTGTGAGCTGAGTAGAGGTTTTCTAAATTCCATTCCGAAGGCGCGCGCGCATCCGTCCGACCATATTCGGTATGCATTCAAATACTCGGAGATGCGATATTCGGTGACATTGTCCTAAGCGGCGTTGGTGCAAGCGATCGTTATATTAAGCTTTTCTTTTTGTTATAAACTGTAGCGAGATCTACTTTCAAAGTACGTGGTGACGAAGTCTCCATTCTATCAAAAACCCAGCCGCGCCTTTACACTCGTTTACATGACAGCTGTACTAGTGCTTCAGGGACCAAAATTCTTCTCATTCTATTCTTATGTTTTCTTGTCCATCGCATTACTTAGACTTTGATGAATCCTTAAGCCGCATACATCGGTGCGGCTCCAACAGTGTTCGCCTTCTCATTTATGTTCGTCGCCAAAAAGGGGCCATAAAACATTTAGTACTTAATAATAACCGGAAATTGTGAGTTGCGTGAGGTGAATGACAGCAATAATTTTTTTTTCTAAACTTCACTATTATTCTCCCCCGCTCGTAGGTAATCCTCATGCTGCTATAATTTCAATGTTCCTTCTCTTGTCATTACCCTTAATGTATAACAGTTTCTGCTTCAACTTCCTCCTCCCATCAACGCTGAGAAAATAGGGCTTATGAAAATTTATATTCTTGTTAAAAAGCAAAAGTTATGCTAATGGCATTACTACTTTACATTGAAACCCGTTATTTCTACTCCTACAATGTAAAGCCGCTACTAATACTAACGGTTGATAAATTACCCTGTAGGAAAATTCTGAAGTTGTCAGGCATACTTCTGTGTGCGATCGAGTTAAGTTATTGAAGTTTCGCGAGACTGAGAGGTGTTGTCAAAGTAGTCCAATAGTAGTTACTACAGACACCGTATGTTCCTAATGTGTTATCAATAAACCAATTTTTTTTTATTTTTGTTTCAAATTCTTTGGCATACGAACCAAGTAGTTCAAGGTTTTGAGTTACACCCTTTGGCCCTTACATCCTAGCGCTTTGAGTATTTGGCTCCTCCTCCTATTTGCGCTGTATGTCTTGATGCTGTTCCACAAGGCATGGAGGCACTTACAGTTTCAAGCTGGGTTTTTTGTGAGGATCTTTTTCAATACAGTACAGAAATACAACTAATTGCCTGCCGAAGGGCGTCCTTACTTACTTATTATACTTAGATGGCAACTACAACCGATGGTCAGTCTTGGCCGCTACCGAAATGTTCCGCCGATCGCCTCTGCATTGCGCGCATTGATACCAGTTAGGAACACCAAGGGCGGTCAGGTCATCGTCGATTTGGTCTTTTCAGCGTAGATGAGGACGTCCGTGTTTGCGAGCTCCACCTGTACATTTTGAAAAAAGCACCCTCTTTGCTGGGCCGATATTATCCATTCGTTCAACATGACTTCGCCAGCGCAGCCGCTGAATTTTAATGCGCTTCAATAAGTCAATATCGGCGTACAGCTCGTACTGCTCGTGGCTCTATCTTATCCGGTATGCATCATTCACGCAACTTGTACCATAGATTTTGTGAAGAATTTTTCGCTAGAAAGCTCCTCATAACCGCTCTAGGTCTCAGCGCCATACAGGAAGACCGGAAGGATGAGTGATTGATTGATTGACTGATTGCCTACCTAGCCCAAAGTAGCACCTGTTGGCAAGATTTATTTTGCGCTGGACGTTATTGAAGGTGTTGATGCTGGCCGAACTCGTGTTTGTCAATCACAACCTACTGTCCAATACGTGTAGACTTTTTGGTCGTTGACACAAAATACTCGTTTACCGCAAGACTCACTCGGCGGGATTCTTTTTCAAGACTGAACAAAATTGCACTGACGGTCCGCTGGCAACACCAACATTTTTAAAGAAAATAGTGCCGGAGATGTCGATGTTAGCAGCGCGAATTATTTTCTCCATCATCAAATTGAAAAGATCGCATGATAAGGAATCGCCTTGTCGGAAACCCCCATTTCAATTCAAATGGCTCGGAAATATCTTTGCCAATTCTCACTGCGCTGATGGTGTTTGCTAGGGTCATCCTGCAAAGCCGGTTGAGCTTTGTGAGAATGCCAAATTCAGACATGGCGATATGCAGGTGAACCTTTATCTTACTGCCGAATGCAACTTTGTAATCGACTAAAATGTGATGGGGATCGATCTGCTTCCCTTGATCTTCTCCGAGGAGCGACCGCTGTTAGAAAAAACCTTTTCTATCATTTGGTGTTTCATAAATGGAAATTTGAACCAGGGAACTTCCGAATATCATCACGCAGCTAAGCAAAATTAGCTAAGGAAAAAGTATAGTACACCATTTTTTTTCGGTTGTCCCAAAAATCGAATCTGGGACCGCGTCAACAGCACGAGCTCGTTAAAGTTTTTCAGTAAATTGTTATATATATTAGTTTGTCGAATTTAACACTAGTAGGCAACTAGTGACAATGGGATGCAGAGCGCACTAGTCCGCATTTCACGTTTTTACTATTTAAAAGTTCCAAACTATCGCAAAAATATATGCAGACAACTGACACTTCTGATGTTGGCGTTGTGTAAAAAATTGTTCGATTTCCGGTTGTTGTAAAAACTAAATGCGTTTTCGTTTTCAATATATTGGGTTGGGGGAAAAAGTAATGTCGTATTTTGTCAATTGAGCGATGATTTGAAGACGACAATCTGTACTACAAGTGTCTCTTTGACAGTGTTGTGATCGTACGTTTCAGTCTTAAGTTATAGCGCGTCAAAGATGAAGTCCATCAAGCAAGAAATTCGTCATATTTTACGTTTTTACTACCTTAGAGGTAAAAATGCAACGAAGGCGGCGGCAAAAATTTGTGAAGTTTATGGGCCTGATACTGTAACGATTCGCATAGCACAGCGTTGGTTTGATCGATTTCGTTCTGGTGTAGTAGATGTCGGAGATGCACCCCGTACTGGTAGGCCAATCTTCGCAGATACTGATAAAATCGTTGAAATTATCCAAAGAGACCGGCATGTGAGCATTCGCTCGATTAGTCAGGAACTAAGTGTAGACCGCAAAACCGTTTGGAACCATTTGCAGAAGATTGGATTCCAAAAAAAGCTTGATGTTTGGGTGCCACACGTGTTGACGCAAGAAAATCTCTTGGACCGAATCAACGCTTGCGATTTTCTGCTAAAACGGAACGAACTTGACCCATTTTTGAAGCGGATGGTGACTGGCGATGAAAAGTGGATCACGTACGACAACGCCAAGCGAAAAAGATCGTGGCCGAGAAATGGCGAGCCCGCCCAAACCATCGCCAAGCCCGGATAGATCGCCAGGAAGGTTTTGCTGTGTGTTTGGTGGGATTGGAAGGGAATTATCCACTATGAGCTGCTCAACTATGGCCAGACCCTTAATTCTGTCCTCTACTGTGAGCAACTTGACCGTTTGAAGCAGGCGATTGACCAGAAGCGGCCAGATTTGGTCAATAGGAATGGTGTTGTGTTCCACCAGGACAACGCTCGTCCTCACACATCTTTGATGACCCGCCAGAAGCTACGGGAGCTCGGATGGGATGTCCTATCGCACCCACCATATAGTCCGGACCTGGCACTAAGTGACTATCATCTCTTCCGGTCCATGCAAAACGCCCTGGATGATACCAAGTTGGCCTCAAAAGAGGCTTGCGGAAACTGATTGTCTGAGTTTTTTGCAAATAAGGAAGGGGGGTTCTATAAAGGGGGGATAATGAAGTTGCCTTTTAAATGGCAACAAGTCTGCGAACAAAACGGGGCATATTTGACTTGAATCGGATAATTCTAAGTACATTAAATAAAGCGTCAAATTTCGATCACAAATACGACATTTCTTTTTCCCCAACCCAATATATTTAATTTAGTATGTAAAAGTAGGAAATATCTTTAGAAAGAAAAGCTCAAATTCGTCACGCCGCGCGAGACTCAGAAAACGAAGTTTCAATCGTACTGGAGGCGCATCGGTTGTGCAAGAAGTGATTTTCCTGCAGGGTTTTTACCCCAACTTCTTACGGCGCACCATGCACATTCGGCTGCAGAGGGCATTTTTTGTTGTTGTTGTGTATTTATTTGCATTTTGCTTGCAACGCAGCTGTTGTTGTAAATGCTACAGTGGAATTTCGCCAGAGTTATAATTTTAATTTACATACTTTTAAGTTTTCACATACCCAGTGAGGCTAAGGAAAAAAACAAAGCAAAAAGAAAAAATACAAAAACCAAAAAATAGCAACGTTAAAAGTTGCAAATTTTTATACGGGTACTCAAGTCGTCGCCGGGGAAGCTCATATGTACTTATCGCTCATGGGAGTGAGGCAAAAGTTCTTTTCCCATTAAAACTATCATTTGCAAGTGTGTGCGAGAGTGAGTGTGTGAGTGTATTATTTATTTTTTATTTATTTAGAAGCATGTGTGAGTAAATAAATTAAAATGAACAGCCAAATGTCATCGTACAAGAATCCACATACAATACAACACCTACTTGCGTGCGGGTGTGTGTGTGTGTATGAATTAGAGGAAGTTTGAGGATTGCCATGGCTCATCTGCCCTGCCAAGGGATTATTAAGTCAAACCTTGCCGCGCTCAAGTGATTGGCTTGGACGAATGTGCGAAAGTGCCACAAAAAGGTTTTCACAGCATTTAAAATAAATAAATAAATAAATACAACAACTGAAAAAAACTCACTTAAACTTGGCGTCTCACTTTTTACAGCTTCATTTCTGCCTTCTGCTTGCCTGTTTTCTCTTTTTCTGCTGAGTAGTCAGTTTGTTTACCAGTTCTGCTTCCAGCTCGTTTTTATATTTTAAAACTCTGCTCTTTTATTGCTCCACGTTGCTCCGTTTTGCCTTGGCTTTGGCAATGACACTAGTGTCGTCTGCGGCATTTCACTTAATGCAAAGCTTAGTGCGACTTTCCCAACCTTCCATAGCCGTTGTTGTTTTTTTTTATTCGTCTTGTTCTCTTTGCTTGTTTGCATTTTATTATAAAACATAACAAACTCGTAACCATGTATGAACAAAAGGGCACACATACTTGCGTATGTGCATGTGTATGTGTGTACATTTGCGCATGAGTTTGTTGTGTTGTTATTTGTAGTGTGAGCAAGTCCACTCCAGCTGCTTTATTACTTTCGCATAAAAGTTTTATGCTACGATGAATAAAATAGAAAAAAAATGCAAAAGTCAAAAAGCCATGAAGCCAACTACGTGAATAATAGCCGAGTTATTCGTCATCTGCACCTGGAATAAAAATGGTGCACCTCAACGAATAGCAGAAAAAAGAAAAGTACAAACATGCAGTTTTATAGGGAAATTTTGAGTTATGATCAACGATCTGCTAAGACTTCAAATATACTGGATACGGGATTTTTAAATTTTCTTTTGCGGCGAACATCCGAATACTAAAGGGTGGTTACATTTCAAGGGCCGATGTTGAATGTGAACCACACCTAAACGTCAGGTTTTTTTCTGCATTTCATTTGACATTTTTCAATTTCAGACTAACTCAATTTGAACCATGGAAAGATACACAATCGAGCAACCCGTTAAAGTTATTCAGGCTTATTATAAAAACGGTCGTTCAAATCAAAATGCATATCGCGCTCTTCGTGAAGAAAATCATCTTCAGTGGTGAGGCACATTTTCACCTCAGTGGATTCGTTAATAAGCAGAATTCCCGCATTTGGGCGAATGATAATCCCAGAGTGATTGCCGAAAAACCAATACACCCACAAAGAGTGGTGCGGTTTATGGGCCGGTGGCATTATTGGACCGTATTGGGCAGTTATTGTGAATAGTGTTCGGTATCGTGAGATGATAATGAACTTTTTATAGCTCGAATTAGAAGATATGGATGTGGACGATATGTGGTTTCAACAGGACGGTGCCACTTGTCACACAGCTAACGAAACATTGGCTCTTTTGGGCGAAAAATTTGATGGCGAATAATCTTACGACGCGGCGATGCCAATTGGCCCCGAAGATCATGAGATTTGACACCGTTGTACCGTTCTTTCTTTGGGTTATTTGAAAGAAAAGGTGTATGTCGATAAGCCAGCAACAATTCAAGAGCTAAAGGATGAGATAATTCGGCACATTAACGGCATAGAACCTCAATTATGCCTCAGCGTCATCGAAAATTTGGACCATCGGATGGAGATGTGCCGCCGAAACCGCGGCGGCCATTTGGCCGATATTTTATTCCATACGTAATTGAGCCATACCGATGGTATCATAATAAGAAGAATTGACAATAATTTCCTAAAAAAATTGTATTTGATTCAAAATCAACACCGGCCCTTGAAACTTAACCACCCTTTATAAGGAAGTGTAAAAGAATATATTTTTTAATCACTTTAATTATTTATTGATACCTATTATTTTGTGCAAAGACTTAAAGAATCTTACTTTTCGGAATAAATGGGCTGAAAAGTCCCGGGCCTAACCTAAAAACCGACCTAAAAAAAAAACAAGTTTTCTTTTGTTCAAAATTAGCTTTATTCATCAACGTAATTTCCATCAAGAACAACGCAATAATTCCAGCGCCGCTCAAATATTCCAATACCATTTTTGCAGAATGATTTATTTTTTGCCTCAAAATAGGCCTCAGTTTCAACGATAACCATTTCACTCGAGCAAAATTTCTTACTGGCGAGTATTTTTTTAAGTTTGCAAACAGCTAATAGTCGCTGGGAGCAAAATATGGAAGCAATTTGAAGCTCAATGCATATGGTTTTGTCATTGTTTTGATTGATTTGTGACTTCTTGTTTTCGGTCAACAGTGAGCAAACGCGCCACCTACTGTTAACCAAGCTTTTTCATAGTCAAATGCTGATGCAATATAAAGCCAAGGCATTCTCTTCGTATCTTTACGATGTCAGCTAACTCAGCAACTTCACTTTGCGATCATTCAAAATGATTTTGTCGACTTTTTGGATGTTGCCTGGTGTTACTGCCTCATTTAGACGTCCATGCTTGAAGTCAGCAAACCATCGTTTTATTGTTGTTTCTGTTGGAGCGCAATGACCATTTTTCAAGCCATTTTTTCTGCATTTCGGTATTTTTTCCCATCAACCCATCAAGAAGCAGTGTAAAATTAAAACACGAAATTTTTTGTGATCCCTTATTTTGCCAATATCAAAAGTAGCGTCACTTTTAGCACAATAACTCACTCACTAATGAATAGAATATCACGAAGTTTTAACAGCTCCCTTTTTAAGGTTCGTACTAACTGAACTTCCTTTTCTTGTTTTTTGTTTGTTTGTTTTTGATAGCAGCTTTGCCGTTTCTAAACGGAGAAGCTTTTTCAGAACACTTGAAGAGGGCTTAGTATTATAGAGACCGTACTTGATAGACATTTTTTTCTACCTGCCGTTTCTCAGTTCTTACTCTTTTCAAGGGTGAACACCACTCTGATTTTTTCAAAAAAATCGATTTTTTTGCATATCCTAAAAGTAGATATATTCAAAAATATGTAAAAAAAATTTTAACTTAAAATCTGGAAAATTGACGAAGTTATACGCTATACAATAAGTGCAGGTAGTGAGTTTCAACGGCCAATGAAAACTTTAAACGCGTTTTACTCAAAACGACTTTTCTGAACACGGTGGCCTCGATTTCTCGAAGACTTGTGAACCGATTTTAATGTTTTTTTTTTAAGTCTGGTACATGTATTGACTACAGTCGTACATAGTCGTGTTTAAAAATTCCAATTCAACTTCTTCAATAAATTTTAATATTTGTCCCATTTTATTGAGTTGTACTTCTTCCTCTGGTAAAATATATTTCCCCAGGTGTTCATCAGTGCTAGGCGCGATGCCAATAGAAGCACGAACATGTAATGGAACTTCCATTGGAGTATATTTCCAGTTTTGTAAGATGATAATTCGGTCTACAATGCGCTGTTAGAATTGTTGTGATGATTCTAAAATTATTATTAATTGAAGTAAGTTCTTATAATCTTTGAATAGGTTTAGGTTAAGTTACTCATCATTGATTTTGATTGCGATGAACCTGGCAGATTGTCGCAGTATGATCTTCTTTGTTTCTCTTCCAATTTCTGTGGGCTTTCCTAGGCCCCCAAATGGCTCTGGGCTTATAACCGAGGATGTCGCTCCTTTCTTCGCTGTTTTTTCTGCCATTTCCTTTCCAGTATATCCTTTACGCTCTAGAACTCTTACGATACGTACCTGGTTGTTTTTGCCCTAAGATATTCAGTTTTTCATGACATTCCAGCAAAAGTTTTGTTCTTACCTGGAAATAGTTGAAAGCTTTGAGTGCTGCCTGGCTATCAGAAAACATATCTAGATAAAATATATCTATTGAAAAGATGACTATGTGGATAGCTTGTGTTGTTGTAGTTGCGTTCAAAGTCAAAGTGAGCAAATTTTTTATACTGTACAGAGCTTGAAATATACTTTTATTCTTACCTAGGGCTTCCGAGTATCTTTTCCTTGGTCCGCAGGCCTCTGCCTCTGCACCTTTCTCTGTAAGGGATACGTTCTTGTGCCATGTTATCATGTTCTGATTTATTTTATAGGTCGATATTGGAGGGTTGGTTATAGTTCTGATTCATCCAAAATCCAACTAGCGGATCCACACCATTTTGTTGCCACATCCACGTTACCAATTTGTTTAACAGTTATTTACAGCAATACTATATCCAGTCTGTGCAATTTAAAAACCTTTTCAGGTTGTTGGCGTCTAAGCCAGACAGTTGTTTGAGACTCACGAACAGTAGTTTGCCAAGGGTTGACATTCTCTCCTTGCATAGGGCATGACAATCGACAATCACAGAGGAAATGGGAAATCATTGCCTTTTTCTCCGGTTGTTTACAAATGTGGCAGTGTGTGTTGTGAGGGATGCCCATTTTGACTGCCAGGCATCCCTTGGGTTCAAATTTATCAGTATTGACGTTTGTTTGTGGTTTTAGTTGGGCCATAACATTCTGCTAACTTTGTATGTTGTCTGGCCTCTCCATATGCATTCTGCGATTTGTAGATATTTTAAGGAAACTGCCGATAGTCGATGTATAATTCGAGATCGAGTTATTAAAAAGTGGCTTTTTAATCAAATTTTTGGGTCAGCCAATTTAGAAATGGCTAGAAAAGACAACAGGATACTTCAGGTTGGTTTCAAAAACACGATTGTGGATCATCCTCTTGCCAGTTCGTCGGCGATCTTTTTGCTTTCCATCTTGCAGTGCCCAAGTACTAGGTAAAGTATTATTTACTAGTTTTGCTATTGTCATAGCATTTCTCAACAAACATGGACTCAAAACTCGACTGGTGAGGATGCAATTACTGTGGTAGTTTAACCCCTTCTCGTGCCATTTAGCTCGACGAAACTCGGGCCCAAGTGTTACGCGTCAATGCGTGGTAAACAGACCAGACTGATGCGCGAGATGATGTAAATTGACGCAATTATGAGAGTCGCGCCTAACTCTGGTGACGTACAGATTAAAACTAACATTCAATCACGACCAAGGCTTGTGATGCTTATTTTGATCCGACGATGGGCCAACATTTTCATCACGACTCAGACTCGTTAAAGCACGACAAGGGGTTAACATTCCCTTCCAGGCACGGCGAAGTCAAAGTCGTCGGTCTCCTCTACCGGTAAGCAAAAGACGAGACGGGTTCAAAAAAAGAACGGTGTTATATGAGTGGGTTTAAGGAGGCACGTGAAGAGGTGGTGTTGGTGGGGTACTCTAACAAGCCGGACATACGTGGAGTATGTTGGGGTCGATTCTGGTTAGGTAGGAGTTCGCGCTAATGCAATATCCTGAACGCAATTAAGCAGTTGTCTAGAGAAAGCTGAAGTTTTTCGTCTGCGATGTGTGGACTCTGATGACGACACTCAGAAAGTTTAAAAAGGAGACTCTTGTTGGGCGCTTTGCTAACTAAAAAGATAAAAATATATAAAAATACAAATGGGGGGCCTCCAGTTCTAAACCGACTCCGAACGGCAAATAGGTTTTTATGAGGAGTTTTCTCGTTGTTTATATTAGCGCTGACCGAGACTACTAGTACCTCAACCTGAAACACGATGGTCCATTTTCCCATTGCAATGGGAACTTTGTTCACAGATCTCTATATGTCTTCTTCCATATAACCATCTATTTTTGACACATCTGAATCTTATCTGGATTCAAAATTTTTAAACGCACTCTCGTAAACCTTGCTGCTGAAGCAGAATTTTTACACCTTTCCAACCCACTATTTCTTCCTTCCCTAGAGTGTCTTTTGAAGGCTTGCTATTAGCAATTGTATGAAAAAATTTAAAGTTCTGGAAGTGGGCTCTAACGAGGGTGTCGAAACAGATCGCATTGATGCTGATGTCAAGAAAAATCAAACTCAGCAGAACAGCTCGTTTGTTTAGTCATATCTTGGCATTTTTGATAATCAATCAAATCAAAGGGCCAAAACTAAAAATTTAACTCGACGGCCATCTCAGTATTTAGTGTGAGCGAAGAGCTTACATCAAATCAGTCTACGTCTGCAGGCTTACGTGGCCCGTGTGACTTAATTTAGAGCTTTGCAAGGATGAGAATTCCAAATCTACGCCTCCCGAGTATTTGACCTCGTCCGAATATTCAAGCACTCTCACTGTCCCCCTTGGATTAGCCAAATCTATGTTAGACTTATCGGGCAAATTCTCTAATTCACTTTCGTATGAATTTTATTGAAATTTCCGTTCAACTGCATGTTCCGTAAATCACCGTCGAGTGAACTTCATTGAACTTTTCTTGCAACTGCAATGAAATTCACTCGGAAGTAAATTCCAGAATCTGACCTGTTATCTTTTCGTGAACGGTACAAGAACTGTTTTTCTGCAACTTTCCATTGAGACTCGCTTGGGGTATAAGAAAATCCAGAAAATTCTGTAATGGTAAAAAAGTTAAGTAGGTTAAACAGAACTTCTGATTGAGGTCGTATTTCTATTGTATTCTGATTATTCCCAAGAGCTCAGAAATGTGCTTATACTACAGCACTTGACTCTGAGGCTGCCGGTTTGTCGTTTTTTTTTGTACTGGTTGAGAGAAAAATCAAAGTCTGTGACAATCGCCGCCGTATGCTTTAGCTATGAATAACTTTTTTAATCATTTATTCCCAAAACTCTTAAAATTCTTAGCTGTTTTTGCGTTTGGCGTTTCTCAAAGGGTTTGCTAATAATCCTACATATTTTAAAACTTTAGTCAATAATGCACAAATACTGTTATGCGGTCGCCTGTTGACTGTCGCATATGTGCCTTGAGACATGTCTGCTTCCCCGGAATACTTTCATATCTTCACGAATTCTCATGTGAAGGGACATGTGAGCCCGTTTTTGTGCGCTTGTAATTGTCACAACTTAATTTGTGTACAATAGAGTCTAGACATTTCAAACGCGCAAAAATGCCAACCAACAAAATAAAACCAAAGAGAAAATAAATTAAAACTAACTGCAACCAGACAAACAATTCAACCAAAATCCTTCCGCTGTTTGCTATTTTTAGGAAATGCATTTTCCTATTCTTCACTCTCTCCTTTTACTGGCTTCTCTATTAGACTCTTGTTGTTTATTTAAAAATTTGGTGATTTGCTGCAGACATCCGGTTGTTTGTATGCAGGTATTTATTTACTCCTTTCTAAATGCGTCCAATTGTTTTGTTGCACTTCCGGTCGGTTGAAATAAAATAGTTGGGGAAATTCTCTTTTGCTTCCGAAGACAATGAAGGTCATGTCATAATGTGTGGGGCGAACCAAAGGAAGCCACACGAATTTCTGATAAATATTTTTTGTTTTAAAGGTTTATATAACATTTTAATTCTTATATTAATTTGTATGGTAACGCAGCGCTAGCATCGGAGGCCTTCGGCTGTAATGTACCGAATATTTAAAAAATTTAAGTTTTTGGAAAAACGCAAAAACAATTTGATCATTTTGAAAGGTTTAACTTTGCAGCAAATTACAATAAAACCGAGAGAGTCACGGCAAGTAGGAAGGTAGGAAAGTGAAATGTAAATATTAGTTGGGGGGGGGGAAAAGACATACATAAATTTTTAGTAGATGGCTGTGGTGATGGATATTTTTTTTTATTTTTTTTGTTTTTTTTTTCTTTTAATTTGTTATATTTTTTTTTATATATATTTTTTTGTTTATAATTTTTTATTTTTTATATATTTTGTTTTTGTTTATAATTTTTTATTTTTTATATATTTTTGTTTGTTTATAATTTTTCATTTTTTATATATTCTTTTTATATTTTTGCCTACTCTCCCCAGGTGTATTTAAGGGGCCTCGGTGGTCTAGAGTTCGAAAATTTTGGGTATTTCGTGGAATTTTCTTTTATATTAGGTGCGCAACTAAGTTCCTGCGTTTGTCAATAGATGCCGCCAGCAGTGTGTGCCAGTTGATTCTAACATATCCCAAACGTCATAAACCAAGCTTAGACATTTGGTAAACAAACTGCTTCGACACATTAGTGATTTTGTTTTGGTGTCATTTACTTTTGTTTTTGTGAAAATGTCTGATTTTGTGCCGAATAATCGTCATTTGCGGGAAGTGCCGATTTTCCTCCTGGTTTAAGTGAAACAACGTGTCGAGATTGGTGCCGTCGCTTCAACGACGGTGATTTTAATGCTGACGAACGCCCGCGTGAAGGAAGGCCAAAAACCTTCGAATACGCTGAATTGGAGGCATTGCTCAATGAGGATCCCTGTCAAACGCAAGAAGAGCTTGATTCAGTATTAGAAGTTACCCGCGAATCCATTTCTAAGTGATTGCAGGCTTCGGGAATGATTCAGAAACAGGAGACTTGGGCTGGCCTTATGAGTTAAAACCAAGGGATGTTGAACGTCGTTTTTCGCCTGTGAACAACTGCTCCAGCGGCAAAAAAGGAACGGTTTTCTTCATCGCATCGTGACGGGTGATGAAAAATGGATTCATTACAGCAATCGAAAGAAAAGAAAGTCATGGGGACTGCCCGGTCATGCTTCTACGTCGCCGCCTCGGCCGTATATTCACGCTGCGAAAGTTATGCTATGTATTTGGTGGGACCAAGTTGGTGTTGTTTAACTGACCTGTTAACTGTGAAGTGTTAAAACCAAGCGAAACCATCTGTGGGGATCGGTATCGACTTCAATTGATATGACTGAGCCGAGCACTGCGCGAGAAGCGGCCACAATACGCGGAGAGGCATGGAAAAGTGATTCTACATCATGACAACGCTCGGCCTCACGTAGTCAAACCCGTTAAAACCTACTTGGTAACCTCAAAATGGACATCCTACCCCACCCGCCATAGTATCCGGATATTGCGCCGTCCGATTATCACCTGCTCCGATCGATGGGACGTGGTCAGAAAGATGGGAATAATTAGTAGCCAGCGAGGGGCAATACTTTCATTGATTCACTTGTAACCATTTTTTCAAAATAAAGGTGTATTTTCATCAAAAAAGCAGCGAGAACTTAGTTGCGCACCGAATATATTTTTTTATTTTTTATATATTTTTTATTTTTAATATATTTCTTTTATTTTTGCAGTGCCCAGGTGCATTTAATTGGTCCCGGTGGTCTAGAGCTCGAAAATTTAGGGTATTTTAAGGATTTTTTTTTTTTTACTGTAGAAAAGTGGGAAATCATATTTAAATTTGTTAGGCTTTGTATTTAACTTCTTTTACAAACATAAATAAAAAAAAAAAAATTTTTTTAATTTAAAATATTTTAAAAATGGCGCTGACGTTGACCCGCCCAAAAAATTGGACCTGGACGGTGTTGTCCATTTTGGCAGCTATTTATCTAAAACACAAAAACCAAATACTCGAAAAATCAAAATTCTCATCTTCTGCATGATGCACCACTGAGGAAATCTGCAGGGCATGATGAAATAAAAAATATTATGCTCAGACACCTACCCAAAGAGGCCGTGATATATTTTACTTTTTTGATAAACTCTTGCATCAAATTGCAATATTTCCCTAATGCGTGGAAAACTGCTAAAATAATTCCAATTCGCAAGCCGGGCAAGCCAGCAAACGCAGCTGATAGCTGCCGCCCTATTAGTCTTCTAAGCAGCTTAAGCAAGGTTTTTGAAAAAATTATCAAAAATAAAATATCCGTGTTCCTAGACACCCATAAGATTATGCCAAGCGAGCAATTTGGATTTAGACAACATCATAGTACGACTCATCAGATTAAACGAATCTATAATCACGTCAAATCTAACTTCGATCACAAGAAATCAACCGGTTTAATGCTTCTTGACGTTGAGAAAGCTTTTGATTCGATATGGCATGATGGTCTTATTTACAAATTAATAAATTTAAAATTTCCGTTACCACTAGTAAAAATCATAAATTGCTTTTTAAAAAATCGTTACTTTTGCGTGTCTCTGACTGACGAATACTCTGACATGATCGAATTACCCGCTGGAGTTCCCCAGGGATCGATACTTGGTCCTTTACTGTACATTATTTATTGCTCTGATTTTCCCAAATTAGCCAACTGTTCATATGCCATGTACGCAGACGACATTGGCATATTTTATTCGCATGCGTTTGGTAACCAAATCGTAACCAAACTTCAAGATGCACTACAAAACATGGCAGACTACTTGTGTACTTGGAAAATAAAATTAAACATTGGTAAGACGCAAGCTATCTTTTTCACTAGAAAAAGAAGTCATTGTTTTATACCAAGTACAGGTTTGAAATTAGGTAGTTATGATATCCCGTGGGCCAATACCGTACGATATCTGGGGGTGATTTTTGATAAAAAAGTATCTTTTTGCGATCATGTAAAGTACATACAGGAGAAAGTAAATTTGGCGATTAAAATGTTATATCCCCTAATAAATAGACGCTCAGGCTTAAGTGATGAAAATAAGCTAATAATTTATAAGTCTATATTTCAGCCAATAATATTATATGCCTGTCCAGCCTGGAGTAATATCGCAAAGTCACATGTTAAGAAACTGCAAATCTGCCAAAATAAGGTACTCAAAATGATGCTACGACTCCCATGGCATTTCTCCACCAGAAAGCTTCATGATGAATCAAAAACTAAGATTTTGTCAGATCAAATACAAAATTTGACTGAAAGATTCAAAATTCGTTTCAGTTTTTCGGACAATCTACTAATAACTGAACTTTATTAATGTTCAATTAGGCCCTGGTACTTAAATGCGTACAGATTAACCCTAGCTTGTAAGATGTATAGCGGAGGTTTTTCATAGTAGTTTTTTCCTTCGAAAAAAAAAAAGAAAAAATCGTTTAAAAAACCAAACCTGTGATAAATATACAAATATAATGATGTAGAATTAAGATTTATAGTATATCATATTCTGTAAATTGTGCGATAACATAAATATTGTAACGTTTTTTACTTAATAAACTCTTATCTTACTCAGTACTATAACTTTTCTTCTAATGAAAGTATAAAAAAATAGAAAACGGTATTTTCTAAATGTATTTATTTATTACGTATCTGAACAAAAAAAAATTAATTTCGATTTGGGTTTACCAGATCAACCTTGAAAGGTAAAATAAGGCATAAATTCACATAAAACAAGTATTGGCACAGGTAGCGTAATCAGCTTGCTCCATTGCAGCTGTAACGAGCTAATGCTTTTTGGGCCCTCTTTTAGACGGCCTGCAAACGTCTCCTCATACTATCATACAGGGTTTGCTTGAAAAGTAATAAGCCTTATTTTTTGTAAGCAGTTTTATTAAACCTTTTCACTTATACAACTAATATTCTTCAAAATAGTGTCAATACACGCTGATAGCGGTCCTTCCACTGCAGGAAACATTTTTTAAATTCATCCGCCGGAATCGCGTTCAATTCGGCTGTCACAGTTTTTTGGATCGCCTCGATGGAGTCGAAACGTCTCCCCTTCAGCTTCCTTTTCAGGCGCGGGAACAAGAAGAAGTCCGAAGGGGACAGGTCTGAGCTGTAGGGAGCGTGGGAAAGCATCGGAACCCCCATCTTGGCCAAAGCGTTGTGCGCCGGCGCATTGTCGTGATGAAGGGTCCAATTGTTGACGAGGTCGGGCCGAACCCGGGCGACGCGATTTTTCAGCCGAAGGAGCACTTATTTGTAAAATGCCGCGTTTGCAGTGCTTCCTGGAGGTACAAACTCCTTGTGGACGATGCCAAAAAAGTCGAAAAAGATGATCAGCATGGTTTTGACCTTGGACTTCGACATGCGCGCCTTCTTGGGTCGTGGCGACTGGCTCGTGTGCCACTCGGCACTCTCTCTCTTGCCCTCAGGATCGTACTCAAAGCACCAGTTTTCATCTCTTGTGACACAATTGTCTAAAGTATTATCCTGTTTGTGACTTTCCAATGCTTCACGACTCTTTTCCACACGCAATTGCTTTTGTTCATCAGTTAAAACCTTTGGAACCAATTTGGCACACACTTTGCGCAGTTCAAGTTTTCCGGTCACGATTTCCCGCACATTGTAATAAGTTAAATTTAACTCTTCACTGATCTCACGTAGACTAGCACGACGGTCAATGTTCAAAAATTCACGAACCCGGTTCACATCTTCGTCTGTCTGCGTCGTCGAAGGCCTTCCAGATCGCTGTTCGTCTTCGACGTCCTCCCGGCCTTCCTTAAATGACTTGTGCCACCGTTTTACCTGGGCACTGGACAGATATTAGTTCCCGTAAGCCTCCTTGAGCAGCCCAATGGTTTCGGTACTCGTTGTGTTTAGCTTTACGCAAAATTTGATCGAGTAACGTTGCTCCAACGATAGCTGCATATTCGCCACTGCAAAATCCCAACACACTTTTAAAACAGATTTCACGCGCGGAGCGATGTTGACTGAACCGCTGTTGACAGCGAACTGGGACCGGTTTCTAGTGGAAGGTGAAGGCCCAACGATCATTTTATCCCACCAGCCGATTCGGTTGATCGCTAGGCAGACGCTCCGCGCGGGAAGGCTCATTACTTTTCAATCAAACCCTGTATTTACCAGACTTGAAGTCTCGAAAGGTGTTATTTTATCCCATTCAGCAATTGTTGCCTCTTTTAGAGAATCCTTTGACGTTATGTGGTGAGATCGTATCTTCCATTCCAGAAGATGCCGCACATGCTCAATAGGATTTAAGCCCGGCGATTGGGTGGAGTTTTAAGCTGTTCGCGATAGTATATCAACCACTCCTGCATGAGATAAGACGAATGTTTTGGGTCATTATCTTGTGGAAATTGCTAAGTTGTCCCATTAACGCTAAGTTTTTCGACACTTGGACCTAAATTTTCTTTAAAAATGTCGCGATACACATACTAATCCATTGTCTCCGACACCAGATGCCGCGAAACACCCCAAACTATTACATCTCCTCCACCGTGTTTAACTGTTTTGAGCAGGTGGTTTTCTTGAAGCTCTTCGTTTAGCTTTCTCCAAATCTTTTGTGCGCCATATGACCCAAATAAATTGAATTTTGATTCATCACTAAATATGGTGGTGTTCCAAAAGGCGTCGAGCTTATTTAAATGCTGTTTACCAAATTCTAGCCTCTTTTTCTTATTTACCTTCGAAATGAAGGGATTGCGTCGAGGAACTCGGCCATGATACCCAGCCTTATTTAGGGTATTCCGAACACTTTGGGGGTTAAAATTGATTTCACATGAATTTTGCAGGGTCCCGCACAATTTGACAGCCGACGTTTTTGGATTTTGTGCAAGATCTGCTCTCCGGAGCTATTTTGCCAATATTGCAATAATGCATAACGATGTTTCGAACGCTGGACCATGACTTATCGACAGGTTTGACTTTTCAATAATTTTTTTTTTCTTTTTAATTTAAAATGTTAATGAACTTGAGTTACAAATCTGATGTGGAAAAGTGTAATCTAAATATTGTTTGGGGCAAACAAATCCATTATTTTCTCGGCAGGCGGCTGCAGTGATCGATATCTCATAAAGTATCGATCCAACAACTTAAAGGACGAGGATATGTCAAAGTGATAGTTGACACTACAAAAATTATTTCTTGTGAGTTTCAGGGTTTTAACAATGAAAGTCAACAAAGAGAAAATTCTTTTTTCACCAAACTGATGTTTTTGGGTGGCGCAAAATTAATCATTCATTTTTGTTTGTTCGTTTTGCACAACTTTTTTACTAAATAAAAATTTGTTTGAGTGATGGAAGTCATTATTTTGAACTTTACGCACCCCATTAATTGTCTGTTTGTATGCCGCAGCTGTTTAGTTAGTAAGCGCAAGATTGATTGACGTACGACGCCATTTGATTAAATTATCAATATTGTGTTAGGTGATTAATTTTGCACCTCGCTAAAGCTAAAAGAAGGCTTATTTTGGTGGAAGAAGTAGACGTTCTCCACATCTACATATTTCATTGATTTTAAACATTTACGATTTTAAATGTCGAATTATTTTTGTATTAAAATTTTCATAAAAATATTTTGCCCATCCAAATCGTGCAGCGTTTTGCAAGACCCACCGAAAATTCAAGGACCTTTGTACGAGTGGCCTTATCCATCTTTCTTTGCTGGTAGGTCCAACGTGCACAAACATCAATAAGTTGCCAATGGCCGTAGAAACATTCGAAATTGCGCAAATAATTTCACGCATTAAGAATCGCTTAATTTCCAGTAGGAAAGAACTTAAAAAACAAGTGGATAACAAATCTTTGTGGTGGCAGTAAATGGCATTAGTCTCTATGGTCATAAGCCAATAATTTCATGAATATCAAAAGTTTTCACATAAATTACATCGCAAGCACTGTGAAATTAAACCAAATGCTGTCGCAAAGATCCCTGCTATAATTGCCGTAAAATGCGTTAAATGCAAATACATACCTACCGGCACACACACATACATACATAGGAACATACGAACATACCTAAGTAGCATAATAACACACCGAAAATTACTTTTCTTTCGCTACGAAAGCAATTATTCAACGCAAAGTAAATATATCGCCAAAATAAAATGGAAAATATTTATGCAAATAATAAGCGGGCGCAAATACCATAAAACACATTTTACTGTCCGCTCGTAACTTTTAGCTGTTTGCTGTTTGTTTATATTCGTATTCAGAAATAAGTTTGCACCATTTACATTTTGGTATTCTGAACTCCTAAGAAGTCGGAGGTTAGTAATACATTTATTATTTAGAATACCACAGCTTGGAGTGCCATATTTTATTGGTTTTTCATAAGAAGCGCTACTCCTCATTTCTGGCTGTGATCACAGCTTTTTCAGTGTGGGCAGCTAAGCCTTTTCGAGGTTAGAGTTCGCATTTATGGAGTTAGGAGTAGTCAGAGGTCCGAAAACATGATGATTTTCAATAAATTTGTTTTGCTAGTCAATTGCTTTAATTTACAAAAATAAAAACATAACATTAATACGTCATGTTTCGATTTGAGCCCATTTCTCCAGAAGTCCCTTGCGGTGATCATCACAAGTCCTTGGAGATTCATCTAAAATCAATCGGGCAAGATAAATTAGTTTTATTAATAGATAATCTTGTGCCTGATCGAAGCTTTTTTTTTCTAAATGAACAATATGGCGGCCTCAGCAAATATTTTTCAGATTTTCGAGAAGAAAACCGACAATTAATTATTAAAAAAAAAAATCGAAATTTTTGAAAAAAAAAAATCTTCGATTAGGCATGAGTTTTTTATGTTTTTCAAAAGCAGTATTAATTTAATTGAAATCTACCTAGCGGTTTTTAAGTTACAGTGATCACCAGTTCCAAAAACGTTTAAAGTTTTGCTATCTGCTCCGCAGCGCCCGAGCGCCCTTTGTTAATTGTTGAGTAACTCGAAAAGTGTTTGTCGGATTGATGTAAAATTTTCACACAATATTTTTAAGATATTATACTTTAAGAAAATGCAAAAAAACCCAATTTTTTTGAAATTCTGACTACCCCTAACCTCTTATTCTTGTGCTCTAACCTCTGAGTTTTATTTCTAGCTTTAGAACGTTTGTCTAATTTTTGTTACTTAAAATATAAATTTTAATAGTAAATAAAATGCAAAGGTAATTACAGCAAGCGAAATAGCTTTATGGTACACTGAACAAATATTAATTTTTTTCTGTCATAAAATAATCAGCCAAGGTTGGTTGGTAGAGTCGCTGTTTGAGTGACACATTTCAGACTAAATGAGCAAAGCAGGTGCCATTTTGGTACACCACTGTCGTTAGAGAAGTCAAACCATCATGATTCGACCAAAAATCTGCTTACGTCATCTATTTTCTTTCTTGCAATTTCTACCAAGTTGTTCATTGAGAATTCCTCCAGCATTCTACAGGGTGCGGTAATGGAACTGTAACGAATTAAAAAGGCCATAAATTTAGTTTGGAAAATTACTTTTATTAAATTCAATGTAAAAAATGTGTGAAAATAATACAAAATTAAGAATCAATTTACTTTCCCTTGACTATGGCCTTGAGACGGTCGAGAAATGAATCGCAAGCTGCCCGAATGTGACTTGCAGGTATTTTGGCCCACTCGCGGACAATGGCGTTTTTCTGCGCGTCGGGACTGGTGAATCTTAAAGCTCGCACCTCGCTCTCCAAAATGGCCCAAAGAGAATAGTGCAACGGATTCGCGTCTGGTGAATTTGAGAGCGGTTGTGTGGACGTTGTGAAGTTCGGTACGTTGTTGTTTAGCAATTCCTGGTTCACTCGATCTTTGTGAGACGGTGCCGAGTCCTGTTGAAACGTCCATGGTCTGCCACCGAAATGTTTGTCTGCCCACTGCTTCAAAGCAACCTCCAGAATACTTTCCCGATAATATTTCGCATTTACTCTGACGCCAGTGCAGTCTCCTGGTGGCCAATCGATGACTCAAATTTTCATATGAGCGGTCGGCCAAATAAATCCTCCGGTTTTGGGAGTTAACGAATTGCTCAATTTGAAAAATTTTCTCGTCAGTTCTTAACAGTTCGCTGAAGTTGTTGATGATCAGCTGTACACCGTAAGACTGACATATGCAACTATTCGCCCAAAAAGGAGATTCATTCGCGAGTATTACGTTTGCCCAATTTCGTGTTGAATTTGTCTTCGCCCTTCGCAAGTCTTTTTTTCAATTTGTAATAATAAGAGCAGCGGTTTTTTCTATACGCTCCGAAATTTCAGGTCTTCTACATTTAAATTTGCTCAAATCGTGTCTTTGGATGCATTGACACCATTTTGCCTGGAAACTGCCTCAGCTTCACGCAGTGATAAGTTCGGCTTTTTCACAAACAAATTCGGTTCAAACATTGCTCCCATTTACTGATGAACGTCTTCGATTTCTCAAAGTAGCATATTTCGCTACAGAAGCACGCAAAATTTTTGCACCGTGAGGGTGTGGACATACAGTCTGCGTCAGAAGAAAATAACCGGTGAGAAGTACGCGAAGCGTTTTGAGGCGGTCTTTTATGCACGCATTCGAAAGGGCCGAAATTATCTTACGCCGCGGTTGCAAAAGTGACTAAAAAATTAAAAAAGTTTGTTGTGAAGTGGAAACAGCGGTATAAAGTGTACAAAAATGTTGATGACTTTTCCCAGCGCGGCTTGAAGCGAGTGAAGACCAAAAAGCGGGATCGTCCAACTTTTTAAGCTGGACCCTTCATTGCGACTACGCCAAGCATGATCAGTTCTTGCTAGAAAGGGAATAGATGTATCACCACCATCGAACGGCGACTGAAGGAGGCGAATATATTCTACCATCCCACATCATCAAAACCACTGCTCTCAGAGAAAAATACATTGAGAAACAACAAAAAAATAAAATGGGATCACAGTATTGGACTGGCCTTCTCAGTCCCCAGACGCTAACCTTATTGAAAATGTGTGGGGAACTATAAAAACGCTTCTCGCCGGAAGGCTAGTCCATGATTTAAAGCAACTGGTGCGTCAAGTTCGCAAAATCAGTCCTCTATCGATGCAGAAAAGCTGGTTGAAAGCATGAAGAAGATGCCAGGCTATACTCGACAACTATGGCGACAATACGGCTTACTGAGTAATTGCTGCTTCAAATAGGTACTCATACGTGAAGCTTATTATAAATTTCTCACAAAACTAACAAATTATACAATGCGTGTTGCAAAAAAGATGTGCCTATTTAGCAGCTTATACATTCTTTTTTGCTGCACGATAAGATATTCGCCAGCCCTTCAATTTTTGCGAGGGACTTTCATTCTCATCAGCATCCAGAATGCCTACGATTCCGCAAAGTTTTTAAATTTTTTCTAGCTGAGGAAGATTTGTCTGAGACTGTTTTTTACTACAAAAATACAAAGTTGAAAAATGAACTCACTGGCTCCTATCAGTTAGGATAAACAAAAAACAAAAACTAACCAATGCAGTTAAAGCAAAAAAGCTTCAGCACAACAACTCGAATTAAGCAAAAAGCAAGAGACTTGAGAAAATGCAGCGAAATCGTAATAAAGATAATAGAAAGAGAACGAAAAAATGAAAGGAAAACTTAATTGTGGAAATGAAAGAATCAAAATAAACACAAATAAAATAAATGCTAAGAAAACAGAGAGAAAGTTAGTGTGTCTGTGAAAAAAATATGAGCTTAAGAAAATTGAATGGAAATATGTAAATATATTTTAATTGGCATCGCTTTAGTTATTTGACTTTAATTAAAGTATAATTTCGCGAACACAAAGAATCACTATAGAGAAAGTAAAAACAAGAACAAACTGTGCATGAAGACGAAGGCGAAGAAGGCGAACTCTTTTGGGCGAAATGAAAAGCAATGGACTTCAGGACGTTTGCCAGCGGGCAACAATTGCCTGGTGAAGACCTGGCGTCGCTGAAAGTCAGTCGACCCACCAGTCGAGCGATCAGGCAGAGCGCCTGACATCGGAGCGCGTCACTGTATTCTACGCATTTGACCCCTGACCATTTGTTAACTGTGGCATATAAATTTTATTTATATATACTTTGTGTGCATGTCGTCCACCTATACATGCACATGTATGTATATGTGTGTGTTTGTGTGCATGCGAATAAAAATACATTTCCAAGTCATTTAATTACAACATCATTAAAATTTTCCACCTGATGAGCAACATGAAACGACGAGTGAAACCTGAGTTGGCAGGAGAGACGAGAAAGCCAACGGCAGCGAGCAGCCAGCAGCCAGCAGAAGTAGTCGACTACAACAGCGCCGCAGATGAAGGCTTCAAGGGCGTAATTACGCACACCGTGCAATGGGAAAATATGATAATGAAACCCACTGAGACAATGCATATTGGTGTGTGTGTGCGTGTGCGTGTGTATACAAACACATATATATAATTATGCACACATGCACACTGAATTGTCGTACAATAAAGTTTATTTTCATCGGGTTAAGCGCGCTATTCAACTCATTTGCTGCAGGCTTTCTTCCTACCACTCACCACCGCCCAGTCGCCATTCACGCGAATTGTTATTTTACTCTGCGTCCCAAGTGAGTGAAAAATACCGGAAATGACGTTGAAATTCTCGCTGGATACATGTAATCTGAGCTGGCGCAGCACGCCAGCAGAGAGCTGTGCAATGGTAAGCAGCATTTCCCTGCAGGAAAAGGCGTTGCCGGCAAACTAATGCGTTTTGTGGTGAATTTTTCGCACGCTCTCTCTCTCATTTTTCTATATAGGTAACGGATGAATGGCTCAGGATATTAATAACCCGTGGCAGTTATACGCTGCTGAGGCTCCTTTTTTGGGTACCTCGTACCCGTACCAGTTTAAAGTGCTGCTGCTGTCGGAACAGTCGAAGCGGCAGATAGATTGGCATGCCACTCAGAAGCTCCTAAGCTCGATTTCTGAAACGAGAAAAATTTCATAATTTATATTCTATTCATAATTTTCAAATGTGACACAAAAACGTAGACGAGGTCTGACAGTCGTCTTTATTGAAAAATTGCCAAAAATCAAAATTCTAAAAATTCTGGTTTTTGATAAAATTTAAAAAAAATTTTAAACGTTTTGTATATATTAAATTTTCAAGCTATCCTTTACACGGTTTTCGTTGTAGTATGAACTATATTTTTATAAAAAAAGTGATAAAGGTGTGCGGTTCGATAAAAAAAAAACACAATTTTATGGTTTGAAAAACACTTTGTTATTCAGTCTAGTCTCCCTGAACATCAATACGATAATCCAATTTATGAATTCCATTCCTGAAGTGAGAATCTGAAAGGGCTGCAAAATAAGCTTCCACAGCTGTTATGACTTCATCATTTGACAAAAAACGCTTTCCACGCGTGAATATTTTTAAGTCTGGCAACAGATGCAAGTCGTTAGGGGCCAACTCTGGTAAATACTGTGGATGCTCCAACAATTCGAACTTTAATTCATGGAGTTTAGTCATTGCCCAAATGCATTGTCCGGTGCATTGTCTTGATAAAAAATATTGTTTGCTTTTGCAAACTGGATCTTTTTGCATGCATTTTTTCCTTCACCTCGACTTAAAAGTTACAATAATATTCAGAATTCATGTTTTTACCAGTTCGCAAATAATCGACAAACAAAATTCTGTTCGCATTCCAAAAAGCTAAAGCTTACAACTTCTTGACTGATTTCTGGACACGAAATTGTTTTGGAGCCGAAAAACGAGGTTCACACCACTCTTTAGCCTCTTGTTTTGATTTAGAATCAAAGTGATAGACCCAAGTCTTCTTCAGGGTGGTGAATCGATGCACAAAATCCACTTTATCTTTTCGAAAATGCTCTACATGTACCTGAGAAAGTCGCATTCGAATGTGTTTGTTTTTTCATTGTTAGCGAATGCGGCACCCATTCTGCACACAGCTTTGTGAAACCCAAAACTTCATTCAAAATATTGCTTACACTGTCCGATGAAATGCCTAGGGCTTCTACTAAATCTCTTTCAGTCACTTCACGATTTTCCTCCAGCCATTTTTTTTCTATGATTCGTGGTGATGTTGTCGCTGTTGATGTTTTTGGACGTCCTTAATGTGGATCGTCTTCAAGCCTTGGACGTCTACGTTTGAATTTGATGGAGAGGGGCCTTTTATACCTTCATCACTCGTTCATATAATTACCACTGCCTAGTGGTGGAGCTCCAGTGGAGCTCTAAATAAATTTCATATTTTTTTTTTTGTTTTCATGGAATAGAGATCCCAAAACTCACTGACGAAGTGTACCTATGTCTTTCGACCGTTCGAGCTCTTTATGTGCGATAGTGCCGGTTAATGGCAAGTTTTATAGAAGTCATGACGAAGAACATTCAAGCTGGCAACGCTTAACCAAATCAGAGTTCGCACGTCCGCAATGTTCAGTAAGGACCGCAATTGTTAGGTGGATCTTTTGTCTGACCAGAATGAGTTCAGATTTTGTGCATTGGCCAAATTTTATCAGTCGACCTAGCAGATCGGCTGCCTACGTGGTCCCTCTTCTGAATTGCAGACAAATTTTTATCGATTTGTATAGTGGTACCTGATATTAGCATCAGGTAAGATGATGTCACTGTCCAAACTGGATAACGATGCAATGCAAAAGGGTCTGGTGGTGAACGAGGACAAAGCAAACAAACAGTCGGCGCACTCGCGTATCGGCATCCAAAACGACAAACGAAACTAACACTCTACTACAAGGCTCGCATCATGGCTGTCCTCACGTATGGCGCTGAAGCTTGGGCGATGACAAAATCCGATGAGGCGTCCCTCGGAGTTTTTGGGAGAATGATTCCGCGAAAGATTTTTGGGCCTTTGCTCGTCGGCAACGTCGAGTATCGCCGACGATGGAACAATAAGGTGTATAAGCTTTACGACGACATAGACATAATGCAGCGAATAAAAATCCAGGGGCTACGTTGGCTGGGTCATTCCATCCGAATGGATACAAACGCTCCAGCTTTGAAAGTATTCGATGCGGAACCAGCTGGTGGAAGTAGAGGAAGAGAAAAGACTGCTCTACGTTAGAAAGATCAGGTGGAGAAAGACATGGCTTCACTTGGTGAGTCCAACTGGCCCGCTTTGTTCAAATCACCCAAAATCGCTTGGCAAATTGCGCCAAACAAGAAGAAGAAGTTGATGTCACAGCGGGCGGGTAACTAGCTAACTTACGTCACAATAGTTAAGAAGCAATTAAATGAGCGTACGAAATATCTGAGCCCTCTGATTAAACTATCACGGGAGTTTCATAGTCACGTGTGAAGGCAGCGGCCAGAGTCTCGGCAGCCGTGTAGCTACCCATAAAAAGATATTCGCTTTAGGGCATAAAAGGGCACCATTGAGGCAGTCTAGTCATGCGCTCGACGGCAAGCGGATCGTACATGCGAAAACCGAAAGATATGCGTAAGTGTACCGAATCGACATCGAACCCGGGGTCTCCGATTGAGCTTAGGCCTATCTACATATTTATTGAATTCACAGCTGATAAACTTCCAGTTTGCGGCAATCAGTATCCGTAGCTTGACGATTTTTTTGGTGCTGTTTTAATACTCTAAAGACAGATATCCCAAGAGAAACAGAGCAGTCGCCGCTTGCAATTGGCGAAATTGGTTCCCTTAGGTCAGATTTTTCCTACTTGGTTGTTGTCGTATAATATTCGCATATTTACATCCATAGCCATTACAATAGCGGCCATAATCTGTTGCATTCATACACACACAGGCACATATGGATGTATGTCTGCCCATATGTGTATGTGCAGGTATCTACCTCCTCCGAATGCAGTTGCCTGTAGCCGGCCGATGTGCCGAGCATTTTAATTACAAAAGAAAAGAGCACGGTTTGAGTGGCAAAAGGTGGGCGAAAATGATATGCAAGTGAAATGGAAATGGAAAACATTGCTGAATAAATTTAAAAAATTGCAAAAGAATATGACAAGCCAGCGACGTGCACCTTGAAACATCTGCGCAAACAGAGTGGCGGAAAAGCAATAGGCAAGCAAATAAGCTCAAGAAGTGCAGGTGTAATGGGAAAAGCGGTTAAATAAAATGTGATAATTATAACATCTGTATAAATAACTGTATAAATAAATAAAAATTGAAGGTGTGTTTGGCTTCGTCGATTTAGTGTACACTTTTGAGCTTTGAACGTTGTGCCTTCGTTGGGCGAGTTTGTACAAAAATTGTGTGAAAATTGAAAAGTTGATGCTTGCATTTAAAAAACTAAGTGAGGAAGTGCTAAATTCGACATAAATTGAGCTTTATTCACCCGTGCACATTTAAGTAAAATTTAATTGGTGCTGGCTGCTAATTTTTGGAATTAAACAAAGTCGTAGCCAATTTCAGTTATAGCTTGTAACGTTAGAGGGAAGGAGGGACATTTAATTTTAACATAAAAAACAGTTAAAAGGTTAACCTAACCCTTAACCTAAGCGGCTATATACAGTTAGAAGGTCAAAATACGCTAATTTTCCAGAATTTTTTCTTAGAAAACTTTTCAATTTATTGATCTAAAAATT
Source organism: Anastrepha obliqua (assembly GCF_027943255.1). Lineage (NCBI taxonomy): Eukaryota > Metazoa > Arthropoda > Insecta > Diptera > Tephritidae > Anastrepha > Anastrepha obliqua. The sequence goes on along the minus strand of NC_072892.1, from coordinate 140,634,802 downwards.
TCTACCACATTACGTTATCTTTTAGCTGTATTTTAAGACTTATTACTAGTAAAAATATTTATTTGAAAAAGAGCTACAGCTGATCCCTGGGAGCCCCTCTCAAAAAAGACGTTTAGCGGTGACCACTATATCTCTAAACTGGATCCTCTGAAATTAAAAAACGAAACAGATTTCGTTAAAGTAATGTAATTAGTCGAAGGCATAAGCAAAATAATGTTTTCACAAAGTGGCGGTTTCTCAAAAAACAAAAAAAAAAAAAACGAAAAATCGATTTTCACCAAAATTTCGGCCTTAAAGTGTTTATGAAAAAAAAAATTATCGGTGAGAAAAAATCTTAAAACTTATATTTAAGAAATTGGTGCTAAAATTTGAAACTAGTCAGTTTAACCCTTTTCGAGTAATGTTCGTCAAATTTGAAAGGGTCTTTACATATACATGAAACACCTCGCTGCCCGAGATTCCTATCTTATAAACATACGCTGCTACTGGTCTATGTTCCGTCAGCACGCCTGTCATACTTCCTTAATCTCTTCGTGTTAGTAAGGCCATTGAATTGGCCAACCGTGGATCAGCGTTTCCCCCACAGGGACCAGAGCCAACAATCGGGATCAGTTCCGCAGGAATCATGCATTGGATCAGCGATTATGTATGCAATTTACATAAAGAGCGATGGTCCGGTCTAGAACGCTGCAAAACTGCAAAGTGTTTTGTGACAAGTCCGAACAGAAAACTGTCAAACTTTCTACTAAAACTTGGAAGTAAAGACGTTCGGTTGATGGTCGGTATTATTGCAGAACACAACTCAGCATATGACCACCATTGGAATCTTTGAGGACCCAATGTGCCTGTCTTGCTATGGAGGAGGCGGATAGTACTGAGCACTTTCTCCGTGAGGGTCCTGCCTTTGCTAGAGCACGGCTAAGAATTTTGTGTTCCGATGTCGTGAGAATAAGTAATATTCGTTCTCTAAAACTGCAGGATATTTAAAGATTTGCCAACGAATCTGGAAAATTCTCAGACAACTAACTACCTTTGTCTCTGTCTCTATTCTTTCCTCTCTCTTTCTCTGATACTTCTCTCCTTCCCTCTCCTTCTCTCTTGGTGCTCCTTAGCTCGACCTATTCAAATTTCAATTTCAAGCGTATAAATCAAGTATGACAGTGATTGTCTTGTTTTCACAGGATCTAAGCATTCCTACAAGTGGACCAGCTCTTCCACCTTGCCCCGAATTTTCTCATCAAGCTTTTGTCTAGTTCGTTGACTACTGTTCGTATTGGCTTTGGTATTTCGAGATAGAGGGACCCCGCTTTCCGCTATATCGTCTACGATGTCGTACACTTTAATGCCCTTATGGCCAGCTCACAATTTGCTGCCTCTTGTGCTTTCTATCGCCTCCCTGCTCTGCAGAACAATCTTGGACGTTATACTAAACGATTTAATTGGTTTACCTGACTATGTAAAATTAACTCTGGAGTTGGCCCAAGTGGTAACACTAGCTAGGTGGCTTGAAACTTCGAAAAGCTCAGCCTGGAATGCACTGCAGTGATCTAACGAACGACTAACTAAGGACTTCCTCAGGTCTAGCTCTGGACAGTATATCTCAACGCCTACTACGAAAGCCATTTTAGAATCGTCCATATAAAAGTTAAGTGTAATGTGTTTGAAGCCCCTTATGCCATGCTCCTCTTTTCGATAGTGATCCTGGACCTTTTAAAACCGGAGCCATTAAGTTTAATGGCTTAATGACTTATTGATCTTTGTCCATAAGTCATGCATGAAAGTTCGTTTAGGGCTTTTAGTCTTCCTGCCGTTGGAGTTAGTCTTAGCGCTCCCGTAATGCATAAAGCAGCTAGTCGTTGAACCTTTCTCATAAGGGCAATGTATGAAGATTTTCTAGTCACAGTCCATCACTCCAGAGTACCTTAGAGTAGTATTGGTCCGGTCGCTGCTGTGTAGCACCAATGCGTCAGAGATGGCGATATACCCCGGATCACCCTAAGCATCTTAACATATAAAAAGTCCAGTGGATGAAGGTGTGGGAAGTTAGGCGGTCATAAGTATGGTTTTGTTAGGCGCTTCAGTTTGTTTAATTTTGTTTAGAAGCGACTTAACCGGCTTTTCCCGTATTTGCTCCGATATAAACTGTCTTCTGCGTATAACCTATGATTTATACCGGAGGTCTCCATGGTTAGCTCGACGCAAAGACAGTTCATTAAACGCAAGGGCCCTCATCGATTTTGAAGGGTTCTTGTCAATGATCGCTTCCACTTGTTGAATATATTCTGCAGATCGGACAGTGTCAGAGCGTTCCTCGAGTTTTTTGTGTCAGATTTTGCGCCCGCTGTTACTTTTTTATCATTTGGTGTTTTATGTCCAAGGTTTCGAACCCCCGCACTACCGAAATGGAACTTTGGTGAAGTTATTGTGCGCACGGATGACTAAATCGACGCGACCAATATGTATTGTGTCTGAGCTGGGATAACATATATAGCTCCACAGGACACTTCTCTTCTTCTTCTTAATTTACTCAGTAACCGCTTAACCGATTTCGGCCGAGTTTAGCAAAGCGCTTCAGTCGTTTCTTTCTCGTGCTAACCGACGCCAGTTAGATCCACCAAGTGTATTCAAGTCCTCCTCCACCTGATCTTTCGAGCGCAAAGGAGGTCTTTCTCTTCTTCTGTTACTACCAGCTGGTAGTATCCATGCGGATGACATGACCCAGCCAACAAAACCGCTGGATCTTTATTCGCTGCGCTATGTCTACGTCATTGTAAAGCTCGTTGTTGCATCGCCTACGATATTCGCCTTCGCCAACGTGTAAAGGTCTAAAAATTTTCCGCAGAATCTTTCTCTTAAGCACTCCAATGGACGCCTCATCGAATATTGTCATCGTCCAAGCTTCTGCGCTCCCTATTATAGGACAGGCATGATGAGAACCTTTTTAAAAGGAGTTAGTCTTGTTCGTCGAGAGAATACTTTACTAGAGGAGAGAAATTTCGATCAAATTGTCGCTCTGTTACGGCCAACTGACATCGCCGAAACGGCTTCTGGAATTTAGTGCACAAAAGATCGCTGGTGGAACGATTTGTATTGCTTTGGGGCAGGTGGCAGTTGAAACCAGATGTTCCATGTGGTGGCAAAAGAAAAAGGGTTATTATGTTTCTGTGTTTCCCCGTCTAACGTTTGGTTTCGTAGAACAACTGGACCAAGAACGCCAGCGCTTCAATATCGCTACGACTATATGCCCCAAAGATGCCAATCTTGCTTCTTAACTTATCCTGTGAAATGAAAATACTGTCCTATAAACAAAGTCGCCGCGATTTGACATTTATATCAGTTGCATTTCCGATCATTTATCGGTTGAAGTTTACTAGATTTTAGCTACCTTCTATGTGTTGCGTTACAGTGTAGGCTGAAGGCGAAATTCGAAAAGAAGTCATGTGTCTGGCTTTCGAGAAAATATTTGAAATGTACGCATACAAATGCCACCGATTGTCTACTTTTTAATTTTTAGCTCATGCTCATATTTGATTAGCGCTTTTATCGTCCCTCACTAAGTCTTGAACTACCCGGTGGTTGGCTAGTGAAAAATATATTAGTTAACTGCCATGTTGCACGATAATAATTCCCTGGAGAATAATCAACATTTGTGCGCCTGCAGATATGCTGGTTTATATGTCAAACACTTGTGAAATTATGTAATACATACATATAATATGTAGATATGTTCGCTACGAGCACACATTTGATAACTGTACCGGCTGACCTTTGCTTTATCGAGCTTGTGGCCGTACCGTTGCGTGGCAAATGCAAATGCATCATCTTAACGGCTTTGAGCCATATCTGCTTGATGTGGTCACTAGGCGACGAGGGACACACTTGCACTTATACTGCACGAATATTTGCTTTCAGTTATATCTCTGTTTTATTATTTACTATGCACTCGCATTATGTGTTTGTGTGCATGTGTACGTGTGTGTGATTCTCATTTGCATTCGGGTAATGTTAACATTTCACGGTAGAACTGTTTTTGTCTCCCTGCGTGCATTTAACCTCGGCATTGTTATTGCTGCAGCTGTTTGTCATTTTCCATACCGTTCATTATTGTTCTCCATTCACTCTGCTGCTCACTCAGAGAACTGCAGCGGTGTACTGCTACTGCTTGCCCACCGCTTCAATACTCTGCTTCACGCATTTGAGCGGAAAGCAAAAGAGCGGTGTGTGTGCTGATCAATACCGCTATTACCGCGATTGCTGAGTGTATGAATATCTCGTATACTCGGGTGTTAGATTTGAAAGCAATCGTATATTCAACTTCGGCTAAGCGGTGTGACGTGTGAACTCTGTCAAATGAGGAAAACACCGCAAACACCGCGTCGTCATCCCTTGCAAATAGTGAGATAGCAGCGCACGGAAAAAAAGGATTTTTATAAATACATACATATGTAGCAGTATTTTTAAATGAAAAGTTTTTTCTTTATTGAAGCAGTGATATTATTTTTTATATTATTGTATATTACTATTAATTATGACAGAAAATAAAATGAACTTTAAAATAAAAATTGAAAACCAAATTCATTCTTTTACAAATTACTTATCGTACAAAAACAAATAATAATTTTTCTTTTAACTTACTTCTAAAGATACTTATATATAAAGATATAAAGAAAATATAATATTTACATTTGCAACTTATTGAAGTTTTTATGCATTGAATGCAAAAATAACAAATTGTCAACTGTTTTGGGCCCAATTCTATTTCGCTTTTCGGTTATAATGTTACCCGCTAATGAAAATGCATCGTATAATTGGAATTCCACCGAGTAGGACAATCATTTTTTAAGGAACTTGGTAACTTGTGCTGCAAATTTGCTTTCTTAAAATATCTCACAAGTTTCTTGCACGACTGTAGTAGTAGTTTGGAAACAATAATAATGTATGTTTGCAGTGTATGTATGTAGTGTAGTGTATGTGGCAACGTCGTTAACTCGTGCTAATCATTTATGTATTGAGTGAACGCGCGATGGCATAGATATTTTTTTGCGGTACTCTTTTGCTTGTGTGTTATGATCTATTGGTGCAGGCGGTGTTTTCAGTATTTTTGTCATTCGGTAGCGGTCATATGCAGCACCGCATAGCCGAAGTGATCGCACAAGCGGTAGTTATAAACGAAGCAAAGACTGAACAAAGGACTCGGATGTACAAACGATATACACAGAACATTTACTGCTCTGTTGCGGTTCTGCTCAGCGCAGACACCGCTTAGTTTGCGTTGGTCGTACATATTGATACCGCTTTTTTTGTGAGTGGATCGCAAGTCAGAAAAATACCACCGCTTGCAGTTCTCTGCTGCTCACATATGCGCGAGCATTTGTATAATATATGTATGGTGTGCTTGTATGTGAGCACATGTGAGTACATATGGTGCGTGTTTATAATCGCTCAATCTCATGCTTTTGTGGCTAATTCAAAGAAATAATTAAATAGGCAAATGGTGGAAGAGTCAAGAACTCTATGATTGTTATGACTGTCAAAACAAAAAAAAAATGTTCGTGGAACAAAATATTAATTGCATTTTTAGTAGCAATTCTTGTGTGGGTGTTATTTAACATAAATCTTCTGATCTTCTGTAGTTAACAGCTAATCAAGTAGTGAGAGCATTAACGGCATTTGAGGAAGAACAGCAACGAACTTTAAATATTAATTGCATTTTTTTATGTTGTTGGCTCTCGGATATTTTGTAATATGATATTAAATAGAATATCTTTTGGAGACCAGATACTTATTATACATAGGTGTGAAGGCAATTCATTTATGAAGTTTGGTTAAATTAGTCAGACTAATTGTTGAGTTCTATAAATATATTTTAAAGTGAACTTGTTTACAAAATTTTTATGGAAAAAGATATTTTTTTATCGTAATTACTACACTCCTCAATAAATATTTTTGATTGAAATCTACTTGAGCTGTGACTGATAGGCAATAGGTTTCTTAAGGGGAGAGCCTGCTTTAGAGGCTTCAAAAAATCGATTTTTTTGTGGATTTTTTTGGGAAGGAAAGAAATATTCGATTGAAACGAAGCTTTCTGGTTCTATAGTTATATATTTCAACAGTCTTCTAAAATTTTTTCATTAAAATATAATATAATATATGTCATATTATGCCTGGTACAAGCATTTTGCCGAAGCGCCTCGAGTGTGCATGTGTCGTGCGGCGGGAAAGATGCAGGGCGCAATTTTCATCTGAAATCAGAAACCCAAAAAGTTTTTTATTTGGGTATAGTGTAGCTTCTAGTTAAACCAAGAGAATTTAACAAAAAATGAGAAATTCAACAATTTTTCGCTAATTAAAAAAAAAAAATAATTTTTTTGGAAAAACAAATTTACTTCAGATTGTTTAAAAAGTGGGTTAGTCTTAACTTTCTTAAGGTTTTTTAGGTTCAACTAAAAGAAAATTTAATTCCGAATACAATCAATTTTATCTCGTTTCGATAGGACGTTTAATTTTTTCCCTATCTTTCCCGCCAATTAGAAAAAATCGCAAAAATAAAAAACCGAGAAATCGCACTTCGAGCGATCCGGCCGCTCGTATACCTGCTCGACGCTTGCTCACAGTTTCTTCTGTAACTCCGAAAATAACTTGAATTTGCTTATGAAATTTTGAGGACACATTCTTGGATAGTTTGGGAAGACATTTATGCAAAAAAAAAAAAAAATCGTTTGTTCTCAGCAACTCAAAAAAGGGTATTATAGTGGACTAACATCCTACACTACTTAATTTGTCGGTTATATTTTCAATGTAGCATCGCAAAAATGCAAAACAAAAAAAAATGCATTCACCAAAACAAAAACGAGCAGTGCTCAAATAACAGCTATGGGAGTAGTAGCAGAGCAACAGAAACGAGAGCAGTAGCGGTAGCTGGAGCACCGATGGATATTTTCGCAAGTAGCGCTCCGACCTACGTCAAGTTTTTTGCTACTACTCTAACTACAGAGAGCACTTAAAATTTTTAGACTATTGCTCTGAGTTACCAGAAGTAATGAAACGTAGCTTAGAGCGAAGCAAAACAGTCGATTGCTTGAAATAATTTTATTAAATAAAATTAAATCCATTTAATGCATTCCGATGCCAAATATCAGTCACTTTATATTTAATAATTGAACCCTTTTTAATAAAAGTTCTGTATATAAACTAAAATTACTAAGATACTATAAGTTGTTAATGATTTCCCAAACATTCCTCAACTTCACCACGCTCAGAGGAATGAATAACTGTCAACAAAGTTTTTTTTTTTTTTTTTTTTGCTTTTGGTGGGTGAGGTAGGTTCAAAATGCTTTGGAAGTAACAGCGACCGTCGTCTACTGCGTCATGTGGCATGGCTATTAAAACTATTACTTCCTGCAGTACTTCGGGAGGTTCCACAATGGCATCCATAAAGGACCAATTCATTTCACATTTGCAGTTAATAGCTTTAAGTTATAGGTTTTACAATTTGGAATGTGAATCCGTACTTTGTATGATTACTCCGAGCATGATTTTGTATATGCCAGCAAGCCTTCGTCAGTAATCAATTTGAAAGCACTACTTACTAAACCATTTAGCATAGGCAGTTCGACCCGATGCCTCCTTGAATGCAGTTAGGTTAGGTTACGTCCTAACCATGTCTTCCATGAAGTCCCACCAGTAGCTTTTTCGGTAGAAATTTTTCCACTTCACTACTCGAAGATGCAGTGCTATTGACTTCCTCCGCTATTTCACTTTCGTGATTTTGTTTCGTTTTTCTGGTAACCACGAAGCCACGTCTTGTTGCACTATTTGCCAAATGGCATTGCAAAATATTCAGATATTGTTGTGCGACCATCTCGTCTTCTATAAACACCAAATCACCCTCTTCCTTGCTGGCTATGCATCCCCACACCAAAACTAAGAGTTTGTCAATTTTCAGTGTTCACCAAGCCCTGTCTCCAAGTGTTGCATCTCATCCATCCTTGATCCTCCCTTGATGAAATGTGATTGGGCAGTGTTTCGCTTGGACTGAACAAAGGCGAAAATTGAGTCGGTGTCAAGGGTTGCGCCCAAGTTTCTAAGTACATTTGAGTATCCGTAAGTGAGTTCGAGCCTGATTGCTATACGTGAAGCAGAAGTTTTGCCCCCAATGTCTACAGTTACCACATTTAACATTGCCTTAAGCGCTGGGGTCGTATGAACCTATTCTTCTTCTTCTTAATTGGCGCGATAACCGCTTACGCGATTTTGGCCGAGATTAACAAAGCGCGCCAGTCGTTTCTTTCTCGTGCTAACCGGCGCCAATTGGACACACCAAGTGAAGCCAAGTCCTTCTCCACCTGATCTTTCCAACGCAGAGGAGGCCTTCCTCTTCCTCTGCTACCACCAGCTGGTACCGCATCGAATACTTTCAAGGCCGAAGCGTTTGTATCCATTCGGACGACATGACCCAGCCAACGAAGCCGCTGGATCTTTATTCGCTGCGCTATGCCTATGTCGTCGTAAAGCTCATACAGCTCATCGTTCCATCGTCTGCGATATTCGCCGTTGCCAACGTGCAAAGGTCCAAAAATCTTACGCAGAATCTTTCTCTCGAACACTCCAAGCGTCGCTTCATCGGATGTTGTCATCGTCCAAGCTTCTGCGCCATATGTTAGGACGGGCATGATGAGAGTCTTGTAGAGTGTTAATTTTGTTCGTCGAGAGAGGACTTTACTGCCCAATTGCCTACTTAGTCCAAAGTAGCACTTGTTGGCAAGAGAGATTCTACGTTGGATTTCAAGGCTGACATTGTTATCGGTGTTAATGCTGGTTCCTAAATACACGAAGTCTTTTACAACCTCAAAATTATAACTGTCTACAGTGACGTGGGTGCCGATACGCGAGTGCGCCGACTGTTTGTTTGAAGACAGGAGGTACTTCGTTTTGTCCTCGTTCACCACCAAACCCATTCGCTTTGCCTCTTTATCCAGTTTGGAGAAGGCAGAACTAACAGCGCGGTTGTTAAGGCCGATGATGTCAATATCATCGGCATACGCCAGCAATTGTACGCTCTTATAAAAAATTGTGCCTGAGCGATTAAGTTCTGCGGCTCGTACGATGCTCTCCAACATCAGGTTAAAGAAGTCACACGACAGCGAGTCACCCTGTCTGAAACCTCGTTTGGTATCAAACGGCTCGGAGAGGTCCTTCCCAATTCTGACGGCGCTGCTGGTGTTGAGCAACGTCATCTTACATAGCAGTATTAGTTTTGCGGGGATACCAAATTCAGACATAGCGGCATACAGGTAACTCCTTTCCGTACTGTCGAATGCAGCTTTGAAGTCGACGAAAAGATGGTGTGTGTCGATTCTCCTTTCATGGGTCTTTTCCAAGATTTGGCGTATTGTAAATATTTGGTCGATGGTAGACTTTCCAGGTCTGAAGCCACACTGATAAGGTCCAATCAGTTGGTTGACGGTGGGCTTCAGCCTTTCACACAATACGCTCGCTAGAACCTTATAGGCGATATTTAGAAGACTAATCCCGCGGTAATTGGCACAAATTGCAGGATCGCCCTTCTTATGGATTGGGCAGAGCACACTTAAATTCCAATCGGCAGGCATGCTTTCATCCGACCATATTCTGCATAGGAGCTGATGCATGCACCTTACCAGCTCCTCGCCGCCATGTTTGAATAGCTCAGCCGGCAGTCCGTCGGCGCCCGCGGCTTTGTTGTTCTTTAGCCGCATTATCGCTATTCTCACCTCGTCATGATCGGGTAGCGGAACGACAATTCCGTCGTCAACGATTGGGGTATCGGGATCTTCACATTCTCTATGACATGCGCAGCTGTCACCGTTTAGCAGGTTCGAGAAGTGTTCCCTCCATAATTTAAGATTGCTCTGTACGTCAGTCACCAGATCGCCGTCTTTGTTCTTACAGGACAACGCCCCGGTCTTAAAACCTTCTGTAAGCCGCCGAACTTTCTGGTAAAATTTTCGGGCGTTGTTCCTGTTGGCCAGCATCTCAAGCTCCTCGCACTCACGTATTTCGGCCTCTCGTTTCTTCTGTCGGATAATACGTCTCTCTTCCTTTTTTAGCTCTCTGTAACGATCCCACATGGCTCGCGTTGCGCCCGATGGCAGCGTGGCTCTATAGGCGGCATCTTTTCTTTCGGCGGCAGCATGACATTCCTCGTCGTACCAATTGTTTTTTCGGGCTCGCCGGAATCCGATTTCTTCTTCGGCGGCGGTACGTAGGGAACGAGAAATGTTGCTCCATTGCTCGCACATGCCGGTGTGTTGGGCAGTGCTCTCCGAGAGCAGGAGTGAGAGTCGAGTGGCGAATCTTCTGGCTGTCTGTTGTGATTGCAGCTTTTCGATGTCGAACATTCTTTGCGTAGGTAGATGTACGTTTTTTGCTGCACAGAGGCGTGTGCGCAGTTTGGCTGCAACAAGGTAATGATCCGAGTCGATGTTGGGTCCTCGGATCGTACGTACATCTAATACACTAGAAGCGTGTCTTCCACCTATCACAACATGATCGATCTGGTTTCGCGTTTTTCGATCTGGAGACAGCCAGGTAGCTTGGTGAATCTTCTTATGCTGGAATCTGGTGCTACAGACTACCATGTTTCGGGCCCCGGCGAAGTCGATCAGCCTCTGTCCGTTACCGGATGTTTCGTTGTGCAGGCTGAATTTTCCGACTGTGGGACCAAAAATTCCCTCCTTGCCCACCCTGGCGTTGAAGTCGCCAAGCACGATTTTTATGTCGTGGCGGGGGCAGCGCTCATAGGAACGTTCCAAGCGCTCATAGAAAGAATCCTTGGTCGCATCGTCCTTCTCTTCCGTCGGGGCGTGGGCGCAAATTAGCGAGATGTTAAAAAATCGCGCTTTGATGCGGATTGTTGCGAGACGCTCGTCCACCGGAGTGAACGACAGTACTTGGCGACGAAGTCTCTCTCCCACAACAAATCCGACACCGAATTTGCGCTCCTTTACATGGCAGCTGTAGTAGACGTCGCAAGGTCCTATGTTTTTCTTACCTTGCCCCGTCCATCGCATCTCTTGGATGGCAGTGATGTCAGCCTTTACTCTCACGAGGACATCAACCAGCCGGGCAGAGGCACCTTCCCCATTAAGGGACCGGACATTCCAGGTGCATGCCCTCAAATCGTGTTCCTTATTTCGTTTGCAGGGGTCGTCATCAGTAAAGGCAGTTCTCATCCGAGGCTTTGTTGCTGTTTTCATTGGGGGGGCTTTTTAAGTGGCGGGTCCCAAACCCAGCGCACAACCAGCTATGCTGGGATGCTTCGCCTTCTCACTTTAGCTCACTCCCGAACGGGTGTTCGGAAGCTAACCAGAGGATACGTGGGCTAATCCCGGACGTTGTGAGCTGCTTGAACCATATGTAGAAGAATCGTCCTGGCCACTCCCAAGTGAATGGCGATCAGTAACTTTCCCCACTTGCGTGGACTTCTACACATGGAACCATCCTCCTATGAACCTATTACCACCTATGCATCAGCGGTCTGGATGCGTAGACTCCCTCTCGTGGGAGTCAGAAGAATCTTATCGAGACTACAACGCTTTGTGGCAATCTGTTGCGTCGGAGCTTTTCCGACTACTTCAGGCCCGTCATTAGATGCTCTGAATAGTCTACCACCACTTGATGTTTTCATCCAAGGAGAGGCCTTATAGGCCTTGCCAATGGGAATTGGTACGGCATTGGACAACAGAGTAGGCATGGACTTCGATCCAACGGTCCTTGCCATCAAGAGTCATGCTTGACAAAAGATACAGTGTGGTGCTGTCAGAGGCTCAACTGTGGTCTAACTCAGAAAATGAGCCCGGCAAACACGGTTTTCGCATTTTTACGGATGGCTCCAGGACCAAGCACGCTCCGGCTCTGGGGTCTAAGTGGAATCCAGCGCGACAAAACTGCATTTTGCTTTTGGAATGCATGCATCTGTGTTTCCAGCGGAGGTGTATGCTGTTCATGAAGCGATGAACGTTGTTGTGGAAAACAGATGGAGAGTCAGATCTATATGTGTCTGCAGCGACAGCCAAGCTGCGCTCATGGCCTTAGACAGCCCCCAACCAATTCAAGAGTAGTTGAGTCCTGTAAATCCAGGCTGAACTATGTCGGTAGATATAATGGCCTGATGCTAACATGGGTCCCGGGACACGTGGGTATCGCGCGTAACGAGATCTCTGTCTCTTTAGCCAGAATGGGCTCTGAAGCCAACTTTTTTGGCCCGGATCCCGTCCTGTCACTCCCTTCTGCATGCATCAAAGTCACGGTTAACAAACGGGTTACTCTAACTCACAAGCGAGCTTGACAGGCTGAAGGGAGCTGCAGATAGACAAAACTAAGGTTACCTGTCATGTCCGACCGACTGTCGCAGTTCCTCCTGTCACTAAGCAGGGGGGACTGTAGGAGGCTGGTTGGATTGATGACAGGCCACTTTCTATGGGCAAAGCACATGGAAAAGGTGGTCATATCAGACAGTGCACTTTGGCCAGCATGTGGAGAGGAGAATGTTAAGAAATTTCTTCGGAGGTCGAGTAGATTTAAAGAACCCGCGTGCAGTACAATAGACTTAATTGTGTCTGAGTGCTGCACGTGCTAGTCTGTTCCGACAAAAAAACAAAAAACAAGAAAGGGCAGGAGTGGTTCAAAGCACCCCACTGATTCCAATGCATGCAGAAAAAAACTGTATATAAGAATTTTAATTTCTTAAAATAAAGGGCTTTTTATTTTATCGGTTTTTTTATTTTACTGATGAAGCTACTTACTTTTTTGCAGCAATGAAAGCTAAAATAAAAATAGTTGATTTCGCCATGCTTAGACAATTTGTGATGGAAAACCCATGCGTTTTTGTTTTGAAAAATTTTAATTGGACACATTTTCTTTAATTAAGGGCAGCAACTGCGCCATAAACTAATTAAATTGTTCTGTATTGGGAATTGTTTAGTGCATCAACAATTTTGTGTGCCATACCAAACCACTAAAAGTTATTAAAAACAATCCATTCAAAAGATACAATGTTTACATAAGTTTTGCCCACAACTTTTGCTATTCCTGCCGCACCGATAAAAAGCACAACAAATAATTTGTTGCCATAAATAAAATTCTGAAAATTCTCGCATACTAAAAATATGTAGGTAGGGACACAAAACAGTGTGCAGCAACAAATAGTTGCAACAAAAAAACAGTAAATAAAAAAAAAAATAACGATCGCGTAATAACTTTATCAGCAAATTTGAAGCGGCAGGCAGGCGAGTGGATGCAGTCTCACAGTGGCGAGTACTCACCGTCAGCAGCCAATGGATGGATGTATGGGCCAAGGTAGATTGCAAAAATAGGCAAAAGGCGGTGCGGGGAGTTAGGTAAGTTGGTTGAGTGTGCCGCAGCAAACTGGAAATTTGTATTTATAGCTGTGAAAGAGAAATAATAGATGGCAGGTGAGGCAACAAAAACAATATGAAAAGTTGCTTAGGTGCCTTGTTTGTAGTTTTGTGCGCGTTCGAAATTATGGTTGTATGTTTGTTTACCTGTGTTTTGAGAGATAACGCAACAGTAGAGGTGGTAATAAAATGTTTTAAATGCCACACGACACCAGTTGTGGCGGTAACAGAAAAGCGCGGCCGCAGTGGCATCGACGGGCGAAAGAACGACCACTAAACAAGCAATGGAAACAAACGATTTGGCAAGCGAAGCATTTAGGGCGTTGTGTGCGGAGTCTGCGGTTGGACATACTCGTGCTTTACTAAATATTTCGGGCAACAAATAGTTGTGCATGTGTGTATGTGTGTATGTGTGTTGGTGCGCAACTGATAGCAATGCATTGCACCTGGTGTGAGTACGCATAAGTTCACGAGCACTTAATTAAACAGCAATGGACGGACGGACGGGCAGATGACCGACCGCTGGCTTGATTACAATTGCGTGTATGGCCGCCTTTCAGGTGCAAAATGCTGTGTAAATGTAAATGTAAATGTAAATGTGTGCATGCGTTGTTGCTTGCTGTTCTTGTGTCAGTATTGCGGCGGGTTGATGCTTGACAGAGCTTTAAATGCAACCAGTAAATCGAGGTATGTTGAAAATACAGCTCAGCTTTTAACGGCTTATTAAAGAATTTGCCAATTAAAGTGAATAAGATTTTTTTTATTATTAATTGCTTAGAAAAGACTTAACACTTACTTAAAGAGAATTTTTTCATCACAATGATTATGTTTAAGATCTTAGTAGGAATACTTGGATCACAAATCTGTTGTGATATCGCAAATAAAAAGAAAGACTTTTTTGAAGGCTGACAACGTTTTGAACGAATCTTGTATGACCAAAAATTTTCTTTTATTTTTTAGCAATATATTAAAAGATAAAATACTGAAAACAAGTGTAAAACATCTTTTTTCGTTTCCGTTTTACATCCAAAAACACCATTTCAAATGAGGCGTTTCCTTATTGTTTTCAAAATATTCTTCATGAAGATCTATACACTTTTGCATGCGTTTGAACCAATTGTCGAAGCACTTTTGCCACTCCGAATGAGGTACCTCCAAAACATGCATTCTGAATGCCGCAACCGCTTCTTCAGGTGTCGACCTCTCAGTTTGTTTTTTACGTACGGGAATAAAAAGAAGTCATTCAGTGCCAAGTCAGGACTATACGGCGGATGACCCATTAATTCGATGTTTTGAGTGCTCAAAAATGCAGTTGTTTGAGCCGATGTGTGAGAGCTCGCATTGTCCTGGTGAAGAGTGATCCGTCTTTGGGGATTGGTTTTCCTAATTTCTTGGAAGACAACTGGCAAACAAATGGTTGTGTACCACTCAGAATTTACTGTTCTACGTTGTTCTAGTGGTACGGTTGCGACATGTCCAGTTTTTCCGAAAAAACAGGCGACCATTTGGTTGGAAGTGCTTCGTGCGCGAACAACTTTTGTTGGATTTGGCTCATCTTGAAACACCCATAGAGTCGACTGCTGTTTACTTTCGGGCTCATACGCGTAAATACATGATTCATCACCTGTCACGATGTCATAGACGTGTTTCGAAGCCTCGCGATCGTATTTTTTGAGAATTTCCTTCGACCAATCGACACGAGCCTTGTTTTGAGCAATTGACAAATTGTGTGGGATCCAACGCGAACAAATTTTTTTGACAGTCAAATGTTTATGCAATATTGAATGTATGCTGGTCCCACTAATGCCTAAGATTGTCTCAATCTCACGATAGGTCACATGACGATCTTGCAATATCAGTTCGCGCACAGCATCAATGGTTTTCGAAACAACAACTGATTTTGGACGACCTTCACGAAATTCGTCTTGGAGTGAACTACGACCACGATTGAATTCACCATACCATCGATAAACACTGGTCCTTGATTGAGCTTCATCGCCAAAAAATGAATTAAGTTCATTCATGCAATGTTGCTGAGTTAATCTATGTCGAAAGTTGTAAAAAATAATCCCACGAAAATGTTCACGATTTAATTCCATTTTTGGACCGAGATGAATCTTTTAAGTTACTGTAAACAACACAAATAGCGCTGGTATTTCAAAACGTTCTGAGTACGTAAAAGCCAGAAAATGTCAAACTTTGCGATACAGCTGTCAGTTGCCAGATTGCAACACCAGGGTTGCCAAATCCCGACATATAAAAGGCACCCCTCGTATGTATATACACCTACTATTTGTGGCGTGCGTCTTGATGTTGTTCCACAAATGGAGGGAACTACAGTTTCAAACCGACTCCGGACGGCAGATATTTTTATGAAGAGTTTTTTCATGGCAGAAATACACTCGGAGGCTTGCCATTGCCTGCCGAGGGGCGACCGCTATTAGAAAAATGTTTTTCTTCATTTTGTTGTTTCACCGAGTTTCGAACCAACGTCACGCACCAACCCATTCGGCTACGGTGACCGCGGAAGCAATAAGTCCAGAAACAATGCAAAATTAACTGGGTCAATGGAAAATGGGCTTCTAGAGGTCATAAGAAGACATGGCTCCTTAATTTCTATAATATTTTTGTATTTCCTTTAATAAATTTCAAACAGCTCTTTGCGACAATTTTACAGGTATGAAGAGATCTTTTTTTCTTCACTGGATAGGATTTGTGACTTGTGTTGAGACGTGAGAACTGCATTCTATGGTGGAGCAAGCAATGGGATCTTTCTGCGTAGACACTCAACGTTTTTGCTGCTTGTTCCACATTAAGGGGGGGGTAGGGTCACAAAATCGAAATTTTTTTTCTTCACTCATCTTATAGTAAATCATTTCAAGAATGTTGTGTCAAAATTTTAAGTGGATCGGAGCAGAACTCTCAAAGTTATAGCCTTTGTAGGCACTCTACCTCGAATGCGGAGCATAGATAATTTTTCAGAGTCATTTTTTCAAACGCGTTTTTCCCGAAACGACTTCTTAAAAGTCGGTGCCAATCACAACTCCGAAACTATTCAACCGATTCTTTTCAAATTTGGCACACGTTTTCTAAATCAAAAATACCTCCCCCCTACACTGATTTTTTTTTATTTTTTGCTTTTTAAGGTTGTTTTTCACTTACAAATATGGCGAAATTTTTCGCCAAAAATGCTCGTTTTACGTTTTTTTGCCACCAAAACTACAAAAATGAAAAAAAAAAAAATTTTATTAATGTAGGGGGGAGCATTACGTCATACTTTAACTGAAAAATTCGACTTTTTTAGTTTCAGATGATTCTACGACGAATGCCGATTGGCACCGCAGAGCACCTCTCGAAAAACATATCTCCAAAAAAACTCTGTCATGGGCTTATTTGTCAATATTTTATTATTAATATTTTTTAAAAACTTATTGAAAAGATGTACAATAACATGCAACTGATTTTATTAAAGTATCTTAAGCCATATTTCTGTAAAAAATTCACAAAAAAAGTGTTTTTTTTTTAGCGCTAAACCCTACCTCCCCCTTAAATCACACTGGATTAGTGCCCACCAGACCCGGTTCTTTGGAAAGAAAGTGTGGAGATGCACAGTAAAGTTTTCTTACTATTTCTCTACCATCTAACTATAACTTTTTTCAATCCCTTTCACCTTCCTTTTTCTTGCTTCTTGGAAATCAGAAAGGTAGGTGAAATTGTTTAAGAAACGGACCGACACGCCCCTAGTAGCCTTAAAGCGCCTTTTTAATACCATAATGAGACCTACTGCCAATATCTACTGCCAACCAGAGCTGCTGATGTAACGGAGGAGGCTGATGGGATTTAAGTTGTCGCGCTGCCCTAAACCGTCGAAGAAAGGAGCAGCCAATGACCTTAACCGTACATTTACAGAGAAAGTGCTCAACAGTCTCCTTCTCTGAAAGATCCCCACAGTTTCGACGATGAGGATTGAATGGTAAACCTAACTTTTCTGCGTGAGTGCCGATCGTTCAATGGCCGGTAAATAAGGCTACGAGTTTGGAAATTGAATGACGTGGAGTACCCATAACTGTCTGAGTCGTCCGTCTATTGTACCGGGGGCAC
This sequence comes from Anastrepha obliqua, assembly GCF_027943255.1. NCBI lineage: Eukaryota > Metazoa > Arthropoda > Insecta > Diptera > Tephritidae > Anastrepha > Anastrepha obliqua. The sequence goes on along the minus strand of NC_072892.1, from coordinate 140,617,304 downwards.
AGGATTGTGAAAATAGCACACGAAGAAATGAAGCTTCACTGTGCGTTTTCCTGAGAAAGATGTTGCTTTCCTAACAAGAGTCAGGGATGACGATGACCGGCTGGTATACGTCTGAGACCCATTTAGTCGACCCCTTTCTGGCAAGCTCATCAGCAATTTCATTTCGCTTTATGTTACTATGTCCTGGAACACAGAGAATCAGAGATATGTATGTTACCAAAAAAATGTGATCTCCTCCTTACCTGAGTTGACAAAATTGGATCTGCATCATGGCGTCGTCATGCCTTAATTGCAGCTTGACTATCTGAAAAACTTTAGCAGTATTTCGCGGCTGATTAAGAGAAAAAACTTCTGCTTCCACTCCCGACTCCATCTTGGAGTGAAGGCAGAGGTAACAGTCTCGGTACAGATTTTCCTCTCATTGGAAAAATTGCCTATCACGACTCTCCAACAGCGGTTTGCGGATGGAGAGATCTGCACGAAGTTTAGAGAAATGAAACTGAATGAAAATGAAGCTTTGTAGAGTTGAAAGATCTTCTGAGATAACGTATCTTAGATATATTTGCTGAGATTTTTGTGCCGTTTTGTTTGCTCTGCCGGCTCCTCATCGAAACATTCCTAAAAATAGATTGATTGAAGCCGGAGAGGATGCTTCCATCACCTCAGAGTAGCGGCCGAATAATGAATAGTTGCATGCATGTACTTTTACGACCTTCAGTAAGTGAGTCACAGAAGCTTAATGAACGTCAGACTGCAGAGCACCTCAACTAACACATAGTTTGATAGTTCATTCCAAGCCCGACTTTGTATGAGGCCTCCAGTGTCTCTATTCTGCTTTAAAACAAGACGATGTGATGTGGCATCACCGAGACGACCAAGAAGCTCTTTTGTTTCTGGATAACATGCCCCGAAAACTTAATATTCAAGGCACCCTGAGCCTGTCTAATGCAATTCAAGCCGTTCTCACCTCCGAGGCCATTAGGTAGATGTGTTGCCTCGCAGCCCTGTTGCCTGCCACTTGGTTGTTGTCGTGCGCGTCAGGCTCATAGTGTGGCATGCAACAGCGTAAAATATTACATGCTGCACGCCATTAGCCAACCAGCCAACCAGCCAGCGAGCCAGCGAGCGCTCAATCGTTTTGAGCCAAGCTGTGCCGCCTCATCCCACGTGTGGCATTCACAGCGAATAAATTTAATGCATCAATTTAATTTTCTGTTGCTCTTGACGCTTATGTTGTACAGATTGCTGCTTTGATGTTGATGCTGTTGTTACTGTTGCACTTGTTGTTGGAACTCACGCTGTGTTTTGCAACGAAGCCTTAATGCCGTGCCAAGGCTTTTGCGTTCCGGGCCGCCGTCATGCATGCCACATCATTGCCTGCTGTTGCGCGTTGCAATATTAATACATGAACACGCTCACACAAGCACACAAACATAAATTACCACTCACATACACACATACATATGCAAGTATACACTCACATACGTACAAAAATGTGGTGCAATTCCGTACTCGGCGCGGAAAAATTGCATGCGCTTAATTGTATTGAAAACTTTACTGAAAGCATATTAAATGGAATTTTAATAAGGATTTATGTATGAAATTTTAAATTAATGACATTCTGCTTTTGCACGCAGCCATACGCACGCGAATAAAAACATACACGCAAACACAACAGCAATACTACATTGATATTACGCAAGAGTCGAGGAGTCTATGCACCACTTAATTGTCCTTGATAATTTTCGTCCTTTTCTTAACTAAAATTTCCCTTCGCCGCTTTTCATCTCGTTTCGATATCTTGCCTGCTCTCTCTCTTTCTCTCTTGTTTTTCGATAAATACAATTCACACCCACTTTATGTCCGCCTCGCTTTGCCAAAGTAGGAAAATAAAACAAATGCGGCCTTTGTGTTCGTCATCTTGATGAGTTTGCAAATTAATTGCGATTGAAAGGAGATTTATTGAATCGACCTAAATACGAAGTAATACAATAAAAGTGACGGAAAACGTACAGTTTGGCTTTCGAAAGGCGACAGCTGATGAAATGACACAATCAGCAGAGGGCTAGTAATTTTTCTGTATGGCGGGAATGGCGTACGGCAAATAGGGCTAGTGGGGGTAGTTGCCGCCGTAGCCAGTTGAGTTGTGCTGAATGACCTTAGATTGGCAACATTGTTTACGCCGCCTTTCGATGAAAAAGTTAAGCATGAATTTTTGTACCTTTATGCTGTGGGGACTCAAACCGCAGGTCGTGTTGTAGATGTTTTTGCCAATTTTAACATATGGATGCCTGGTTTGGTGCCAAGCTCTTCGGAAGGACTATAATATCACTAAACTGCGAGGGGTGCAAAGGACTGCATGCATTGGCATCACCGGAGCATGTAAAACTTGCCCCGGTGCTGACCTGAATGTCCTTTTGCACTTACCTCCCACCGACTTCTCCATGATTTCCATCGCAGCTTAAAGTGCAATCTGGTTAAAGGAGATTCGCCTCTGGAGACAATCTCTCAAGGGACATGGTAGCATTTTCGGGCAGTTAACACCGTATTTCTCCGAACTTCGAACAGATCTCTCTTTCCGCAAACTAGAGCTTGAGGGTCGTGCTAGAGCAATCTTTCCAAATAGGCAGGATTGGATCGAGGGGGAAATCAACACCGAAGCTAGTACCTCTGTCTTCTCTGACGGTTCCAAGATGGAATCGGGAGTCGGAGCAGGGGTTTTCTGTAATTTATCTATCTCCATTGAACTGCCGAACACTGCTAATGCTTTTAAGCAGAAGTTTGCGATCCTGCCGGCATGTAAAATGCTTAGGGGACGTGGGAGCGAGGGAGATATTAACATTTTCTCCGATAGTCAAGCCGCGATTAAGGCTCTGACGACGCCATAGTGCAGAACGAAATTAGTAAACTCCTGTAAAGAGGATATCAAATCTCTTGAGGGTGCAGGTAACATTTCTCTGATCTGGGCTCCAGATCATAGGAACATAGAGGTCAATGAAATTGCTGATGAGCTTGCCAGGAAGGGGACTAAATTGGCCTCAGAGACCTCCTACCCGATCATCTGTAAATGCCCGGGTTTGGCACCTAGACGACTAAGGTCACTGGGTGTTCCTTTCTTCGACAGCCTGGGGCAGTGCACCATCCTAAAACCCATCAATCTTCTTCATTATATCAACAGCTCTGGCTGGCTGTAGATATCTGCCTGTTGGAGATATCATAATTATTTTAAAACGGCGCTTTAGTCCTACTTGTGGAGTGCCAGATCGGCAACCATTTCACCTACCTACCTACCCTGGCATATCTCGAAAAGTTGACTTCAACTAGTAAACCGTGAGAAGTTTGCAATTGGGTTATCGGTTAAATGCTTGTATCGGCTTGGGTAATCAACCACTTGTCTTCTTCCACAGCAGCATCGATATATGTATTTGTAGGTACTTGCCACGCGTTCAATGTTAGATTCGTGCACATTTGTGATCTTTTTTTTAGCGTCACTAAATTGTAAGATCTGTGAAGAAATGACATTCGTCCTGGGTAAAATCAGCTAAATCCCTATTTCCAGTCATCACAGTGCACAATAAGTTTGTTTTTCTGAAATATTTCTGCCATGCTTTGAAATACTTGAAATATCATATTTTGTGTGTGAGTTTCGGTTAACAGCTTTAAAAGTGCCATGGCTGGTTGGTTGAAGTGGTGATTCATCCAGAATCCAACTAGCGCTTCCGTGCCGTTTTGTTGCCACATCCTCGTTACCAACTTGTTTAACAGTTATTTACAGCAAGGCTAAGTCCAGTCATGCAGTGATAAGATTCCTTGATGTGAAATAGCAAACCTTCATAAAAAATGGTATATATTTAGAACGAATCTGATATGCATTTCTTAATATTCATGGGTGGGTGCTAGACTTTAAAAACAGTTGGTAGGAAAAACCGTGAAGATAAGCCGGATAGTGGGCGTCCAAAACTTAAAAGAAAAAAATCATTAAGCAAGAATATGATATTAAAGTACATAGATGTTGCGATGCTCTCTGAGAGGCTGTTAACCGCTGATAAGACGCAGTGACGAACTAATCACCGTCAGGACCAAGCGAGGATATCCCCAAGGGGGGTGTTATTTCTCCGCTGCTGTGGTGCTTGGTCGTAGACTCTCTACTAGCGGAGATGCAGGAACTCGGTTTTCATATCCAAGCATATGCGGACGATGTCTGTGCACAAACATCGGATAAATCCCTAAGGAGGCTTTGCACGAAAGTGCAGAGGATTCTTGACAAAATCGATGACTGGTGCATGAGACAAGGTCTTTCCGTTAATCCGAACTAAACAACCATCATCAGTCTTGTTTACGAGAAAACGGAAATTGGATGGACTCAGTCTTCCAACACTGAAAGGTGTGACACTTGGTCTTTCCGATGAAGTTAAATATCAAGGAGTGATCTTGGATAAGAAGCTGACTTGGGAGACACATGTTTCACTGAAGGTGAATCGCGCATTGAGGATTTTTCAGCAATGCCGTAGAGCCTTTGATAAAACCTGGGGTCTAAAACCTCTTGTGGTCCTATGGATATACACAGCACTTATCAGACCAATCATCACTTATGCTTCTGTGGTCTGGTGGCGACGGCGCATGGTCCACACTTCGGGAACTACAGGCTGTAAAGTGTATGTTTATGCATCACGGGTGCCATGAGTACAACCTCTGGTGATGCCCTAAATGCTATGCTTGATTTGCTCCCCCTGGATCTTAAGATACAACAGGAAGCAATAAAAGCAATGTGCGGACTCCATAAATATGTTTTCTGGCACGAAGATGGAACTTCGGGACACAGAGAAATCTTTAAGTTGCTATCTGAGCAGTATCGACTATTTTTGGCAGCTGAAGACGACCTGACACCATAGTTTCATTTAGAAGGAAATTTCATGTCAGATTGCGTGGGCAATGGAGCAATCCATAATGCATTCTTTCCTATCTCTTTCTCTGATACTTTTTTCCTTCCCTCCTTGACTATTTACCCCCTTTCCAGAGCTCTAAATACAATTGGATTTTTAGCCATCTTTTGGCTCGACCTATTCAAATTTCAATTTCAATAGATGTTGCACATCCTTGCTTGGTCCGAGCGGTACTTTCTACATTCATATTCCTTCAGGAGAGGAGTGGACAGGGTGCAACTTGCAGACATGGCGAGGTAGCTTGGGTTGGGCATTTACTAACGGGTACCTCGAGATTGCACACGAGAGTTGGTGGAGAACTATTCTGCGAAGGGCTCTTCACCAAACTTAAACTCAAGTGACCCCGGCCCACAGTAGTATTTTCCAAGCAGAGGTAGCTGCAATTGAGGAAGCAGTGGTTGCGTAATTCTCTAGCTATTCACAATGTGCCAGGAAGCCATGTTGCCTTTTAGTGAAATGGCTCATCCATCTCATTAAGATATGTCCAATAGTTCATGGCTACCTTAGAGCTTGTTGATTGCTTTGTAAGGGATTTTATCGCCTCCTGGTTATCAGTGAAAATATAGATATTATCTCCAGGTATCGCATCACACTATACCAAGTCCGCCTGAAAGACACTACAGTAGTCATGAAGCCAGAAAACTTAATAAGTCGCTTAAAGCGGTTTGGTCGGTTTTCTCTCTTTTTTGGTTCTTGCGCCCTCTGTTTGCCTTTGTATTACGAATCTGTTTCTTTGTCCAGATGGGCTCTTGCATGGGCAGCCATTTATCCTAATCTAACCTAAATTATCTTAAACTAACCTAACCTAACCTGATCTAACCCGGTATTATTTGCAAAGGTCCAAAATTGATTAAGCATGAAATTGCTCATACCGAAGGCATCTCAAATGGCTTACTGCTCCATGTTTTATGTGAAAAATTACATGTCCGAAAGTTAGTGCTGCATTCGTTAACAATGCAATGAAAGTATTTTGCAGAGCTTCCGGAAAATCATTGCGGAGGGGGTATGAAATTATTGTAGCATAATTTGAATATGTTGCATTGAAGTTCAGAGTGGGATTATCGTTGAATACAGAAACTAATTTTATTTAAAAAATTCTCATTTTTTTACCTTTGTTTGCCTACTCTTCAACCAATTTGCATTTATTTAGTAAATGGGTAATTATTTTGGTATTTGCAGTAATTTACTTTATATGTGAAGAATATTTGCCCTCAGTTACCTTCGAAGTTTAAATGAAAAAAAAAACAAACTACACTTTTTTTATTTATGCACCAATATTTCTTTAATTACAGAGAAGTATGGCCGGAAAACGATGCATTCGGCGCCATGTCCGCCGCACCAGAAGATGAATTGCTGCTGCTACGCGAGATCTACATGCACAACATAGAATCAGGTAAGTGCAACGAAACCGATATGGGGTGGCGCCCCGTATACTTAAGCAACTACTCGCTGGCCAGGTTTGCCATTATATTCCATTTACTATTTTGCGCAAGGGGTGTTAAAAAAAAAAAAAGGTGACTTACATACGATTTTCAATTTTTTGTTGGTTGTTTCAACCAATGACATATTTGGTTTATTTTTGATGGGTACAAAGCTTTTCTGTTAAAGAAAAAATTTATCGAGGCATTGGTAGTTTTAGCAAAAGCAACACTGAAATCATGCACCTGGCAATCAATCCCCGTATACACCCTTGAGCCACAACGACTTTCGCCTTATATTCAAAACTTAAGTGGTCCATGAAAGGTCATAGATTTTTCACTACTGCAAAGATAAAGACCGCAGAGCCTAAGACCACACCGCGATAGGTATATTTCCTACGTGGATAGAGAGAGGCACTACTACACGTATAAAATATCTGGGGCATCGCCTTCAAGACATATTAGATATTGATGAATAAATAAATATTTTTCGAGAAAAATAAAAAGTCACCTTACTTTTTGGACAAACTTCGTACATTCTTGAATGTACACTTGTGCTCACATTGCTGAATTTATATTTTTAGTTAATTTACTTATTTTTAATAAACCTTATAAATCGAAGTTGCAAATTTCATAAAAACCTCATACCTCAACCTCACCTAATTTCAAAAAATTGCCATCAAAATTTTCTACTTTTAATCAGAAATTTTCTGGGCATGCAGTTTTATTTACAATTGTAGCATAACTACAAGTAACTTTGGAAGTCGATGATGTGATTTTTCTCAATTTTTTAACACACAATTCAGCATTTTCTGCCATATAGAACATTTCCGAACATGGAAGAAATTTGTATCGAAGAAAATTGTCAACATTGCATGCAAAGAGAAGAATTGTCAAAAATCAGCACGATTTCTTAGCGACTTTAAACTTGCACTTTAGAATTAAATGAGCTATAAAACTGAATACTCAATAATTTTCTGATAAATTTTTTTTTATGTACTAATGACAACTTTTCGAATTTTCAAAAATGTTTGTGAACTTCGTGTGAAACCTGCAACTTTGATTTGTAAGCATCTTCCTATGGATGGTTGGTTGAAGTGGTGATTCATCCAAAATCCAATTAGCTCTTCCATACCATTTTGTTGCCTCATCCTCGTTATCTACTTGATTAACAGTTATTTACAGCAAGGCTATATTCAGTCTGTGCTGTTTAACAAGCCTACTAAGGTGTTGACGTCTAAGCCAGACAGTTGCTCGAGACTCTCGAGCAGCAGTTTGTCCAAGGTTAACATTTTGTCCTTCCATAGGACAGGGAGAGGACGAGAAAATGGAATATGTTTCCTTTTTTCCGGTTATTTACAACTGTGGCAGTGTGTGTTGTGAGGGATGCCCATTTCGGCTGCTTGTTCTCCGATAGACCAAAACCCAGTTATGACTGCCGTTAGTCCCCAGGCCTCCCGCCGTTTCATGTTTATCAGTGTCGACGATTGTTTGAGATTATAAGCGGGCCAGAACGTTCTGCTATTTTTGCATGTCCTCTCGGTTTCTCCATCTACAATCCACGAGTCGGTGGTATTTTGAGGAAATTGTATTCTTGATTGCATCCAGTGGTGTGAATAGCGATTTTGCAAGAATGTTACTTATGACAGATCCCATTCTTGTCAGTTCGTCTGCCTTTTGGTTACCTTCAATATTCCGATGTCCTGGGACCCAGGTTAAGGTTACTTTATGGTTTTCACTCAAGGTGGTAAAGCTATTCTTACTTTGTTCCACCGCATTGCAGGTTGAAAGAAAGAATAGCGATATTGCCCTTAAAAGAGACATCTGCGATTACTATAATAGATCGCAAGCTTCTCCAATTGTCAGTACTTCCGTCTGGAAGAGCCTGCAGGCATTAGAAAGGCGTACAGATTTCTAGGTCTATAAGAATATATACCTGCTCCAACATCACAATCCGTTTTTAAACCATATAGATTGTAGTGTCGAAGTCGTTTAGTGAAAGTCCCTTATTATGTTCCTCTGGAGATGGAAAAAGAGTGGTAAAATTCATCTTGAATGTCACCGTTGGGACGATGCAATCAGCCCCCCTGAGGGGTAATGTGTAGGCCGCAATAATGGACTGGCATGACTATAAGTTGATTTCAGCGACCCGCTTCATTTAACCTAAGTGCACCCATGCTTGCATCTTCTTGATATGTAGATCTATCAGAATAACGTGTGTCAGTGCATTAAGAGCCTCCCTGGGGCATGATCTGCTTGCATCTTTACCCGTTCTTCAATGTTTCCAGCTAAGTTTGGAGTCCAGAATTGCCCCTAAGTACTTTGCACTGGGTGAAAGTGAGGGAGTTTGTCCGTTAATATTTGGTACGGTAAAAATGTATGACTTGTATCTGGTGGTAAAAAGCATAAGTTCTGTTTTACGCGTGTTTAAACGTAGGCCACAAATTATGGCCAAAGAGATAAGCTCGCCTAGCGCCCTTTGAATGATCCCGCTGATCGTGTTGGGACACAGTCCTGATGTCATTAGCACCACATCATCAGCGTACGGCACCAGTTTTACTCCACCTCCATTAAATTTTATTAAGATTTTGCTAATCACACATAACTAAAAAAGTGGAGATGATACTCCCCCGAGGCGTACCTCAATGAACCCTCTTAGTTATGTTGATATTACCCATGTTAGCTTTGATAATCCTGGTTTCTAGCATAGAGGTCATCCAATTGCTGATACAATTTTCCAGCACTAAGACTATTAACGCCCTTTGGATAGCATCAGTGCTAACGTTATTAAATGCGCCTTCTATGTCTAGAAAAGCTGCCATGGTATACTGTTTGTTTACTTCAGACCCCTCCATTGCTCGAATTACCTAGTAGAGCGCTGTCTCTGTAGTTTTGCGGTAAGCGTATTGCGCAATTGATATACTAGAGCTCTCCAGCGAGCTTCTAATGTGTATATCTAAAAGTCTTGGAAAAGTTTTTAAAAGGTAGGACGAAATACTAATTGGCTTAAAGTCCTTCACTGATTCGTGTCCCCTCCTACCTATCTTTGGTAGAAAGGCGACTATAACAAGTTTCCAGCTATTTGGAGTATAGCCTAGGCTTACACAAGCTTTGAAAAGTTCTACTAGGCATGGTAGAATACTACCGGGAGTTTCCTGTAACATCTTAGCAAAGATCCCATCAGAGCCTGGAGATTTGAAAGGTGAGAATGATTTGATTGACCATGCAACTTTCTCTTTCGCAACTATTAAATCGACAAGATGCTGTGGATCATATCGGCTCGGCCAGTTTCTCCCTACATCACATCTTCTGCCGTAGAAGTCCAAGTACCCTCTAACCTCTTGCCCCAAGAAGCCATTGAATGATCTTTGGACAAAATTCGACTGAGCCTAGTAGAATCTCTGGTAGATGCGATAGAAGAACAGAAATCTCTTTAGTTCTCCTTCTTGGTGTCCCTAGTTGCCTTCTGGCACTGTCTCAGACTTTTTCTGTACGGTTGCGAATTACCTGTTGAGTAGCTGAGATTAAAATTTGATCTGGTTTCTTCCTTTAATTTTGAGAGCTCATTGCTCCACCAAGGAGGATAAAATTTTTCGCTATATTTAATTGGACACGACGTTTTGCAGGCCTTACTGAGAATGTCTTCTCCAATGTTGTAACCCTACTCTCAATTATTTCTGTGAGAGCGATTGGATAGATCGGAATCCTTCCTATCCTGTACCCTACTACATTTTTGAACCGTTTCCAATTTGTTAAAAGTGGATTACGATACGATATGGTGGATCACTCGACAATCCCGGAAACATACTTTTTGCTTGAGACGCTCCAATTTTTTCCCCCTCACTGAGGTATTTTCTGTACTGTTCCATCTATTACTTCCACCCATCCTCTAAAGCATTTCGTGCTTGGAAAGGTGAAAGACGGAGTATTACCCCTGTTAGGTTAGTATTAATGATGAACTGATTTAAGGACTCACCTCGATCATTTGTCTCGGTACTGCCCCATAAGGTATGTCTCGCATTGGCGTCACTTTCTAGCAGCAGGATAGTGTTTTGCTATCAAGCACGGGCCAGTCCGGCGGTGCTGGTTGATCAGCCATGTGGGCGGAGGCAATTTCGATTCTAACGCCACTAGCAGCCTCCATTTGAAAGACCGTCACATCCGCTGAGCTATAGGATGGGATTAAAAATATGCTTAGATGTTTCTTTGCTACAATACATTCCCTGGAATTACCCTGAGTCCGCTTATATAGGGTGTGCCATGTAAAATTTGCTTTTTGAATCGGCTATAAAAACAAAACTAATCAATATTTTTTGAAACCTTTTTTTTGTTTTTTTTTTTTTGAAGATTGAACATTGTCATTTATGAATAAAAAATAATATCGTTTAAATGACTGCCATGACTGGCTTTACAGTAGGCCATTCGATCAACCCAATTTTTAAACACATTTTCGATAGTTTGAGCTCCAATTTCAGAATGGCAACTTCGATTTCGTGTTTTAAAGCATCAATCGTCTCTGGATGGTTCGCATAGCATTTGTCCTTAACGGTTCCCCACAAAAAATAGTCCAACGGGCTTAAATCACAGCTCCGAGGCGGCCAATTGATATCGGAATTCAAAAACGGTAGCCAAAAGTTCGAGTGTAACTTTGGCAGTGTGACAAGTTGCCCCGTCCTGTTGAAACCGAATGTCGTCCATGTCATCCTTTTCAATTTTTGGAAACAACTCGTTGAGCATATCACGGTAACGCTCGCCATTTACTGTAACCGCGGAAGAAGAAGAAGACTCACCACTTTGGAAATAGGTTTTCAATATTTCCCAATTTTGTTCAAGCGTATAGCGTCCCATTTCGTAAATGTCAAACCTTTAAGAAAATCATGAACACATTTGACATGTCATTTGTGTTACCATTCTCAAAAAAATAGGTGGTTCAAAAAGCAAACGCTATATGGCCCATCCTGTAGTACAAGTTGTAGTTTTCTGGGTCCCTGTATCAAAGCGATGTGGAAGTCCTCCTCCGATATGAGAACGCTTAGGTTGTCCATTGTAGTGGTAGAGTGCTGCAGATTGATCTGAACAACCTTGGCCTATTGCTGTACAATGAATTATATTTTTATAAAAAAAATTACGAACAAATTCTGCATGAAAAATATTGCGAATGTTGTAAAAAGATGAAGTGACTTAATTATGTGAGCCCGAGATAATGTCTGTATGTATTTCATACTTTCTATGTACAAGCAACAGTGCACAACTATTAGCTCACTTAATATTTTATGCGTTTTTTGTGCCTTTTAGAAGAATAATTTCACTTGCCTCTCACAATTTTGACTGCAATATTTTCTCTTTACTTAGCAAAGCATTCCGTTTCCCTTCACTCCTTTGCTGCGTTGCCTTGCTTTCTTGCGATGTTTCTGCTGTCAGAGATTGCATTCGAAAGTCCTGCGCTGCGGCATTGGACAGTGGCCGAGGGGTAGGCATAGCGTCAAGGGCAAATGCCGTGAATTTGTAAATTGTCAGTGAAAGCTGTGCTCGGCATTCCGGTTGCCAACTTGCAACCTGCAACTTGCAGCAGTGCGAGAGTGCAGTGCGGCACAGCGGAAATTGGTTTGCTGCAGGAAATGAATGAAAATCGTAATTACTGCGTTAATTAAAATAAAAATCGTGCTGTTTGAGCATCTTAATAGTGCCACTGCAGTGTGGTAGCAGCATGGCACAACACACATACATACATAGAACGGAGTAGGATGAACGTGCATTCGCATTCGCATTCATCTTATTGCGTTGTCAGTAGTTGACTATTTCCTCGACATCTCAGTTTGCTGCGAAAAAAACTATAAATGCATATAAAGAATTAAATTGTTTTTTTCGAAAAAAAACCATAATGATAGCTGCTGTGCAACATTAAATTATTTTATGCTCGTTTGCTTCCCTTCCTTCTTGTCATTCGCTGTGTGGCTGTCGCATATTCGTACGCTGAGGCGCTGGGTCAAAGCAGTAGTCAGTTAACTAATGCAAGCGCACTTTGTTTGTTGTTTTTTTTTGCTTTTTTGCTTTTTTAATTTTTTTTTTATATTTTTTCGCTTTGCATGCCACTATCTTCCGCTGTTGCGTGCCATTTGTAATGTGCAGGTTAGTGGAATGCAAGCAACAAATTATCTCAAACAAATTGTTACGGTTCATTAAAATTAAACGAAAGCAAAGCGAAGCAAAGACGAGGAACAATAGAGGCTAAAAAAATATTTCATTCTCAAAAGAAAAGCTAAAATGCCGGCATTGTCATCGTCGTAGTCATGCCGTGCACTTAGCAAAAGCAGCCGAGGGGTAGCGCCAGTGGCAATGAAGTGCGTCGTGAGAAAGAAAAATGTAGTCATTTTCAGTTGAGCAAAAAATAAACGTCTGTGCACTTAGTTGCCGTCATTTGGTAATTTCTTATGCAAAGCAGGTAATAGACATAATATTAGGGAAAAGAAGAAGAAGGCGAAGCACTGAAGAAGAAGCACTGGAAGTGCCTAGCTGGCAGCTCTGCGAATGGCCGCTGCAGAATGGCATTAGTTGGGTTTAATTATCATTGTCACCGTTGTTGTGTTTGTGCGCTGCGAAGACTTGCACCAAATCGACATCGAGTGGTGTAGCGCTAAACAGGAAAAAAGAATAAGAAGAAGAATAAGAAGAAAAAGAAATGGGATAAAGTGCACGAAAAAAGCGAAAATCGTACTTGCGAAAGAACAGCTTGATTTTTCACAGCGAGTTTATGAAAAATACAGTGGCGTAGGTCATGCGATGGCGTTGCTTGTGTAAATTTTTAAATGCAGAAATGGCGTAATGTGAGTTTGCTAATATGACAAATAAAAGGTTTTCCAATGAGAGGTGTTATTTTGATATTCAAAGAAAAATGCTATTTTTTAATATAAATGATCGGATGTTTATTTCATTATCAAGAGAAAGGTATGTCGTTAATAGTGGAAAATAACATCAGGCAAATGACTACCACGACCACGCTTACAGGACAATATCCTTTTCATAAAATTTTTCCACAACCGAATTGCAAAGTGGCTGCCCTATGTCCTCGATAGCCTCACGAATTCCATCTTTGAGTTCTTGAATCGACCCTGAGCTGTTGCTGTTGACGTAAACCTTCTCTTTCACGTGGCCCCAAAGAAAAAAGTCACAAGGTGTTAAATCACAAGATCTCGGTGGCCAATTGTGATCACACCTCTTCGAGAGATGACACGGTCCGGAAACTTTTTCCGTAAAATATCAATGGCTTCGTTGCTTGTGGCGCACGTAGCGCCGTCTTATTTAAAATAAACGTTATCCAGATCAATACCATCCAATTCCGGCCATAAAAAATCGTTAATCATCTCTCTTGTTGAACACCTAACACCTGTTATTGGAAAACCCTTTGCACAAGTAAATTATTCTCAAAGAGTTCCTAGTGAAGAAATGCAAGGAAGCTGCAGTATTTATCAGAAGTTTCACTCCTTTATAGTTTATATAAAATATTTAAATAATCATTAGATGAGCAAAGGGTTTCAAAGTTTCAAAAAGTTCAAAATCTAATATACGAAACAAGTTTTACAAGAAATTTGTTCAGCCCAATAGCCAGTACTTCTCGGATAAATACCAGCCTTGCATGAAGGAATCGAACTGTGTGGAAAGGTTCCTTTACAGAAATTACATCGCTAGTTTTGAATCAAGTATAAAGTCCAACCCAGAGACGTTTTGGAATTTCATAAAATAGAAAAAAAATCTGCTCGTTGATTTCCTCATCTCTCTTTTTCAATAATAAATTTGCAAGCACTTCTAGTGGAGGAAGCTTAAGAGGAGTTTTTTCATGGTAGAAATACACTCAGAGGCTTGCCATTGCATACCGAGGGGCCAAACCTTTTCTATTATTTTACTCTTTCATGCACGGAGATTCGAACCTACGCACTCCCGAATGGTAGTCCCGCTCCATTTGGCTTATAACATATGCCGGTTCATCATTACTTTTCGATTGCGTGTCTTATATCGATATCCGATGCCAAATAAAAAAAAAGTAGTTGGGTGCCTGCGCACACTGAACAAATGGAACCGCAGACAAGAGTAGAAATCTTTACCAGTTACAATATTTGAGTGGCTTTCTATGTATGCAACTGAGTAGGTGCAAACGCGTACATTGACCTTGATTTGCAATGACTTCGCATAAAATTTTGTAAACGTCTGCAAAGATTTCACATTGAATTTGATTTTTGTGGGAGAATTTTTTCAATTTTGTTGGTGAATTTGCCAGCTTAATCGAGTGCAACGACACGAAGCGCACGGATTTTAAGTTAATGGCTGAGTGGTGGAAGAACATATTTTTTCTAATTTAAGAACCTTTTGTACTGATTTGCATGTTGATAGCTAAAAGACGATTTAGCAGATTTGCAAATGAGCAAAATTATTTATGTCTGTACATTAGGGCGGTATGTAAATTTTTGCGCCATCGTCAGTCAATGGTAAACCTCGCATAGAAACTCATTTGCCGTTGGGAAGCGTAAGAGGGAGGAGGAGCTCGATCAAATGTACATATGTATCTTTTTAATTAATACGAATCAGAGCGCAAACTCCAAAACGGCGGGCTCACAGACAGCATCAGAACCAGCGCAGGTGCTCGACAAGAATGTTTACTTTCGTCGATTCTCTTTCGTATTTTTATGGATGGCATCCTACAGAATTTCGTGGATGGATAACAAGCGAAGCGGCATCTACTGGAACTTCACCGAACATCTACATAGAACACCTCGCTTATGCGGATGACATTTAATTATTAACGGCGCTCGAATGAGTTGATGCGTGACTACCATTCGCAGGGAGTGAACGTCGGTTCGAATCTCGGTAAAAGATCAAAATTAAGAAAAAGTTTTTTCTAATAGCGGTCCCCCCTCGGCAGGCAATGTCAAACCTCCGAGAGTATTTCTGTCATGAAAAAGCTCCTCATAAAAATATCTGCCACTCGACGCCGAGTCAGATAAATTTGGCCCTAAAATCAATAAAGGCAAAACGAAATATGTAAAACAGAATAATTTAATATTTCATCGCAAAGCAATTGAACAAGTTGAAGATTTTGCCTACCTAGTCAATGTAGATAATATCAGCTGAGAATCCTCCAGGAAGGATATCCTGGCCAGAAAAAATAAAGCAGCTGACGCTTATGCTCAGCGGCGACAATTCGGGAACTCATTACAAATATCCTTCCTAATAAAAAAGAGACTATCTAAATGAACTGTCATATCAGTACTGCCCTGTGAATGCGAGACCTGGCTTGTAACCAACCATCAAAGTTTTCTTAAGATATATCTCCGGCCTATTCTCTTGGTGTGTTGTCCAAACGTCATATGTAAAAAAATACAACTCACAGCCAATGGCCAACCATGTAAAAGGACGAAAGTGGCGGTGGATAGGCCACACACTGCGAAAAGATGCAACGGAAGTGTGTCGACAAACTCTTGATTGGAACCCCCTAGGATCCGCAAAAGGGATCGATCTAAGACTACATTTAGAAGATCGGTACAAAAACAAGTCGATGGATGCGGGAAATCGTGAAGTGCTCGAAAATTTGAAAGGTGAAAATGCTTTACTGAGCCCCTAAACCCCAATGGGAGATAAAGGAAATGATTATATTGAAGTAATACGCAGTTCAAATGAAGATTAATTTCATCATCATTAGCATTACAGTCTTGTGCAGACCATTGCTTCCACCATCTTTTGATTGTATCAGTTACCCGAGGCTGTTGTTGTGGATTCGCGACAATAAATACTGGTATAAGGACCAGTCCCCTCTAGGAGAGCCAGATCACCCACTTCTTTTGTTCCCTTTCCTTCCACTGGGGTTTCCCACTTTGTGAGGTACCCAGTCTCTGGTTAGGGTTAACAGTTTCACCGCTCGAAGGATTCAAGTTGGGAGATTGACAGTAAGAGGTGATATACATCATATCTCAAGATCAGTATTCCAGTTGCACATTACTGCCCTTTGCGAAATGGAGATTAATTTATTTATAAAATATTTATTTATTAATATTTATTCAGATACCAGGTTGTGGATCGGTCATGCACTGCGTGAATCTCTAGATGACATCACAAGAGCTGCATTGGATTGGAATCCCCAAGGTAGTCGCAGACGCGGGAGACCAGCCAACACCTGGAGGTGATAGATGGATGTAGAGAGCAGAAAGCAGGCTAATCGTGGAGACAAATAAAATTTCCAGTTTCTAATATATTAAATTATAATCTCTTTGGTGAGGTCTGATGTTCCACCTAGGAACCACGGGAAAAATATATATTTATTTTATATATATTCTAGGAATGATATTTTGTTAAAACGATTTCATTTTTTATTTCAAGAAGCACAAGGAATTTAAGAAAATTAAGAAAAACAAAAAAACTTAGCTTTATTTTCATATAAAAAAATGACATGCAGCTAGTAAAAGCAGCGTTTTATACGGAAAAAAAATCTCCAAAATAATATGAAAAAAGGCTCAAAAATATGGAAGAAAATGGCATCTGAAGAAAAGTATCTCAAAAATATAGAAGAAAAGCGTCAATCTCGCTTTTAAAACAAATCTAAAAAAATGGAAGAAAATTGTCAACATCGTATCTAAAAACAAATATCTTAAACATATGGAAGAAAATTGGCAACATCGCATGTAAAAAATATTCTCAAAACTATGGAAGAAAATTGCCAACATCGTATGTAAAAGCAAAAATTCTCAATAATATGGAAGAAAATTGTCAACATCGCATTTAAAAAACAAAAATTATCTAAAAAATATGGAAGAAAAATGTCAACATCGCTTTTAAAAAAAGTTTCAAAAATATGGATGAAAATGGCATCTGAAAAAAAGTATCTCAAAAATATAGACCAAAATTGCCAACGTCGCTTTTAAAACAAATCTAAAAAATATGGAAGAAAATTGTCAACATCATATTTAAAAAAAATTATCTCAAACATATGGAAGAAAATTGTGCACATCGCTTGTAAAAACAATCTCAAAACTATGGAAGAAAATTGTCAACATCGCATGTATTAAAAAAATTTCAAAAATATGAAAGAAAATTGTCACATCGTATGCAAAGCAAAAATTCTCTAAAATATGGCGGAAAATTGTCAACGTCGCTAGTAAAAAAAAACTTAAACATATGGAAGAAAATTGTCAACATCGCATGTAAAAAGAAATTCTCAAAAATATTGAGGAAAATTGTCAACATCGCATTTAAAAAAGTCTCAAAAATATGGAAGAAAATTGTCACATCGCATGTAAAAAAAATCTCAAACATATGGAAGAAAATTGCCAACATCGAATTTAAAAAAAATTCTTAAAAATATGAAAGAAAATTGCCAATATCGCAGGAAAAAAAGAAATATTAAAAATTAACGCAAGTTTTGAGCGACTTTAGATTTTCACTTTGTGTGTTAGAAATAAATGGGCTATATAACTGCAAACCCAGAAATCTTCTGAAAATTCTGATAAAAAATTAAAAATTTAGTGATAACTTGTTAAAAGTTGTTAAATTTTTGTGAATTTGTACAAAGTTTGAATCTTTGATATGTAAGGTTTTTGTTATACAATAAACTCTACTTTTGTAAAAAATTAACGAAAGAAGTATGAAACAATATTACGAATATTGCAAAAACAGTGAGTGACTGAATTATGTGAGTACCTTTTTTCAAATTTGGGCGGCTCGAAATTGAGCTAAGAGCTTTGCTCAAAGGACTTCTTTCTTATAATTTTATGTAGAATCCGAAGCTACTATTAACTATGTCGTAAAAAGTTCCAATACCATACAAACTCACCCACCCTAATGCGCATACATACATTAACGTCTGTATATGTATGTGTAAACTTTTTCAAGCGGCAACGCCTTTAAATGTCTAAAATCTCAGCAAAAATTAAGTTGAATGCAACAACAATAAGTGTAATTTTATTCTCACAGGTGTAAAATAAATGCAAAAGCAGCAAAGCTTAAGAGAAATCAATAGCTGTCTTTAGGAGCTACGTCGATCGACCACCACTTCGTCAGGTGAGCAAGGGTGGTAAGCGGCAGTACATAAAAGCCCCGACGCACGTCTTCCTGTAGGTGGCTAACGTTTTGTAGGTGGGCAAGTGCAAAGGAGATGTGGGTGTGTATGTATTCACACTTTTGGGCACCACAAATAAATTCATTTGATATTATAGATGGGTGTGCATGCAAATGAAAGGCAAAATGCGAAAAAGAAAAGTAAACAAAATAAATTTAGGTACAAAAATGTTGTAAAGATAAAAGTTGGCGCTTTTTCCCACACACCGTCACACACACGCACACATATATGTATGTACATAAATAAAGTTAAGTAAAAAAAAATAGTTGCATGTAACCAACCATGGAGAATGATAGTGAGGGCGTGGTACGCATAGATGCCAACGTCGTGATAACAGCTAAGTGGTTGTCGCCAATCGGCGCGTATTTCCCTGCTGTGCGATCGCCTTGAAGTAGGCAACGCGGCAGCTTCTGGCAGCCACAGCTGCATGTCTGTTTTCTGATGCAGGTTGGTGCGCCAAATACATGTCTCGTTTCAAACACACACACACACACTCACACACACCCACATATGCAAAATATATTTTTATAATATTTTATGTGTGTATGTGCACTTTTCTTCGTCGACTGAAACATGATTTTTTAATTTTGTTGCTGGTGTTTGGCATTTTCGGTGCGGTAGCGTTGATAGCACGTATTTTGGATGTTGTTGTTGTTTTTGTTGCGGGCTGTGATATTTCTTGTGCTTGCCGCTTTTGTACCTTTATTTTGAACATCTCACTTTCGGATACGCTTGTGCACATTCACACTTAAGTATTTATGTATGCATCTGCTTGTAAGATCTACCGCTACATTTTATTTATTTACATACACACCTACATTAGCATGCGTGAGCTCGCTTTCTGTAAATATTTGCTCTCTCGCTTCAGTGACATTTTAATATAAAATTAAATTTTTTAAATTATTTACTTTTCACAGGTAGACAATGAAGCCATTTGTCATAAGCTGCCTCTTTATTGTGTTTGTACATATATGTAAATACATACGCATATGCAATATATGCGCACTTATGTATGCCACATTCACAAGTGAAAATTTTGACTTCAATCATCTGCGTAGAAAAGTCACCCGAATCGAAAGAAAAGTCACCTGCTACTGAAAATAGAGTTATCGTTTCATTCTGCTTCTTCATTAGCGCAGTATCCCCTTGATCGATTTGTTCAGTCCTTTATCCACTCTAGGGCTAACGCTAATTGGAATTATCACGTCAAATCAAATCAAATCAAATCAAGTCAAGTCAAGTCAAGTCAAGTCAAGTCAAGTCAAGTCAAGTCAAGTCAAGTCAAGTCAAGTCAAGTCAAGTCAAGTCAAGTCAAGTCAAGTCAAGTCAAGTCAAGTCAAGTCAAGTCAAGTCAAGTCAAGTCAAGTCAAGTCAAGTCAAGTCAAGTCAAGTCAAGTAAAGTAAAGTAAAGTCAAGTCAAGTCAAGTCAAGTCAAGTCAAGTCAAGTCAAGTCAAGTCAAGTCAAGTCAAGTCAAGTCAAGTCAAGTCAAGTCAAGTCAAGTCAAGTCAAGTCAAGTCAAGTCAAGTCAAGTCAAGTCAAGTCAAGTCAAGTCAAGTCAAGTCAAGTCAAGTCAAGTCAAGTCAAGTCAAGTCAAGTCAAGTCAAGTCAAGTCAAGTCAAGTCAAGTCAAGTCAAGTCAAGTCAAGTCAAGTCAAGTCAAGTCAAGTCAAGTCAAGTCAAGTCAAGTCAAGTAAAGTCAAGTCAAGTCGAGTCGAGTGAAGTCAAGTCAAGACGAGTCGAGTCCAGGTCCAGGTCTTTTTCCTCTGTTTGCCTTCTCGCGCCCTATGCAAAAGCTGCGGTGGGGCTCGTATCTCAGAATAATGCTTTGCAGGGACAGTGACTGGATACGAATTCGGTTCACGAATGTAGATCCCCACATTCATAGTTACAATACATCCTTTGCGATATTCTCTGTCTTCACCGCGCAAGGGTCTATAGAGTGTCCTCGAATTTTTCGGTATCGAACTTTCAAAGTGATGTTTCATCAGCTGTTGTCATCGCCTATGCTTCAGCACTTCAGCGCCTATGAGATAAAAATTTACTACTAAATTGCCTACTCAGCGCGAAGTAATAACGTTTCAATTTAAATAAGTTATAAGAGTGAAATGGTTGCCGAGAGGCGAGGGCGCTGACTGTTTGTTTTTTGGTGTTTCTCCATAATAGCAAATATATCGCCTTGTCGTAGTTCGCTCTTGTAATCAGTTTACGCAAAGCGTAAGGAATAGCTTGGTGACAAACTGAAACTGCAAGTCCCGTCATTTTGCAGCACAACTTCCAAACACACAGCAAAATTGATGGAGCTTTTCAGATAAGCAACGACCACAAGATGTACTGCGCGGTTTTTGGGGCCAATTTCATCCATTTCAGCGATATAAACCTGTTTGAGTTTCTTAGTTCTGCAGATAAAACAATTTTTCCTATAACAAATTAAGTAAACCAAGCACAGGGCAGCCAAGAAAGCACATAATGCTAATCTAAAATTGATCAGATCTAAAATATTATCGCGTGAGCAAAAAATTTAAAATGTATAAATCACTGATACGACCTGTGCTTATATATGGCTGTGAACTATTGACGCTGAACGCTAACGAGACAAAACAGCTAATGTGCTTTGAAAAAAGAGTGCTCCGAAAGATCTAGGCCGCTTAGACCGGCAGATGACACTTATCGCATTAGGCACAATGCCGAACTGGAAGACATAGTTAAGAAAGAAACTCTAATAAGTTTTATTAAGCCTCAATGACTTAGATGTGACTAGAATGCCAAAGGAGCGATCAACGGGCGAGGCACTAGATCTTGGCCCAATTGGGGAAAGAAAAAGGGGACGGCCAAGGAAAATGTGGCTCTAGAAAATGTGGAAGCTGATCTTAGGAGGATGCGCGTGCAATGTGGAAGGGAAGTGGCTGTAAATCGAGATTGATGACAAGAAGCTGTGAAGGAAGCAAAGGTTCACCAAGGACTGTGACACTAAGAAGAAGAAGAAGAAGCACAGGGAGTGAATCTCTCTGAAGTTTGGTTTTGCAAAATCCCACAGTTGACAGAATACAGAAGATTACGCGGTATCGTAAAGTATTTTTACATCTTTCGGATTGATCTCTTTTCTATTCCCTTGCAGTGTTTTAATTAACCTATCCTAACTTTTCTTTGCTGTTTGCAATATTTTTTTCTTAATATTTTTTTCTCAATTTCATAATTTCCTTAAATATACGTCTCTTTTTAAAAATTGTTTTCGGAATCGGTTCGGGATTTCGGGACTGCTTTAAGAAACTTCGTCATTTAGGGATTGCAAATTATATTATTTTTATTCCTGATATAAAAATTGTTTTCGGAATCGTTGCCGGATTTCGGGATTGCATTAAAAATTCGAAATTTCGGGATTGAAAATTATATTATAATATTTTTATTCCTTATATAAAAATTATTTTCGGGATCGTTGCGGGATTTCGGGATTGCATAAAAAATAAATTAACTTTTCGGGATTGTAAATAATATGTATATATTATTATTCTTTCTGCTATCAAATATTTGGTACATCCTACATACAAAGTTAATTTTGCTTTATATTGCCGGCACTGACCTGCAGCTATATAAAAATATATGCGTGGCAACCCCATTCATCGGCATCAATAGAACTAACCGCCACTAACAAAAGTCAACTTCCAGCTGGGATGCGTCTACAAATGCTTAAATACTTAAATATCTTTTAATAAGTATATTTGTCTAAAACATTTTTTCCACTTCTCACCATTCGCATGCCGAAATTCAAGGTTGGCTTCATGTAAGTGTTTTTCCTTGTAAAGGTATTTGTGCCTGTTGAATTATATTATAATTCTACTAGTGGGGAAATCATGATTTGTGAGTGAGCACATATACATATAAAGGACATTTTTTACAAAAAAAATTTCTCAGCTCCACTCTTCGCTCTGTCAGTGGTGTGATTAAAGAGAATTTTTGTGTTCTGTCAAAAATTTTTATTAATGCAGACAGAGTAAAATTAAGCAATAATGCATAAACAGTTAAATTAAGCCGAAGGATATAGAAGAACACCACGTGCAAATTTTAAATAGCGCACAATAGCGTGGCTGGCAATTAAATATGGCCTGCAGAAAGAGTTTTAAAATATATTGAAATATTATTTAAAATTTCGAAAAGTTACATATTTCTTTTATTGGAATTTTTGCGTTTAGAATAGTTAAAGCAGTGCCCGCAGTAGTGCGTTTTAGAGTTTACAGAATTAAAAAAAAAAAAACACACAAAAACCTCACAAGGACTCACTGTTTAATAAAGAAATCTCGACAATAATTGTCGAGCTCAGAAAGCCTCAAAAGGGTTAAGTCGAACTGGCATCATGAACAGTATTATGCAAGGTGGTGCAATTTTTTTTTTTTTTTGTTTTTTGTTTTTTTTTTGTTCACTCCTCTCGGAACCATAGGTCCTCGACAAGACTCAGTCTTGCATTGGTTTCGTTAATCTATTTTGATTTCTGA
Source organism: Anastrepha obliqua (assembly GCF_027943255.1). Lineage (NCBI taxonomy): Eukaryota > Metazoa > Arthropoda > Insecta > Diptera > Tephritidae > Anastrepha > Anastrepha obliqua. Next base: position 140,594,356 of record NC_072892.1, on the reverse strand, counting down.
TAGGGCAGGTGATTAGCCTGCCGCTTAATCAGCCAATTTTGTTTAGGAATAGCTCTTAAACTTAATAAAAACAACAAAAAAAAACTATGTTGTGTGATTGAAATCTTTATTGTGACCTCTACGCATTCCTTTATTTCTCTGTTTGTATGCAAGAACTTTCCAGTGCACAAGTCGTCATAGTTGACGATTGGCGTACACAGCCTTTTTGAAAGCATAAAGTGAATTGCAAGGGCTTTAGAAAACTTTTCTCGAAAACTACCGCCATTTTGAATTTCGGAAATCTAAGTTGAGTTCTTGAGTTGAGTGAACTCCAAAATGTAAATTTTCCGATAATTTGAAACTGTTCTCGCCTACGTTATTTCGGCTTCTGTAAATTTCAGCTTAGTATCGAATTTATTTCTCTTCTATATGTAATTTAATCGATTTTCAAAAATATTCGAAAACTCTTTTCACCCATCGGCTCTCATTTTGAATTTGAAAAGTTAAACTCATTCTCAGAACATTAGTTTATAACCAAAAACCCAATAACCAGACCATTCAATTCCTATATAAAATCTGTCGCTGCAGCCGAAACTCCACATAATTCGTTTTCTGTCATGTAGTTTTCGAGATATTTGAAGATTTGAAGGTAATTAAATTGGCTATTTTGCGTTCTTGCACCATTTTTTAGTAAAATTAAAAGTTTTCAAGATATTTACAAAGTTAAGAAAAAAATTCACTTTATTGTATACATACCATATATACAATACATACATACAAATTGAAAAAAAAAAATCCTGTAAGAGATTTGAGGGTTATTCGCATGAGGTAGGTAGGTAGGTGAAGTGGCCACTTTTTAGGTCGGAGTTGCTTCTTTTTCAATTAAGCTGGGAAGCGGTGGTATGCATAGGAGCACAACCTAATGAGTGAGTTGGTCATGTTTTCATTGCTCCTGTTATACTGACACAGTAAAGGCGGTACAATTTGTATACCTCCTTTAGCTGACTATGGGTTTAAGAACTGTAGTGAATATTCAGTAAGTCATTCTGGCGTTCAGTCGCTAAGTTTGTCCAAAAAACCTTGTACAGGCTTAGTATTTACTTTGCGTTGAGGAGATGCGTATTAATAAAACTGAAGCTCCGCACCATTCGTTGTAAGCGTCATATCCTAATACTATTGCTGAATAAAGCGCTCGTACACCGTACTCTGCCACATACCCTTTGTGTAACCTAACCCTAACCCTAAACCATGTGTAATGTTGCCAAAACCTAGTTTTATCATTTTGATGCAGAGCTGAAGAACTTCGCGTCTTTAGTCAGTCAATATGGCAGCCTAAACCACACTCGACTAAGAAGGCCACCAATGGGCCAACATACGGACATAATGCGGCCAATTTATTAACTTACACGCAATTTCATAGCACTGCGGCCATGCAAGTTGTCTGCCACAAAGAGTATTCATTCACATAGCTTCAGCTTAAAATTTCGAAAACTGTTTTTAACAAAAAGGTAAAAAATAAATCAATTCGGTTTTAATTCTACTGCCTGCCAACTCATTCGAAGCTCATTTCAAGCGCGAAACTTTTCCTCTTCAAGGCCCTACGTATCTGCGTGTATCTATTCACCCGAAGCTTTTTTATGGCGGGTTAAGCCTAGCGTACTCGAATTTCCACAAACTTTTCGCTTTTAAACGCGATTCCAAAAGGCTTTTGTGCGTAACTTTGATCAACGGCCTTTGGATTTTCAATGGGCGACAACTTGGCGAATAGACTACAGGAAGCTGCACATATGCTTCAGAGCAATCGTACATAAGTATATCATGTGTGTGCATGCATGGATATGTGTATATGAGAAGATGCTGCGTGTGTGTGTCCATATGTGTGGAACCCACTGCCTTACAATCTCGCAACTTTTCACGTACAAAATTTCGACGAAGTGGCGCACTGTGGAAAGTATAAGGCATTTGCAGATCAAAAACCTGTAAACTTGAATTAGAAATTTTGTAGCAAAAAATGCCAATTGAAGGCATGCATTTTCAATATTTTTTTATATATATGCATGTTTAGAGAGAGTTGCCACTTATCCAGAAAAAGCAAAGTGAGTTTAAAAATATTTTGTTATAAAATAATATATTATCCTTGAAATTTTGTTTTTGAAAGTGTTGCCACTTATCCAGAAAAAGCAAAAATTGAATTTAAAGATATTTTGCTATTGGCATAAAATGAATGTTTTTTATAAAATATTATCTTCGAGAAATTTTTTTAAAGCGTTGCCACTTATCTAAAAAATAAAACAAAAACTAATTGACAGATATTTCCCTGCTGGAATAAAACTAGTGTATTTGCAAAATATTACAATATAATTATATTTTTTTTGTTGAGAGAGTTGCCACTTATCTGGAAAAAGCAAAAATGAATTACAAAATATTTTGCTATTGGCATAGAACGATTGTTTTTTATAAAATATTATCCGCCAGAAATTTCGTTTTTGAAAGTGTTGCCACTTATCTAAAAAGGAAAAAATTAATTAAGAGATATTTTGCTGTTGGAATAAAACGGTTGTTTTTTATAAAATATTATCCTCGATTTATGTTTTTTTGAAAGTGTTGCCACTTATCTAAAAAAGACAAAATTAATTAAGAGCTATTTTGCTGTTTGAATAAAACAAGGGTTTTTCTAAAATGTTAAAATATACATAGGTAGATAATTTTTTTGAGGAGAGAGTTGCCACTTATCTGGAAAAAGCAAAACTTAGTTAAAAGATATCTTGTTTTTAGCATAAAACTATTTTTTTTTATAAAATATTATACTGGTTATATTTTTTTGGAGAGTGTTGCCACTTATCTAAAACAAAGTTGGCGTCAAATTTCCATTGCGTGAGCAATGAAGCAATCCAGAATGCATTCAGGGAGGTTTGACGGTTATTTTCTTTACCGATGGGTCCAAGAATGATATAGGGTCTGGAGCCGGATGGTACTTAAACGATAGAAATAACTACCACTATGCTATGGAGGTAATGGTAACTGTTTTCCAAATAGAAGTTTTTGCCGTCCTCAAAGTAGCCAAATGGATAATCAAGAGGAGATGGAGCGGGAAACAGATTGGAGTTTTCAGTGACAGTCAGGCTGCACTGAACGCAATGAAGAACGCGAAGCAAACCTCAAAGATTGTCCAAGAATGCAAGAAGAAGCTTAATTCTGTCGCTTATACTTATGTGGGTTTTGGGACACTCCGGTGCTCAAGGAAAAGAAATTTCTGATGAAGTGGCCACCCGCAGAGCAACGGCTCCCCCACGGGGGCCAGAGCCAATAATCGGAATCAGTTCTGCAAGTATCATTAATTGGATCAGCGATTATATATGCAATCTACATAAAGAGCGTTGATCCGGTCTAGAACGCTGCAGAAACTGCAAAGTGTTTTGTGAAAAGTCCGAACAGAAAACTGTCAAATTTACTATTTACTAAAACTTGGAAGTAAAGACATTCGGTTGATGGTCGGTATCATTACAGGACACAACCCTTGGGGTCCGCATATGACCGCCATTGGAATCATTAAGGACCCGATGTGTCTGTCTTGCTTGTAGTAGGCGGGTAGCACTAAGCACTTTCTCTGTGAGTGTCTTGCCTTTGCTAGACCACAACTACAAATTTTGTGTTCCGATGTCATGAGAATGAGTAATATTCGTTTTCGAAAACTGGAAGATATTTACAAAGCATCTGGAAAATTCTCAGACGACTAACTACCTTTAACTCTGTCTCTATTCTTTACTATCTCTTTCTCTGATACTTTTTTCCTTTTCTCCTTGACTATCTACTCTCTTTCCTGATTTCTAAACACAATGGGCTTTTTAGCCTGAGTTCTCCTTGTCTCGGCCTTTTCAAAAGAAAAAAAAGGAAATCTGGAAGAAGCAAAAATTATATATAAATCTTACATATATAAACCTTTTTGGTCGTGTAACATTTCTGCATTACATGACTCAAACGATTCTAAGATAATTTTCTTTTTTCAGTATTTACGGTTCTCGGCTTGAAGCAAGCTATTAAAATCTCAGAATTCTCATATGAAAATTACTAGCTCGTCCCATAGTGCGCCGAAGCCTTTGAATTACCCCGAATAGCGGATTATCTGCGAATTTATGAATGTCATCAAATCTTGTGAAAAGGACTCCCACACAAATTTACTCGAAAGTTCTTTTGCGCTTTTACATGTGGCTGTGATTTAGTAGTAGAAGGTAAAAAAGCGAGGTTTTTGGTGATAGCCAAAATTTCTCAGTGCTTGATTTAAACTAAATTTAAGTTTATATGTGATTTTAAAGCGATTGTGCGTTTTCAAGTATTTTTTTTTAATTTTTAAATCTCTTATGTTGGCTTATTTATTTTCATTGCATTTAAAGTCATTTAGTTCGTTTTTCCTTTCTTTTAATAATATTCTGAAAATATGTATCTTATAACGAATTTCTTAACCTTTTCATTCCTCAAGAAAGAGAGGCAGAAATACACTCTGAGGTTTGCCATTAACTGCCGAGAAGCGATCGTTATTAGAAAAAAATCGTTGACACAAGTGCGGCATCTTAGTAAAAAGTTGTTCATTGCTGCTTTGAGAGTTGCGACAGGAATAGCCGCAATTGTTGCCCGAATGGATTGTTTTAGTTCATCCAAATTTGTTGGCTTTGTTTTATAAACTTCTTGTTTACATAAACCCCACAAGAAAAAGTCAGGTGCAGTAAGGTCAGGCGACCTGGGGGGCCAACGAAATTCGGAGTTTCTTGAAATCAGTTTATTGGGAAATTTTCGTCGCAACTCTGTCATAACAGTCTGGGCTATGTGAGACGTTGCCCCATCTTGTTGAAACCACACAGAGTTGAAAGGAATTCTCTTTCGGCGTAGTTCTGGATAGAAAAATTCTTTCAGCATTTTCAAATAACGGTCTCCAGTAACCGTAACGGTGTGACCATTTTCTTCAAAAAAATAAGGCCCGACAATACAGCGTGAAGAAACCGCACACCACACTGTCACGCGAAGAGGATGCAATTCCGTCTCGTGGAGTATCTGTGGGTTAGAAGTACTCCACATTCGACAATTTTGTTTGTTCACATTGCCGTTTAAATCGAAATGGGCCTCATCAGACATGAAAAGGCAGTTTAACATGTTTTGGTCTTCTTCCACCATTTGCAGGATCTTCTGGCAAAATTCCAAGCGAATCGGCAAGTCTGCTGCATTCAGTTTGTTAACCATTTGAATTTTGTAGGGAAATAAGTCTAAATCTTTGTGCATTATTGTTTGCAAAGACTGTCGGCTGACACCAAGTTGAGCAGATAAGCTTCTTCTTGAAACCCTTGGATTGCTTTGTATAGCTGCAGCTACAGCAGCGATCGTTTCCTCCGTCCGAACTGGTGGATTTCGATGATAAGGCCTTCTTGCGACTGTTCCTTGCTCAGCAAAATTATTCACCAGTCTCATTATGGTCCATCTGCTCGGGGGATCGCCGCCAAACATCCGCCTGTACTCTCTCTGTACCAAAACTACGGACTCCAGTGCGTGATAGCGGCGGACTATCCAAATTCTTGTTTGCGTGTCCCAGGTATCCATTTTAATAAATTTTAAAGATCAATCTGCAAATTAAAACAAAAATGGAACAGATAACTTAAAAGAAAAAAAGTTATTCAATTTTTTTTTGGTAGCGGCTTTCATCAGCCACCCTGTATTAGTATAGACAATCCTCGTAATAAACTTAAACACGCACACGAGCACCCTCGGCTTGTTACAAGTCAAGGTACTGCCCGAAACAATACCGGACAAGAATCTCACATGGCGCGAACTCATAGCCGCTTGAAATACCATAACAAATGACCAGCGATAGTTAATGAAGCGAAAAGCAAACGAAGGTAACGGCGTTGCACTTTAAGTGGAGCTAAAAGTAGGTTGCAAAATATAGTTGGAAGAAGAAGAAGAAGAAGAAGAAGAAGAGGAAGAAAGAAAGCCAACATAAACCTGAATGTGGTTCGATTGAACGTTTCCCAATTAACCTAATGAGATTCTTCATTTTGTGAGATTTTCCTTAGGAAAAGCGATTGGTCAGTATTTTTTTTCCTTGTTAACTCCACTCGGAAGCATAGGGCCTCGACAAGACTCAGTCTTGCGTTGGTTTTGTTAATCTATTTTGATTTCTGACAGGGTAGCCTGCCGCTACCAGTAGTGGAAATGCCCACCTGCCGTTGCTTAGGTACAACGTCTCCTTACTGCTAGAAGTGCCATCTGTGTTTCACATTTTTCTGGCAGAAGGATCGCACAGATGGTTGAGAACTTCACTAAATTTTGGTGTGTCTGCGCTATTACCGCGATCGCCCGCTTCCTCTTGCTGGCGCCACTGATGCAATGCCACTGATTTTGCTTGTTTTATCAGTCACAATGCAAATAATGCACAGATTATTGTGCGAGAGTAAGAGGGAAAGTATACGGTTTTGGTGTTCAGGAATGAATTGTTTTTTAGAAACAGGGAAAGTAGGTAAAGTGCGAGAACCGTGCCTTACGTGGGATTCGCACCCACAACCTCTGGGATGGCAGACTAGTGCACTTACGCTAGACTACCGAGTTAGTGAAACTGAATTGCCTGCTTGAGGAAGGCACCTTGGCAATGTGCAATGGTATCCGAGGGGGCGATCAGTTTCCAAAGTAAAAGCAGTGCCTCTATGAATAGCAATAAGTTCTACAAAAACAATCAATATGACTTCATAAAAACATGCGCATTTTTAATTTATAGGTGCTGTCCTGCAGAACAAGAAAATCAGACTAAACACCGCATCTGTTTGGTCCAGATTAAAAAAAAAAAATACTTATTTTCACCTAACTTCTTTGGTTGAATTCCCTTCAATGTATCAAAAGTACCAATACTCGTTAGAAAAATTGCTAGAGCGACTGTATGCTTTCTTTTCGATTTAAACACGTAAATAAAAGCAACTGTTCAGTCAAAACTATATGCCTGTGACGCCTCGACATTACAGGCACGATGTGAATGGCATATTCCCATTCGAAAGCGACCTTTTCATCCATTGGTGCTTTGTCAAAAATTAAAATAAAATCGTTTACAGCCTTTGACAACATTTATCTCTTTGAGCGTAGAGTTTTTTCAGTACTCTTGTTTTTTTCTCTTGTTGTTCTCCTTCAGCTGACTAGTCGAATGCCATGCATTTTCCATTCGTTTGAAAGTTTTTCTCTTTGCCGTAGTCTTTTGAAGTTTTGCCTCTGCATTGGCCATTGAGTCCTTTGACTGTTGACTGATAGCGAACGCATTTCACTTTGAAAGTGAAGTAAGCAACAAAAGTTTTTTTTTTTAATTATCGGCAAGTGCAAAGGAAAAGCATTTTAGCATCTACTTTTCACTTTCACAATTCTACTGTGTCAATGTTGCATTTAATTGGTGCAACATGTGTGTAAGGCACAAACAATCTCACTCTCATTTGTGTGTGAAGCTCACTCGCACGCAGCCACATAACAAATTCACTCTTTTTCAATTTTGTATCCCTTAATCATTTTCCCTGCGTAGACACACCTCATGCCGTGCATCCAGTACGGCTTTAATGATTTCTCGACCGCTAACTGCATTTTGTGGTATTGTTGCCACAGTTCATAATTTTATTTGATTTACTCACTTGTTTTTGTGTTAGTGTTGTGGACGGTGATTTGTTTAGTGGCCGTACTATCACCAATCACTGGGAAAAATTCTCATGGTTCAGCTTGAATGGAAAGTATTTTAAATTTTGTGCAATTTTTGTTATCCAATAATTCCACTGCCTAACGAGAGTAGGTCAGATTAAATGTACAAAATTTGTTCTATAGAAACATTTTATAATTTTTTTCTATTGCTTGTAGTAAGAAGCTTATTTCGATTTACGCATTTTATTAGTTATATCATAAGAGACAATTTTAAAAAGCGAACTAAAATTTTTATATAAAGGGGATGAATTTAGAGGTATCGGATTTTCAACTGAAATAAAACGAGAAAAAAACAAATTGATTGGCAATCTTTACAATTTTTGTGTAGAACCATTCATGACATCTATTTTTTAAAGATAATCCCTTTCAAATGTTGGCTGCAACTGCGTCGTAATTCGGCCATCCGTAAACACCAATTTTGAATGACTCGTTTGGTATCTCGTGAATAACTTCAGTAATGTTGGCTTTGAATGCCTCAATCGAAGCTGGTTTACCTACAAAGCATTTCGACTGTACATACCTCCAAAAATAAAAGTCCAAAGGTGTGATATCACACGATCTTGGTGGACAATCCACTGGTGCGAGACGAGTGATAAATTGCTCAACGAAGCGACGGCACAGTAAATCCGTTGCTTCACGTGCAGTATGGCAGGTAGCGCTGACTTGTGGGAGCCAAATGTTGCGGAGATCACGGGTTTCAATTTCCGGTATCAAAAAGTCGTTTATCATGGAGCGATAGCTCTCGCTTTCACTGCTACATTGGCGCCAGCCTCGTCTTTGAAGAAATATGGGCGCATGAGTCCTCCAGCCCATAGGCCACACCAAACGGTTGTTTTCGATTGATTTTATGGCTGTTCTTGAATGGCTCCAGGTCGCTATTCAACCCAAATACGGCAATTTTGCTTATTGACTTAGTCATTGCGCCAAAAATGGGTATCATCGCTGAACACCTTAAGTTGGCCTGAGCGCGCGATGCACACTTTTCACAGAGCGTCGATTTTCCTAATAGTATTCAGAAAACGATTTGTAAACGTTGTTGAGGCAAAAGTCTTTGCATGATAAAATTTCAGTGAATACTGAAAAAAATTATGTATTTAGTTTGACAATAGTCACGCGTGATCTGTCAAAAACCCCTATTGGAAAAAGTACCTTGAATCTGATCATCCTTTGTATATGACGACTTTCCCTACTATGAAAGTTCGTTTGTTTGTTTAGTGGCGTAAAATTATTCATCCTACCGGAAGATTTATAATTTTTGCAACTGGCGTCATAAGTCAATCATATTTGATATTTGTGAACACAACAGCTGCAGAGTACAAACAGATAAGTTATGAAGCGCGTGAAGGTCAAAATGAATATTTCCATCACTCATTAATGACGGTTTTCTTATTTAGTAAAAAAATTACTCAAAAATAAAATCGGATGGTTCATTTTGCGCCATCTTATACATACATATATGTACTCTCCATACAAAACAAAAATCGATTCTTTTTGCAGAGGAGTTTTAAAAAAATGTATTATATTTCAAGTTCTACTTAACCTGGACTGATTTGAAAGTACCATCAAAAATCGAGTGTTAAAAACTAAACTAATTTTTTTTACAATCACACCAAAAACAATGTCAGCCTTGAAATCCAACTTGCCAACAAGTGTTACTTTGGACTAAGTAGGCAATTGAGTAGTAAAGTCCTCTCTCGACGAACAAATCTAACACTACAAGGCTCTCATCATGCCCGTCCTAAGCGTTCACGACGACGAAATCCGATTAAGCATCCCTTGGAGCGTTTGAGAGAAAGATTCTGCGGAAGATTTTAGGACTTCGTACGTTGGTGACGGCGAATATCGTAGGTGAAGCTGTGTAAGCTTTACGACGGCAGAGGCATAGCGCAGCGAATAAATATTCAGCGGCTTTGTTGGCTGGGTCATGTCATCCGAATGGATACAAACGCTCCGCCTCTGAAAGTATTCGATGCAGTACCAGCTGGTGGTAAAAGAGGAAGAGAAAAGACTCCTCTGCATTGGAAAGATGAGGTGAAGAAGGACATTTGTTAAACCCGACCAAAATCGCGTAAGCGATTATCGCGCCAATCAAGAAGAAGTAGACGTTCTTTTTAATAATTTTTACAAAAAGTCAGCTCAGATTATTGAAGAATTTAAGTTCAAAAAGTTTACATAAAAATAGTTTTTACATTTTATCAACAGAATTATAATGTTGATGTTTCCGAAAAAAAAGAATATAAAAGGGTACAGTTTACTTTTTCGTAACGCACATCTCTCTGAAGCAGACACCTCTTCGAAGCGGTCGCTTTCTTCAGTAGCGCTAAAATCCTTAGAGATTTAAAAAATTTTTCTCTTTTGAACTGAAAAGCCTTCCATAACAGGATGCGCACACTTTTTTCACCAGCAAAGGCATTTATGGCTCTGGCCTTCACTATGATGCAGAAGGAATAAATAGTGGACAACGTACAAACCCTCCCTGGGAAGTGTCTAAATTAATAAGTTTGATAGATGCTCCTTATTTCATACGCAAAGCGTGGGAGCAAATTAGGCAGTGGAAAATTTTTTCTGGGAAGTTGGATGTGGAGAAAGCAGATATCCATAATGACGTTTGCGGATGGTCTATAAAGGATGAGCTTTCATTATCATCAGTTTTTCGGTTGCCCGGCGTTATTATTCTATGTAGCTCAGAATTAAAACCGAATTGGCGTCAAAAACTATCTCAATTTAGATAACCAAGTCTCCATAAGTGATGAAACTGTAGAAAATATCAATACTGAAATAGTAATTGTTCCCCCAGAATCTCTGATAGGATTTTTAGCATGAGTGTTTTAAGAGTTACCGTTCGCTCGGTGCTTCTTGGCTCACCTTTTTCCAATTTTAATTTCAACATAGGGGGCGACCATATTTGAAAATACATACATATTTTTGGAATAAAATGCAACTAAATAAATTTTATTTGCTTGCTTTATTAAATTTGCTTAAATATGTACAATATATAATTTTAATTCTTAAGATAGGTGGCAATCTTAATTTAAAATACATATGACTGGAGTAAAATATTTTTCTTTTAGTATATATTTTGTTATATTTTAATAGACCTAATTAAAGATTTCAACTTTTAAGATAGGTGGCAACTTTATTGTAGATTATACATGCCTCGATTAAGTTGTTCTTGAAGATGATTTAAATGTTACCCTTATTGTTATATTACATCTTACTAAACTTGCTTACGTATGTATAACAAAAAAAAAATTTAAGATTGATGGCAACCCTGTTTTTAAATACGCATGTCTGGAATAAAGTGCACTTAAGTAAATTTTAGTTTATACCGATAGTGTAACATTTTAGTTAGTAAGCTAAAATATGTAAACATAATTTTTAAGACAGATGGCAACCTCACTCCGAAACACATATGTCTTGAATAAAGTGTTATTAGGTTAATCATTTTCTGATATTTTTAGTTATTTAGATCATTTTTAGTTATATTTTCACAAACTGAATTAAAAAGTTCACATTTTAAAATAGGTGGCAACCTTATTTAAAATGGGCGTCTCTGAAATAAAGTGCACTTAAGTAAATTTTACTTTATACCCATATTGTAACATTTTAGGTAATAAGCTAAAATATGTAATTATAATTTTTAGGACAGGTGGCAACCTTACTTCGAAACACATATGTCTTGAACAAAATGTTGTTAGGTAAATCATTTTCTGATAATTTTAGTTATATTTTCACAAACTGAATTAAAGAGTTCACATTTTAAAATAGGTGGCAACCTTATTTAAAATAGGCGTGTCTGGAATAAAGTGCACTTAAGTAAATTTTACTTTATACCGAGATTGCAATATTTTAGTTAACAAACTAAAATATATAATTATAATTTTTAAGAAAGGTGGCAACCTTACTTCGAAACACATAAATATGTCTTGAATAAAGTGTTGTTAGGTAAATCATTTTCTGATATTTTTAGTTATTTAGATAATTTTTAGTTATATTTTAAGAAACTGAACTAAAGAGTTCACAAATAGGTGGCAACCTTTAATTAAAACATAGTTTATATGCTACCCATATTATCATATAATATTTTAATAAACTTGCTTAATTGTATCATTAAAATTTTTAAAATATTTGGCAACCTTCATTCGAAATCTATGGAGGTATTTTCTAAATACTTGGTGCCCTGAAAGGAATTGAGTTAGATGATGATAGTTTGCTGCGCCATGGTTCCTTTTCAGCCAAGTCGTAAGGATGGGTATCAATTCATGCGTCCATCTACCCTTTGTTGCTCTGTTGCACTGGCCTTGCCAGTGGGCGATCGAAGAACGCTTTTTTCCTGCTGCAACTTCTTTACGCCTTGCTCTATCGTCGTGTTCGGATAGACTCAAAAATACTCTCTTCATTTCTTTTGCCTAAATGTCTACCGGGACTAGTACTGCAATGGCGGAGGAAGCGTCGTTAGAAAGAGTACGGAAGCCGCAGATAGTTCACAAAACGATTAGCAGATGGTTCGCGATTCGTTTTCTTGAGTAGTTTTTTTGTGTAAAGTGCCTTCGCTCAGATCGATGCCGCCTACAAAAAGATCGAGCTGAGTATCCTCCTCTATAGGATTCTTTTGCTATGGCTTGGGCCCCGTTGTTTGGCATTATTCGTGAGAGACATTACTGTATACTCGATGCCTTCTTCACAGCATATTGCAGGTGCGTTTTAAAGTTTAAACGGCAAGCAATCAACACTCGTAGGTATTTATATTAATAGGGGGTTTTGAGTTGGTAGTTACAGGCCCAACTTTTACATTCATAGATTATAATGCCTTCCAGCTTTTTTTGTTAGAGCCATATCACTTTTGTGCTCAGCATATTCCAGGTTCATAGACGCCAACCAAGCCTCGATACTGCTTTCTGATTCGCTATTTTGGATATGTTTTGCCCCAACTTATTGATATTTCATTAATTTTACGTGCAAACGAGTATACGCGGCTAGAAAAGCTATAAGCAAACTATTTTATTCTACAGTGGCTTCTGGTCTATAAATTTATTTAGTCGCTAATACCCATCCTTACCCAACCATGGCGGAATAAACTATCATCTAACTCTAGGCACCAGGTATTTAGAAAATATTGTTGCTCTAAGCAGCAGTTGAAAGACTCCATATTTTTTGGCGCGACCTACAGTAGGTCTCGCTTTCCGATTTTCCATATTTTATTTCACGATTTTCCACATTGAATATTCAATTCGCGCTTGTAAATGAATACAGAAAAATAAACAACAACGACCCTGTATAATACTAGTTCAGTCATAATTTGCAATTTATGGAAAGACTCATATCAATAGATCTCCCCTACTTGAAATAGTTTGGGGGGGAATTTTTCGAAAAACACCCATTCTCTGTTATTCTGTGCAGGCAGAAAACCCGTAAACGTAAAAATATGTGTGCGCGATACATTCGATAAGCTCGACTATTCCTCTTTGTGTGCAGGTGTGTGTATGCGCCTGTCTGCGGCAATTTTGCCCAATCCCAGACTTAAGCCAAGTGCAGGCTCACGTTTGTGTTTTCCCAGTCTTCGTGCAAATTTTATTTGTTTATTTCACATTTTCCCATCACATAAAATATCTCTACAGCCTTTTGGACTGCTTTGTTGTTGCCACTTGTATTTATGTACACCACGCGACGAAAGGATAGTACCGCAGCATTTTAACAAGTTTCGATAGTTTTTCTTTTTTATTGATGCGTTTCTTTAAAAATCTGCAGCTCATTGCCTGAATGCAAATTTATAATTTCATACAAAAAACAGAAAATTTTCACAAACTTTTGTACTTCCATGGTTTTTAATTAGAATTTGAAGAAAACATTTTGGTATGCAATTTGATTGCTTATAAACTTTTAGTAGAACAAAGTGCAAGTTCAAAGTTGCTAAAAACATTTCGTTGCCTTTTTAATAGTTTTTTCCTTGACGATGCTCCGCAGACGATGCTCCATACGACAAATGCACCTCATTTTTTACATGCAGAAAATGCACCTCATTTTTTATATGCCGAAAATGCGAAAAATAGTCAAAACTGTCAAAAATGTTGATGCACTATCATTTGTCGCGTGTTGTATGCATATCTATCTTGCAAAAGTTTGTGGTTATTTTTGCTGTTTTTTTTTTGAACGATATCTCCTTTGTGTGCAGCCTGTAATTAAATGTCTATGTTGCGGATTAATTCATTTTCATTTGCGGTGCCATCGACCCTCCGCCATATCCTTTGGCCGAGCAAACAGCTGTGGGCAACGTCGGTGGTGATGGCGGAGGCGGCGGCGGTGCTGTGGGTAGCAAGTGTAGCATTTACAAGCAACAAAAAAAAAAAGTGCAACAATAACATGAAATGAGAGTAGTGGAATTTTTTGCTGCACATTGTTGTGTGGTTATGCGGTTGTTCTTTGTTTGCTAGTGTTGTTGTTGAATTTTTTTAAACTTACTCCCGACAAATTAAATTACGGTGGCGTAACTCACACAAATTCTGTGTGCGGCGAATCAAAAATGTTCGCTTAATTGAAAGCTTTTCCGCCCACTCGGCCATTGAATTGAAAGTATCTGCCGCGTCAGTTCGAGTAACGAAAAATAGCCTTTGAAGCAACTTGCACTTTGTTGCTGTAAAAGTAGTGCATAGTGCTCATTGAAAAGAAGTGCCTGATAAAATCGCAAACAATCTTTATATTTGCTTAAGTACTTTGGTCTTCAAATTAAATTAGAATTGAAAGAAGTTAGATTTTTTCCACATAAGAGCTTTCGAAATATTTACAAACTCTGCTGCCGAATAGTCACAAGGTTTTTCATTTATTATTATTAGTTGCTGGCGCGCCGTCTTTGGGCGCATAGTGCCGAAACAAATGCTTTCCAATGTTGTCTACTTCTCGCTTTCGTCTGATTTTGGATCCATGAGTGAGATTCGTCAATTTCTTAAAATTCCTTATTCAATAATTCTTCATTGACGCCAAGATCCTTTAGGCCGTCCCTTACGCCGCGATCCTTGTGGGCTACAGTCCAGTGTCATTCTACTTATGTCGGTCGCTGACTTGCGCAACGTATGACCAATCCAATTCCGTTTGCGCTCCCGTATTTCAATGCCGATTGGTTTTTGTCTGCTTCGATTGAGGAGTTGTTCTTCATTTGAAATCCAATTGTCGGGACCTCAGATACGGAGAATAGGTTCGCAAATGTCTGCAGCTTTTGCGTTGCAGATACACACTCCAACCTCGTTTCACAACCGCTTCACGTTTTCAGTTGGGGCTCGATACTATCCCCAACTGTATGCTATGTGTCCGTGGATAAACCCATCGAGAGCAGCTGTTTTTAGCTTCTATATTGTAGAGAGAAAGGAATAATTCATTACAAGATTTGACCATTCGAGGTGAAATTCTGAGAGTAACTGTGGCTGCTACATCATAGAGAATTTTACCGCAAAAATGTGGTCGATCGCTTAACACGTGTTTTCTCAATCGTTCTTGAAATGGCAATGAAGTGCAGAGTGGAATTTTTTTTCACATATGACCAATACCATCGCAGTTTCTGGCGACCTCTCTTGTAAACAGTCTCTAATTACGTCAGCAAATCAGCTGATTCCTTCCTTTTGCTAAGAGCTGATGTACGGTTTGATGTTGACCACATCTTTGCATTCTGTACATCGGGGTTTTTTTGTTGTTTTTTGTGGGTGAGGTAGTGTTCAAAATGTCTTCGCACTTACAACGTCACCCCGTCTACTGCGTCGAGTGCTATGGCCACTAAAGCAATCCCTCCTCTCCTAGGGGGACACATTTCCTGGGACTACATTCTGGCTGATCCGGAACGGAATTTATAAAGGATTAATTCTATTCACCCACTTCAGGGTCCATCGTATTTATAACCAGCTTTAGTGCTATAAGCTCGTCTTCTTGTGTCTCTATCTTTGCGGCTTCACTTTGTTGCACTGTGTCGTGGTCTATCTTTTTCGCTTAGTACGCCCTCGATGTATCTCTTTACCGCGTTCCAGTTGTCCTCACGTTCGAGCATTTTGCTCATTATGCTGCTCCGCGCGATGTCGCCAATCTGCTTCCCCAGAGCATCTCTTTACCCGAGCCTGTACGTCGTGGTAGAGAGCAAAGACTGATTGCTTGTTTTATTGGAAACCTCATTTATTCAAAGAGCTGCTGTATTGGGCTTTGCATGCAGATACTCAAGTAGGTTGATTACTCTCTTGGAAGCAAGTTCTGTGTGCTATCGGCGGCAGATAAATTGGTATCCCGTCTTGCATGAGAAAATCGACTCCTCACCTCCACGGCAGTGACCTTGCAATCAGAAGACAATCCATTACTCTACTACTGTTCGTCGATTATGCTGCCTCAAGTAGTAGTTTACTATATATTCAGTACTTATAGAAAAAAAGAAGTGAAAGAAATTATTTATCATACCAGACCTCAATGAGCGGCCAAATTTGCCGAGCGGTCTTGCAATTGACTACATTTTGACTTGTCTGAAAGTGAAGCACCAAATGATAGAGAAATATTTTCTTTTAATAGAGAAAGTAGACAAGGCGGTTGCTGCTCATGTTAACGGCACAACTCCTCTTTTTTCTCTATTTCTTTCTCTCTCTCGCTCGCCTGTTAAGCATCATATCGTCTGGCCTAAGTATGAATCATCAAATGAAAGCTAATGGAGAAGGTTTCATCCGAACTCTACTTCGGTCAGGTATATATATTCATTAAACTGATGATGCCACCTTTAGGTCTACTTAGATCTTAAACCTCGTAGAGAGTAAACCGCGTGGTTCGTAGCCCTTGTTGTGGACACCAGTCATCCTTTAAATGGCCACACTGAGTGCAGAACCCATCCAGAGGCTAGAGACGGCATGTAGAATGCTGTAATCAATGACCAATCACCACTTTTTGCAAAGAAAATTTCCTATTTCTGCCTTGCGTCTTGTTGTTGTTCCAAAAGTGGAGGGACCTACAGTTTTAAGCCGACTCCAAACGACAGATATTTTTTTTACGAGGAGCTTTTTCATGACAGATATACACTCAGGCAATTGCATGCCTAGGGAATGTGATCAGGAACGGTCTGATATAATTTACCATTGGATATTCAAACTACTTTGTCATTGATTTCGGCAAATGCCCGTCGCTTTCTCTTCTGAATTTTTTCACACGAATCAGTCCCTTGTGTCAAGTTGACACAACATTTACGTTACATTTACTTTTCAATGTAGTTTGACTATTTTCCTTCTTCTTCTTCTTCTTCTTAAAGACTTCTAGACATTTTTTTGCAGGACTAAGAAGTGTTAATTTTATTAAACTCTGAAAGTATTCGAGTTGGTCTACCACTAGGAAAAGAAAGGCTTCCTCTGTGTTGAAAAGACCAGGTGGAGAAGAACTTTGCTTCACTCGAATAAGAACAAAGTCCCCACGCGGCATCACAGCAGATTTCCTGAGTGTGTCCCATGTTGAACAACCGCTATAACCTAACTTTATCTAACCTAAACCGTACCAAGTACTTATCCGGAGAAGCTAAGCCTGTCGTTTCTTATCTTCCAAGCTCATTCGCTCTGTAGCCTTAGAGAATATCTCTGTGAGCTAGGCTGGGTAATCATATACATGCTCGAGCCACTATTAGCTTTTACATGGTCGAATTTTTTTAGCCTAGCACCGCAACAAAAAAAAAATTGTGAACCTTTCATAAAAAGTTTCGAAACTTTGCGTTATTTGATTTTTGTTGTTGTGGTGCGAGGATTGTTGAAATGTCCGTCGAAATGGAAATTCAGAGAGATGACTACCGGCGCGAATCGAGGCTATGTTTAGTTAGTAGCATCTCTGGGAAGAACACACAACAAGTTTCAGACAGATCGGTGTATTTCTTTCTGTTTGGCATTAATTTTAATCGAGGAAGTCGACTGATTTTCCAAAAAATCCTTTTCCATCACGACTACGCACCAGCTCACGTCTCAGCGGTTGCGGTGGCGAAATCAATGGAAATTGCATTCCAACTCGCTTCACATCACCCGCATATTCTCCTGACTTGGCTCCCTCGGACCCAATTTGTAGAAATGACTGGTGGGTAAAAGACTGTATTCAAACGACGAGGGGATTGAGGAAACTGAATGTCTATTTTTCAGATCTAGACATATCCCATTATGCGGAAGGGATCAACAAACTAGATGAGCGTTGGACGAAGTGTATGATCCTGAAAGAAACTAAGTCGAAAACTAAAAAAAAATTTTACCCCATACAATTAAGTCGTTTTTATTTTTGCACAGAATTTTGCAAATGACCCTCGTATAGCGTATAATTTTATAAAAAAAATAATGGTGTGTTTATAATTTTGCAACGGGATGTGTAAGAGAAGAAATCGTAGGGTCTCGACATAACTCTCACACACAGTACACAGTTCTGAGCTGTTGTTTTTGCGCTGTTCCATGTGATGCCGACATCTGCCAGCTCGCGCAACATCGACCTTTCCGATCTTTGGCCGACCGCGACCTTTGCTCCCGTGCGGGTTCCATTCAAGCGCCATTTTCGTAATGCTATCTGGTGGTTTTCTAAGCCTGTGATCTATCCATCGCTTGTTTCTGCGCTTCATTTGCCATGGATGGGTTCCTCATTCGTTGATCTTACACAGCGCTTGGTTTTTTTTTTTTTTTTTTTTTTTGGTGGGTCAGGTAGGGTTCAAAATGCCTTCGCATTTACAGCGACCGTCGTCGTGTGGTGTATCCACTAAAACGATGCCTCCGCTCCTTCCATCCATAAGGAACCAATTCTATTCACCCACGTGTCGAAGTCAACAACGCGTCGTTGCTGATGGAGCTCGGCCAGAATATTTTACAGGTGATGCGGAGGCATTTGTTGACGAAAATCTCTGTGTGATGGTATTAGAGACCAACCATGTTTCTCCTCCGTGCAACAACACTGACTTCACACGTGAACTGAATATTCGCAGTTTAGAGCGTTTGGAGATTTGCGAACTCGCCCATACAGTAAGCATTTACCCGAACGCCGCCCTTGCTTTGTTTAGCCTGCAGTTGACACCTTCATCTGCTCCGCCGTCAGCCGTGATAGGGCAGCCGAGGTAGCACAAGTTTTCGACAAATTCCTCTGGGCATTTGTCAACCTCTATATGGCTTGGTTTATTGTCGTTGATTTACTGATTTAATTGATTTTTCGAAAATGTAGAAATATCTCCGATAGCTATTCGGGCTAGTTATTTATTTGATTCTGTTGAATGTCGCAGAGGCAGGTTTTTGTCAGAATTGTTTCTAGTAATTCGCAAGGCCTATGGCGGCCTAAGCAAGAAACTTTTTGGCACCTTTCGTTTATCTTTGGGCTAATCCCGAAATTTAATATAGAATTTTCTAGATATTCAAATGTAATTTCCATTATATTAGCTTTGCGATCTCACAGAACGAATACATTTTCTACTTAGTTGGATCCGCTGCAACAGAAGTCATTTGTTATGCGTGGAAAAATAAGAGTAAACCACTGTTTATTACACAACCACGCTGATGGCAACTGTTGCAATCGGAAATTGCAACTGACATGTTGACCTGGATAGCCAACTACTTGCGTAAGCGCACATGCACAGGCACAGGCACACATACAGACACAGAGTAACACATAGTTGACATAGCGGTCTCCGTAGTCAAGCAAAGCATTTGGCATGTAAATGAATTTGTATTCACGCGCCTTCAGGGATGTGATCTGCAAACATAGTTTTCTGAAAGAAAAGAAGAATGAAAGCAAGAAAAGAACAACACAGAAGCGCAAGCAATGGAAAAAAGGAATGCAACTTCGAAACAAAAGTTCACAGGAAAGAAACATTAAGTCCGTCGCGCTGTGGTACGTGTGTGGCAAGTACTGACGTCACAGATGCAGTGTTTATTATCAACACAAGAGCAAAATAATAATAATAAAAACAAAAAATAAAAACCTAAAACAAAAGCAGAAAGTAAAAAAATTAAAATAAAATACAAGAAAAATTTGCATTGAAGGGAAGTGGCAAGAATATGCAAAATGCTTTTGGCGTTAAGTAAACGTTTGTGGCAACTGCATAGTAGGGCATGGCATGCACAAAAGTCGAGCAACAGGACAATAATATTGTATCAGAGCAAAACAAGCAAAGCCAACACCAACAAAGACAATCGTAAAGAGTCAAAACATAAGCAAAACAGAACAAATGCTAAAGTTTCTCCTCAATGGTCATAAAATTCCTTAGCTGCCGTTGTTAGTGACTATCGCAAGTTGTAGTAGTTCCACAATAGCAGACAGCCAATGGCCAGTTCAACAAGAACACGAGCAGCAGCACGAGTTGCTCGTGTCGTCCGCAAATGGGTCAAATAAAACTGAAAAAAGCAAACAATTGCAGGCATATTGAAGAGTATCCCTCCAGAGAAGTTCACTGGGAGTGGGGGCTGGTACATTTGTGGGGAATTTAGAGCGATGACTAGTTCACGTTTCTTGCCTTACCTGCTGCTGAGTTTCTTTTGCGATACTATTTAATGCCTAATTCAGGTCAGGTGAGACCTACAACTTTTTGGTGATAGCGCCAAACCAGCGTCTTATTGGACGAATTCTATAGATCGAGTTAACGAGTGGTGAGCAGATGAAGCAACTGGTATAAATAAACATATATTGGCAGCACTGGAGAAAAGCTGCCAAAACTGGCAGTTTTTTTAAAGCATTTTATGCGGAGGTTCCGTGAGTAGAAGTCCACGCAAGTGGGGAAACCTCCAGATTGCTATCAACTTGAGAGTGGCCAGGACGATTATTCTGCATACGGTCCAAGTAGCTCACACCTTCCGGTACATGCGCTTGGGATCAACCCTGGTTGTGCGCTTAATCTGATGACGATCACTGTCAACGAACTAAAAACTATGACTGCCCTCGAATCATCTGAAATATCCGACCTTTTAATGGGGAAGGTGCCTCTGACCGGTTAGTTGATGTCCTCGTGAAAGCAAATGCTGACATCACTGCCTTACAAGAGATGCCATGAACGTCGCAAGGCAAAAAGATCATTTCACCTTCCGCAAATTTGGTGTTGGGTTTTTAGCGGGAGAGAGACTTCGCCGCCAAGTACTGTTTTTCACTCCGGTGGATAAGCGTCTCGCAATAATCCGCATCAAAGCGGGATTTTTCAACATCTCGCTCATTTGCGCCACGGCCCGACGGAAGATAAGGACGATGCGACCAAAGATTCTTTTTATGTTTCTATGAGTGCTGCCCCCATCACGATATAAAAATCGTGCTCGGCGACTTCAATGTCAGGGTGGGCAAGGAGGGAATTTTTGGTCCTACAGTCGAAAAATTCAGCCTGCACAAAGTTCCGGTAACGGACAGAGGGGACAGATGGAGACTTCGCTCGGGGCTCAAAATATGGTAGTCCACAGGAGTGGACGTGGCGTGCATCTTGATTTTTTTCTACAACTGGACGGACCTACAGTTTCGAGCCGACTCAGAACGGCACATATTTTTTATGCGGAACTTTTTCATAGTAGAAATACACTCGTAGGCTTGCCATTACCTGTCGAAGAGCGACCGGTATTAGAAAAAACCTTTTCTATTATTTGATGTTTCATTCCCACAGTTGGTTACAAGTCCGGAACACACTCGAACCAACAACTGCGTCAGACGCTGGCCTTTTGCATAAACTTCTCGGCACTGCCACTGAACCCAAATGTGGATGCGCACCAAATAAGTGACGAAGTGCTTTGCCACTGCCTTAATCGGGCTAGTTTTTAACCAGTCATTTTTTCCACTAGGTCAGGCTTTCCGTGTAGTGATATTTCTTTACGTAAATGATTGTGGTAGTGTCGGGGGAGGTGTCAGTAACAACAAGAGTTAAGTCACCCAAGTTTCTTCGATATTAAAGCAGTTAGCATGAGCGAGTGCTTACCCCCGCAGTGCAAGTGTATGTATGTATTTGTGTGTGTGCCTACTCGTAGTTGCGAAAACCCTTGAGTTCTGTGCTACTCACATTGTTGTAGTGCAACAACTGTAGCGGCAACTCTATGTGCCATTTTTTGACGTGAGCCCACATTTGTTCTTCCTATGCTCCAATTTTTTCCATTTGCCACGCCATATTTTAAGTTATTTTTGTTGTTTCTGCTCATTTTTCATTCACTGCTGCACACTTCTGTGTTTCTTTCCCACCTCCGGTGTGCTACTTTTGCTGCGCGCCTGTTCTGCGCTCCGCTCCAGTTCATTTGTTTTGTGGTTTTCGACAACACACCAAATATTGTCATACCTCCCACGCTCATTGGGCCTCATTCCTTATCCTTGGTTGTAGATATTGAGGCCCATATAGTTACAGTGTGTGCAATAATTGTTCTTCTTCTTCTTCTTCTTGATTGGCGCGATAACCGCTCACGCGATTTTGACCGCAAAGCGCGCCAGTCGTTTCTTTCTCGTGCTTACCGGCGCCAGTTGGGCACACCAAGTGAAGCCAAGTCCTTCTCCACATGATCTTTCCAACGCAGAGGAGGCCTTCCTCTTCCTTTGCTACCACCAGCTGGTACCGCATCCGATACTTTCAGAGCCGGAGCGTTTGCATCCATCCGGATGACATGACCCAGACAGTGCAGCCGCTGAATCATTATTCCCTGCGCTATGTCTATGTAAAAGCTCATGCAGGTCATCCTTCCATCGCCTGCGATATTCGCTGTTGCCAACGTGCAAAAGTCCAAAAATCTTCCGCAGAATCTTTCTCTCGAACACTCCAAGCGTCGCTTCATCGGATGTTGTCATCGTCCAAGTTTCTGCGCCATACGTTTGGACGGGCATGATGAGAGTCTTGTAGAGTGTTAGTTTTGTTCGTAGAGAGTGGACTTTAGTGTTCACTTGCCTACTTAGTCGAAAGTAGCACTTGTTGGCAAGAGAGATTCTACGTTGGATTTCAAGGCTGACATTGTTATTGGTGTTAATGCTGGGTCCTAAATAAACGAAGTCTTTTACAACCTCGAAATAATAACTGTCAACAGTGTCGTGGGTGCCGATACGCGAGTGCGCCGACTGTTTGTTTGAAGACAGGAGGTATTTCGTTTTGTCCTCGTTCACCACCAGACCCATTCGGTTTGCCTCCTTATCCAGTTTCGAGAAGGCAGAACTAACAGCGCGGTGATGTCAATACCATCGGCATACGCCAACAATTGTACGCTCTTATAAAATATTGTGCCTGAGCGATTAAGCTCTGCGGCACTTACGATCCTCTGCAACATCAGGTTAAAGAAGTCACACGACAGCGAGTCACCCTGTCTGAAACCTCATTTAGTATCAAACTGCTCGGAGAGGTCCTTCCCAATTCTGGTGGCGCTGCTGGTGTTGAGCAACGTCATCTTGTAGAGCCGTATTAGTTTTGCGGGGATACCTAAGACAGACATCGCGACATACAAGTTACTTCTTTCCGTACTATCGAAAGCAGCTTTGAAATCGACAAAATAATGGTGTGTCGGTTCTCCTTTAATGGGGTTTCCCGAAGACCTGGCGCATTGTGAATATTTGGTCGATGGTAGACTTTCCAGAACTAAAGCCACACTGATAAGGTCCAATCAGTTGGTAAACGGTGGGCTTCAGCTTTTCACACAATACGCTCGCTAGAACCTTATAGGCGATATTTAAAATACTAATCCCGCGGTAATTGGCACAGATTGCAGGATCGCCCTTCTGATGGATTGGGCAGAGCACACTTAAACTCCAATCGGCAGGCATGCTTTCATCCGACCATATTTTGCATAGAAGCTTATGCTCCGTCGTCAACGACAGTTCCGAACGTCATCCTGTAACTTTTTAACAGGGTCGTGAAGTGTTCCCTCTATAATTTAAGTTTGGATGTCAGTCACCAGATCGCCGTCTTTTTTCTTACAGGAAAACGCAGCGATCTTAAAACCTTCCGTAAGCCGCCGAACTTTCTGGTAGAATTTTCGGGCGTTGTTTCTCTTGGCTAGCTTGTTGTCAAGCTCCTCGCACTCACGTATTTCGGCGTCTCGTTTCTTCTTTCCGATAATACGTCTATTTTCCTTTTATAGCTCTCTGTAGCGATCCCACATGGCTCGCGTTGCGCCCGATTGCAGCGTGGTTCTATATGCAGCATCTTTTCTTTCTGCGGCAGCATAACATTCCTCGTCGTACCAACTGTTTTTTCGGGCTCGTCGGAATCCGATTTCTTCTTCGGTGGCGGTACGTAGAGAACGAGAAATGTTGCTCCATTGTTCGTGCATGCCCGATTGTTGGGCAGTACTCTTTGAGAGTGGAGTGGTAAATCTTCTCGCAATAGGCAAATATATGTATTATCTGATATAAGTTTCAGCATGCAAATGTTCGCCTTGTGGATATGTGCGATTATGAATAATATTTATAAAAAAATATGCCATACTTTGCATTGGTCTTTTAAAAGCACCTATCAGCGCTTGTTACCTACTTCGCGCACATGTTCATTCTCATCTCACCGCGGTGCTGAACTAAGCTCCCACCCTTTCCTCGCTATCTTTGTGCGGTTGTTTAGTCGACACTTCCTAGCCACTCAAACGGTGTACGACATTAGGGCAAATGAATGCTCGCTTCGCTTAGACAAAACCATAAATATATAACTTAACGATGCATTTGTGGGCAGCAGTAACAACACATACCGCTCTTAAAGAGCACTCACATACACACATACACACACATCTAAGTAGTATATGTAAGTATGTTGGCATACAAACACATGCATACAAGTATATTAGAAGCCGCATTGTGCCGTCGAGTGGTATTGAAGCGGAGGCACTCCAAAGTGATGAGACTTTACTGCACTGTCCCGTCTCCACTCGCCTCCACTCAGCTTCACTCTTGTTGTAGCTGAACTTAATGCTCGTCTTGACTTGACTTGAACTGGCGGCACAGTGAATTTGCTGTTTGCCGGTCGTTATCCTTTGCTTTGTTGCTTACGATACTCATTTGTTTATGCTTAGTAGTTGAGAGTTTGCTATTTTTCTTGTCGGAAGTTCTTACTTTTGCTTGGCTCCACTGCCAGCCGGCCACATAAATGTAATTATGCTTGTGTTAATTCGTATGCACTGCATGTGTGTTTGTGTGTATTTATTTACACATATATGTACATATTTGGCATTTCCACTTCCTATTTTCACATTTTCTCCATAGTCTCGGCACTACTTTTTGTTGACCTAAAACCTGCTAAGCTACATACAAACTACAGGGTACTCTCGCTGAAGTGGATGCCTAAGCGGCTGAAATATTTGTTCGCTTGGGGAAAAGAGTAAAAGAAGTTAATAATATTTTGCAGGAGGGTTAACGTGTTATGGGAGGGAGGATCGTCCGCTCAAGAGAAAAAAATTAAAAAAAATTATTAGGGATTTGTGGTTTGTACAGAAAAAGAGGATCCGCTTATGAGAGGTGTCCACTTAAAAGAGGTGTCCGTTAGGAGAGAGTACCCTGTACTTTTGAGGCACAATTCATTTACTATGTATGTACATATGTATGTATGTGTGTATGGATGTATGCACATTGGCCTTAAAAAAATGTTTGAAAATTTCTTGTGACATTCATGTGGCAAATTTCGTAAAATTTATTTGTTTGCTGTTGTTGTTGCATCATTTTGAATACACAAGTGCACATGTGCAACAACAACTCTATCAACTTGACTTTTTGAGTCCTACCATGCTTTTTACTCACATACCTATGCATATTATTACCGATGTGTCTGTATGGAAATTTCGGGACAAAAAATTATGCAACTTCAAATACATACACACATACATGCATATACGAATGCTCATATGTGTTGATGATGGTATTTAAATAAATGCTCGTGTACAAAGGTGCATATTTACACACACACATACATACATATGTCTGCTCTTTCTGTGGCTCCTACACTCAGGAGTGCTGTTGATGGCCGCAATAGCAATTTCACACTCGCTCAGCGATGGCGCATGGCAGTGCTGCAAACATACATAGAATATACCAAAAAACAAAACCCCAAATGACAAGTTATAAAAAATTTAAATGTACAAATAACAGAAAGTGCATAACCATAAAATGAAATGAAATTTCACTCGAAATAATTTTGGTTAAAATAAAAAGAAAGAAAGTGCAAATGTTTGGAATTTCACTATCTGCTCAATTCAACTGCCGGCCAGTAAGAAATTCTGGGCAAAGAAGTTATTACTTGTTTGTTTTTTTCCTTTTTCTTTTTTATATTTTGTTTTATTTTTTTATATAATATATTTTTATATACATATATTAAGTTTGTTTTATCTATATATATAAAAAGAAGTTACATTTCCTTGGTAATTTTTTAGAGTTCTTTTCTATCTTTGAGGAGGTGGTTTGTGTGAAGTTTGATTGAAATCGGTGCAGCCGTTCCTGAGTTATGACATTTTATGTGAGTAATGGTTTCCTCTCATACGAAATGCCTGTATGGGAAAAACAACAACAAATAACAGCCGCTTATGCGCGTTTCTGTTGTACTGTTGTGGTTGTAAGTGTATTATGTTAATATTAATTTTGGACGAAAATATAATAAAAACTGGAGCATTCAAGGAATTGGAAAAACATTTTTAACTTTATTTATTTTAGCATAATTTATTTAGCGTAAAAAATTGAAATGGAAATTAAAGAATCAAAGTTTAATTACAAGTTTTTATCGGCTCTTTCACCTTACCTGTATATAAGTGACCACCACAATCAAATTTTAAAAAAGTACAGAAAAGGCTATTGTGACATCTTTAGAAAGTATGTTGAATGAAAAAAATCAACTAATATAACTGTTTAAACATTTTACGAGTTCTGTAAAGAAAACTTAATATGAAAAATTTCTTGCGATATAAAAAAAAGATTTTATGTATGGTGGTGCGAAGCCCACTGGGAAATGCTAGTTATTTATATATTATTTATTCGTTTTTTTATTTTTTATATTTTTTTAATTTTTTTTTTATTTTTTATATGTTTTTAATTTTTTTATTTTTTGTATATTATTTATCTAGTTTTTATATTTTTTTATATATTTTTAATATTTTTTTACTTTTTATATATAATATTTTAATCTTTTTTTATAAATCTTATATATTATTAATTTTTTTTATTTTTTATATATTTTTATATTTTTTTATATATATTATTTTAAAACTTTTTTTTTATTTTTTTTATTTTTTGTATATTTTTACATTTTTTTATAGTTTTTTATATATCTTTATATATTTTTAAGTTTTTTTTTATTTTTATTATATTATTAATTTATTTTTTTATTTTTTATATATTTTTATATCTTTTTTAATTTTTTCATATTTTTTTATATACATTAAAATTTTGTTATTTTTTATATATTTTTATAGTTTTTTATGTATGTATATTTAGGTTTTTTTTTTGGTTTTAATTTTTTATTTATTTTTTTATGTTTTTTATATTTTTTATATAGTTTTAAATTTTTTTTTAAATTTTTTGTATTTTTTTTTTTATTTTGTGTATTTCATTTTTATTTTTTTGCCTGCTCTGCCCAGGTGCATTTAAGGGGTCCTGGTGGTCTACAGCTCGAAAATTTAGGGTATTTTTAGCAATTTTTTTTATGTACAATAAAAAAATCCGAAAGGATATTCAAAAATGAAAAAAAAAATATAATTTGTCATCATTCTCAAACAAGCAGTGTTCGCCATACCTGCGCCGCATAACTTTGGACTACTCGATAGACTGACTCAAAATCTAGTTTATATTTGCAACGCACATGCCTTGCAAGTATTTGGTCGAGTTTTCGTTCATATTTGTGTGAGTCCTTATAACTGGAGGGACGGCCTACGAAGAAGAAAAAGTTGTCATGGGATGACTTTACATGGCAGAAATGCAAATGAAAGTTCGCCATTTCCAGAGGAGAAGTTTCATATCCACAGTGGAATTCGAATTTTAAGAATAAAAAAACTTTGGGGCTAGTCAAAAGTTACATCTTCTCACAAAGTGACACAAGAAAACACATGTCAAACAAAAAACAAAACATTTTTTTCCAGTACGAGTATTTAATTTATGGGGTGAAAAAAATTTGGCAGCGAGCAGTTCACGCTATTCACAGGTTCCCTTTATCATAGACATTTTTTTTATTTGCGTAAAAGGTGAAAAGGATTTCGAATGGAATAATGATATTCTGAAGGTTACATTAGGTTTCATGAGATTTACGAAAAGGGAGTTCACCATTGAAAAATCTATATTTTCATGAAGGCAGATACCGTTGCCTCATTATCTGGGGATCATTAAAACTAGTTTTTGCGCTAAAATCTTTATAACTGTATTTAATTTTGCTTGAATGAGTATCTCTATAAATTCTGATTCTCCATTCACACATTAAGAAGTTTTAAATCCATTTCCTACCGGCTCTTCATTATTTTCCGTATTTGCTTGGCACGTTTAGTTGTCATTCCGTTTGTATTTAGAATATTTTAAGCATTCAAAAGTGTCTCCAGAGTGTCCTTGAATCAACAGCAAGCAGTGAATAGCTAGCAGAACTGGAATTGTCAATTTGTCAAAAACAAAAAAATAAAAAAGAAGAGATGTGTTGCATTAAATATAAATGCCAATAAGATTGGCTGACAGCGCTCGTACATGGATAAGAGTGTACTAGTGTAAAAAACAAAATAAAGTAAAATAAAATAAAAATAAAAAAATTAGAAAAAAGAAATTAAAAAAAAAAATTTTTTTTTAAATATAAAAAAACTATAAATAAAAAAATTAAAAAAAATTTAAATAAAACAAATTAAACAAAAACAACAGAAAAATATAGTACAAAAAAAAATTTAAAGAATTTAAATAAAAAAAGTGTGTGTAGCGTAGTACATATAACAGAAGTAAAACTGTCAAGGTAGACAAAGAAAGAGGGAGAGACCCGAGAGAGAATGAGAGAATGAGAGAGAGAAAGAGAGAGAGAGAGAGAGAGAGAGAGAGAGAGAGAGAGAGAGAGAAGGAATCTATATCGAAATAAATTCGCAACATTTGCAGAGAATACCAATAGACAAAATTTACAAAAAACGGAGAAGGGTCGACCGGTGTAGGTAAACGCCGGACACAAACCGTGGCAACAACGCGCACTACTCCGAGCATTTATCACACGCACTACTCCGAGCGTTTATCACCCGCACAAACGCAGCGATTCCAGGACCGCAGCAAAGGCATAAATTTTCACAAGGCAATACCAAATACCAATAAATCCGATAGCACTTTATAGTACGCACAAGCACTAGGCAGGAAACGGAAATAAACGCCAAGAAGGAGGCACCAAAAAAACGCCAACGAAATTGGGACCAAAAAACACCCCAAACAGTAGGCACCAAGGAAATATAACGCCAAAAAGTAGGCACCAAAAATATATTTCCTAAAAGTTTGAATCAACAAACAAGCGCCAAAAAGCAGGCAGTGTTATTTCTCACTAGAAATTAGCAACCACAAGATACATATAAGGTATAGCGCTCTCTTTCCTTTGCCTAAGAAGTTTCACTTCAAAACATAGAAAAATATTGTATAAAGCGGTTTACGAGTTTTCAAATATAAATATGTTTGTATGTATGTATATTACTATTATTTTTTATTTTATTATTATTATTATTTTCCAACTAAAAGTACAGTTAAGGGATTTTGATAGCATAGCGTTTTAAATAAGTGACAAAAGAAGAGCTGGTTTATGCAAATATCTATTTTTTTTAATTTCTTAAGGGGTCAGATACCTGTAAACAGCCATATTTTCCCTGATTTTCATTAAAATTATTTAAAATGAAGAAGTCAAAATATTTTTTTCAAAATTGGCATGCAGTTTATTTATGCAGTAAAATAATATGAAAATTTTTTTTTATTTTAATCTTTAAAATAGCGGATGTACACTCAATTCTTCCAGGAAGGTTGCAGTGGGGCTTCTCAATCGGCCGGCATTGTAGCATCGGCGTCAGTAACCTGAATACAAAAAACCAATTTTTTTGTTTATTAATGTCATAATTTCTATATGAATGAAAAAAAAATTGAAAAAAAATCGCGGAATGAAATGCTTCAAAAACAAAAAAAAGGGTATTGGGGCGAATTTCCGTACTTCAAAAAAATTATTTTTTCGAAAAATTTTCGAATTTTGAATTCACATAGAAAATAATATCATAAAAAAGATGTGTGCAAAATTTGAGAGAGATGGGTCAATAACTTTTCGAGTTATCGTGTACGCCAATTTGAAAAATATATATTAGTTTTGAGAAACACGCGTCTAAAGTTTGAATATAACGTAATGTACCTTTCCCAGCGCTCGAACGCAAAGAATGGAGTAGTCACGGTTGACCATCTATAATATAAGAAATACTTAAATTTACGTTCTAAAAATTTTTGACATAATATTAAAGGATTATATTAACATTTTATGGAATTATTTTTCTTTTTTCGAAATTTTATAGGTCTCTGTCCCCTTAAAAAGATCAAACTACCTCAATATTAGACAATATATGTAGAAACCTATACCGTCCTTAAATTTATAAAATTAAATCTTTATACCAAAAACTCAAGAATAATTAGTGAACTGAAATGATGATCAAACTTTTCAAGTATTTCTTCTGTTGTCTATCGCAATGAAATTATATTCCTCTATTGATTCACTGCCTATCAACATAAGTTCTGTTGGTGAACTAGATGAGGCAGCGTTTCAACTAAGGGATACAATAATTTCAGCATACCACGGAAGCAACGTAGTCAAAACACGTAATGTGACTAGAAAGGTCCCATGGTGGAATGATAAGCTTGCCAAAATGCGTAAAGAAACAAGACAACTTTTCAATCGTTGTAAACATACAAAGGTATGGGACGACTACAGGGTTGCTCTAACAAATTACAACAAAGAATTGAGAAAGTCTAAACGCGAGTCATGGAGAAGATACTGTGAAAGTATTATCGAAGCGCCAGAGGGCGCCAGGCTCCTTAAAGCTTTGTGCAAGGAACACTCAAACGGTGTTACAACTTTAAAAAGACCAGATGGGTCGTATACAAAAAATCGGAAAGATACTTTGGAATATATGCTTCAAGTACACTTCCCGGGATCTATAGATACGTCATCGACAGTGAGGGAGGATCAGTTAACACCAGACCAAGGGGTCGTGGCTAACAAAAAATCATGGAGTCTGTCAGGACGTATCTTTACCCCAAACAAAGTACGATGGGCCGTTGGGTCCTTCCAATCATTTAAAGCACCAGGGGTAGACGGTATTTTTCCAGCCCTCCTCTTACGAGGGATAGAAATACTAATAAAACCACTTGTTGCCATTTTTAGGAATAGCTTTAGTATGGAATACATACCAAACGTTTGGCGTAAGGTAAACGTGATATTTATTCCAAAAACGGGCAAGAGGTCCAGTGAACTTCCAAAGTCATACAGACCTATTAGTTTAACTTCGTTTCTCCTAAAAACAATGGAAAGATTGGTGGATCCTCACATTAGAGAAAATCTAGAAAAGAACACACCTTTGCATAAATCGCAATACGCATATAATAAAGGGAAATCTACAGAAGGAGCTCTTCACTTTCTCGTATCAAAGATAGAGAAAGCTCATTTTTCTAAGGAAATCGCCTTATGCGCATTTTTAGATATCGAGGGTGCATTTGATAATACAGATTATCGCTCGATTGATAGAGCATTACAAAATAAAAACATTGACAAGCCGACCATAGGGTGGGTAAAGGCAATGCTGGAAAGCAGAGAAATCAGCTCATCTCTAGGAGATGTATCAGTCTCAGTCAAAGCATTAAAAGAATGCCCCCAAGGTGGTGTTTTGTCACCTTTATTATGGTCCCTGGTTATTGACGACCTCCTAGCCAAACTAAGTGAGTTAGGCTTGGAGGTAATTGGCTATGCTGACGATATTGCAGTGATTATTCATGGCAAATTCGACAGAACAATATCCAGCATTATGAATCAAACATTAAATTTCATTCTAAACTGGTGTCGTGCAGAAGGACTTTCTATAAATCCCAGCAAGACTATTATTGTACCCTTCACAAACAGATATAAGTTGGACCTTGGTTCAATTACTGTCGAAGGAACAAATATAAACTATTCCAATGAGGTCAAATATTTAGGAGTTGTTCTGGATAAAAGATTAAATTGGAACTCTCACCTTAAATCGGTGATAGATAAAGCCACCAGAGCCATGTGGGCATGTCGCAGTCTCCTGGGGAGAACATGG
This sequence comes from Anastrepha obliqua, assembly GCF_027943255.1. Classification (NCBI taxonomy): domain Eukaryota; kingdom Metazoa; phylum Arthropoda; class Insecta; order Diptera; family Tephritidae; genus Anastrepha; species Anastrepha obliqua. Next base: position 140,562,488 of record NC_072892.1, on the reverse strand, counting down.
GGTGTTGACTCCAAAATGATTCATTGGATGTATACAATGATGATTCGACCAATCATCACCTATGCGTCCCTTGTTTGGTGGCCCAAAACCACACAAGAAACAGCCAAGAAATTACTGGCAAGTCTTCAAAGGCAGGCCTGTTTGTCTATAACAGGTGCCATGCGAAACTGTCCCACAACTGCAATTGAAGCGATAGTAGGACTATCCCCACTGCATATATTCATATGGAAATGTGCAGCCAGAAATGCACTAAAAATGCAAATCTTGTCAAATAAGGAATACAGTGACTTTGGTCATATGAGTATTCTAAGAAAAATACCGGATAAGGATATTAGCTGTTCAGTAACAGACTACATGATTCCGAAACGGGTCTTCAATAGAAATTATGAGATAATTATCTCAGACCGTGATGAATGGGAAATTGGAGGACCTTGGGTTAACCCAAAAAGTCTAATATGGTTCACTGATGGTTCAAAAACAAATACTGGAGTTGGTGCCGGGATCTTTGGACCCAACACAAAAATTTCAGAACCCATGGGCAAATGGCCCAGTGTCTTCCAGGCCGAAATCCAAGCGATTTCGATCTGTGCACTGACAAATCTAAAAAGGGGTATCAAAGGGGCCCACATAACTATATATTCGGACAGCCAAGCGGCACTGAAAGCACTAATGTCTCATTCTTTGGAGTCGAGACTAGTGGAAGAATGTGTAAACAATCTTCAAAAATTAAGTACAAAAAATACGGTTGTACTTTGCTGGGTTCCAGGTCACTCTGGAATCGAGGGTAACGAAATTGCTGATGAGCTGGCAAGGGCTGGATCGACATCAGACCTTATAGGACCAGAACCATATTGTGGTATCAACTGGGCGGAAGCTAAATCCAGGGTAGACCAGTGGGAACATACTCTCAGAATAGCTTACTGGGAAAATAATCTGAAACTTCGTCAAGCCAAGAGGTTGGTTAGACCCTTTACCTACAAAAAGGAACTGATTAACTTACGAAAAGTAGATATCAGGAAAATAGTAGGCTTTCTTACGGGCCACTACTATCTAAACTATCATCTTAACAGAATTCAACTCCTCAGGGACACTGAGTGTAGACTCTGTCTTGAAGATGATGAAACAACGGAGCACTTATTGTGCGAGTGCGTTGCACTGGCTAGAACCAGAATGCAAATTTTCCACCGTGATCAACTGGATCCGGAAGAAATAAAGAAAGCTCCTATTACAGATATACTAAGGTTTATACGTATAGCAGAAAAATTGTTGGAAGAACATGGCTTTCAACCAACTCCTTTCCAAAGGCAGAGAACAACTAGGCAAACTAGAACCTGATGTAGTGGTCGGGCAACTTTCGCGGATGATCAGAAGGATCATCCATATTAAATTAGGTAGCTTGACACAAAAGATCTTTTAGGTCGCAGTGTCGGTCATTGGACCACCTACTAGGATAAATCATTATTATTATTATTATTGGGGTTTGAATAATTTTTTTTACTATAGAATTTTTTTTTTAATAATGAAAATATGTATCTTTGCCTTTACGCGTCCCATTGCTGGACTGTTTGTGTCCTGCAGCTGTCCAGTTCAAAAGTGTTAAATGCGATTGATGTATGAAGCCGTTTGCAAAATTTATAAACCTTCGGTTAGGCTGATTAATTTGTACATTCCTGGAATGTAACAACTTTTAATCCAGCATTGAAAGTGGCAATAACGACAATATTGTCCATTATAGACCCATCTCCAAATTATAGACGGCTTCAAAATAATTTGAATTTATTGTGTAAGATAAATTTTATTTTGCAGTTGATCGTTACAGATCTCTGCAGACTATCATGGTTTCATGAACGGTAGGTCGACTGTTTCAAATCTTGCAGAGTTTCCTGAAAATCGTATGCCTACGAAGGCCGTTTGAAAAGTCCTTCCAAAGTCAAAGAGATGGCACTACTGGCGCCTATCGAGTTTAGGTTTAGTTAGTAGCATCTTTTGGAAGAACACACATCAAGTTTCAGGCAGATCGGTATATTTCCCATATATTTTTTTAACTTCAATTCTATTATGCTTATTTCCCTTAAAATATATTTTCGATTCAATATTTGCAGTCAAAATAATATTATATAATGATTACAAAAAGAAAACGCTATATGGACCTCCTTGTATAGATAAACAACTTAACATAATTAATTTTTTTTTTAATTTGTATGGCTTAGAATTAAGATTTGTAGCGGCCAATTGCTGTTAATGTCACTCTCAAAATAATATATGATGAAAAAAAACCCACTGAATGGACTACCCTATATAGAAATGCAATTTTACATATACATTAATGCATATTTTTCCAACTTCAATTCCATGTTGCTTATTTACCTTGAAGTACATTTAAAAAAAAATAACTCACTGTAATTTCCCAATAATCTCCCTCTGGCAGTTGTCACTAATTGATAGCATTCCACTTTGTGCTGCATTTGCCACATCCTGTCGCCCATCCTGCGCTGTCAGAGTAACTAAGCTGCCCAAGCGATAAGCCATTTGCCTTAGCTATAAACGCATTGACATTTATTAATTCCAGCACCTGCAATCGGTTCCAAGTCGCTCCAAGTAAAGTTTGGTGCTTCCTCTCCCAGTCTACTCCTGCTATAGGGCTATATGTATGTAAATATATTTGCATGTAGGTATGTACGTCGTCCCATTACTGACCCACTTTGCAGCAGCTTCTGTGAAAATTAAGCGAAAATTCGCAATAGCAGATGCGGCCATGAGAAAGAGTGGGGAAATGATTTTTAATCGATGCGCTTGTAAAAAGCAAAAACAAAAAAAAAAAACAAATAAAATTTGCTAAAGCAGAGATCAGCAGCAAGAGTGGAGAGTGGTAGTACCATTAGCAGTTGTAGCAGTAGCAGCAGTAGCAACAAAATACCTACCGGGCTGTAGTAATAGCAGGAAATCCAAGGGAGAATGCCAGTTTTACTCGTATTTGCTCAACTGTTTGGTACCACAGTGCCTACCTCGCCTCTTCTCGTCCACTCTATTTTCTTTGTTGTGATGGCTGCGTTGAGTTAAATTTTTAATTAATATTGATTACGTAAATGATGATGTCGCTTCTGTTGCTGCAGTTGTTGTTGCATCCAGTGCTATCGCTGCTCGACAAACCGATTAGTAATGTTAATGGCGCTAGCAGCGACTGAAAGCTTGCCAGAGATAAAAATAGTTGATCCGATATTTATTGTTCTCGCCGAAGTGAGAGTTGATTGTGTGTTCGTGTGCACGTAAAGTGCGGGTGTGTGTAGAAAAGTGCGCGAAAATGCGAGAAAGTATGTTAGGCAGTAGCGCGCCAGGCAAAATAAACGCATAATCGATTGAATGAATAAATGATTGCATAAAATATTACCATTGAATAGTTGGTGTTGGGGTTGGTGTTGCAATTGCTGTTGGTATGATTAAACAGAGTGTGAGCACAGCGAGCGTAGATAATGCAAACGTAACTGTAATGGTGAAAGTTTTGTTACTGCGGCGGCAACTGCCGTTGAGATGGTGGTGGTGATGATACTGAATAAGCAATTTTAAGTTACATAAACGATAATGATTTTTAGGATAAAACAAAAACGTACTTTGGCCTTGCAAATCGACACTCATTATGCAAAATGGAACACGAAATGAATTAATGGCGAAGCCAAATGACAAGTGTTAGTTTGGAAAAGTGGATTGAGGTTGCATGAGAAACTAAGGGCAACTTTTTTCTCTGAATCGCATCAATTTAAACATATTTTCTGAGCAAGGTTTTTTTTCATAAGGAAATATATTGAAAAAAATATGGCCTATCGAACTCATTTAATTGAAGCCTAAATTAGCTTAGCGGCTGCGTAACCAAAAAAACAAAACGAAAAACTTAAAACACTTAAAAAACAAGTGTGCATGTTTACTTACCTGTATCGTATCTCTGTTTGGGCAATATATTCAATATACGGCCGCCGTAGCCGAATGGAGTGGTGGGTGACTACCATTCGGAATTCACAGAGAGAACGTAGGCTCGAATCTCGGTGAAACACCAAATTAAGAAAAACATGTTTCTAATAGCGGTCGCCACTCGGCAGGCAATGACAAACCTCGAGTGTATTTCTGCCATGAAAAAGTTCCTTATAAAAATATCTGCCGTGGCTTGAAAAAAATGATGATTCGCCAATGCAAAATCCTAACACATTTTTAAAACAGCTTTCACGCGTGGAGCGATGTTGACTGCACAGCTGTTGCCAGCGAACTGGGACCGGTTTCTAGTGGAAGGGGAACAACGGACTTATAACTTCGTCAATTTAAAAACTTTCACATAATTTGGTATTTTTGATATTATGCATTCGGTTGCAAAAGTAAAAAATAAAAGACAAAAACAAAAAAAAAAAATAATAATAAAGAAAAAAAAAAAAAATTAATAAAAAAATATATATACAGGGTTTGAATGAAAAGTAATGAGCCTTCCCGCGCGGAGCGTCTGCCAAGTGATCAACCGAATCGGGTGGTGGGGGAAAATGATCGTTGGACCTTCCCCTTTCACTAGAAACCGGTCCCAGTTCGCTGGCAACAGCGGTCAACATCGCTCCGCGCGTGAAAGCTGTTTTAAAAGTGTGTTAGGAATTTGCAGTGGCGAAAATGCAGCGATCGTTGGAGTAACGTGCTGATCATCTTTTTCGACTCTCGAGGCATCGTCCACAAGGAGTTTGTACCTCCAGGAAGCACTGTAAAGGCGGCATTTTACAAAGAAGTGCTCCTTCGGCTGAAAAACCGCGTCGCCCGGGTTCGGCCCGACCTCGTCAACAATTGGACCCTTCATCACGACAATGCGCCGGCGCACACCGCCTTCCTCTGCTCCTCTGCATTGGCCAAGATTGGGGTTCCGGTGCTTCCCCATCCTCCCTACAGCCCAGACCTGTCCCCTCCGGACTTCTTCTTGTTCTCGCGCCTGAAAAGAAAGCTGAAGGGGAGGCGTTTCCACTCCATCGAGGTGATCCAAAAAACTGTGACAGCCGAATTGAACGCAATTCCGACGGATGAGTTTAAAAAATGTTTCCTGCAGTGGAAGGACCGCTACCAGCGGCATATTGACGCTCAAGGGTCCTATTTTGAAGAATATTAGTTGTATAAGCCAAAAGGTTTAATAAAACTGCTTAAAAAAAATAAAGCTGATTACTTTTCAATCAAACCCTGTATATATATACTGCAGGGTCTTGTAGCTTACGGACGTAGAATACCATCGTAGTTTGTTGGTTTTACATTTTGAAAATTGCTGCTACTTTGAGTCTCATTTCTTCAACGAGCAAGTGTTGGTCGCTAGCTCCTTCAGTTCCTCTTTTATTGTGCACATCGAGTAAAGACCCGCGCCATCTTCTGCTTATTGCAATATGGGCAATTTGATTTTCCGTCACGTGGTCCGGTGAAACCCACGTAACCTTGAGTATGCGGGAAGATGGTGCCGCCTTGGTACGACGTTTCGATTGTAGGATAGTTCGGAGAACAGCTCCCCATTTGCCGTCATACTTCCAACTCCATGGCAATCCATCACCACCAACTGCTCCAACCTTAAAGTTAGTACTAATCGAAAAAGGATGAATGCAATAAAACTAGTGCCATCTATGTGTTAGGCCTCGGACTTTTCAGCTCGTGTGTTAGTCGACGCATCAGTTTATTACTTGATTTTCGCATATATCGGGACGTTTTTCCTTGACTTTCAAATTATTTTCGATCGTGAGCTTAATCTTCAACCAGATGGTGATTCTTATCTTGATTTCCCTACATTTTCAATCTTCAACCAACCATTTCCTGCAGTTATTTTATGCTTCGCAAGCTAATTAATTAAACGTGGAATGTCTGTTGCGCGTCTTCTTTTTTATGTAAACAGTAAATATGAACAGAATAAACTGCTTTAATACGAAATTTAAATTCCATACTCCATTGACATATCTGCGCTGTTGAAAGCCTCGCTGATGTTACTCGCATACATCCATTTAATTGGAAGAAGAAGAAATAATTGTTTCACTTAACGTGGCCCGCGTATTGAATAGTTAACAATGCCGTGCAGTAATTTGCACGAATGTGTGGGTGTAAGCGCATATGCAATTGTATAACTGTATTTATTGTAGATGCACATTTTCACTTTACTTATGCACGCAGCAGAATATGCCGTTATTTTTAACACATTTATACCGGTACATATGGACATGCCTGCAATTCACACCATTTAAACCGCATTTAAGTGCGAATGCTTTGTTTTTTCGGCGCTGTCAGTCAACACTTTGCTTTCGCTCGAATCCATTAGGTTTGGTCAGTTGGTGTGCCGGCGGGCATTGCACTGCATTTGTTTCCATGCAAAGTTATGGTTTACGCGTGTGACGAGTTCGGGTGCATTTCCGCTTAGGCGGCCATTTTCATGTGAGATTTCCGTTTGCTTTTATTTTACCATTTATTTTATTTTGCTTCCGTTTTTGTAGGCTTGAGGTTTTCTTTTTTCGTTTTTCACAGTTTTTGCTTTTTAAAAATTGTCGCCGCTGATTGCAATTCAATGAAAAATAATTGAATTCTGAATAAAAATGCCTGAATAGTCATATTGTGAGTCGAATTGCAGAGTGGTATTTTTCCCACAATATTCCAACGTATCGCTGTATCGGCTTTTGTGTTTAATGTGCACGTGTGTGTGTGTGTGTGTGTTGCCATATATATATATATATATATATATATATATATACACAAGTAATATGCCCATAGTTGCATGCTTTTACTGTCACGAATTGAGTTTTATTTAGGCGGCCAATATTTCACTGTATTTGTTTTTATACCCCGCGCGTACTAGTGTGCCCAGGGGTGTTACAATTTTAGAAAGGAACAAATTATAGCTTTTTATATTAAACTTTTTAAAAATTCATGCCTCAAAATTAAGTATACAGTTCATGATATTTTAATATTTTGTGAAATAAAAAACATTATTAGAATCAAATCCAAGTAATTGGTAGGATAACCATTACACTTTCTTCTTCTTAATTGGCGCGATAAACGCATACGCGATTTTGGCCGAGTTTAACAAAGCGCGCCAGTCGTTTCTTTCTCGTGCTAACCGGCGCCAATTAGACACACCAAGTGAAGCCAAGTTCTTCTCCACCTGATCTTTCCAACGCAGAGGAGGCCTTCCTCTTCATCTGCTACCACCAGCTGGTACCGCATCGAATACTTTCAAAGCCGGAGCGTTTGTACCCATTCGGACGACATGACCCACCCAACGTAGCCGCTGGATCTTTATTCGCTGCGCTATGTCTATGTCGTCGTAAAGCTCATACAGCTCATCGTTCCATCGTCTGCGATATTCGCCGTTGCCAACGTGTAAAGGTCCAAAAATCTTCCGCAGAATCTTTCTCTCGAACACTTTAAGCGTCGCTTCATCGGATGTTGTCATCGCCCAAGCTTCTGCGCCATACGTTAGGACAGGCATGATGAGAGTCTTGTAGAGTGTTAGTTTTGTTCGTTGAGAGAGGACTTTACTGCTCAGTTGGCTACTTAGGCCAAAGTAGCACTTGTTGGCAAGAGAGATTCTACGATGGATTTCAAGGCTTTGCATCCTTATCCAGTTTGGAGAAGGCAGAACTAACAGCGCGGTTGTTAAGGCCGATGATGTCAATATCATCGGCATACGCCAGCAATTGTACGCTCTTATAAAATATTGTGCCTGAGAGATTAAGTTCTGCGGCTCGTACGATCCTCTCCAACATCTGGTTAAAGAAGTCACACGACAGCGATTCACCCCGTCTGAAACCTAGTTTGGTATCAAACGGCTCGGAGAGGTCCTCCCCAATTCTGACGGCGCTGCTAGTGTTGAGCAACGTCATCTTGAAAAGCCGTATTAGTTTTGTGGGTATACCAAATTCAGACATAGGCCTACAGGTACCACCTTTTCGTACTGTCGAATGCAGCTTTGAAATCGACGTAAAGATGATGTGTGTCGATTCTCCTTTCGTGGGTCTTTTCCAAGATTTGGCGTATTGTAAATATTATATTTGGTCGATGGTAGACTTTCCAGGACTAAAGCCACACTGATAAGGTTCAATCAGTTGGTTGACGGTGGGCTTCAGCCTTTCACATAATACGCTCGCTAGAACCTTATAGGCGATATTTAGAAGACTAATCCCGCGGTAATTGGCAGGGAGTGCAGGATCGCCCTTCTTATAGATTGGGCAGAGCACACTTAAATTTCAATCGGCAGGCATGCTTTCATCCGACCATATTTTGCATAGGAGCTGATGCATGCACCTTACCAGTTCCTCGCCGCCATGTTTGAATAGCTCAGCCGGCAGTACGTCGGCGCCTGCGGCCTCGTCATGGTCGGGTAGCGGAACGTCAATTCCGTCGTCGTCGATTGGGGTATCGGGATCTTCACATTCTCTGTGACATGCTCAGCTATCAGTGTTTAACAGGTTTGAGAAGTGTTCCTTCCATAATTTAAGATTACTCTGGATGTCAGTCACCAGTTCGCCGTCTTTGTTCTTACGCGGTCTTAAAACCTTCCGTAAGCCGCCGAACTTTCTGATAGAATTTTCGGGCGTTGTTCCTGTTGACCAGCATCTCAAGCTCCTCGTACTCACGTATTTCGGTGTCTCGTTTTTTCTTTCGGATAATACGTCTCTTATCCTTTTATAGCTCTCTGTAGCGATCCCACATGGCTCGCGTTGCGCCCGATCGCAGCGTGGTTCTATAGGCGGCATCCTTTCTTTCTGCGGCAGCATGACATTCCTCGTCGTACCAATTGTTTTTTCGGGCTCGCCGGAATCCGATTTCTTCTTCGCCGGCGGTACGTAGGGAACAAGAAATATTGCTCCATTGTTCGTGCATGGTGGTTTGTTGGGCAGTGCTCTTTGAGAGCAGGAGTGAGTTTTGTTGCTGTTTTCATTTCCCCACTTTCCCCACTTGCGTGGACTTCTACTCATGGAACCATCCTCCACCATTAGACTTTACAATCGCTTTAAGTCGTGATGGCATTGATTTCACCAAGTTTTCAGTTACAGCTGGTGGTATTTTATTCCATTCCTCGTGAAGGACGTTTTTCAGTTGTTCCTTATTCCTAATCGGATGTTTACGTACCGCATTAATGTTCCCATAAATGTTCGATTGGGTTAGTATCCGAAGACTGTGGCGGTGTTTTCAGCTGTTTTCGCACATTGTATAACAGCCACTCTCGTTCAATGTTGGATTTGTGTTTGGGGTCATTATCCTGCTGGAAAATAAACGTTCCTCCCAAGCCCAATTTCGTAGCGTTGTCTTTTAAATTATTTTTTTTTTTGTTTTGATTTTCGATAGATACCAAGTTTCCAACCCCGTTCGCAGCCATACATCCCCAAACCATCACAGAGCTCCCTCCATGCTTCACAGTGCCGGTCATATTGTTTGGATCCAATTCCGCGTTAACTTTTCTCCAAACGTTTTCACGGCCATCAGATCCACAGATACTGAACTTACACTCATCAGAAAATCGAAAATATGACTTGGGTAGGTCATATTTTTCATAATCTTTTGCGATTGAAATCCGTTTACTCCGATTGACACTACTCACGAAGGGCTTTTTCCTAACATTGCGCCCATAATAACCAGCACTATGCAAAGTCCGGCGAATAGTTTGGTTGCTAAATTGTTTTCCTTTCTCCTTTTCAACGTCAGATTTCAATTTGGGGACACTTTTTTCGGGGTTTGTTCTGATTTTCCGTACGACTAAGATTTTTTCTCTGCGACTTAAGAGCGGCGGACGCCCACAACGCTCTTTATTAGTGGTGCTTCCCGCAAACAAATTCCATAAATCAGGCTCCTGTATACTTATTTATGTTACTAACTGTATGTCTGTGCCTCACACATTGTTAAACGCCCCCTCTATGTCGAGAAAAGCGACTAGTGAGTATTGTTTGTATTCTAAGCTCCTCTCAATCGTACTTACAACCTCATGAAGAGCTGTCTCTGTGGATTTTCTTTTGAGGCAGGCATGTTGGGATGATGCAAGCGTTGTTTTTAATCTTCTCTCTGAGATAGACGTCCAACAATCGCTCGAGAGTTTTGAGAATAAAGGAGGATAAGCTGTTGGGTCTGAAATATTTCGCTGTATCATGACCGCGTCTACCAGCTTTGGGGATAAAAATCAACTTAATCCTCCTGCAGCTTTGTGGAATATGCCCTAGCATGAGGCTTTTTTTGAAAAAGACCTCCGGCCAGGGAATCGTCATTTCTCGAGTGTTCCACCGGATGGCAGCGAATATCCCATCTGGGCCGACTGCTTTGTATGGTTCAAAGTTGTTCATCACCGATAGAATTCTGTCTTGGGATACGATGTGGTTGATTGTATTGGAAGACAGGTTGGTCATTTGAACACTGTTACTATTGCTCTCAATTTATTCTGTCTCACCTGGGAAATGTGTATTTATAAGATATGCTAGTGTATCGGCCGAGGATTTTGTCCATTCTCCGTTTTCTTTCCTCAAGAAGGAAGGACAGAAGTGTTCTTTGGATAAGAGCTTACCTAGGCTGGCCGTATCTTTGGTTGATTCAATAGAACTACAAAAATCTCTCCAAGCCTCTGTCTGAGACTCTTTGATTGCTTTCTTGTGTTGCCTAAGGCAATCTTTGTAGGGTTTGAAGTACTTGTGTTTGTAGCAGATGTTAAAGATTTCTATTGTCATTTTCCTGAGTTGACTTAAATCTTCATTCCACCAGGTGGGTTATGTTGTTTTGGCATATGTGAGAGGACACGAAACTTCAAGCCATTTCGTCAACGAAGTTTCGAAAGCTTTTACTCTCTCATCTAAATCTTTACTTGCCGTTATGGTTTTATTTATATGTGGAAGTTTAGACTGGGTCGGTTTCTCAAGCTTGAGATTGATATCGAAGGGAACTATGGTCCGAAAAGAAATTTCTTGTCGGATACCCTCCAATTTGCGACTATTTGGGAGTTATTGTTTGTCCATAATGTAACGTCTAAGACCTCGGAAAAGTAAAGGTTGGGCTAATCCCTACATTCGAATTAAAAAAGTGACACACCTCTTTCATTTGTCTCCGAACTGCCGCAGAGCTCGTTTCTGGCGTTTGCGTCGCAGCCCATCAACAGTCTGTCTGTGTTGATAGGAACTGAGCCACTTCGTCTAGCGCCGCCGGTTTAGCAACCTCCAGTCAGGTAGTGCTGGCCGATCTGTAAAAAGATCTCACTTAGACTCTAAGGTCCATTGTGTTACCGGTGCTATGTATTCGGAGTCGAAGATACAATATTATTTTATGTAAATCGTAATGTGCGTTTTAATTTTGATGAAATATAGTTTATGGTTTTCGTATTACAAGTATTTCGCATAATTTTGTTAGCTTTTTACGAGGTTGCGAGTTCCCATACCGTTTCCAGAGCTAGTCTAACGTGTTCAAACTCGGCGAGCGAGTACCTGCCTTAGCGAACTCGCCGGCTCTCTCATTTCCCTCTTTTCCTTTGCGACCCAGTATCCAGTAAATAGTGACCTACTCATTTCCGCAGAGTTCATTCTCTTTGGATCTGAACTGTTGCAGACATTCCGAGTTAGTGCAAGGAGTCATAAGTGCTTCAATAGCCGATTGACTGTGAAATAAAATATTTGTCCGAGTACTAAGAGGTATCCATTCCAGAGCTAATTCTGGTGCTTTTGTAGTGGCATAGATTTTAGCTTGAAATATACTAGAGTGGTAGACTCCTTAATTACTTTTGCGGATTGCGGACAAAAGACAGCCGCTCCAGCTCCTCATTGTTTGAATGGTGGCTAGATTCTAAACCTATCTGCCATCCATTTCGCTCTTTAATAACACTAAGCTTTATGCCATATTTAAACCGTGGAAATACGTAGTCTGACCGTTCGTTTGAATACAGATTATGACTGTGGTTAGAAAGCATCTGTGAGAATAGTTCTGACATCTGCAGTCTTAGAGCAGAGCTTTTGGCTGAGTTTGTTACTACTAATTTGATTGGATGCTAGTTAAGAGTTCTTTCTATTCTCGCTGTTGGAGTTGTGCACCGGTTACACATATTCCTTAAATCCTTTCCACGATTTCCAGTCTTTTGACGTAAGCCACATTATCACACGCCGTTTATCGAACCATGGAACATTATTGGTCTAATGACCGCCAAGTATATCAAATGTGCGAGTCGAGGAGATAAGCGTGAAGTCTTCTCGCATTCTTCTGCATGCGTATAAGGCTTTCGAGGCTTTTTTTTGCTCTTTATTCCACATTTAAACTCCATGACACTTTTGCTATCCACAACAATGTCTAGGCATTTAGTCGATGTTAGTTTTGGTGTCAACTTAACTCCTCCCAGCCGACCAGAACTTCCTTGTAAGGAGTACTAACTCCGCCTTGTCTGGATTTACACGCAGTCTGACCATTTCCGTTCGCTTGTAGCTCTCTCTAAACGTCCTTGTGTGTATTTCACTCATCGTTTGTGGACACCTACATGGGATGATAACAACCAAGTCGTCAGCATATGCCGTCAGGTTCGATCAGCTATTCCCAAGTTTGATGAGAATCTGATTTATCTTTAGGTTCCACAGAATGAGGAAAAGCACTCAGACACTTCACTCGCAAACGAACTGTCAGCTTTCACTCAATTTTAAATCACGCCTGCATTTTGTTAAAAAGGTGTGAAAAAATTTTCCTGACATGTTGCGCTATGTTTTTATAGCCGTGAAATACATACGAAATTTCACGCATATTTCACGGCAGCGCAATTTGTATGGATTTTGATAGCCATTTCACGTGAAATACGATTTTAGTACTACGCTTAAGAAAAAAATTTTCGAGCGTCCCTCTGATGCTTTTAGCTATAACTCTCATTGATCGGACTAAATTTTACTAAAATGTGCGCGGGTAATAGAAAGTTTGGTCCGGTCCGAATTTAGTACTTCCTTAACTGATTTTTGTTTTTTATTGAAATTTTCGCCAACATTTTGCTGCTCCATTTCCGCCGTTGTAAATTTTGTATGCGGCTGTACATGCATTCGTGCGTGTGTCACATGTGTGCACATGCAACCCTGCAGGGCAAACCCCAGGTAAAAACTAGTACGCTTGAAATGCTAGAAAAATGCTATTTAAGCGATCTAAATTTCTTTAGATTGGCGAATCCCGCTATGACCTATGCCGTAATTTCCCACTTTCTATGGCCTGGCATTATCACTAAATTTTATATTAAATTGCATGCAGGCATCTCGGGAGCATTTGGAACTTGCCCCAGTGTCGTTTTGAACTTACTTCCCATCGACTTTTACGTTATTTCCATCGCTGCTCAAAGTGCAATCAAGTTAAGGGAGGTTGGCCTCTGGAGACAATCTCTTAAGCGACTTGGTAGCCTTTTTGGGCAGTTAACGCTGAATTTCGGACAGATCTCCGTGTCAGGGCAATCATCCCAAGTAGGCAGGATTGGAACGAGGGAAAATCTGCACCGTAGCTGGTACCTCTGTCTTCACTAACGGCTTCAAGATGGAATCGGAAATCGGTGCAGCAAGTGAACGAATACAAATTGCAAGGACTCAAGCATACGGAAGTCGTTAGGATACTCAAAGAGTTGCCAACGCATGTAAAACTAGTTTGTGCGCGTGGTCCCACCGCACCGTCTGTGATAAACACCTCACAAAATCCAGAGGCATTCGAAACCCGCTCATTGCTACCCGGTGGTCATCAAAGTCTACAAAATCTACTGACGAAGGCGCAATCAGAAAGTTCCCTCTACACATCGAGCACTGCCACGCTGACCGATCAGCAACGTTCCAAATCGTTGGAAAATGTTTCTGGGCTAGCACTTTGGAGCAGCGAAGTCACTACCATCGAAATTGAGAAAGCCGAACTAGGCTTCGGTTTCTCCGTACTTGATTATCAAGATCCGCTGGTTATTGTAATACGCGGTCTTATACGTGGTGGCGCAACAGAAGAGACCAATGAGATCTTCCCCGGCGATCGTTTTTCTCTAAATCAGCCAATTTATCTGTTTCCTTAAAATTGCCGAATACTTCTAGTGTTTTTCAGCTAGAAGTCTTTGCGATCCTGCAGGCATACAGAATGCTGAAGGAACACGGGAGCGAGGGAGATATTAACATCTTTCTGATAATCAAGCCGCGATCAAGGCATTGACGGCGTCATCGTGTAGATCCTTAACAAGTTTGGCTCCTGTAAGGAGAAGATCAAATCTCTTGGGTGTGCAGGTAACATTTCTCTGATCTAGGTTCCAGGGTAGAGAGGGAAATGCAATTGCTAATGAGCTTGCCAGGAAAGGCATTGAATTCCTCTCAGAGGCCTTCTACCCGGTCATCGGCATCCCCCTGACAGTTGTTAAAGCGGAACTGCTCAACTTATTTCTCAGGAAAGCGCAGAACATATGGAGCTTCATTTCTTCATGTGCTATTTTGAAAACCTTTTGGGCCTTAGTACAATAGACGGCGGAGTCAGAAAGCCCTGGTGACTCCACGCCATTCAATTTCCAAACTCGTAGCTGTGTTTACCGGTTATTGGGCGATCGGCACAGACGCAGAAAAACTTCGACTATCATTTAATCCACAAGCTGTGGAGACCTTTTAGAGAAGGAGACTGTTAAGCATTTTCTCTGTAAATGTCCGGGTTTGGCAGCTAAACGATTGATGTGACTGGATGCTCTTCTTTTCGATGGCCTGGGGCAGCGCGCTAACATAACCTGAATCCCATCAATCTTCTCCATTGCATCAACAGTTCTCGTTGGCTGCAGATATCTACCTTTTGGATGTTTCATAATGAAATCAGATCAGTGAAGTCTTCTAAGGTCCATTTTTTGCAAGATTCGGAACTGTCTTTGAATAAGAAATTCTTGGGTATCGGCTGATTATGAAGCACATTATAAGGTTGATTCCTAATATTATGAAAAAATTTCAGTCGTTAATAGTTCCGTGACATATTTGTGGTATTTCAATTCATCTTTGGTATGATTAAAATTCAAAATCACGAGAGAGTGTACGAGAACGGCGTCCGCTTGGTTTTAATTTTCGGCATTGACTTTTAACCGACTCGGCGCAAAGATGTCGCTGGTCGGAAAATGAGCGGCGAATTGGTTTGTAGCCGTCGACATAACCTTAGTTCTGGACAAGAAATTTAAGCCACTGCTTGTGGTTTTTCCTGCAGGGCCTTACGTGCGTTGTTTTACAACGAAAGTTTATTTGTGCATAAAAATGTTGCGCTCAAGTGCATACTCGTACATTCGAGCTACCAATGCTAATTTTAAAGATTTTTTATTTTTATTTTTTTCCATTATGCGTTTTTATGTAATTGTATTGCTGTTGATTTCGGTCATAAAATTTTTAAAAGTAAGCAAAAAGATGCTAAAAAAGAAAAGGCTGGAAAAGTGTCAGTCAATGCTCTACAAATTTTTAGTTTCCGTCAATATGTTGTTACGAAATTTTTTATGACTAATGGGAATCGAGCTAATTCGACATTAGTTAGTCGAGTGTGTCACTCATCAACAATCAGGTGCAGCTGAAGTCGTTTGGTTACGATCTCCTGTTGTAGAAATCCCAGCAGAAACTGGTAAACTCATTGGGGAACCTATGAGATCTACGACTTAGGTTAATATAAATATATTGAAAAACAGGATTTATGTGTTGCAATAGGAGACATTCCTCTAAAGCCGTAGAGTTTTTTGAATTAAGAGTCACCAATCTGCAGTTAAAACAAACCTGCGACAACACTTCTGCCATAAAAAATCTCATAAAACCACCCGGTGCCTAACAATGGAATCTCTATTACTTGAGGGAAAAGCAAAACAGCAACAGCATGAGGCATAAATTCGATCTGTTGAGTGCTCAAAAACTCACTTGTGTGAGTCAATAAGTGAGAGCGCGCTTTGACTTGGTGAAGGATGATTCGCCTGCGGCGATTAGTATTCTCTAATTCTCCGAACACTTATAGCAAAAAAATTACTATGTACCACTGAGAATCTACTAGTTTAAATACATCTACTCGTAAGTTGTGACATGATCGGATTTGTCGAAAAACCAGGCGACCAATTGCGAACAACTTTTATTGAGCTAAGCTCGTGTTCTAAGATTTCCCATACAGTCCACTGCTGTTTTGTTTCGGGCTCCTATGCCTAGATTCAATACTCGTTACCTCCTATGATCTCATATACGTGCTCTGAAGCACCGCGGCTGATTAATCACTTCTTTACACCAATCGACACCAGTTTTTTTTGGGCATTTGGACTATTTTCAAATTATACGGTATACAACGAGACCAAATCTTCTTGACGAAATCTGTCATACAAGTTTTGAATGTATGCTGGTCCTACTAATGCCCAGGGATGCTTCTGGGCATCTCACGATATGCCACAAGACAACTTTGTGTCATCAATTAACGCACACCACCGATTGCTTCTGGCGTAACAACCGTTTTTGGACGGCCTTTACAGAATTCACCCTGCAAGAGTCGATGGCCACATTGGTACTCGTTGTACCAGCAAGAGCCCACTTGGACGAGAAACATAAGTTTCGTCATTTATGAAACCGTTAAGAAGATAAAAGAAGAAATGCAGCAAATACAAGGCAAGATAAAGGTGGTTATGTGTGATAATAGTGAAGAAGACCAAACGATGACTATTCTCAGTTGTGTTAATCACTTTATACTACTGATACAATTCATCAGGTGTGTGATAACTAAACTTGCTATATCGACAGGTTTAGCAAGGAAGCGAGCGTCAATGTGTCTGAATCTCAGCGCCTGGCAAGGGCAGGAAAGCTTGGAAGATGGTATTGAGATGATTCTACTTCATACTCCAGAAAACTGTTGCAGAAAACACTCGAAGTAATACCAGGTCTTACCGCGCGCATAGCCGACGAAGAGTGCTTGAAAAGGGAACCCACAAAATTCGAGAAGTGCGACTGTGCTAGCCTTATAAGTACGACTTCCATGGCAGCCATTTGCTGACTACAGGCATTGTGCCCTGTGATTATACCCACCAGTACTCTCAGGCCTTTCTGCTGAGTTTTAGGAGAAATGTCGCTATTTTCCTGTTTGGTTCTTTCACAAAGCACTTGGCTACTCTGTATGAGTTGAACCCAGACCTACGTCATCTATGGGCAGACCGCATGAAGTCGTCAATCCATTGAATAGATGCGGAAGTGAAACCTAGAAAGGCATACTTGCAGAACCTTCATTAGCCAATTTATCAGCCAACTCGTTCCCTGTAATACCACAATGTCCAGGCACCCCAATATAAGACTAACTTTGTTGTGTTTTGCCACACTGTTCAGTTTTGTCTTACATTCACCGACTCACTTCGAAGAGCTGCGTGGGTTAGCAAGGGCTTTTAGTACAGCTTGACTGTCACTACAAATTCCAATACTACTACCATGCTACTTTTTCTCATTTAGCCAGTACGCCTCATTCAAGATGGCATAGACTTCCGTAAAGAATACCGTGGCCATCTGTCCCGTGGCATAGGAGTACTTAGTGTATTCGTCTAAGTACCATCCACATCCGCTACCATTACTGGCTTTCGAATCGTCGGTGCAGAAAATGTGCTGATATCCCGTTAATAGGTTCTCTGGACTTAACCATTGATCTCTATCTGGAATCAAAACATCATACTTCCTACCGAAACTAACGACAGGCACCCGAGTGTTCACCGACATCGAGAACAGTCTGCACCGCTCCGACAACTGGTATATCTGACAGTGGCCAGTGTTTTGTTCATTTCCCCAGACTCCGTTTAAGTTGAGCCTGTACGCCACCTTCATCGCTGCCTTTGGAATTTGAAGATCTAGATGTTGCAAGTTCAGAATGGCATTAAGGGCATCACCAGATGTCGTACTCACACTTCTCTGCAGCCTGTTTAGGGGTTTCACTCTGGAATTAACCATTACAGCCTTCCACCATACTACAGAGGCGTATGTAATAATTGGTCTAATCAGGGTGATGTGCAACCAGTGTACTATCGCCGGTTTTAGACCCCATGTCTTGGTTCTCTTACACTGCCAGAAGACTTTTAGTGTTCGAGAGACCTTCTGCTCGACGTGCTTCTTCCAGGTAAGCTTACTATTTAGGATTACTCCTAAGTATTTAACCTCAGAAGACAGTTGCAGTGTTACCCCTTTCAATGTGGGCAGTAACAGGTCTTCCATATTGCGTTTCCTAGTGAAAAGCACTAAGGTACTTTTTGTGTGATTCACCGAAAGACCATGTAATTCGCACCAATACTCAAACTTATTTAGAGCTACCAGCATTTTATTGCATATAGCTTCAAGTGATCGTCCTGAGATTAATACGTACACATCGCCCGCGTAGGCTCGGATGTGTCAAATTTCCTGCAGATTATTAATAAGAGAGTCCACAACAAAGCACGAAAGTAGGGAAGAGAGTACACCGCTTTGGCGGCAACCCTTCTTAACTTCAACCTTGACTTCTTCATCGCTTTCTCTATCCATGGTAAGCAGTCTTTTGGATAGCATAGAGTGAATCCATCTGACAATGATTTATTCTACTCCATAACTTCTGAAGATAGAAGAGCAGATAGAATCAATGGGTAGCATTGTCGAAAGCTCCGTCAATATCCACAAACACACCAAGAGTGTACTCTCTTGTTTCCAGCCCTTTTTCGATTATGCTAACGCACTCGTGCAGAGCCGATTAGCAAGATTTCCCACTTTGATAAGCATGTTGTCTGACGTTGAGAAGGTTTCGACTTAGAACCCTCGTCCTAATGTGCTTCTCCACCATACGGTCCAGACCCTTAAGCTTATAGGTCTTAAACTTTTTGGTAAAGCGTAGTTGTCCTTGCCTGGCTTTGGGACCAATACAACTTTCATCAAATGCCACGATTGTGGAACGTAAGCGTTCGCAAGACATGTCGTAAAGATTCTTTTCAGAGCCTTCAATAGTTGTTCTTGACTTGGTAATAAACTGATAGTAAATAGTCAAAATTTGTGTACTCTTTCTTTTACCGCTCATTGCAAGACCACAATTACGTCGTCTATGGCCTGAGAATGATGCAAAAACGTCATTGTGTCGCGTTTTTATCCTACAACGGATCCATTTTTCGTTGAATTCATTAAGGTTAACTGATCGGCACATTCTTTTCTGTGTGTGATTTGATGGCTTTGAACCCGACAAAACCTACCGAGATGTGGTGCCATTTTGAAAAGTTCTACACTGCTTAACCAGCCCACATTTTTTTATCTCTCTTTTTTAATTTGTCGTTTGCGTATGTAAGTGTTTGTTGCAGGTGAAGTGACCCGTGAGGGCGCCTGTGAGAGTGCGGATGCTCTTTTTGTTTAACGTGAGGGCCATGTTAGCTCTTTTAGCATTGAAACTTAAGAACTTTTTGGAGTGCCTAAGACCCTCCACGTAGTTCCAATGCTGATTTATTAGAGTTTGGCCCAGTATTTTACTTCGTTGATGAAATTTACATCTGCCCCTTTTTTGGCTTGAAAGTCTGCCTTTTCGTTGCCGTCATATCCCTCATGTCCTGGTACCCAAATTAATGAGACATTGTTTTTGGATGCCAGGTTATTGAGTGCCTTGTGGCATTGTAAGAGAGTTTTTGAGTTGTAGGTATAGCTATCTAAAGCTTTTAGAACTGATTGGCTGTCCGAGAGTATTTTGATCTTTACTCTCTTGTGGTTTCTACGTTGCATGATGTTTCCTGTTTCCATTATTGCGTATAATTCTGCTTGGAAGATGGTGGAGTCCCTGGTGAGAGTGAATGATTTGTAGATTGTGGGCCCCACTACTCCTGCTCCTACACCATAAGGTGTTTTTGATCCATCAGTGTACCATTTTTGTGAATCATCATTCATCCATTTTGGGTTTGTTTTACACTCGTTCCTCTCAGGAAAGGTAACTGTGTGTCCTTTTGTGAAACAGAGGGTTGGGTCAATGTGGTCTGAAACTGGAGCCATGCTTATGGTGTTTTTGACTTTATTCAGGATACTTAGGTGACCGGTGAGGTTGCCTAATTTGAAATTTTCTCTAATGTGTAGCATGAGTGCTTGCGTAGCGTCGATCTCTTGGATTGCTATATATGAAATGGTGGGAGATTAAGGAGTGCTTCCATGCCAGCTGTTGGGGTAGTTCTCATAGCCCCTGTGATGCATAGGCAAGCAAGCCTTTGTACTTTTCCCAGTTTGGTTACCGCTGTTTTTTGAATAGGTTTGCTCCACCATACTAGTGCCCCATACAGTATGATTGGTCTAACCATTTGGGTGTATATCCAGAGGGCCATACTAGGGCTGAGGCCCCACAAAGATTTCGTGGCTTTTTTTGTTATATTATTTATATGTGACTCCCAAGTGAGTTTTTTATCTAAGGTTAAACCTAGATACTTGATCTCTTCCTTTAGTTCTATCACTGTTTCATTTATTTTTAATATCGGAAACTCTAACTTTCTTTTTCTTGTGAAGGGGATTATTGTGGTTTTGTTAGGGTTGATCGACAGCCCCTCCTTTTTACACCATTCCCATGTTGCGTTCAAGGCATTTTGCATTAAATCTGTTAGTGTCCTTTCATGATTGTCTTTTATTATAACAGATATGTCATCTGCATAACCAATGGTTATAAATCCCTTATTGTTTAGGTGCTGCACCAAGTCATCAACTAGTACGGACCATAGCAGTGGAGAAAGAACTCCTCCTTGCGGACATCCCTTTACTGTTGTTACATTAAGTACAGCTTGGCCTAACGAGGCTTTAATAATCCTCTGATTAAGCATTTGGCTTATCCAATGTGTTAGTATAGGGTTTGCACCTCTTTTCTCGAGTGCTGTTTCCATGGATTTGTAATTTGCGTTGTCCATAAAGGAACAGAGGGATATTTCTTTTACCCATACTAAAAGCTTCACTGAAAGCACGGCTGGAGGAGTATAAAAGCGCGATCCGCTGTGTGTTCGATCTCTTTTATTGGGAGCCGTGCACGCGAGAGGTAATTTGAAACTAAATATGTTGCTATGACTATAAGGGGAACAGCGCAAAGCTAGCCACTATTGCTTGTTGTAAATTCCTATTATAAATTGCTACGCTTAGATGAATAGCGCCGAGCTGGTCTTTAAGTGCTTAGCACATTTTTTGTCATCGTGGGTTTAATTTCCGAGGCTTAATTTCAAAATTTTAATAAATGTTGCATTGTTCAAAAACTTCATAAGGAGAGAGAGAGAGTACATTAAAGGATGCATTTTCTTGCAAAGTCAGCGGCTGTAATATTTTAATACTCAATGTAATTAAATTTTATTCAATCTACCCACCTTCTTAAATAATTTCCATCGACAAATCAAACAGCATTTGAATTTTTTTAATTATTTTCTAATTTATGTAAATAATTATCGTCTTTATTTCTATATATTTGTTAATGCTGCTCTGTATGTATGTGTGTATGTGTGTGTATATATTTGAAGTGTAGTTGCTTACCAGTTAAACGTTTGCTTTTATCTTTGTTTCCGTTATTATTTACTCACATTTTTATTGGCGCATTGCTGCACTACTTGGCTCACAGGGAAGTCTATAAATTAATTTTCATATTTGGTTTTCTTTTTTTTTCTTATTCAAATCACTTAACTGTGAACAAACAATCTGCTATACTACAATTTTTACTTAAAAGCTAATGACATTAGATTTAGTTTTTTACTTGCTAATAATTTGATTGTTTTAAATGTCTATAAATAATTAAGTTATATATACGAGCAAAATAATGGAACATGTAAGTACTTACAGAAATACATAAATATATATTTTACAGATCATTTCGTATGTATTAGAATTCTTTTCTGCATCTTCTATGATGCTAGGTAATTTTTATTTTATTTTATTTTATTTTCTTTTTCATTATATGGTTTAAAGTATGGTTTTTTTGTATTTGTTACTTAATATTTTTACTTAATATTTTTACTTAATTTTTTTACTTCTATATTTTTTGTTTAATCTTTGACTTGCTTTGTAATTTTAGTTATATTATAATATTTTCTTTTTGTAATTTATGCATATTTCGTTTTTTCTTTTGTTTTCACTATTCTCTGAATTATTATTATTTCAATGTTTAACTTATTTGTCATATTTAAATGTTATTAAAAATTCTATTACTAATCCTACTTTATACATATTACATTTTTTGCTAATTATTCAATATTTTTACTCCGTTCTATTGCAATTTTAATTTTTTTTTTCATATTCGCTTTTCCTATTTTTTCTAAATCAGATGTTGCTTCACTTGTCGCCTTTGTAAAACTAGTAAACGCATATTAACAATTTCATTTGCGTTAAAATACGAAAAAAAAATTTTTCTTTTCCTCTTTTACATTTCATTAATTTAATTATTATTTACTTACGCAAGTCTTTCAATAAAAAATATTCACAATAAGTTTTTTTTTTAATATAATATTTTGGCAGGGATAAAAAGGTGTGAAATTAAATGCATTTTGTTTTTATATTTGGCCACCCGATACTTATTTGGCATTGGTTGGGCTCTGCAATTATCGCTTTTTACTTCAGCAGCAGTGTGGGGTTAAAACAAATCTGTTATAAATCAAATATTTGATGTTTAAAGAACTAAAATTCAAATCTAACCGCCCAGAGGCTAGATAACAGAAGAACCTTCTGTACGTACTCTGATAAAGTCAATTACAGGTTGAGTGCGAAATTCATATGCTGAAATATTCTGTATTCAAAATTCTGGCTGTTAAAACTCTCTACTGTTAAATTCTGTACTGCAAGTTTCTGTACTGTAAAACTCTACTTGCTAAAATTCGTTATTGTGAAATTCCACATTGGAGTGAATAATAAGTTGGTGCCGATCAGAGACCTGCATGGCTCACTGTTTTCTTCAGTTGTTCATACGCTAAATTTCTTGCTCACATTCAGTCAAGTGAACAAAAATATTTGGTCAAGTGCAGTCAGCTCATGCAGGCGAACGCGTAGTTCAGCTCAGTCAACACGTATGATCTAATGTCTTCGGCTCAAATCTAATCATTGAACAAAAAGCAGCATTGAATGAAATTAGCATCGGCCTTTGCGTTCAAACGATGAAACTGGTTCAAAGAAGTAATTGTCATTATTGTAAATAGCACATGTTCGAGCAAACGAGCGTTGGCGTACAATGTACGCTGTAAATTGGGTTTCGTATTTGAAAGGATTAGTTGGTTTCAGCCGTTGTAAAATAATGTCAAACGATTATTATAAGTTTTAAGAAAAAAAAAAAACAAATATGAAAATATAGTGTTTTTGCTTTAAAATTTTGCTTTTACTTTGCTATCGTTACATGCAAAAACTCATGCGGGATCATACGTGTTCAAACCGGCTCATTTGGCTCTATAGCCCTTTTATTCTTGCTCAAAAAAATGAATGTACAGCCGAACGAGCAAATACCCGAAACGGCTGCTCTGAAGACAATTAGTGATAACATCGGAGAGCTATAACGCAGCACATGATTTGATTGAGCTGAAATAAACAATGACAATAACTTATTTGAACAAGTTCGATCGTTTGAACGCAAAGGCCTGTTTTTTTGTTCTAGCGACGCATATGAATGTTTTACACTCAACCGGTGCAGTTCTCTGGTGCCGATCGCGGTACCGTTACTTTGCTCTCAGCGAATTTTACAGAATTGCGGTG
This sequence comes from Anastrepha obliqua, assembly GCF_027943255.1. Taxonomy (NCBI): domain Eukaryota; kingdom Metazoa; phylum Arthropoda; class Insecta; order Diptera; family Tephritidae; genus Anastrepha; species Anastrepha obliqua. The sequence continues at coordinate 140,538,861 of NC_072892.1, read as the reverse complement.
TGTGTCGCACTTACACATGGAATTTATTCGTGCGTTGCTTCTTTAAATTCGTCTTCTTCTGGCATTCTTGTTCGCATTTTCGCATCTCTCTCATGCAACTGCACCAATGTGACGTCTCGCACTCTCTGATGGGCGCAATATCATCATTTTTGGGGAAATTCTGTATGCAAAATGTGTAAGCTTTGCAAGATCCTGAGCACCACAGGAATAATGTGAAGAAATGCGCGCTTCTCAGTTTTCAGATTTTCACTTGCTCCGCACATATAATGAGAAATTGGCGCCGAGATGAATCTAACCGAAACCGAATTAAAAAACGTTTATGGTTGCGCCTAGGCTATCCACAGGTAAAAATGTATTGAGAAAACAACTATGATTGCTTCTTCCATGTCAAGAAATAAGTTCATGAAATTTAGAAACACCATTCATTTTGCTGATAATAACTTACCTAGTGAAACGAACAAGCTATGGAGAGTTCAGCCTGTCATGGACATGGTAAGAAACCGATGCAATCAAGTAGCGTCTGAAGTTACTTCATACTTTATTGATGAGCAAATAGTTCCTTTTATCCTGAATATGCTCCAGAGGTTAGAGAATGTTAGCAGTGGTTTGCACGATTTAAAAGTAGTGAATTTGACACAGAAGACAAAAAGCGATCAGGTCCATCAAAAAAGTTTGAAGACGAAGAATTGGAGCTATTACTCGATCAAGATCCATGATCCAAGAAAGCCATTTCTAAACGTTTAAAAGCAGCCGGATACGTTCACAAACAAGGAAATTGGGTGCCACACGAATTGAAGCCGAGAGACGTTGAGAAAGCTGAATATTCATGGTTTGATGATAATGCTCTGTATTTGGAGGGATCAGAAGGGTGTGCTGTACTATGAGCAGTTGAAATCGGGGTCAGACGTTCACGGGAGAGCTATATAGGCAACAATTGATATGTTTGAAGCAAGCAATAGCCGAAAAACGGCCAGAATGGGCGACCAGACACGAGAAATTGATAATCCATCATGACAATGCTCGGCCACATGTTGCAGTACCGGTCAAAAATGATTTGGAAAATGCCGGATGGGAAATTCTACCTCACCTGCCTTATAGCCGAGACATAGCTCCTTCTGATTACCACTTGTTTCGGTCGATGCAGAATCACCTTTCTGGAATACGGTTCACCAATGTTGAAGGTATTAAAAAATGGCTTGATGACTTTCTCGGCGCAAAAGATGAGAAGTTTTTTTGGGATGGAATCCAAAAATTGCCTGAAAGTTGGGAAAAAGTTGCCACTTCCGATGGACAATATTTTGAATAAAATATTTTTTCACTTTTATTCTTAAATAAATGGGGTTTTTAACAAAAAAATACGAAATTAATTAGTTGTAAAGCAAATTGTTTTCAAATTGTATACAAAAATTAGAAAAATTCCACAAATTTTTCGTTGCGATTTTACGGATATTAATTAGAATTTCTAGAAAGACTTTTGGTATGCAGTTTTAAAGCCTATTTTAGTATAATAAAGTGTAAGTTTGAAGTAGGTAAAAAATTGCTTTAATTTTTGATAACTTTTCCTCTGGCGCTGTTGGCAAAGGTGAATTTTCAAAAGGAATAAGTTCTTGCCAAAATGATTTTATTTGTTTTTTAATTTAATAATTTTTGTTGTTGCTGCGGCCATTTTAACGTTTTTACCTTATCGTTCTATTCATCATCCAGCTACTTGATTGTTTGTTTGGCTACTTTTGTTTGTATGCTAACAAATTGTTTTGTTTGCGTAATTCATCAATTTGGGTTTGGTTGATTTTGTTGAAAATATGGCCATTGTAGTCATGACTTTATTATTTGTAATTTAGTTTCGCAATACAACTGTAAATACAAATTTTTAAACAAACAAATAGAAATAAATAAATACTATTTTTTGCCTTACTGAATTTTTCATTAGTTTTCTCTAATTTTTCCCTTTGTGTGTATGCCTTACTTTGTTGTTTACACTAGTGTGCAAACTCTTTGGTATACAAAACACAAATTCCAAATAATAAATGCAAACAGGTTAAATTCAATAAAGAAATGCAACATGTATGTGCGACATTTTTGTGTATTGAAATCGATCAAAATTTCCCTTGATTCAATTACAGGGTAACGTCATTGTAGTGTAAACAACTCACAGTGTAATTAGTCTAGACTTGAACGAGACTTAACAAACTTAAGAGCAACCTGAGAAATGAGAAACCTAAAATTTATTACTTCAGTTGCTAGTCTTACACTTCCCAAGTAGCACTAAACCGCCATTATGAGACCTACAGTGGCAGCTACCTACAGTCAACCAGAGCTCCATCACATCGAAGAAGATTGTTGGGATTTTGGTTGGCACACTGCCCCATGTTGTCGAAGAAAGCAACTTAATCATCTAGCTGTCAACCCCGGACTTTTACAGAGAAAATGTTCTACAGTCTACCTCTCTGAAAGTTCCGCCCAGCTTCTGCAATGGCGATTAAATTATAAACCTCTGCCTTTCAGTGTACGTGCCGATCGTCAAATGACCGGTTAGCTCAGCAATGAGTTTGGCAATGGAATGGCGTGAAGTCCGCGTGACTTTCTGCGTCCTGTGCCTGTTGTACTGGGACCAAAAAGTTTTCAAAATAGCACACGAAGAGATGGAAAATAGTACACGATCTGTTCTGCGTTTGCCTGAGAAGTTGTTCAAGTCTCCAGTCAGAAAGATACCGATGACTGGGTGAGAGACCGCTGAGACCCCTTTTTGGGCAAGCTCATCAGCAATTTTATTTCCGTTTATATTCCTATGTCCTGGAGCTCAGAGCAGATAAATGTTACCTACAAACCCTAGCGGGTAAACCTTCAATAGGCATTAATTCAATAGGTCTTCAAAAATATTGATGTGATATTAATTTTGCCACTTTTAAAACCTACGCATGCAGTTGTAACGTGATTAGAGCACTGCTAGCCAAGTCATAAGCCATGTTTAGTTTTCATAGAAACTTAGAGAAATTTCACCGAAATATATTATATTTATAACAGCAGGTAGCGGTAACTTTTTGTTAGACGTATTTGTTGAACTCAGTCAAACTGAGAAGAAAAAATTAAAAACAAAAATGCGTACATCTGGAGCTAATTAATTTTTTGGCTAATCCTAAACAAATGAACTGAGACACTTTCACAGCGACGGCTTTCTAGATGGACGGCTGTGGACAATAAATCAGTCGGAAGTCTTTCCAGTACTTAGAGTAGCAGTCTGGATGAACTTCGTAAGCTGGCGACAATTTGAAATTGGAGTCTAAAGTGGCAACCAAGTTCTCTAAAAGCCTTAGAGATCTCGCGCACGTCTTCAAAAATAGTCCAGCAATGGAAGGTTATATGGATGCCTGGACATTATGGGCGTTAAAGGCATAGAACTGGCTCATGAATTTGCTAACCGCGATTCTTCGGAGCGTTCAATCGGACCTGAGGATGTTTTATAACCAAATATAGAGCGAAAATTTTACAAGAAAAAATAAAAAACAATGATTTCTCAAACCAAATGATTAAAAAAAAAAAAAGATTTATAAATTAAAAAACAAAATAATATAATATATATAATAAAATAAAACAAAAAAAAAAAACAAAAATGTCGGAAAATTTATAATTTTTTAAATTATTAAAAAAAAAAAAATAATTTCTCAAAACAAGAAAATGAATTTATTTTTTAGGGGACCCGTTGGTCTTGAAATTTCAAAACATCAATCACGTTTTGCGCTATTTCGAAAGTATAATATCATAGAGCAAACATTTTTCAAAAAAAAAAAAATAAATAAAATAGTGATTTCTGAGACCAATGACTTACAAAAAAAGATTAAAAAATTAAAAAAAAAAATAAAATAAAATAAAATAAAATAAAATAAAACAAAGAAAAATGCCGGGAAATTCGTATTTTTTTAAATTATTTTCTCTAACAAACAAAAAAAACTAATTTTTCAAAAAAAAAATTGAATTTATTTTTAAAAATAATAAAAAAAAAATATTTTAATATAAAATAAAAAAAATAAAAAAAAAATTAAAACAAAAAATATAACAAAAAAAAAACAAAAATGTCGGAAAATTTGTAATTTTTTAAATTATTTTCTCTAACAAAAAACTAATTTCTCAAAAAAAAAAAAAAAAATTCAATTTATTTTTAACAAAAATTTTTTTTTTGTAATTCCCGAAAATTTGTAATAAAGAATAATATAAAAAGGAATTTTAGTACAAAATAAAATAAAAAGAAAAAATTTGCTTAAGGGGGCCCGGTCGTCTTGAAATTTCAAAACATCAATCACTTTTTGCGCTATTTCGAAAGTATAATATCATAGAGCGAACATTTTTCAAAAAAAAAACAAAAAAAAAACAATGATTTCTCAAACCAACTGATTTACAAAAAAAGATTAAAAAATAAAATAAAACAAAAAAACAGATGCCGGAAAATTTGTACTTTTTTAAATTATTTTCTCTAACAAAAACCAAAAAAATAATTTCTCAAAAAAAAAAAAAAAAAATTCAATTTATTTTTAACATTTTTTTTTAATTCCCGAAAATTTGTAATAAAAAAAATATTTAAAAACTAAAAGTGTTTAACAATAAATAAAAAAAAAAATTGTTTAAGGAGACCCGGTTGTCTCGAAATTTCAAAAAATCGATTTTTTGTTTCTTCATGAAATCATGAAAATGGGTTGTCAAATAACAAAACTGAACATCTCCTCGGAAAAATTGCTGCAACTCGCTCAGCTTTGCTCTGATTAGCTTAAAAATTTCGACCCGCAATCGGAGAAGCCTTAGCCTCAAATTATGAAAATTGGTTGTCAAATAACAAAACTGTGAAATCTCCTCGAATGTGTAGTATCTTAATAATATACTGTGAAATTTACATGCAGAAATTCCCAATATTATAACTTTTACAGCCCATTAACTAGCGGTTCGCGCGCTCCTGCACCTCAAACTTTAAACTCATTTATCTCGAAACGCCTTTTTTCGCCCTAGTGTTGTCAAAAAAAGAAAAAAAAATTATTCAACTCAATCGCCTGAAATTTTAATATGTTGTTCCTAACATTCAATGGCTATCGTGCGTACTAGAATCATATTTGTATTTAAATTGTTTGGAATTTTTAATTAAAAAATTGGAAAAAGAAAATTCAAATTCAAAACCACGCCATTTTGTCAAAGCTTTTTTTTTTTCACTAGTAGCGAGATATAGCTACAGTCATACTGATTAATAATTTCTTTTTCTTGGTTTTTGTGTTTCAGTTAAATAGAAGAGTCAAAATGGACAACACCGTCCAGGTTCAATTTTTCGGGAGGATGAACTTCAATGCCATTTTTTTAATTATTAAAATTAATTAAAAAAGGATTTTTTTTTTAGTTTTTATATGTAAAAGGAGCAATGTAAAACGCCAAAAAAATTGAAATATAATTAGTTTTTCATTTTTTTTATTGTAAGAAAAAAAACTCCTGAAAATACCCTAAATTTTCGACCTCTAGACCTCCCTTAAAAAGATTTTTGATTCGCTTCATTAAAAATTGTGTCATTCACTTTTTGAAGCTCTTCATTTATGTTATTGCGGCTATCAGCTATTCAGACTCTAGTTTGAGCCAATGTACTTTACCTTATCCAGCCACAAATCGTGGAAAAAATGTATTCATGTTTGTTCATTGTTTTTAATTTACCAAAATTAAACTTGTTTCTTGACACCCTGTAATTACTCAATACAAATACGCAAAGCTGCAAGTCCTTGATTTAATTCTGTGTTCGCCCTGTCACATTCATTTATTGCCAGTTGTAGCTTAATGAAATCTTACGAATTATTGTAGCTGTCTGACATATGAACAAATATATGTTTTAGTAATTGCTTTCAGAAGTTATATCCGGAAAATATGGTTATACTAATATACTAAACCTAAGAAATAATAATTATTTTGTACAGCTTTTGAATTCATTAAAATTGCATTTGACAAACTTAACCCATTGTAGTTTTTTGTCATTTTCTTCTGGCTCTGGTGTAAACTTTTTTCTATAAAAAAAACCAAAAAATAAAAAAAATTAAAAAAAAAACCTTTTTCCATCTCCAATATGCGTTGTTGCTGTCTTCTGTTTTGCTTATGCATATTTCTCATAAATTACTATCTCGTCAAACTCTGCTGGCTGCTCCAATTATTTTGCTAAGTCCTCTTTGTTATGCAAAATAAATTTTTAATAAGTCATAGAAAAACTTGTGTGTGTATGTGTGTGTAAAAAGCATGCTTGCATTCACACTCTTATGGTTTTGTAAACTGAAAATGGTCAGTTGTTAATTTAAAATGTTTGCCCACTTTCTTCTCTAACCCATCGCTCGCCTCACTGACATCAGCAAATTCTTCCCTGCCCCGTCTCTGAAAGTTGTTCGCAACTTTTACCCTTCGCTATCATACAACTTAATTGCTTCATAATCAGCACCACGTCCACCTTATTTTATTTGCGCCATTGCCCCTCCCCTGAAACTTTTTGCTCGATTGTGGGTCACTTTGGGTCAGCGTAATCACTTTATTTTCTGCGTAAATTGTTAATTTTATCGCCAGCAACAACAACTGCATGCGTAGGCAACAATTATGTTGCAAACAAAGAAAAATATTAACATCACACCAGCATACCAGCCGCAGCCGCAACTACACACACTCCCACGCATACCATATTTTTTGTGCATGTATACGAGTGTATGTGTGTGTGTGCGTGCGTGTGTGTGCTTTTGTTAACTATCGAAGGAAACGCAATTTAGCAGCAAAAATAATTACTGGCATACACAAGTTTATTATCATTTGACTGCGTTGACCCTTGTGTCGAGTGTGCTTCGAGTGCTATGTGAACTGTTTAACGCCTTAAAGTATGCACGTTCATAAAGAGAAGTTAATAGTGTCGGCAAGGTGACGCAAATGTGTGTGAGTTATATCATTCAATGTGTGTGTAGGAGTGTGAATTTGCCGTCGGTATAAGAACTTGTGTGCTTAAAACAGGGTTGCCATGTTACCATTCTTGCTTATTTTGATTAAGGCGCAAAAAGGTTGGTTGGTACGTTTATTTCCAAAAAAGATTTAAAATACAATGGTTTTCAAAGTATAAAAATTGGTTTGGTTTTGGTATAGGAAAAAAAAGAAACGAAAAAAGGAAGAAAAAATAAAAAGATTCGGCAAACCCCCGATTAAGTTTCTGCCATGAAAAACTTCCTCACAAAAAAAAATCCTCGCCCATTTGGAGACGGCATATAGATGAAAATGAAATTGCCGATGACTTGCCAGGAAGGGCTCAACAGAACCGGTTTCAGTTGTCACCTTCTCAGACATCGGTGTCCCCTTGACCGTTGTTAAAGAGAAACTGCACAACTTCTTTCTCAAAAAAGCGCAAGTTAGATGGAGGTCTGCTTCATGGTGTGCTATTTTAAAAGCCCAATGGCCGCAATACGATAGAAACAGGACGCTTAAGGTGATGGGAACTCCCCACCATTCAATTTCAAACTTATTGCTGTGTTCACTGGTCACTCGTTGATCGGTATTCATGAGGAGAAGCTTGGAATTCTGTACAACCCCGATTGCAGAAGCTGTGGGGACCCTCAAGAGAAAGAGACCCTCCACTTTCTCTGCAAATGTCCAGCTCTGGCGACTAGGCGCTTGAGATTCCTTAGCGTGCCCTTTGGAGATGACTTGAAGAAATTCTCCAGCCTAAATCCCTTTTCTCTCCTCCACTACATCAACAGCACTGGATGGCTGTAGACGGTTTTTTCTTCCCTTTTTTTCGCAGGTAGTAGTGCTTCAATTATGGTATCAAAACGGCACGTAAGTGCTACTTGTAGTGTACCTGGGGTACTTTTGTCACCTAGCCTACCCCCCTACCTGGAGGCCGCATAAAACTGTAGGTCCCTGCATTTGTGAATTTTTTATAATTAAATAATGGCAAATAATAAAAAATTTTTTGCAAAATCTGGAAAGTGGAAGACCGATTTTGTCGATTTATCGATTTTTCGATTTTTATTTAATATTCCCAAGCAGGAAATTGACTGTTTCTCTCTTTCAGAAATAATTAACGTTTTGGTCCCTGCCAGGGTTTTTACGTAATAAATAACCGTTTTATTTGCATAGCTTCAGAAAAAGTTATGCCTGGAATGCTCCTATTACTCGCTCTCTTAATGAACTCTATGAGACCTCGAATTCTATTGAATTCGATTGTAAATGCAGTTATTGTTATTGCAGTGCTTGAATTTCTCTATTGAAATAATCCTAATTAGCGACTGGCGTCGTTTTACTACCACTGTTCACGTGTGATGTCTTCTGTTGTGTTGTTTTTTTTTTGTTTTTTTGCAGCCCCATTTCGTGAGATTGAAGTATAACAGCCAACTTTTTATGTCTATCTCAATCTCCGAGATTTCATTAGTTTGCTGCTAGAAAAGCTTGCTGCGAGAGCGAAGTCTCTTCCTCTGGTGAGACCTAAACATCCGCATTAATAGTGGAAAAGACTTTCTTTCCTCCTCTCCGCCTGACAGCCTCTGCAGATGGAATTGAAAGTGAGGTTAAGACTGGTTGCATGATCTCCTACCTTCCACTGATCTGTAAGGGTTACAGTGATACATGAGATGTTAGGGCGAGCGCGTCCTAACAGGTAATTTGTCCTCTGGATGTTGTACGGCAGTAATGTTTTCCTTGCTGTAGTCCATGTAGTTAATTGCTTCACCTCCTTTTCCTTCTTTTGGCTAAAGCATAGTAGTGTGAAGCAATGGATTTTTTTATTATGTTGAATGGGGAAGCAATTGCCACTGTCTCTAGTTCGCGGCTTCTCGTGCTGCTCATCCGCTATCTCATAGCCTTCTATATTCCTATGAGCGGGAACCCATATCAGAGTAATTTGAAGTCAATGACCAAGCAATTCTAGTCCGTCTCTAGACTGTAAGACTAGTTTGAATGAAGTGGAAGTGGTATTTAAGACCTCTTTCATTGTCTGAAAACGTAGCTCCCCTTGCACCAATTTCTTTGCAGTGCTTTAGTAATTTACATGCTTCCCCGATTGCTAATGGGTCTGCCTGGAACACGCTGGCATAGTCAGGATATCGAATTGATTAGGATAATTTTTGCAGCTCCGAGTGGGGGCCAGCTCTCATGCCACAGTTCATTTTAAAACCGTCAGTGTAGATTTCAATGTCGAATCTGCCAAACGCCTTCCCTTTCTTCCATTCGGCGCTCGTTTAACGAGGAGTAGCAGGTAAACTGTTATTGTGCTACGAGTATAACAAAGGATCGGCAATGCTCTAAGTGAGTGGGCTTGCAGACCGACTGCCGCTTCTAGCTAGCCATCTGCCTACTTACTTTTGACATATTGTAACTTCAGGCTTAGACTTCAGACTTTGACAAGATGGATTTAAATGTAGCTTCTTCTCAACTGTTTCTGCTCGAAAACGCAGATGAGAATGGGACCGATTGCAATGACTCCTTTATGCAGTTTTATTGATCGAGATGCTCTTGCAAATATTTACCGAAATCGGTGTTTAATAGTGCTCCAGATCTCGAGTATATTTTTCTTGCAAGAAGCCTTAAAAAAACAGTAAAACACTTAGTATTCCCTTTTACCTGTTCTATTTTTTTTTTTCCACACTAGCAATTTCTTGTGAAACGCTCAAATTTTATCAGCCAGAATATTTTTTGAATATTTGCAGTTGCCATGCACAACACGCTACAATAAATTATTGTGGTAGGAACTATGTGTATCGGCCATCTTTGACCTGAAATTTGTTTACTTTTTCTTCCTCGTGGCTGTATGCGTGTATGAGTGCTGGTACATCGCGTGTCGGCGACCTGCGTATAACATCTCTATCAGACCAATTGGGCTTAGCTCGTTTTTTGTTTTAGTGAAACAATTTCTTTGCTCGTGACATAGCCAACTCTTAGTATTCAAGTGAAGGCATAGACAGATCTTAGTACTCAAGCGCTGAATCTTCAGAAAACAATACATAATTTAAGTCAATGTGGGGTATACAAGTATAGGGTGAGAGAGCAGCAACAACTTCTGTTTCCACTATTTCGCTCATGCGTGCAGCTTCTACATATTTTAGCAGTCAGCTTAAGTTTTTCGCATTGATTTCTCTTAGATACAAACTCGCTACGACACCACTCACTGGACTTCAGCGCGAAAAGATTTAGTTCTAAGTACTTAGGTTGGAAACGCGGATAATTTTTAGGATGTATGTGTGCCCGTTTTGACTATTATCTTGTCGTCTTAGCACTCGCTTGTATAAGAAATCCGAGCTGATGGGCAGAGCTTATTTTTGGTAATTTAGCTACTTTCTCCTTTAACTGCATCAACCCCGCAATACTAGAGATTTTCTTTTGTCTCATTTCGCAATCCTCTGCTCGGCAGAGAACTACAGAATCTCTCTTTTCATCACGAGGCCTAATACCTCAGTGACTTGCAAGGATCTAAATTACCGATTAGCTGGTTAAAGAGTACCCTCGAGTTAGCTGATAAACTGGCTAATGAAGGCTCTGCACGTATGCCACTAGGCCCTGAACCCTTTCTAGGTGTCAATTCTACATCGATTCAACTGTGGATTGACGACTTCATGAGGTCTACCCATAGAGAACGTTGGTCTTCTTTGAACTCATGCAGAGTAGCCAAGTGCTTTGTGAAAGAACCAAACAGAAAAAATAGCGACCTTTCTCCTAAAACTCAGCAGAAAGGACCTGAGAGTACTGGTGGATGTAATTACAGGGTACAACACCTTTGGTCAGCATATGGCTGCCATGGGGTCCGTCGACAACCCGATATGCCTATCCTGTCTTGAGGATGACGACACTGCAGAGCATTTTCTCTGTAGCTGTCCGGTGTTTTCCAGAATCAGACTTAGGGTATTGGGTTGCGATATACTGAGTATGGATAAAGTTCATACTCTTGCTCTTCCTCATCTCTTAAAATTCATCAATAAATCCAAGAGATTTGTGGAAGAGTGACATCAAACTAATGTTTCCGTCTTACCAGCCACATTTTATCTTTCCTATCTCTCTATTCTTTCTACTGAAATCTATTCGGGTGTAGAACAATGGTCTCCTGACTGAGTGCTTGGACTTGGCCAACCTCCCACAAATATAATATAATCTACGCCTCGCATTGGATTTTAGGAGGAAAGATGGTGTGGATGAGGCTCATTCAGCCAACTGTGTTCTGCTCGTGAATAACCAGACCTGAAGAGATCACTGGACAAACCCCTTAGATTATAAAATTCTTCTAACATCAGCTAAATCGAAGGTGGTTGAGTAAGCTTGTGGTGCTCATCAAAACCCAGATCTCGATATTATTTTTTGGGAATTTATCTTGTTAGACTTAACGCATTTTAAGGTATTGATGTGGGCACAGAAGACCATGAGCTCGAAGTACAAACCTCCAATAAATTTAAGGTATCGCTGTCGTCTCACTTTTTTGTGTGTTCGGTCGAGCTCCTTCCTACTCCTATTTGTGATGTACGTCTTGGTGTGGTGCCACAAAAGGAGAAGACGTAAAGTTTTATGCAGCGCCTGAATGGAAGAGGTTGCGGTTTTTATGAGTAATTTTTTTATGGAAGAACTGCACGTGAAGCTTCGCCATTGTCTGTCGAGGCCGACCGCTATTAGGGAAACAATTTTGTGTTATTGTGTGTGTTTCATGCCAATGGTGGGTTTCCTAACCGAACTCCACCGTATGGTAGGGTAGGTTGGGTTATACTGGCTGGACGAAGCCAAGCGCAGACCAGTTTGGTCCATAGCGATATTAGATCAGAGTCCTTTTTCTTTGTGTTAGCGAAATATGAGTCACTCAAGCTACCGAATGGTTACTACCCACAAACTCATTTGGTCTAGATATTGGTGTTCGCTTTTATCGGAAACTGTCTGATAGCAACAGCTAATGACGTGCAATTTTGGTTACGTCGAAATAATCGAAATTGACCGGAATGTTTGTAGTCGTAGGAGCTAAAGATTGCCCAGGAGCTAAAGATTGCCCATAAAACCATTTTAAACCATTTGCGCAAAAATTGTAAGCAAAAATAGAAAATTTGAAATGGTGGAAGGCAGTGCGGGTATCTTTGTGGTATATGCTTCTTGCCAAACGATAACAACGATCGGGTTATTCCCACGGCAGTCGGTTCTACGTAACCGGAACGATCCGGATTTATATCCGGCCAAGGACTGTCACTTCAGTATCATTTCCCGTATGTAAGTATGGAATCTTGCAACCCGGCTAAAAAATATCTCACAAGCTGCATACAAGAAAATTTAGGGCGGTGTATCCTGCCATAGAAAGAGCAACGAAAACAATAAGAGCTTTTAAATTCTGCTTTGCATTGTTTATTTTTGTGGCTGGAGCCAAGGTGTGCAGCTAAGTGAAGTGAGAAAGGTGCAAAAATCATTATAAATTTAGCCGAGTAGCGGTCTCGGTAGTGTAGCGTACGCGCACTAGCGTGCCATCTCAGAAGTTGTGGGTTCGAATCGCACGTAAAGCACTGTCCGCGCACTTTTCCAAACTTACCCACTTTCCTAGTTTGTAAAAAAAAAAATATAATATAATCACCTGCGCTGCCAGAAAGCAAAATAGGCTAACGAAGCCAACGCAAGACTGAGTCTTGTCGAGGCCCTATGCTCCCGAGTGGGGTGAACAATGAAAAAAAAATTATTTATTTTGTTTGTTTTGTGTTTCCAAATATTTTTGTACAAAAGTAGAGCTCATTGTCTAACGAAAAACCAAATAAATCCGAACTTCAAACTTCATACAAAAATTATAAAAATTCCATAAACTTTCCACTCCAATTTCACGGTTTTTGATTAGAGTTTCTAGCAAGATTTTTGGCATACCCTATGCCACTGAGCTTATTAGATTTTAGTATAATAAATTACAAGTTTCAAGTTGCCAGAAGATCCCTTTGATAGTAAAAAAAAATCGTGCATTTTTATCAGCATCCTACTATAACCCAGGATCTGCTGCTTTGCTTAAGCTATGACTTAATTTTTTATGATCGAATTTCTTAATTTTACTTCCATTCAAGGAGGCAACTCATTGAATATTAACTGCGTTCGCAATGAATATTACATTACATGAAATTAACTTTATGCACGCACATCAACTCTTAAGCACTGGCATAAAAACAAATTTTAGTGCATTTGGAGCGCCTGTAAGCACACTACATTACTTGCTTTAGTTGCTGCTATCGTTAAAACTTATGTGAATTTTATTTCTGCTCTGCTTGCAGTTGGTGGTGGCTGAAAAGAAGATATTACAAATTTGTACAATTGCTATGTAAACCCTCATTAAGTTTGACATCAGCAATTTCATCTTAGGCATATCACTTCCTGGTATGCGTAACGGGCGTAACAGGCGCTGGCATACTTTTGTCCACACCAAACAGCAACAACAAAAAAAATGTATATCTATAAATAAATATTCTGAAATTCTACAAACTTCCTCGCTGCAATTCTGTCGAGGATGTAAGGGTATGTTGTAGTTTGCTTGTGGGGCAATTGAGTGCACGGCTTAACGCCTACTGTGTGGCAGCTTGAAAGCATAGTGAGAAATGTATGACAGGCGACAAAAGGAAAATCAAGAAAACAAAAAGATAGAGAGTGGTTAACGCAAAGTCAGGAAACAAATACACAAATACACACGAAAGGCCTGCGACTGACTGACCCGGCATGCTCATGGTTGTCGTCCAGTTCAGCGCAGGCGAAAAGTTTGTAAGCTGCTTAATTAAGATTTGTATTTGTCGGCAGTACCGGCAACTAAGTAATGGTCAATGCTTTGTTGTTGTGCAGCTTAGCTGCTCAAACTACCAGCGACTTTCATCACTTTTTTTTTTTCTTTAGCACAACAAATTCTCGCCCACTTTCTTGTAGAGGGGCGTTGCTTTAATTGTTGTAATGAGTGACAGGGTTGGAGGCTGCATAAAAAGGCATTATTGTTAGACTTAAGCACGAGTATAACTACTTACACATATATTTATTGCTGTGTGCCTGTGTGCCTGCGTGGGTGTGTGCGTGTTTTGTGAATTGTTCTACTCGTGGCTAAATAAAGGTTTACGAAAATTAGGGATACAATGCTCGAACGCCTTCGTATTTCCTTTCAACTACTCTGGCTGGTGGGTAGTGGGTGGTGGCTAGTAGCATTTGCCATCATTGAAGTTGTTGTTGGCATCTGAATTGGTTGGTTGGCTATTTTCGGAAATCTTTATTACAAAACCACAAGAAAGCGAACTAAGAAAATAAAGTAGAAAGCGCAAGATGCCTTACTTAACCACAACCGCAGTGCGTCCGGCGTCGAGCAAAGAATTTATTACTGGTGGTTAGATAGGGCCCCCTTCTACCTCTTTACATTACGCTACCCTACACACTTTTTTCCTCCACTGATCATTGTCGAGTAGTTGTGCGAGAAACTTTTTATCAGTCGCACTAATGTAATTGTAATTGCTACTTGCCTTTCTACCTACACATTCATTTTGCTATCACTTCTTTTAATTCTGTGTATGTATGTGTTAATTTGTGCGCTGCTTGCCTTCTGCTTCTTTTCTCCTAGGCGCCTGAAAAATATTTTGTGCTTAAATTTCGTTGACCAGTAAAGCTATTAAAAAGATATTTGAGCTTACGTACATATGCATGTGTGTGTGTGTATGTGGGTATGGGTGTGTGGAATTTTTATGGATAACTTGGCGTTTACTTTCACACTAAATGCCCAAATGGGTTAATAATTATCGAACGAGTAATAATATGTGGAGGAGCGGACGAAAAAGTAGTAAAGCCAATCTAATTTATTGCGCATCTCTTTGTTGTGTGGGCTGAATGGAATTCCTGCAAACGATAATTAATTGACAAAGAAGTTAAGTTTGCTTCAAAAGGGATTCTTTCGTATGATCGAAATGGCATAAGTTGTAAATATCAGCAGAGCAAAGTGTTTGTATTTGAAATTTTCTGCTGAGGGAACAGATTTGCGCCGCACGCACTCTGTTACAAAAACAGGTATTATGGAAGGTGGCACAAAATTAATCATCCATTTTTGTTTTTGAATAACTTTTTTCTAAATAAAAAAAAATACAAAATTCTTTTGAGTTATGGCGCAAAATTAATCATCCAATTTGGTTTTGAATAACTCCAGTACTAAATTAAAAAAAATTGGGCTTGAGTGATTACGCAAAATTAATCACCCAGTTTGGTTTTAGAAGAAGTTTTTTACTAAATAAAAAACCCTATTTTGACTGATGGCGCATAATTAGTCATCCAATTTAGTTTTCAATAATTTTTTTACTGAATAAAAAAACTTATTTTGAGTGATGGCACAAAATTAGTCATCCAATTTGTGTTTTGCATAAGTTCTTCACTAAGTAAAAAAAATTATTTTGAGGGATGGAGCAAAATTAATCATCCACGTTTTTTACTAAATAAAAAATATTTTGAGCGATGGCGCAAAATTAATCATCCACTTATTTACTAAATAAAAAAAATGTTTTAAGTGATGGCGCAAAATTAATCATCCAATTTTTTTTGAACAACTCTTGTACTAAATAAAAAAAATGAGTGATGGCGCATAATTAGTCATCCAATTTTTTAACAACTTTTTTACTAATAAAAAAAAAACATTATTTTAAGTGATGGCGCAAAATTAATCTTCTAATTTGTGTTTTGCACAACTTTTTTACTAAGTAAAAAAAATATTCTGAGTGATGGCGCAAAATTATTAACCCAACTGTTTTTCAATAACTTTTTTACAAAAAAAAATTAATTATTTTGAGTGATGGCGCATAATTAATCATCCAATTTGGTTTTTAATATTTTTTTACTAAATGAAAAAAAACATTATTTTGAGGGACGGCGCCAAATTAATCATCCACTTTTTTACTAAATAAAAAAAATTTATTTTGAGTGATGGTGCAAAATTAATCATCCACTTTTTTACTAAATAAAAAAAGTTATTTTGAGTGATGGCGCAAAGTTAGTCATGCAATTTTTTTAACAACTTTTTTACTAATAACAAAAACATTATTTTGAGTGATGGCGCAAAGTTAGTCATCCAATTTGTGTTTTGCATAACTTTTTCACTAAGTAAAAAAAGATATTCTGAGTGATGGCGCAAAATTATTAACCCAACTGTTTTTGAATAACTTTTTTACAAAAAAAAAAAAATGTTATTATTTTGAGTGATGGCGCAAAATTAATAATCCGATTTTGTTTTTGAACAACCTTTTTACTAAAAAACAAAATTTATTATTTTGAGTGATGGCGCAAAATTAATCATCCAATTTGGTTTTTAATAACTTTTTTACTAAATAAAAAAAACATTATTTTGAGAGATGGCGCCAAATTTATCATCCACTTTTTTACTAAATAAACAAAAATTATTTTGAGTGATGGCGCAAAACTAGTCATCCAATTTTTTTTAACAACTTTTGTACTAATTAAAAAAATTCAATTTGAGTGATAGAAATCTTCACTTTTTGTTTTGGGAGCTTAAGAAATTTCACATCAAAAATATTAGTCTGCATTTTTAATACTAAGCAGATTTCAAAGCTATAAAATCTCCCAAAAATCTTTTCCAGTTAATAATAATAAAGAATGTAAATGAAGAATAAATTAAATAAATAATAAAAAGGAAATATAATAAATTAATATAGATAACATTTTTTATCAAAATTGAAATTTTGTCGAATATTGCTTACCAAGTATAAGAAGGTTTGTTTTGTAAAGAAAGTATAAAACTAAAAATTAAAAAAAAAAAAGAGAAGTTTAAAAAAGTGTAACAATTAAATGTTTTTTTTTTTTTTACTTATAAGAATAACTTAAGACATTTACCTTTATAAATTTTTACTTAAACAATTTTGTTTGTAAATTTAATTTGTTTATTTAAAGAATAACTTATTTCACTTTCGTTGAAAAAATTACATGTAACTGTTTATCAAATATATTTTTCTTCGCAAGTATATTTGTTTTTTCAAAGTATATTTTGTTTCTAATTATAAATAAAGTTTTAAAGAATTTAAGTGCGAACCAATTTTCTATTTAAAGAAAAATATATAATTAAAAAAATTATAAAATATAAATATAATATATAAATATAAATATAAAATAATTAAAATTTTTTTTTAGTATATAAGGAACTTAAGCCATTTCACTTAAAAAATTTGTGTACCATAATTTTCAAACAAAAAAAAACTTCTATCACTTGACATGGAGGAGCTCATCATGAGGCGCGTGTCTTTGCAGCTACCTCTATACACATACACACATACATCCGTACATATATACATAAAAGTTTGTTATTACAATTGCGTGTGTAATAAAATAATTGCCGTTATTTACGTTCGGGCCACTTAGAAAACAGTTTTCCTAAAAGTCTATCAAAATCCCGGCGTAATGCTCGAATGATTTAAACTGCAAATGAATCGCTTATGACTAAGCTCACCAAAATGACCCATAAATGACAAATCCGACACTATAATAAAACGCAAGAAATCAGACAAAAAACACACTTATAACGACATATAAATTGCTCGGGGGTGGAAGATATGCCAAGAAGGTACCAAAACATGGAAAAGCAATGGCTCTGGGCATAAAAGTGAGATTCGAATAAAAGAAGCTGGGGATGGAGCAAGTGAAAGTAGACGACGACAAACGCAATTGAACAAAAAAGCAAAAAAAAACAGCTAAACTTTATGACAAATTGTTGCTGTACGTGAAGCGCATACCAAACTATAAATCAGATGTCCAAACCGGCACATAAGAAAATGTGTACTTCTGCTGCTGTGCCAAAGACAATTTTATGTGTCAAACGTTTGGTGACTGTTTCCGTTGGTGGTTTGTTTGTTTGTGTGCTTGATGCGGCTTGGCAGCTCAAAGAAATATGAAGTATGGACAATTGTGCTGCAGAGTATTGAAGTGTTGCTGTTTTATAACACATTTTTTGTGCCTAGACGATGTCCTTTACGAGTGCACTGTTGCTGAGTGTTCTACACGTAATTTTTTGTGTCATTTGTACTTCGTTTTATTTATGTGTGGCCTCAGTAAATTCCTTCCTGATTTGAAGTTTGATTTTATGACGTTAGCGTTTGATCAGTTGGTGGGCTATAGCCACTGTTTTGATTTATTCGATTGGTCTGTTTGAAGGCTGGCTAGGTGCTTCATCTAGTAGCTTCTTCGCTAAGAGAGTGTTGTTCGAGTGGTTATGTTAGGAAGAGAGCTAATGAGTGCGAGATAGTCTGGAAATATAATTTGTCGAACATCTGCTCCATTTATGTACTAGCCGTTCCTACAGATAAGGTGAAAAGCAATTTTCAGGGTGGAGCTGCAATCTATACTGCTTTCAATCCAAGTAGTCACAACGCCAAGAAGTAGGGTACGTATAGGTGGAACTAACATTTGGACTACCACTCAGAGAACTATATTGTCAGTAAGTATGATAATTTGCTTCTTTATAAAAGCGGTAAATGAGATTTCCCAATAACTTAATTGTAACTTCCATGGGATTCTAAATCAATCTCTATTGAGAGTGCATATTTACATTTTTAATTTTATTATAAATTAAATTCTGCATATAAGAAGAAATACCGCGGTCGGATTGCCTAGCATCAGCTTCTTAACTAAAAAGCTGCTTATCTCACTTATCTCATGAAACGAAAAGCAAGTAGGAGAATTATGCATTTTACTGCAAAAAACCGGCACAGGACCAAGGTTGGCCGAGGTTTGGCCATACGAAGCAAAATTGTGAGAATAACTGGCTGCTAGGTCATAGGGGATTCGACAGCAGAATTGTGTACGCATCCCTATCTGACTTCCAGTGAAAGCTAGATGACATTCGGTTAAGTAGAAGCGATGTTATTGCGTCTAAAGTTTCAGTATTTTTGTGTCATCGGTTCCAAAATGAGTTTCGATCAAAGAGCTAATATCATATTTTGTTTTAAAATCGGCTAAACTTTTACCGAAACATTTGAATTGATGGAAAAAGTTTACGGTGATGATTGTGATGTGATTTTCCAATAAGAGGTGTTATACCCGTAAAAGATCAATGCTTTCGTTGCTTGTGTGGCACGTAGCGCCGTCTTATTGAAAAGAAACGTTGTCCAGTTCAATACCATCCAATTCCGGCGATAAAAAGTAGTTAATCATCTCTCGATAACGCAATCTATTCACCGGAACTGTTGCTCCAGTTTCATTTTCGATAAAGTAAGGTCCAATGACTCCGCCGGACCATAAACCGCACCAAACAGTCACACGTTGAGGATATAGAGGCTTTTCAACAATAACTGTTGGATTTTCTGAGCCCCAGATCCGACAATTTTGCTTGTTGACGAAGCCACCGAGGTGGAAATGGGCCTCATCACTCAAGATGATTTTTCGATGGAATTCCGGATCATTTTCATGCGTTTCAACGACCCAATCAGCAAAGACACGACATTGTTGATGATCGGCCGGCTTGAGTTCTTGTGTTAACTGGACTTTATGAGCTTTAAGACCCAAATCTTTATGCAAAATACGGTGTAATGAAGTTTGTGGAATGCCTAATTCCAAAGAACGACGAGGAATTAAATTGAAACAGCATCTGAGAAATATTTTGAGAGAATAAGTTCTTTATAACATATCAACCCGCTACCCCTTACCACTACATGTTTTGCGCGCTTCGAGGAAATTGAAAAGAATAAAATTAAAATAAAATAAAATAGTTGTATAACGGCATCAAATATAATTAAAGAATTTGTAACAAACGGGTTGATTTCGGACATATTTTTTTATTTATTTATTAATAGGTCTATGGATAAGTTCGTGCGGTTTTACAACAGATGGCGTAACTTGATTATTATTCCATCGATCCACATTTCCAAACATTCATTGGAGAGCTACTGTCGTAAGGCACAAACGTCAGTATAAGTTTTTTATTTGAAGCGTAAACAACAATATTTTTACCACACTTGAAAATGTCGAATTTCGTGCCAAATAATGTGTTTTTGCGGGGAATTCTTCTTCATTATTTTAATATGAAGAAAAAAGCAGCCGAAAGTCATCGTATCGTGGTGGAAGTTTATGGTGAGCATGCTCTAGCTGAGCGAACGTGCCAGAAGTGGTTTGCACGCTTTAAAAGTGGTGATTTTGGCTTGGAAGACGAAGAACGCGAGGGTGCGCCGCCAAAGTTCATGGATACCGAATTGGAGGAATTGCTCGATCAAGATCCGGCTCAAACGCAAGAAGAGGTTGCAAAAACTTTGGGAGTTGATCAATCAACCATTTCCAAACGTTTAAAAGCCATGGGAATGATCCGAAATTCAAATTTCGAAAAAAAACCGCACGAACTTATTCATAGACCTATATTATTATACTTTTTTATTATTTTTTTACTATTTTTTTTTTATTATTATTCTTTTTTTATTATTATACTTTTCTATTATTCTTTTTTTGTTATAATTTTTTTTTATTATTATTATTTTGTATTATTCTTTTTTTGTTATTATTATTTTTTTTATTATTATTATTTATATTAATATTTTTTATTATTATTATTTTTTTATTATTCTTTTTTACTGCTGTTATTTTTTTATTATTATTGATTGATTGGAGGTTAGTTTGTGTTTGAGGGTCAATTCTAAAGGGACATCAGTGCCATATGTGAAGAAGAAAGAGAGAGGCTTAATATTTTGACTGCCGAAAAAATTTAAAAGTATACCTTAAAAGCCCTCTATTGGAGATATTATTTCCTGGCCCTCTCACCATAAACAGGTCCCCTAAACCTTCTTTTTTATTGTTTTTCTGCTGTCAGTGTCATTTGTTTGAATATCTTTAGTTTTATCAGGCCAGCATAGTGCAGTGCGCCTTTCTTGTGGCCTATTATGCTTGACCACGAGCCTATAATTGAAGGCTTTGAGCACTTCCTCGTTATTTTGTTTTTGTTTTATATGACCAATGGCTCCAGAGTCATCTTAAACTTTTTTGTTCTGTATTTTTTTGTTTGGAAAATTTTCGAATTCATTTCTAAATTATTATTCTAATATTTTTTCTTGAAACATTATGCATTCATCATCTGTATGTAGCTATGGATCTGCTGTTCTCTCTGCATTAATTGCTTAACTCGTCTTATTCTTAAGGTGTTCCCTATACTAATTTCTATACAACGCCCTATCCCTAACACATTGGCTAACACATTAACTTACTTATTTGCTTCAATATTTGCTTATCTTCCTTATTAGATACTTTCACTTACTTACACAATTAAAATTACACACTCATCATGTTTTATTCCGCTGTTGCCTCGCACTGCCATTCATAAGCTGTCCCTTGCCCCCTGTCATATTGTATTTCGCTTTTTCGTCTCCAACTTTTCGCCGACTTGTTGTCAGTTCGCCGCCTCCGTTAACCGCCATTTGATGACATTTATTGAAATGGCGCATATTGGCGCTGGAACATCGATTGTCACCACAAATCAAATTTGCGCGTAGAAGACGTTGGTGGTGCTGTATAAGCTGTTGTATTTGAGCGCATTTTACTTCGATAACCACCGGCCATCAGCGCGCTGCTGCCACTATACTCGCGCGCCTTTGTTGCCTGCTTGCCGGCTTTAGCGCCTATCGCTGCACCCGCACCGTCGGCTTCGTCCACCTCCGCGCCACCCAACCGCCGACTCACAGTCTCATGCACTGCTGTATCTGCCTCTTTTTCATCGTTTCGCTTGCTTGACGACGCCACCGCCAACAACTCCATGGGCAACATGTCACAGTGTAGCGCATCGTTCGCGCTGCCGCAACCAGCTAAGTGGCCACACTCTGCCACCATTTCTACATAGAAAGCGTCATCCGCAGTCGAGGAGGAATGTGCACTGCTGAGGCTGCTGCTGCTATTGCGTGAAGTATCACCGCTCGTACTGCTGGCAGTACTGCCGTTGTGTCGCGTCGCCGCAACGGTTTTCGCATACGGTCTTACATCGTAATAGTTGCGTGTAACGCGCGCTGCTGCCTCGAGTTCTACAGCGGAAGTTTTTTGCAATTCGCGTACGTGCAAATTGTGCAGCGGTGAGCTGTAGGGTGCAAGGGCGCGCGCGCCATGGTGCCAGCGTGGCGGTTGTTGCGACCACTGTTGCTGCTGCTGCTGCTGCTGCTGTTCACCACCGCCATTGTTGTGATAATGCAAGAAGCTATGCGCGTCATCATCGGTGGCGGCATTGAATTGGCGCTGATGATGCGGCCGTTGCTGATGTGCCAGCAAGTGGCGACGCCATGGCAATACATCGCAGCGATAGACGTGCATCAGGCCGACCAACAATATGGCGAGTAGCGAGAAGGAGAGCAAAATGACCACGCCCGGGTGCGCGGTGCCGGGTCCAACCTTGCGCACATCCAACCACCTTTGCGTTTGAGAGCGTGAAGCGGTACGCTCTTGTTCGTGTTCCTGTGCAGGTGCGTGTTCACGGCGCGGGCTGCTAATCGAGTGCTGTGCTGTGGGTGCATCCAGTTTCTCCTGCGCCGCTTGCTCATCAAACTGCGCGCTCTCCATTGCGGCCAACAAACCGTCGCGGCTATCTCTTTTTATGGGCGTATTTACAGTGCTGTGCTTATGCTTAGGCATGTTGTGCGCCGATTCGGCGTGTTCGGTGCCTGCATGCACGACGTGCGCGCTGCCATTATCAAGTAAAACGTTAGCCGCGCTCGAAATTTTGCCTGAAAGTGCGTGCGCGCCACCTGTCACCGCCTCGCTACTGCGTCCGCGCAACACAGACTCATTTTCACGTGGCGTATTGAGTGTGTAGTGCTGTAGTTGTTGTTGCTGTGTTGTTGGCGTGTGCTGTGGATGTTTTGTCTGTATGGTCATTTTCTTCATAATTAACGTAGGTTTGTGCCGTCCGCCGCCACTTGCTGATATCTCGTCATGCTTCCTTGGCAACGCTTTGTTCATCCTGCTCACCTCGCTTGCTGTTGCTTTATGTTGTTCTGCGTTTATGTTGACGGTTGCGGTTGTGGTTGCAGTGGCAGCTGTGGTTTTCACCTCTATTTGTGTTGTTGTTGCTGCTACTAAATTTCCTGCCAGCATTTTCTTATCTGCCCGACTATCGAAGTGCTGGCTCTGGCGTTGATGGTCGTCGCTGCCAATTCTATGCTCTGGCGTCACATTTGTCTCAACCTTTATTGCTTCCGCTTCTGCGCGTTCTGAGTTAGAGAAGTTATTGCTATTTGTAGATTTTGTACTAAACTGCAAATGGACCTTTGCCTCCATCTCCGCGTAGGGGTGACTGTACTTTTGATGTTCTGTTTCCGTTGGTTGGCTTTTAGCCAAAGCAGTGCCGTTCTGCAATATTGCGTTTGTTGCTTTCGAAGTACTCGTGGCTGTCACGTGGTGTGTTGTTGCTGTTGTTGTTGCTGTTGGCTTTCCTGTCACAGTCGTTAGCCTGAGCGCCTCCGCCGCCTCCACCAGCATATTTTGGCCACGGTGCATGAGCAACGGTGTTCCAATTAAATGCCGATCTCGTATGTGCAGCTGTAGCGGCTCATGCTTGTGTGGTGGCGCGTGTGTAGTTGTGGTTGTAGTTGTTGTTACTATTGCTTCTGTTGTGTCTATTGTGTGCTCGGTGGTGGCGGTGGTGGCTTCATCTTCTGTCTGCTGCCACTGGTGGCTCGCCCCGTTTTCTCGCCGTTGACCGGAAATGTCGTTTGGATACGGATTTGCTCGTTTAAAATTATGTTGCTGCCAAAATTGTGTTGCCTTTGGCCCTGCCAATTGTTTTGCTGGCGCTGTTGCTGTCACTCTTTGTGCTTCTGCTACCTCTACCGCGCGCGGGTGTTGCTGTTGTTTGTTTGACTGCACTTTATAGCCGTCATTGTCGCTGTCATTTCGAGTTAAATTGTTATCTACTCTCTGTTGGACCAGTGAATGAGACTGCATTGTTGCCTCTGACAGTTGTGCTGATTCTTTTATTGTTGTTGTTGGCACATGTTTTGCCTTCACCGCCGCTGCTTTCTTCAGTGTTTTCCACTCACCCTTTGTATGCTCACTCGGATATGCTGGTTCGGGACTAGCCGTCATCTCCTGCCTTGTTGTTTTCGATTTGCCTATCAACTTTGTTGCAGCAACATTAAATGTTGCATTAGTTGCTCGAGTAGCCATTTCGGCGCTTGGCTGTACTTGAGCTCGTTTTATTTGAAAGAAACTTGCTGCTATGGGTAATATTTTAGAGTTTGCTTGTGTTGCTGTTGATGTTGTTGCTGTCACGTAATTGTTGCTGTCTGTTTTATGCGCCACCGATATTGTCTGTGGCAGTTGCCCGATAGCTCCTGCTGTGCTGGCATATTTTGCTGCTTCGTACTTTGTTATTTGCAATGAAGTTGCAGCATCAGCATTTATTGTTGTTCTTGTTGTAGCTGCTGTTGTTGCTTCGTTGCCCTGGCTTATATCTGGCGCATTCTCCGTGCTTTGCTGTTGCTGCTGCTGATATGCGGAAATCTCTTTGGTATTATTTAATGATGACTTGGCTGCCAACTTAGCATTTATCGAGCGTGTTGTTGTTCCTGTTTCATTTGCTATTTGTTTTTCTCGCCGCTGCTCTCTATTACTTACAACAATGCTGTTTATTGTAGTTGTTGTTGCCATTGCAGTAAGTTGCTCGTGCAGCGTTGAGTTTGCAAGCTTAGTTTTAGGTGCATCGGCTTTAGTGTGGATTGTTGTTGTTGTTGGCCATTTTGTTGTAACTACTATCGATTTTGTGGATGCTGGCGCAGTTGTCTCTGCTGCTGCATATTTTGTGGCAACAGTTGTTGCTGCTTTGATTTGTTGCCTCAATGAATTGGCTGTGGCTGTGGCTGTGGCTGCTGCACCGTTTCCTGTTGCAACAGTTGCAACTTGCCGCAAAGTTTTTGCTGCTAACGGCGCTTTGGTTGGCGTTGCTATCGTGGTAAATTTTATCGTTTGTCTGTTTGTTGTTGCTGCAACTGCTTTGCCCTGCGCTGGCCCAGTTGGCTCCCCAGTTGGCTCCCCAGTTGGCTGCGCTGACTTTGCTTTCTCGCTTACACGGCTAATTGTTGTTGCTGGCGCTTTTGTGGCGTTTGCCTTGTAATCAAACGTTGCTTCCGCTGCTAACTTTGCAAGCGTTGTTGCTGGAGTTTTTGTTAGTGTAATTGGCTCTGTATTTCCTACCATTTCAGCCGTAAAATTCTTTTGATTAAACTTGAAAAGTTTGATCTCAGCCCCAATGCCCTCCACTTCCTTCTTGGTCTCCCTACGCGCTACGCCATCTTCATTGTTCTCTACTACGCTTCTCATATTCTTTCCATCCATATCCCCTTGTTGCGTACTTGATAACTTTGCCATTTTGATGTTTGATTTTTCGCTTTGCCTTCGCTTCTCGTTTGGCAAATTGAAAGTTGTCTCGCGTGTTTCGGTGTTAGGATCTGCTGCTACTATTTCAGCGCGCTCTGCTTGCTCGCTGCTGCTGCTATCCAACTCTATGGTGCATGTGGGTTTGACGGCTTCCTCTGCAGCCGCCGCTTTTCCATGCATTCCGCAATTACTCTTAAACTTTTCAAAAAAATTGTGCATCCGCACAAACTTTTGTTTCAGTTTGATTCTTTTTGCTATGTCCAACGATAACTCTTCCTCTGTCGACTCCCTATTCACGAGCGCCTCATCTCCTACACGTTGCACTGGTACTTGCCGCTGACCCAGTTTGTCTGCTATTGCACTCATAGCAATCATTTGTTCGCCTCCACTCTTGCCATTGCCAATCCGATTATCGCCACTCTGCTGCTCTTCATCTCCCAAGTCGCCCATAATACTGTTGCCCTCAATATTAAAGCTCTCCAATTCGGTATTGTTATAGCTACTGCCGGCACTGCTGCGCTCCACTATCCTACACGGACTCGCCCACTCGGCGATGCTCAACAAATCGCTGCACTTAATTGGATTCTCATCGAGCAGCAGGTCACGCAAACGGGGCAACGTATGCACCATTGCTTGGCTGACACCCCGTAAGCCGGCCGCGCGTAAATTGAGCGTCAGCAGTTTGGGCAAAGGCAGTGCTGGCAAATAAAGCAGTTTATTGCCGGAGAGATCGAGCGTTTGCAGATTGTTAAGTCCTTGGAAGGTTTGTGCTTGTATGTCCATGATTTCGTTGTGCTGCAGAAAGAGATGCTCCAGGGAGGTGGGCAAGCTGATGGGCACTTTGTGCAACTGATTGTGGTCGAGGAAGAGTGTTTCAAGTATCTCCAGCCGGCCGAGTGCATCGTCTTCGATATCCTCGATGCGACTATGAGAAAGGTCGAGGTACTGCAACAACGGATAGCTATCCAAGTCACCACAGTTGATAATCTGTAATGGGGCAAACGGCAAATAGACAATTAGGTATTGGAATGGAATTAGTGAGAATTAGAAAGAAAGAAGTTAATTGAATTAAATATGTGCAAGTTGATAATCAATTAAACAAAGTGATTACAAGGCAAATTGGAAAAATTGTGGGAAATAAAAAAAATGAATTTTTAGGTAAAAAAGTTAATATTTCATTATTATTAGATCTTTTCAAACATTTAACAAAAGTTTGCCTAAGTATCCTTCAAGCAAAAACCTCGCGTACGTTTTATTGTGTTCCTGATTAAAACAAAGTACATACAACTTTCTTTTATTAGTGCAGATGTCAATAATACACTTTAATCTCAGTCCTGAAGTTTAACTGAGAATCTCAGTCTCGAAGTCCAACTCAGAATCTCAGCCTTGAAGTCTGCCTCAGAATCTCGCTTGCCAACAATTGAGCTGCGGAGTCCTTACTCAACAAAAAAAGTACACTTAATAAATTTCTCATCATGGCCAGCCGGTATATTGCACCGAGTAAAAGAAATGGCGGTCACAAATCAAAACAGTCGCTTCCCAGGCTCTCGAACAGTTATGGAATTCTTCGTTTTAGTGCCACAAGTACACAGACAACCTAAGAACTAGAGAAGAACTAAAAGAATAGCTAGAAAAGTAGTGCAAAGGGAACTGATTGTCTGCAATGCCTCCTGGTGGTTGCAGTGGAAGCTACTGTTAAGTGTTTCGCCGAGCTCTTCTTCCTATTTGTGGTGTGCGTCTTGATGTTTTTCCACAAATGGAGGGACCTACAGTTTCAAGCCGACTCCGAACGGCAGATATTTTTTTTATGAGGAGTTTTTTCATGGCAGAAATACACTCGGAGGCTTGCCATTGCCTGCCGAGGGGCGATCGCTATTAGAAAAAACTTTTTCTATCATTTGATGTTCATGCACGGAGATTCGAATCTACGCACTCCCGAATGGTGGTCACGCACCAGCCCATTCGGTTACGCCGGCCGAACCCAGAAGTCTCGTCATATTGAAACTTCACGTGGATATTTAAAACTAAAGGGTCGTGCCACCTCTCATCGAAGTAATAGGTTCCGTGAGCCTTAATTTTGAAACCACAAGCCAAATTCCTTTAAATTCAGCGTTGAAGTTTTAATAGGTATTCCTTAAATGCTCACAGTAACTTCTTAAATAGAGTTTTTTTTTTAAACAAGCTTTTTTTTAATTTGCGGTACAGCTTCCATACAAACATTTTTTCTTAAGATAAGAAGTTGGAAACACTTGGTGAAAAATCGTGAATTCAAAAATCTATCAAGCAGCTAAATTTAGTAAAAAAAAATAGCCAAAAGCTATCGCCCGAAAATAAAATTTTATTAATTACTTTAAAAATTAATTTGAATTTGCAACAACGAGTTGGTATTAAAGTTCACGTTCAAAATTAATTCAATGGTTCGAAAACCTTGGAAATATTGGGAAAATGTTACGGTAATTATACCCCAAAGAAAACAGTCATTTACGATTGTCCTGAACGCTTAAGAAGAGCTCGTGAGTCCATCGAGGATGACGAACGCAGTGACACGCCGTCGACATCGAAAACATCAATGAAGTGAGAAAAAAACTGACCAATAACCCCAAATTAACCACCCGGGAGCTGGCAGAAGACTTGAACATTGCCTATGAATCCATTTAGGACACTGTAGTTAACGACTAGGGTTTGGGTCGTGTTGCTGCAAAGTTGGTCACAAAGAAGCTAAAATCCAGAATTTCGGTTCAAAAAAGACCGCGTTGATATCGCCAAAGCCATGATTTCCAAAGCTGAATCCAATCCAACATTCCTCAAATGCATAATTACTGGAGAGAGGACGTGGGTTTATGAGCACGACACGAAATCCAGACAACAGACGAGTGAGTTTTGAATTAATCAAGACCAAAAAAACCAGGTCGTTTTTAGTCAAAAAAGCAAACGATGCTCACGGATTTTATGGATACTGTTGTACCTTTTTCGTTGTTGTTCATCACGAATTGTTGCCAGAAGGTCAGACAGTTAACAAAGACCATTGTTTGGGCGATATGAGACGATTATGTGAGGTATTTGGCAAAAAAGAAAGGATTTGTGGGAAAACAACTTTGTAGTCTGGGATCGCATCAACGCCGCCAACAAAACATGTTACGCCCATCTTAACTTGTTCAAGTCCCGGCTCTTGTCTAAAACTACAAAGCTGACTATGTCCAACACCTTTTTACTACAGGAAAATAGCGGCCTTTGTCCTTAAATTCAGCAGAAGGGACCTGAGAGTACTGGTGGGTGTAATCACGGGGCACAACGTCTGCGGTCAGCATATGGCTGCCATGGAGGTCGTCGACAACCTGAAATGCCTATCCTGTCTTAGGGATGACGACACTGCAGAGCATTTTCTCTGTACCTGTCCGGCGTTTTCCAGAATCAGACTTAAGATATTGGGTTGCGATGTACTGAGTATGGATAAAGTTCATACTCTTCCTCTTCCGGATCTCTTAAAATTCATCAATAAATCCAAGAGATTTGTGGCAGAATGACCTCAAACTAATTTTTCGGTCTTACCACCCACATTTTATCTTTCCTATCTCTCTATTCTTTCTACTGAAATCTATGCGGGTTTAGTACAATGGTCTTCTGACTGAGTGCTTGAACTTGTCCAACCCCCCACAAATCTAATCTAATCTAATCTTGTGCGACCGATCCTAACGTGTGGATGTGAGGTATGGGCTCTTAAAGTTGTTGACTGCGCGCTGATTGCTAGTAAGAAAAGAAAAACTTTAACACAGATTCTTGTCTCAATAATATTGATATTGACGGTATCTATAGAATCCGGTACAACTCCGAACTAAACGCGCTCACTCGGAACGAGACAGTTGTGCATTTTGTTAAAGCGCAGCGCATAAGATGGCTGGGCCATGTTACCCATATGCCTGCTGACTGTGGCGTGAAGAAAGCCATGACAAGAACGCTAATGGGCGCAAAGGTAGACGGAGGAAGCGATGGATAGACGCAGTGGAAAACGATATCAAGGATTTGGAAAAACTTAACTACGAAGCAAAAGCGCAAAATCGACCGCTTTGGAGGAGCATTGTGAAAGAAGCTTTGTTGCACCCCGCGTTGTAATGCGGTGAAAGAAGAAGAATAACTCGTGGATTTTATTCCAGCAGAATGCAACATCGCACAGTGCCTTCATTGTCCGTGAATTTTTGACCAAGAATGAAACGAATACCATCCACCAGCCATCGAATTCACTTAATATAGCTTCCTACGATTTTTTTCTGCTTGAAACCACTACGGGAAATCACTTTGGCTTTCTAACTGCCGGAAGCAAGTAATCGAAAAACTGACGACGACTCTGATGGCTATACCGCAAGTAGACTTCCAGAAATGTTTCGAGAGCTGGATAAGGTGCTGGAGAAACTGCGTTGCAGTTGATGTGGAGTACTTTGAAAGCGATAATATCACTTTTGAGGACCTTTGTATTTTGAGTTTTCTGAATACATTCTGGGAAGTTTTTGATCAAGTTGGTGTGTCGGTTTGAACGGTTTTCTCGATTTCGATAGATTACAAACAAAACGATCTTTTTTCCTTACACAAAATTTCGGACAAATGTTTTGAAATTTTTTCGATTCTTTTTTAAATCACATTTTTCTATATATATAAAAAAATGGAAATCTCAACTCGAGGGCTCCTTCCCTCAAAGAAAAATTTGGATTCTCAGTCTTTTGCCATAACAAAGTTCGCTTCCTTTAGGCATTTGGATAAAAAACAAATTATTTACAGTCTGTGTCAGAAAGAAGGAACCGCGATTTTTCATGAAGCATAAAAGATATATATTTAAAATTTGTTTACATGAAAGAATGTACAAAACTACGACTCCCAATTATTCAGTAAACCGTGAGATCTTCATCGTTGTCGAGTATAGCCTGGCATCTTTTCGGCATGCTTTGAACCAGCTTTTTTGCGTAGCTCGTCGACAGGACTAGACAAGTGACTTTAAATCATGGATTGGCCTTCCGGCAAGATGCGTTTTTATAATTCAAAACACATTTTCAATGGGGTTGGCGTCTGGGGACTGCGAAGGTCGGTCCATTACTGTGATCCCATTTTCTTGTTTCGGTGTTTTTCAATGTGTTTTTCTGAGAGCAGTGGTTTTGACGATGTGGGACGGTAGGACATGTTCGCCTCCTTCAGTCGTCGTTCGATGGTGTTGATACTCAAATCTAGTGCCTTTTTGGCAAGGCGTAGTCGCAAAGAAGAAGGGTCCCGCTTAAAAAAGTTGGACGATGCTGCTCGATAAGGCTGCTCCAATAATACGAGTACAATTTATTGTTCTAATCAAAGCCTGTGACAAATTTGCAAAAAGCAGAGATCACTTTGGCAGCCGCATTTGAAATTATTTGTATTTTAGTGGGGTGTCTAGTACTTTTTGCTAAGGCAGTATGCACTTCTCGAGCTCTACACCTAAATAACCAAGAAAAGGTTTTTGGTCATCGTAAATTAAAAATTGCAGGTGCACTTGCTTCGGTTGCGCACCCTTCCAAGAAAAGGCTTAGTCGCAGCTGCCATTTTTCTTTATATTAAAAAAAAAATAAATAAATAATTGGCGCGTACACTTCTGTTAGGTGTTTGGCCGAGCTCCTCCTCCTATTTGTGGTGTGCGTCTTGATGTTGTTCCACAAATGGAGGGACCTACAGTTTCAAGCCGACTCCGAACGGCAGATATTTTTTTTTTATGAGGAGCTTTTTCATGGCAGAAATACACTCGGAGGTTTGCCATTGCCTGCCGAGGGGCGACCGCTATTAGAAAAATGTTTTTATTAATTTTGCTTTCACCGAGATTCGAACCAACGACCTCTCTGTGAATTCCGAATCGTAATCACGCACCAACCCATTCGGTTACTTGCGAAAAATCAGCTTCACACTTGGCGACATTTAGTACATCCATAAAATAAAGTATCTTTATCAGAATTTACACTTTTTTCATTCTTTCGCTAAACAAAAAAAAAATAAAATCACAAATATGCTTCTTTTTTCCGCCGGCTACAGTCAACTAACCCTTTCACTATTAAGCTGACTCATCAGCTATAAATCTTTTGCTAAACTTTGCTGTTGCTATAGCATCAAAAATATCTATGTACACAAGATATAGCAGCAGGCAGTGTAAAATAACAAATTTTTAATTTATGCACAATTTGTTCACTGCAAAAACAAAAACACCCCACTTGAATTTGAAGTGATTTCGCAAAAATTTTAATCACTGCAGCTAAGCAGCTAACATTATCTACCCCATCCATGGGGTAACAGTTTTTAATACAACACCTCAGCTGCCACTGAGGCACGAAGTGTAAACTTGCCACAACAGCGAAAAGCTCTTAGAAAGGCTGAAATAACAAGAATAGAGCAGCAGCAGCAGCAGCAGTGGCGGCAACAAAAGATAGCTAAACAAAGCTAACAGCTGGAAGCAACGGAAGAATGAGTGGAAGAGTGTAAATGAGAAAATCTTTTCACCCGTTGCCATTTAACTGCCTAACAAGTGAATAAGCAAATGAACGAATCAACGACTGAGCCTTGGACCACAGGCACAACATGCAGGGCTGGCTGTAGTAGTATGACGGTGGCTGGCAGGCATTTATAATTCCGTATAATTGGAATAAGGATAATAAGGATGAACACACAAATGCATGCAAGTAAATATGTGCACATTAGGGTGGGCCATTTTTTTTTTTTCAATTTTTCGTTCATTGTAGATAGACTTGGATTCTAGATATATAGAATTATAAGAAAATTTCCATTAAAGCATAGCTCTAAAGGCCATTTGGAGTACTCCAAATTTTAAAAGCCGTCAACTTTAATAAATGTGAAGTTAATATGAAGATTCATATTTTTTTATATAAAGTATTGCTAATGGAATTTTTTTTATACAAACTTTTACTGGGGGATTATTGGTACGCAGAATTAATATTGAATGTCTATTTTAATGTCGAGTTAAAGGTCCGCATTTAAATATTTTTTATTATATTTTTTATTGCGCAACTAAGTTCCCGCTGTTTGTCAATAGATGCCGCCTGCACTGTGTGCTAGTCGATTCTAACATAACCTAAACGTCGTAAACCAAGCTTAGACATATGGTAAACAAACTGCTTCGCCACATTAGTGATTTTGTTTTGGTGTCATTTACTTTTGTTTTTGTGAAAATGTCTGATTTTGTGCCGAATTGATTTTCCTCTTTCATTCGAACGAAACGAAAACGGCGGCTGAAGCGCATCGAGATCTACAAAAAAGTTTATGGAGATGCTGCTTTAAGTGAAACAACGTACCGAGATTGGTTCCGTCGTTTCAAAGACGGCGATTTTATTGTTGACGACCGTCCGCGTGAAGTAAGACCAAAAACCTCCGAAGACGCTGAATTGGAGGCATTGCTCAATGAGGATCCCTGTCAAACGCAAGAAGATCTTACTTCCATAATGTTAGGAGTTACCCGCCAATCCATTTCCAAGCGATTGCATGCTTTGGGAATGATTCAGAAACAGTGGACTTGGGTTCCTTATGAGTTAGAGCCAAGGGATGTTGAACGTCGTTTTTTCGACGTTTCGCCTGTGAACAACTGCTGCAGCGGCAAAAAAGGAAGGGTTTTCTTCATCGCATCGTGACGGGAGATGAAATTTGGATTCATTACAGCAATCCAAAGAAAATAAAGTCATGGGGACTGCCCGGTCATGCTTCTACGTCGTCGCCTCGGCCGAATATTCACGCTGCGAAGGTTGTGCTATGTATTTGGTGGCACCAAGTTGGTGTTATTTATTATGAATTGTTATAACCAAGCGAAACCATGACTGGGGGTCGACTTTAATTGATGCGATTGAGATGAGCACTGCGCGAGAAGCGGCCGCAATACGCGGAGAGGCATGGCAAGTGATTCTACAGCATGACAACGCTCGGCCTCACGTTGCCAACTCCGTTAAAACCTACCTGGAAACACTGAAATGTTGAAATCCCGCCCCACCCACCATATTCTCCAGATATTGCGCCGTCCGATTATCACCTGTTCCGATCGATGGAACGTAGTCTAGCTGACCAGCATTTCCATTCATATGAAGATATCCAAAAATGGCTTGCTCCGTGGATAGCCTCAAAAGATGAACAGTTTTACCGCGACGGTATACGAGATCTACCAGGTAGATGGGAAAAAGTAGTAGCCAGCGAGGGGCAATACTTTCAATGATTTACTTGCAATCATTTTTTTCAAAATAAAGTTATATTTTCATCAAAAACAAACAGCGAGAACTTAGTGGCGCACCTAATAAATACTAGTCTTCATACAAAATGAATCACCCTATTGAAAGATATATAATTTTCGCAAATGGCGTCGTACGTCAATTATATTTGACGCTTGTGAACTACTATGGATAGCTGCAACATACTGGCGTAAAGTATAAAATAAAGATTTCCATTACTCATTTTTTTTATTTTATAAAAAACCAAAACAAAGATGATTAATTTTGCGCCAACTTAAATTAACAACGTATTAATTAAAAATAGCTTCTTTTGAAATTCGGGAGGCTCAAAATTGCTTCAATAGATTAAAAAAAAATTTTTTTTTTTTTAATTTTTTTTTTAATTTATTTTCTTTTTAATGTTTTTTTTTTAATTTTGTGTAGAGTCTGATTATCCTAAGAGCGATGTCGAAAAAAATCGTACCATACCATTTGAACCGCCATAATGTACATAAAATTTATACACACATACACACATACAATGTATATACATGTATATATTCACAGACAGCGCCAAGAGTAACACAAACAAAAGTCAACGCAATGAAAACAAAACAACGCAATCAAGGATAATCGTCAAAACCCTAACAATAATAACAATGAAAAGCTGGCGGCGGCAGCATTGGCAGCAGTGGCTAAGAGAAGGAAGAACTGTGTGATAATCGTAAAAACATGCCTACTTCTAGGCGCAGTGTGAGGCCTGTGCGCACAGGGCTGAAATAGGATGAAAGAAGGGAGTAAAGGCGCAGTGTGGGGGCAGCAGGCGAATAGGCCGGCAGGCAGTCAGCGACTCAGGCACACATTCATGTCTACGAGCAGTGCGAGCTTATCTGTTGGCGGCTTTGTTGCTGCTTTTCTTTCACAGCTTTCACAGTGCTATTTGCCTGCTGGCTCTGTGATTTGTCGGCAGTGCAGTGATTGTTTGTGTTTTTCCTTTTCTTTTTTTTGTTTTGTTTTGCTTTTGCTGGTATTAACTTATGCAACTCATATACTAATTTATGTCTGTGTCTCTGTGTGTGTGTGTGTGTATGTGTGTGTGTGTGTGTGTGTGTGTGTGTGTGTGTATGTGCACTGCCTATAAATATTTTCAAAGGCACAAAATCACATTTGATGTTTGTTTTAAAAAGCGGCTTTGAAGTACGACGTTTCTATACAAACGTCCTCACATTTGCTATTAACGAGCGACCAATTAAACCATAGTCAGATCAACTACATCACCACCACAAGTACCGCTACGCTGTAGGGGAAATTTCAACCACGTGAAAAAATTATCTAGTTCAGAATTAGTAAGGTTTTGTTAATTGACATGAGTTGACTTAAAGCAGGCAAATATGCTTAAAAAACGCTTGCTATACCGTTACGACCGTTATGTCGGATAAGTGATATGACACCAAAATTTTTTTGCCAAAAATTACAAGGATTTATTGTGTGGCTTCAATCTTTCATACGCCAACTTTTTGACCAAAATTATAAATGAAAAATGGGCGTAATCCCGCTCTTTTGACGCCTACCTTCCATACAAACCAAGTTTTCAATGAGGTTACCACCTACAATTGTACGATATTTTCTTGCGATTTGACCTTTTAACAGCAAAGATCGCCCATTTTAACGCCCTTGAACTATTCTCTGTGATATCATCTCAAAGATAAAGTTTGTGGAAATGAGCCATAAAAATAACTGCAGCTTTAAAAGATAACAACCGGTGCGAAATTCTTTGATCAGCTATAGTCTAAATGCCCTCAAATGTTGCTCAAGGAGAATAAACATCAGCGGGATTTTGAAAACATTATTTTCCATTACCCTGCAGTCCAATGTAAATGGTGATCAATTTAGAGGTATCGGAATTGAAATAAAACAAGGAAAATTCAAATCCTTATTATTTTTGTGTAGAACCATTCATGACATTTATTTTTTAAACAAAATCTCTTTGAAATGTTGGTCGCAACGGCGCCGTAATTCGGCCATTCGTAAACACAAATTTTGAATGACTCGCTGGTGGACTTTGGTCGGTATCTCGTGAATACCTTTAGTAATGCTGGCTTCCAATACCTCAATCGAAGCTGGTCAATCCACAAAGCATTTACACTTTACACACCCCCACAAATAAAAGTCCAAAGGTGTGATATCACACGATCTTGGTGAACAATCCGCTGGTGCGGTGACGAGAGATAAATTGCTCAACGAAACGACGACACAGTAAATCCATTGTTTCACGGGCTGTATGACAAGTAGCGCCGTCTTGTTGGAACCAAATGTTATAGAGATCACGGGCTTGAATTTGCCGCATCAAAAAGTCATTTATCATAGCCCCATAGCGCTCGCTTTCACTGCTACACTGGCGCCAGTCTCGTCTTTGAAGAAAATTGAAGATATATGAGCCGATGAGTCCTCCAGCCCATAGGCCGCACCAAACGATTGTTTTCACTAGTTCTAATGGCTGTTCTTATATGGCTTAGATTTGCTCTTCAGCCCAAATATGGCAGTTTTGCGTATTGATGTAGCCATTAAGCCAAAAATGGGTTCAATACCATCAGTTGGCCTCATAGAGGGATGCACACATTTCAGAGCGTTGGCTATCACCTACCCTGTCAGCAAGCAAATAGATTAACGTAACCAACGCACGAAAAAAAAAGTATTGAAAAAGTGGAAAAGTAAATATATAAATATTTTAAAATTAGTATCAACCGAAAGATTCTATAAAAGCATTTTTCATTACTGGTCAATCAAAAGTAAAGGATTTCAGACGCAATAAATACACATTTTTTTTAACTTGTCCAGTAATGGTAATTAAGTTGTTGTGGTGGAATCGACGATATAGTCAATTGTATACTAAATCTTTAAAGTAAGTGAATTTGTACCCGCTTTAATGGCTCACAACATACTCAAATAAAAATAAAATCAATAATATTTGATATTCAAATAAAATATTCATAAATAAATCGTTTTGGAATCGGTACAAATTTGGTCTTTTTTGGACTAGTTCGATTCCATTCTGGCAGTTCTAGTAGCAAACTAGTATTTTTTCGGACTAGTTTGGCTTTTGACTACAGAGTAAGCGTAGACGTTTCACTACTACATACACATAAGGCCACTAAAACAAGTATCTGGCATTTATCAATCGATTTCCAAGTGAAACTTCGCTGTTATAAATCGCTTCACTGCTTCATTCCACTCTGTTGTTGTTCTTAGTTGCACAAATTCATTTATTTTCCTAAAATTCATGCAAATTAAAAGCTCATTAAATTTTACTATAATAAAGTACAAGTTTGACGGTCTTTCGCTTGTTCTTCTATAAGCGACATTCATGCTCGCCATGGTTTTTATAGGTATACTAAAATTTGAAAATTGGTAAGCCAGTGCTCTACCCTCTTGACTATTGTGGCCGTGGTCTGAGTTGCGAATTTGCTACTCATACCATAGATATGCTTACATATTTTAAAAGCGGAAGCTGCTTGGAATAAAACTTCGTCCCATTTATGGACTACTTGGCCAAAAATTAAAGCTTACGCTGGTCAAAAAGCTGCTCATATTGTAAAACAGTATTAAATGCAATCTGTATATTGTGTAGTCGAAAAAGTCTTTTCGTATGTCTGATCAAACTTCAACTCATTTTTTTTACATTTATAATTAAGTTTGTTAAACCAAATATGTACCATTTTGGTCGACCACCTTTTGCCATTTTTCTTCTAGAGACATTATTCCATCAGTGTAAAACTTTTGTGGTTTCTCGGCGAAAAACTGCGACAAGTAATTTTCACAGGCTTCTCTTGAAGCCAACTTTACTTCATTAAGGGAGATCTGCATTGACCGAAGTAAATGGTAGTACTATGGTGCAAGGTCAGGGCTATATGATGGATGCGTCAAAACTTCCCAGCCAAGCTCTCCCAGTTTTTGCCGAGTCATCAAAGATGTGTGTGGCCTAGCGTTGTCCTGATGGAAGACGACGCCCTTTCTGCTGATCAGTTCTGGCCGTTTATTTTCGATTGCTTGCTTCAATCTCAACAGTTGTTGACAGTAAAGTGTAGAATCAATCGTTCGAGCAGGCTGGAGCAGCTCATATTGGATGATTCCTTTCCAATCCCACCAAACACTCAGCATAAACTTTCGAGGCGTCAATCCTGGCTTTGCGACCATTTGTTGAGCTTCACCACCCTTGTACCATTATCTTGTTCGCATTATTGTCGTATTTGATCCACTTTTCGTCTCCTGTTACCATTCGCTTCAGAAATGGTTCGATTTCATTTCGTTTCAGCGAAGAATCGCAGATGTTAATTCGGTCCATTAAATTTTTCACTGACAATTCATGTGGTACCCAAACATCGAGCTTCTTTTTGTAACCAGCCTTTTTTAAATGGTTCAAAACAGTTTGATGATGAATGTTTAGTGCCTTAGCTGTCATGGCAGCTTATGTGACGGTCCTGTTCAATCTTTTCCATAATTTCATCGACTTTTTCAACGATACGTCGACCGGAGCGAGGTGCATCTTTCACATCGAAATTTCCAGAACGGAAGCGAGCGAACCATTGTTGTGCTACAAGAACTGATGCAGCATCGTCTCCGTAAACTTCACAAATTTCATTGGTGGCTTGCGTGGCATTCTTCCCTTTTTTATACAAAAATTTCAAAATATAGCGAATTTCTTCATTATTTTCACTCATTTTTGAACAGCTATAACTTTTTTTCAACTTCTCCGAATTTAATTTTTTTTTTTATTAAATGAAGCCTAAAATGTCACCTTTCTAACACCATATGATATGACACAATGTGATTGGTAGCACTGGAGATAGATGACTCCAACGACATCTATTGACAAAATACGAAAAGACTTTTTCGACTACCCAATCTATAGAGTGAAAATCTGGAGCTCAGCTTCAATATCAAATCCTGGCATCAGCAGATACAATAAGCGGCTTGCTCACCATCCAAATCCTCGGCCGTGAAGCCTATCACACCAAACCAACAGTCGCACGTTGACTTAAAACTTTTATGCCACTGACCAGTCACAAAAAAAAAATGCAGACATTAAGTAATGAACTCTATTGGGAGTTCTTACAGATGTCATCTTTTCAACTTACTGAATATTATTTTATGCATTTAATTAACGCAGTTACAAAAAACAAAAGAAAATAAAGCTTCATTTTTCGCTCTAACAATCTTTGTTTTTTTCTTTCTCCATTTTTAACTCACTTGTAAACTGCCTAATTTTATATAATTAATTAATATAATAATATAACTTTCGGTCTACCTACCTTCAAGAAGGGAGTGGCAGACACCAAGGCCATGGAGAAGGGGGAAATTAAATTTTAATACAAATGGTTCCAAGCTAGTCGCTAAGGTTGGTTATGGAGTATTTTCGAAGGAATAAGGACTGGAACTATCTGTTCGACTACCAGACAACTGCAGTGTCTGTCAGGCAGAGGTTCTAGCTATGATATAAAAGAAGTAGCTACATATCTAAATACGTTTGACTATAAATATATTCTCGGTTAGCCAAGCGGCCATTAAATCAACTAAGATCAAAGGTGGCACAGGAATGCCGGGCAATCCTAAATGAAGGTCAGTCTTATTTGGCTTACGGGGTATAGGGATATTGAGGGAAACTGTAAAGCCGATCAGTTAGCCAAGAAAGGTACTACTCCTTCAAATACTGAGTAATAGAAAAACCATTGGGATGCCTATGACCACAAGTAAATTAATAATGAAAAACAAAATTATCCAAGAGGCCAATAGGTCATGCTAAGATGAAGATACCATGTTATATGCGTAATAGCCGGGCTACTATGGCCGCAGATAAGCAAGAAAAGGACAAAGGAATTGCTTAGCCTCTGAAGAGATGCTATCTAGTAAGTCGTGGTTTGTATCACCGGCCTCTGGCTTTTTGGCAGGCATTCCTTGAGACTTGGAAGTATTTTCCCATGAATATTGCAGAAGTTGCAGAGATGTGGAAGAGGAAGAGACAGTTGAGCACTTCCTTTGCAATTGTCCAGCTTTAGCTAAAATCGGAGCAGGTTGTCTAGGTAAATACTCTTTCAATTCTCTTACAGAACTGTCCGGTGTGGGGATTACGCCAATGCTGCGCTTCATAAGAGCCTTTCATGAAAATAAGTAAGGTTCCCGTGTCGCACAGTGGTATCACAACGGACCTGTAAGGTAGGTCATATGGACCGACTACCAGCATAGCCTAACCAAACCTAACCTAAAATTTAATACTAATTTCGAAAAAGACAATTCTTTGGTCAAGCAATGACCGCCTGAGTCGAAAGAAAATTCATTTTTTAACAGATTTTTCAATAGAGAAGTACCGCAAATATTATGGCCGCAAATGCTACAGCTCCCGAACTGAACCATTAATTCAAATTGTATTGAATTTTTCATTAATTACTCTCGATCATTGAAAGCGGCGAAATCTCTCCGATTACACTCATTAAAAATAATGCCATGTCTACATTGAAAAATCATATATATCTAAAAGATTCGTAACAAACCATTTTGAGTGACTGATTTTAGAGGATTTCAGATAATTTATTATTTTACAAGCAATAATACAATGCATACAAAATTCTGTTAAAATTTTGAAATTTTCCTGAAAATATTTAAAACTTGGATTTTTATGAGCTTTCTGAGTATTTCTATAAAAATTTCTAGGTACTTATAAGTAAAGGGTTTTCCAATAGCAGGTGTTACAGGTGAATGGATTCCGCTACAAAGAGATGATTAACGGTTTTTTATGGCTGGAATTGGATGGTATTGATCTGGACAACGTTTATTTTCAACAAGACGGCGCTACGTGCCACACAAGCAACGAAACCATTGATCTTTTACGGGAAAAGTTTCCGGACCGTGTTATATCGCGAAGAGATGATCACACTTGGCCACCGAGATCTTGTGATTTAACACCTTGTGACTTTTTTCTTTAAGGTCACGTGAAATAGAAGGTCTACGCCAACAACCCAGGGTCGATTCAAGACCTCAAAGATGGAATTTGTGAGGCTATCGAGGACATAGGGCAGCCACTTTGCAATTCGCTGGCAATTCGTGCGAAATTTTCTTAAGCCCACTTATGCATGCCAGCATTGCTTGTGCCCTTGTGTAAAATTCATCAGTTGCTTGTATTGAAAATAGAAGGAATGCGAACCAGTCATCATCCTAAAATCACCAGTTTAAGCCTACCGTATTGCCCTCTACAGAAATTGCAGTACAAAAGAAAGGAAAAGAACTAAAACCTCTTTTTTTTTTCTTTCTGGAAAGTATCAACGAAAATGCCATTAAATTCGCACTCAACGTGAAAATCAGCCATACTTTAAGACTGCCGTAAAGGCAAACTAGGCATCGTGCCTCCATTTTTTTTTTGTGGTGTTTTTTTTATGATTTTCGCTTTCATGCTCAGGCTTTCTCATGTGCTTCCTTCTCTGTTTTTTTCCTTTTGTTTTATACATTCTCATTTTACTCATTTCCTCTGCTTATCGCTCGACGTTGTTTTTTGTTGTAAATTGTTTAATGAGTCTCAGCTCAACTCAACTCGTCTGGTCTTGGCTGGCTTGTTTGTATTGACTTTGGGTAAACAGACACTGGCGTCATCGGCGTCATGTCTACGTCCGAGTGATGAACGAATTCTTACATTTTACCATCCAGGAATGCATATAAAATTAAGCGTAAAAATAATGAGCAACTTAATGCTTTGTTTAGCTTGTAAGCCATAAAAGATATACAAGCAATTATTTCGCATTTAACTCGATAGCCATTAAATATTAAATAACGATGCTTCAGCGAATTTCACTTTAGATGGGGATTAGTGTGTTCGAGCGATAGGACAATAGCAGCTGTTTTAGAGTTACTGAAGCGAGATTATTGCTATGAGAAGAAGAAGAAGAAAAAGTGGGATTTTCGAAAATCTCTAAAGGATAACAACGTAGTTAAAATAGTTGTTAAAGTCAGGTCAAATGCAGTGCTCACTTTTGTTCTAAATGAAGCTTAAATTTGACAATATTTTCTTAAAATTGCCGAATACTGTTAGGGGTTTTTTTAAGCAGAAGTCTTTGCTTTGTTCCTGCAGGCATGCAAAATGCTAAAGGAATGTGGCAGCGAGGGAGATATCAACATCTTGTCCGATAGACAAGTCGCGAAAAAGGCTTCGAAGACGCAGATGGTGCAGACTCAAACTCCAGTCAACTCCTGTAAGGGGGAGATCACCCACTCTTGGGTGTGCCAAATAACACTTTTTTGATCTAGATTTACTATTTAACTGCCATTGCGGAAGCTATGGGGACAGTGAGAGAAGAAGACTATTGAGCAACATCTAAATGTCTCGGTTTGGCAGCTAGACGATTAAGTTCACTGGGTGCGCCTTCCTTCCACAGCCTGGGGTAGTACGCCAACCTACGTAGGTAGTTAGATGAAATGGTTGAAGTGCACCTGGCACACCTCAAGTAGCACTAAAGCGCCGTTTTGATACCATTATGAGACCTCCAACAGGCAGATATCTATAGCCAACCAGAGCTGTTGATATAATGGAGAATATTGATTGGATTTAGGTGGGCGTACTGCCCCAGGCTGTCGAAGAAAGGAGCTCCTAGTGACCTTAGTCTTCTAGCTGCCAAATCCGGACATTTACAGAAAAAATGTTCCACAGTCTCTTTCTTTGAAAGGTCCCCACAGCTTCTGTAATGGAGGTTAAATGTTAACCCTAGCTTTTCCGCGTGTGTGTCGATCGTCCAGTGACCGGTAAACACAGCTACGAGTTTTAAAATTGAGTGGCGTGGATTCACCAGAGCTTTCCGAGTCCTCCGACTATTGTAATAGGGCCCAAAAGGTTTTCAAAATAGCACACGACGAAATGAAGCTCCATCTGTTCTGAGCATTCCTGTGAAATAAGTAGTACAATGCCCCTTGAACAATATTCAGGCAGATACCCAGGTTTCTATGT
This sequence comes from Anastrepha obliqua, assembly GCF_027943255.1. Taxonomy (NCBI): domain Eukaryota; kingdom Metazoa; phylum Arthropoda; class Insecta; order Diptera; family Tephritidae; genus Anastrepha; species Anastrepha obliqua. The sequence goes on along the minus strand of NC_072892.1, from coordinate 140,496,357 downwards.
CCTGGAACCCAGATGAGAGAAATGTTCCCTGCACACTCAAGAGATTTGATATCCTCTTTACAGGAAATTACTAATTTCGTTCTGCACCATGACGTCGTCAGAGCCTTAACCGCATTCCTTAAGTATTTTGCATGCCGGCCGCTTCGCAAAGACTTCTGCTTGAAAAACACTAGCAGAGTTCGGCAGTTTAATGGCTGATTTTGAGAAAACCCCCGACGCCCGATTTCATCTTGGTACCGTCAGAGAAGACAGAGGTGCAAGCTTCGGTGCAGATTTTCCCCTCGATCCAATCCTGCCTATTTGCAAAGATTGCCCTAGCACAATCCTCAAACTCTAGTATGCGGATAGAGAAATCTGTTCAAAGTTCGGAGATATACGGTGTTAACTGCCCTAAAATGCTACCATGTCCCTTGAGAGATTGTCTCCAGAGGCCAATCTCCTTTAACCTGATTGGACTTTGAGCTGCGGTAGAAATGACGGAAAAGTCTGTAGGAAGTAAGTGCAAAAGGACATTCAGAGCAGCACTGGGGCAAGTTTTACAAGCTCCGGTGATGCCAATGCATGCAGTCCTTTGCACCTTCCCCAGTTTAGTGATATTATAGCCCTTCCGAAGAGCTTCCCACCAAACCAGGCATCCATACGTTAAAATTGGCAAAACCACTGCGTTGTACATCCACAGCACGAGCTGCAGTGTGAGTCCCCATTTTATACCGAACATAGATTTACTGGAGTAGAAGGCTATACTGGCCTTCTTTACCTCTATTTTCAATGTGTAGCTTCCAATGGAGTTTGGAGTCAAGTATCACTCCAAGATATCTAAGTTCCGATGAAAGCGGGAGAACGTGGTTGTTTAATTGGGGAAGTCGAAAGGGTGGAGGTTTATATTTTCTGGTAAGTAGCACCTGCTCCGGTTTGTCAGAGTAGACTCGGAGGCCACAAGTGGCAGCTCAGCGACTGTAGGGGCGAACGGACACCTCCCTGCGGCGTCCCCCTGTGAACCAATCTAGTGACTTTAGCCCATCTTGCGACCGCCAACCTAAATCCCATCAATATTTTCCACTATGTACATCAACAGCTCTGTCTGACTGCGGATGTATCTGCCTGTTGGAGGTCTCATAGTGGTATCACAGCAGCGCATAAAGTACTATGATACTTGGGGAGTGCCAGGGTAGTACTTCAACCATTTTACCTACCCACCTAATCTCCATAATAATGTGAAAAATATATTCCAACGCTTCAAAACACTTTTCTTATCCCAATTTCGGTATCGCTTTCCGCTCCTGCTGTGAATTCTCCTTTATCGCCTCAAAGCGCTTTCCACGAAGTGGTAACTTGAAACCTGGCAACATAGAATTCATTTCTATAGAATTCGTGCGACGAATATTTCCTTCAAATGTATTATATAATTCTCTTTATTCCGGGGTAAGTAAAGAAACGCGTCGACGAAACTTTGACAACTTTGTCCTGCTTTTTGAATATAGGTTCACTTGAGAATTCTTATTCCGCTGATTGTTGGCGCGCATCGACATTTTTTTATATAAACATTTCGTCATGATACTTCGATAATATTTTCGATAAAAGAAATTATTTTTTTAACAACTCTGTTTGAGTAAAAAAGAAGCTCTTGCAACAAAAGCTGGGCTTCTTCTTAATGGTATGGAGCACACAAATGGGGGGCCATCCGCAAACCGCAACTTTGTTCTTGGCGAATTTCAAATTTAAAGATGTCAGCTCGGAAAATAAAACAAACTCTTTTGTGCGAAGTGACTTCCTTGCACGGCGGAGAGAATATAGAAGGTGTGGACTACATCAGACCGTTAACCGCCTCTCAGCGATTTTGAAGGAATCAGCTGATTTGTTAACGTCACAAAGTATATGACAGCAGTTTTTTTACAACAGAATTCGGCAAAAATTTAGATGGTGATGTACGAAAACATCAACGCTCAGATGCCCAAGTTACTAGATTGCTCAATAAATTTTCCAGTTTAATAAGAAAAACAAAATTTTATGGTTTGAAGTACAGTTTATTATTCAGTATTGTCTCCCTGAGCAGCAATACGAGACTCCAATTTATGATTTCCATCCGTGAAGTTAGAATCTGGAAGGGCTGCAAAATACGCCTCTACAGCTGTTATGACCTCATCACTTGATGAAAAATGCTTTCCAAGCATGCATTTTTTTAGGTCAGAAAACGGATGGACGTCGCTAGTGGCCAAATCTGTAAAAAACGGTGAATGCTTCAACAATTCGAACTTTAATTCATAGATTTTCGCCATTGTCAAGATGTTCTTGTGACACGGTGCATTGTTCTGATGAAAACGATTTTTTTTCATTTGCAAACTTGGTATTTTTTTATGAATTTTTACCTTCAGCTGGTCTAAAAGGTTACAAAAATTTTCAGAATTTATTGTGTGCCAGTTTCTAAATAATCGACACACAAAATTCCTTTCGCATCCCAAAAAACTGATGCTAACACCTTCTTGGCCGATTGTCGATTTCTGGACACGAACTCGCTTCGGAGCCGAAGAAGCAGGAGCACACCATTCTTTAGCCTCTTGTTTTGATTTAGGATCTTGATGATTGACCCAAGTCTCATCCATAAAAACGAATCGATGCACAAAATCCACTTTGTCCTTACGAAAACGTTGTCGAATGTTGCTGAGAAAGTCGCATTCGAATGAGTTTTTGTTCCATTCTAAGCGAAACCCAATAATTCAGTCAAAATATTGCTTACACTGCCCAATGAAATGCCTAGGGCTTCTACTAATTCTTTTTTAGCCATTCCATGATTTTTCAATACGATATCTTGTACCAAGAAACGAATTATGGCTACGATGAACCAGTTGCGAGAACTTTGCCTCTATGTAATAATAGATTTTAATTCAACTTTGGCCGAGTGTCGATAAAATCCCAGAAATACTCGAAGTTGACCGGCAGGTTAGTGGTTGAAGCATCACCCAGTAGCTAAAGATAGACCATAAAACAGTTTTAAACCATTCGTGCAAAAATTTTACACAAAAATAATGTATTTCTTTTTCCCCAAAGTAATATTTGAAACATCCCTCTATCCACCACAAATAAGTCATATGAATATCGTGTGAAAAATTTCATCATCTGAAAATACTTCGCGCCGAAAAAAAAAATAAATAAATAAGAAATAATAAAATTGTCGGCAGAATATCTTCAAATGGCTTAAAAAGAATATTTGACTTAAAAAAACAGTTGTCCACTTTCAGCTCTCAATGAGCTGATTTATTTATTTTTTCACGTATTTACTAGCTTTTTATGGGAAATCAATCGGCGAAAACGAAACAAATTTCTGTTAGTCTTCTGCAAATGTGTTGCGCTTTATTAGGTATCTCCTCATGCACATACATACATACATATGTACATATGTACGATTATGTACTGTTACATGTGCAAGTGACTGTGCGTGAATTCATGCGTGAAACATCCATATGTGCGCCTTCCAAAACTTTGCAACTCTCCTACGCCCATGCACAACAACTGGTCGTTCTGAATTCACTTTTGCAGATGTTTGTTTTTTTTTTTTTGTTTTTTGCTTTCTGGTTTTTTGTTGGAATATATTCGGCGCTCGGTCTGTTTGTGTTTTTTCTCTCCTCTCATGTTTGTGCTTCTGCTTATATTTGTGTGTTAACATCCTGTTAATTGCTGTAAAAGCGCCGAAATTGCGCGCTCCACTGGCTACACTCACACGCGCACACGTTCACGCACAATAAAGACGCTTTTGATGGATGTGCGCTCATTCAGGCATTCATTCATTCATTTGCTCATTCGTTCATTTATCGATTTTGGTGTGCAAACCCGCACTTTTATGCACATTAATGAAGGAAAAACCGGAAAAAAAGATAGAAAGTACCACGTTTTTACAGCAAAATTTTCATGATGTCGGAATTTCAATGAAATTGTAAAAAAAAACAAAATCATTAAAGCGAAAATGTGAGAAAAAAAAGCACGCAAGAAGAACTGCTAAATCGCACAATATTCATAGCTGCTGATGCGGTGGTGCTGATGCTGTCACGAACAGTTAACACACAAAGCTATCCAATTGCTTGTAGGGAGCCATTTTTGGGGTTGGGTTTGGCACTAAAATTTAAAAATAAAATTTTACCAAAAATAAAATTGTCGAATTTTTACTTTTATTTGCTAAGTTTTTTGGCAGAATTTGGTTACTCTCGTGTCAAAAGTAGGCGTTGTAATTTCAGTTGTACTGCGTTAATTGAAGCAGTTTTTGCTATTTTGCTACAAATTAATTAAAATTTTTAATTGTTTAGGTTCGACAACTGGAAATATTTAAATTTGTTATGCATTTTTTTATTATGAAAAGGTTGGTCGGCGATAAAAAGGTAGTTCTACTGCTATCCAGTAGGTGATACCACTTTCCAGGGCTTTTAGGTTTGCGTGGATAGTTTCCTATTTCTGTGTTCAATGCCAAGAGTGCTCGTGTACTTTTTCGGTTAAGCCTAGATTTTTTAAGTTACAAACATATTGAAACAGATTCCACTTGCTAATGACGCACGAGGTATTCTTTATCTATATCTTGTGCAGAGATTTGAGCCTGTCCCCTGTACAATAAGTACATTTGAAAATGTTTTGGATACACAGCTCGTGAAAAAAGCAACTTATAAAATGGTGCGGAAGCGCTAGGTGGATGATGGATGAATCAACACTTTAACTAACCAGCCAATATTTTGACTAGTTTTGAAATTTATTAATATTCTTTTTTAAGAAATTTATTAAAATTATTTTTTAATAAAGGAAAAATTAAAAAAATTTAATCAGTTTAAAGAAAAAATTAAATATTAGATTTTAATATAATAAAGTGCACCACTGATTTTTTTTATCACTCTATATAAAAGGTTGGTAATGGTTGTACGGGTTAGGTTAAGGCTTTTATGCACTGCGACCCTGATTACTTAATTATAATTATTTAGTATAGCGCGGAATCGAACAAGCTCCTTAGCAGGGAGCAAGGGTCTAGAAAAAACCACAGGATTCTGTGTCTCCTGTGGCCTAATGCCTTACAGTTGGTGATTAAGTGTTCCATAGACTCCATCTTGTACCATATAACCCCACTGTGCTAAAGAGTTTATTACAAGCAAAGTGACCTGTAAGTGCTCCACAGAATAATCTGAGTCCCTTTTTATCTAGGGTTAGAGCAGATTTTGTTCTGCTGGCATTGAAGTTTAGGAACGTTTTGAAGTGCAAGTGTTAGCTAATTTTTTTTTTTTGGCTCCATTTTTTGGTTTCCTGTTTTATTTTACATATTTTTGTTAAAGCCGAAAAATGGGGTTGGTCCAATAAGTAGCCCTTCTGCTCTTTTTTTTGGCATAGAAGTCCGCCTTCTCGTTTCATTCGTGTTCGTCATGTTCTGGTACCCAAATCAGTGAGCCCTGATTATGAGTGGCCAGTTTGTTGAATGCATTTTAGGATTTTTGACTTGAATGTGAAGCCATTCAAGGCTTTGAGCACCGATTGGCTTTTTTTACTGAGTTGAGGTGGGCCTCGAAAGTGAGTTTTTTATCCAAGATAATTCCTAGATAACCTCTTCCTTTAGAGGTACCTCTATTCCATGCATTCCCAGGGTGGGTATGTTTAGAAACCCTTGTGGACATCCTTTCGCAGCTGTAACGCTTAGGATAACTTGGCCCCGAGAGGCTGTGATTATCAGTGGGTTAGCATGTTGCTTAGCCATGTAACAATTGCTGTATTGGCTCCGCTATTGGAGAGTGCCAGTTCTATTGCTTGAAAGTTCACGTTATCAAATGCACCCTCAATGTCCATAAAAGCACAGAGGGCTTCCTTCTTTAAGGTCAAGGGACTTTCCGAACAATTGTGTGTAGTGCTGCAACTGTAGACTTCCCTTTTTGATATGCAAATTGCAGTTTATGGAGTGGGATTATCGAGGTAACAGTTCATCTATCCATCCTATCTTAGGTAACAGTCTAGTAGCTTTTCGATGGGTTTCAACACGAAAGACGTAAGTCTGATTGGTCTTTAGAATTAGAGATTCAGGAAGCTTATTGCCTCCATTTGGTAGGAATAATATCTTGACCACCCTCCAAATCTTAGGGCCATAACTCAAACTAAGACTTGATCTGAATATTTATACCAGAATTTGTATTAATTTTACAGTGCCCTTAGAGAGCAGGGCTGGAAAAATACCATCTGGTCCGGGTGATTTTTAGGGTTTGAACGAGCTGCTTGCCCACTCTACCCTTTCGTAGTTTACAATTCTGTAGATAGTAGAACTTTTTGACCTGAACAGAGTGAGCACTGGCACTCCTTGATCAGCGTCACAGGTTGCGTTAAGCCTACAGTCAGGAAAGTGGGTATACCGCGGAGAAGGTTGGGATATTTTAGTTATCTGCAGGCAGAAAAAATGCTCATAAGGTTAATCCAATCCAGCTCTGTCCTGACTTTACTAAAGGAACTGGGTCTGCATGAGGTACTGTGATGATTAGAGGGCACAAAAGACTCTGAGGTCGAAGTGTCAACCTCCCAGAGAATCTAACCTAATTTTGTCTGTCTGTGTCAATAGTAAAAGTGTGCAAAAAAAACAGTTTTGAGATTTTGCGTCTGTGGTATAGATCGAAACTAAGGCATACAGAGTCCGATGAAAAATTAGAAGTGCTATTTGGCAAATTGGGGGACATCAGAATTCGTTATAGAGGTATGGTTCTTTCGGCAAAGTTTCTTATTTTGATCCCTAGAATATGATTTTCACAGAGCAATGCGCGATTTTTTTGCCTCCCCACAAATCGACCCGGCCTAATATATATACTTTATACTTCTATAATATATACCTAGAAATATATCGCCGATTAATCCAGAGTGAGTAGTAAATATTATGATCTAAGTTATTCTATTGGAATTGTTGCTCAAACTTCAAACCCGATTTTCTCAAAACTACTCTTTTTGAGATGGTCGTCATTATATCTCAAGTTCTACTTGAGCGATCGCTTTGAAGTTTCATAAGAATTTTTTATTATACATCTGTCTATCGCGCCTGCCTCGGATTTTGAAAAATTTAATTTTGAAGTATTTTTAAAAAATTTTAAAAGGTAAAAAAAAAATTTTTTTAAGTTGACGCCATTTTGAGAATTTTTTTTTCTTTGATTTGGCGTAATCCGATAGCGAAATCCTAACTAATGAAGACTTTTTTTTAGCTTGTTTGTTGTAGATCACTACAAGGGTTGGAATCATGTCAACCATGGAGCACCGTCTTTTATGTAGCCCCCATATTCCACAATTTTGTTTTTATTATTATTTTATACTTTTCCAATATTAATAAAAACCATAAAAAAATGGATACTAAAAAGGGGTTTCAATTTTTTTATCTTAGTTTTAAAAATACCTAAAATTAAGTCGTCTAGACTAGAATACCCCCTTAAGTTGAATGGTTGACTTGCAGCTACGCATGAACCAGTTCGGTCCATAGCGATACCAGATGGAGTTCATTATTTATGTGTTTTGAAATAGTCACCCGAATGGTGCCTGTTTCTATTCCGAATTTACTGAGACATTTCCAATCCACTGCCGATATGTCTTCGTATCCGTCAACTGAGCGTGTACTGAATGACGCAAGACATCCGCAGAAGAGATTGCCTACAGTTTCCCTTGAGTCCCGCTCCCTACATTTCTTGCATTCCTCGCTGTCCGAGATTCCTATCTTATAAGCAGACGCTGCTGCTGGTCTATGTTCCGTCAGCATGCCTGTCATAGTTCTACAATATCTGCATCTCTCTCTTCATCTCTTCTGATCACGTATGACTGTGATCGTTATGCTTTGATATGATCTTAGCATTCCTGGAAGTGGGCAAGTTCTCCCATCTTGTCTTGAATTTTCTGATCACGTTTTCGTCTAGTTCGTTGTATACTATTCGTATTGGCTTTCGAATTTCGTTGACAAGATCCGAAGATAGGGGGACCACGTTTTTCGCTATATCGTTTACTATCTCGTACCCTTCAATGCCCTTATGGCCAGCTCACTATCTGCTGCCTCCTTTGCTTTCTACCGCCTCCCTGCTCTGAAGAACAATCTTGAACGTTTGGCTAAACGATGTAATGGCTTGAATGGCTGTCTGTTTATCTAGGTAAAAGTGAACCTTAGAGGTGGTCCCAGTGGTAACACAAGCTAGGACTGCTGCCTTTCCAACTGCGAAAACCTCAGCCTCGAATATACTGCAGTAATCTGGTCATTTTAGAACCTTCCTTATAAAAGTTAAGTGTATTCCGTTTAGAGCTGCAAGGGCTTTAGCTCCATATTTCTTTTTCGAAAGTGATCTTGAACCTCTTTCCCCTTTAAAACCCGTACCCATATATCCCATATTGAGTATATTGTTGCGGATTATTGAGCTATGTCGTGCATGAGAGTTCGTTAAGCGTTTTTAGTCTTCCTGTGGATTTCGTTGCAAGGTTTTCTGACTCGCTAGGAACCTCTCGGCTTCAGATATTTCAAGAAATTTACATAGGTAATTTGGATTCAAATTTATCAAGGGCGACACTTGCATGATGCTCTCTGGTTGCAACAGGCTGGTGCTTGTTTTAATGGCTCTCCAGTCAGTTTGTTAGATGCGCGTTTATAGCTTGATATTCTCTCTGTATGTGAGTCAATTAGCAAAACTCGAGTAAGAAATAGAGGCTTCTACAAATTAGTTCGAATAGTTTTTCTAAAGGAAATCCCACTTAAAAAAAAAAATGTCCATACTCGTCTTCTGTTTCCCTTTACCCCATTGCCCCGTACTCACCTTCAGCCAGTTGTCGGTCAGCTTAAGCGTCCTCACCGATTGCGCCAATGCCGCCGGTATCTGACACAATCCAGTACCGCTCGCATCCAACTCCTTTAAACTCCACGAAGCAACAAATTCCTGCATAGCTGCGCCCACTTCCGGGTTGTAGGCGATCGACAGGCGCACCAAATCCGGTATACCTTGCAGGGCGCGTATAGCTTCGCCGCGTAACTGATTGTAGGACAAATCCAGATATTGCAGATTCGGCAACGCCAAAAAGGTCTCATAATCAATGTCACTGATGTTGTTGTGACTCAGGAGCAGCGTATTCAAGCTGAGCAAATTGTAGAAAGTCTCCCGATAAATGGTGCCCAAGCGATTGTAAGCCAGATTCAAATGCCTCAGATTGTGCATGCGCTGTGGAAAGAAGGCCGTTTCCAGTTCGGCAATGCGATTGCACGACAGATCGAGTGTTTCGAGTGCGCTCAACATCGATAGATTGAGATGTGCTAGTCGGGTGATTCGATTGCCACTCAAATGCAATTCGCGTAGATTTGGGTTGCTTATCGCCTCCGCGTGCGCAATTTGATTACCGTTCAGATTGAGTGTCGCAATCGTGCTGCTCGCGTTGCCGCTGAGAGGTATTGCAGTGAGTGAATTGTTGGCGAGCTCCACTTGCTGCAGTGCCGTGAAAGCGCTCAAATTCACCATTTGCAGTTGGTTGTTGCTCAAATCGAGTGTTTGAATGATGGTACGATTGCCGTGATAGTCGCGAGTAGCATCGAAATTCAACAGCTGCGCGTGCGTAAGTTTGAGAGTATTTTCTGCGGGTTTTATCAACATCGGCGTTTGTTCGATTTCCTCTCGCACTTGTACGATTGGAGCCGCTCGCCGCACCACTTCGTGTGTCGGTTGGTAGAAGCGCTTCTGATAGTAGCGCAATTCGGCATCCTCACGCCGATAGATTGGCTCGTTTTCGTCACGCAAAATGCGATGTATGGTCTCATAGGAGAGTCGCTTCAGCTCGCTGCGATACAGATTGAATCGTTCGTCGGGATCGTCCGCCGCTTCATGGCCCTCAGGCCGCTCGAGTGCTTCAACTTGCACTGGCTGTGGCGGCTGCAGCAGCAGCTCATCGTCGTTTATGAGCAGCTTTAGTTGTGAGGCAGCTGAGATGCCGTCAGCGATGACCATAAGAATGGTGCTTATGAGGAGCAGCTGCATGCTCGCTATGTGTGCGCTGCTCGGGCGCGGAAGACTGGTTCGCCCATAGGGGCATACTTTTCGACGCATTTTACTGCTCGCGGGCATTTGCTGCGTAAAGTAAGGTGTGGTAGCTTTCCCTATTTAAAATTGTAATTTATTATATATTGTTTACTTATGGATTTGTGTTTGTTGATAAATACAGTTACTTGTTTGAGTCGTTTTGCTTATAAGTTTATTTTTTTTTTTTTTTGTTTGCCTTCGGGTCACTTGCTACGTCTCTGAGAAATTTGTATCACTCGCACGCTTAAAGACGCGCGTAGAATTTTTTCTGTAAGCCGCTATTTATTTATGTAGGTAAATGTGTGCAATATATTTGGCAATCATTTGCTTAATTGGCACTTAGCGCAGTAGCACTGAAAAGTATGCTACATTTATGTTATATTTCTTTGTATTCACTCGCAAATATGCAATGCACGACTTTGTGATTTCTTTTCGTAGACTTATTGCAAATTTTTTGAAAATTTTTTATTGCTTGCACTCCTGAAAGTATGCTTTACTACTTTAATTACTGTTGTTTTCATTTACTTTCCCAAAAGTATGCTACATTTTCCAATTTATTGCATTTTATCACTTGCTCTCCTCACTTTTTGTGTAGTTTATGCGTTCAAAGCGTATTTAAACTATCCTACAAGTATGTTACACTATTTACGCTACTTTGTTTTTAATTTTTTATTACCACGCTGAAAAGTATGCAATAATCCTTTAGAAAAGTTAAACTTCACAATCATTAAAATTCACAAACAACCCGTTTGTCCGTTAATTTTTCTTCTTCCACTCTCTCATTACTCCTTCCGTTTTCACTCGGTCTCTTATTACTGTTTATTTTAGCAGGCAGGTGAATAGGGAATTCCGACGCGTAGCTCATTCAAAGGCACATTCCCTTTCTGTTTTTTAAATTTATGTCACGTACCACCGTTTCACTCCTTGAGTGCAACTTACGAATTACTAAACATTTTTTCCTTTTCTTGCTATTTTTCACGTAGGCGATATTTTGGTCTATGAACGCTTTTATTTAACGAAATTTCGCTTCGAGAGGCCGGCATTCATTTGCACTTCCACTTGCCTATCCCCCGATTTCCGAACTCTTGCCTTCTTCAATACTTTTTCACTCTGTCCATCGACGCTTTTACGTACAGTTATTCTATACAGATTCGTGACGAGAAAAAAATAAATTGAATTAGTTCGCCTAATCGGTTTGTCTACTTGCCAAGTAGCATCTACTTTTAGGCGCTCACTCACTCACGTCCACTTGTGTTGATATCTATTTAAATTTTATTTGCATTTTCACATTTCTCGCTTGTTATGCGGCAGCTGTTCATTTGTTTATTTGTTTGTTTGTTGTTTTTGTATTTTCGTTTCTGATTTTTTATCTCTCCCTTATTTTATTGTTAATTTGCTTACGCCAAACGCTCGTAAAATGCGCAAACGGAAAAACGAAAATTGTATGTGCGCCTGAATGTATGTCATGAAAAATGTTAGTAGCAGGCGCGTTTTGCTTGTTGACGCTTGATTACATTTTAAAAATGTCAAGTGCTTGTTACTGGTTTTTAATGTTGCTTGTTATCTGGCAGCATCTACATTTACTGCAAGTGCTGTTGTTATTGTGTTTGTTGTTAGCACCCCTGCACGTTCCGCTATAAAGCAGCATCATTACGACGTGTTACAATGGCGCTTGTTGTTGCTTTTTTTCGGTGTCTGCTGCAAATGTACCATCACATTACACTTTTTATGCGCGTATGGAAGTTTACTCTTTGTTGTTGTTGTTGTTTTTTTCCTTTTATTTTAAATAGAGCAGCGCTTACCCTCTACTCTGCACCCGCATTGGCTGGTTATCCCTTAAGCTGAGTCTGTAATGAAATGTGAAATAAATGGCTTTAATTAGTAGTGGTGAGTGCGAGAAAAGTTCGCCAAGCGAGCAACTGTCGTATAATTGTAAAATTGAAAGTTAAATAAAAATTGCTGCTTTTTCTATTTTATACATTCACATGCATGTATGTACATATGTGTGTATATCACCTCCTTCCGAAATTGTTTTTTGAATGCTTTTGCTTGTCTCAGCAGCAGCCTGTATACTTTTTAGAGAGAGAGTCTGAAGTGTCAGTCGCACCTGTTCGTAGTTTTTATGCTCGCAAAAGCTGATTTCTACTTGTACTCTATAAAAAAGAACGGAATAAGAGAAGTAGAAAGTGGGAGTTGGTCGTTTCTAGCACTAGCAAGTTAAGCGAGGGCGTTTCATTTTGCCTCTATAAGCAAACTAAAGTTGTTAAAACAATGTTTTATTTATCTATTTTTTTTTATTTCTATGTTATGTCGTGCAATTTGAAGTATTTCTCAACTTATAATTGCAGATAAAAAGCCTTTATACTACTGTGGGCAAAAAGGTGAATTTATTTGTCAAACTTCGCGGGATTAAAATTGCGCTCTAGTTACTTTTTTCATGAGTTGGAAGCACTCTTAATAACATCTGGGCCAACTTTCATGTGAATGTATTTCATCGAGAGGGGATTATTATGAAGGGGATGAAATTGATTTACAAGAATAAATAAAGATTTTTCATTTTACAACCAAACTGAATTTACTTTTTGCCCACAGTAGTATATATACCTACAGTGGCCGACAGAAGTCTACATACACCCCTCCCTTTCGTTCTTTACAAAGTACAAACACTTTGCTTAAAAATGTGTTTATGCAATTTCATTTGAAATCTTTTTCTAAGCGACTTAACTAAAACAAATCCATTCTTTAACATAAAACAACACAGTTATGCTAAAAAAACACAAAAACAGCGTTGACAAAAGTGTACATACAGAACCGGTTTCCTAGCTTGTACTCTGATATCCTATGTTGTGATAACGGTAAAATACCGTTTGCCTATTTCTTTCCTTCCCTTATGTTTGTTGCTTTGCTAATATTGATTTTAGTTGCAATTTAAATACTTAAGCATCTACAATGGCTCCTCGAAAAGAAATATCGGTTGACGTTAGAAATTTAATTATTCAGCACAGGAATGAAAAAAAATCATGTGGCGAAATTTCAAAAATCTTAAACTTAAACAGTCCAGACCATTGTAAAAAAAACTTGAAAAATAGTGGTTCCACCGAAAATAAGCCGCGCAGTGGGCGCCCGAGGAAACTATCTCGCAGAGACGTCAGCTTGATTCTAAAAGAAGTGGACAAAATACCAAAAGTTTCTGCTCCGAAATTGGCCGAGGATATAGCAAGCCAATCCAACAAGTGTGTTTATCCAAGAACAATTCAAAGAGCTCTGAACGAAAACAGCTTTCATAGTAGAACACCACGAAAAAAGCCTCTTATTTCTGAAAAAAAAAATTCGGTAGCGATGGAAGAGCAAAAGTGTGGAGGAAAAAAATTTTGCACTGACTCCGAAGAATTTGGTATCAACAGTGAAGCATGGTGGCGGCAATGTAATGGTTTGGGGAGTGGTTGCTGCATCTGGAGTTGGAAGATTAGTATTTATTCAAGGCAATATGGATCGTTATAAATACAAATCACTATTGTAAGTCAATCTGAAATCTTCGGTGGATGATTTGGAGCTTGGTCCAAGTTGATTCTTTCAACAGGATAACGATCCAAAGCACACAGCACACATTGTGAAGGATTGGCTGCTTTACCATGCTCCAAGGCAATTAAATACACCACCGCAAGGCCCAGATTTGAATATTATTGAACATGTCTGGGAAATTTTAGATCGAAAAATTGCCGCTTCAGTACTAAAAGAACGACTTAGAACAATATAACTTCTGCCGAGTTAACAAATTTAGTCATCATCATCGATGCCACGACGGCTTCAAGCTGTAATTGTTGCTAATGGTGGACCAACTAAATACTAAGAAGCAATATTACTTCGAGTTAAGTGAAGTTTTTCACACTGGAGTAAAATATTTGTGTACTGTAGGTAGACTTTCGTCAACGTTGGTTTTAGGTTTTTTTACCTTAGCTTAGCTATTTTATGTTAGTGTATGGATTTTTTTAAGTTTATAATAATTAGTAAAAGTTTTCAAATAAAACTGTGTAAACACATTTTTCAGTACAGTTTTTGAACTTTCAATACAGTGGAAATAGGGGGTGTATGTAGACTTTTGTCGGTCACTGTGTAATTGGCGCTTACACCCTTTTTGGGTGTTTGGCCGAGCTACAGCTGTATGGGACCCACAGTTTCCAATTTTTCGTGACAGAAATACACTCAGAGGTATGCCATTGCCTGCCTAGCCGCTATTAGAAAACAACTAAAAAGCCTTTACTAAGTGATTTATAAGCACAGGCTCTCCAAATAGCAGACAATTTTCAACAATTAGTGCTATAAATAAATTTGTGATTTTTTATATTAAATCCAAGTCTCAAACTTTGTGCGAATCCAAAAAAAAATTCAAAATTTTGTTTTGTTTTTTTTTTAATTTTTTTTCTTCAAAATTTTTTTTTTTTCATTTATTTTTGTTTTTTAAATTCATAACTTTTTAAACAGAATTTGTAGTAAAATTCTGCGTGTGCTGTTTTAAAGATTATTTAAGTTTGCTATGTAATAGAGTACAAGTTGAAGCGGCTCAAAACTAGCGTTGATTTTTACCATTTTTTTTTTGTGGTGGACTTGTGAATTTTTTCCATCTAACGAATGCCATTCCTACCACAATGATTTAGATGGTAGGCGAGGGGGGAAGAGGCTTGGCCCTCATTAGAAAGAGCAACCATTCTACCAATGAAAGCCCTAACATCTTAGGGTCCCTATAAAGGCTGGGGGGGTCCCCAGTAAAAGCTTAAAATTGCGATTTTTACGATGATTTTTGCTCATAACACTGAAATGCCGTTAAAGCAAAATGTATAACGCAATTGTTAACGCAGCATTTAACTAATTTTTTATAATTCGCAATATTTATAAAAAAAATCGTAAAATTTATAAGCGCCGCAGGTGAAAATTTGGACTAAGAAAGTGCGGATATGAAAGAACAATTAAAGATCTTAGAAGACTTTCGACATAATTCTATTTTTCAAAGCATAGATACACCATCACCCAAAGCATTCGCTTTAGGAACTTTCAAGTTCTTTTTAATGAACGAATGGCAAGCGGATATAATTCTATTTCAACTTCAGCCAGGTTTGATATGGCTTACTGATGGCTCGAAATTAGATGATGGTAGAGCAAAGGCGGGAACCAATGTGCCTTAATTAAAAACATCGTTTCAAGTCGGTTACCCAACAAGCTTCCAGACATCGAGATATATGCGAGGGAATGTCTGCGCAGAAAAATGAGAGGAACCCACATTTTCAAACTTTCAGATAGCCAGGCGGCTTTGAAAGCCCTTCTGTCCACTATAATCGCCTGAAAAATAGTAAATGACAGCCTGCAGCTTCTTACAACGTTAGGGAACTTCAAAACTGTATTGCATATTAGGTTGGGTTTCTGGACATGAGGAAAATAAAATGGCTGCTCGTTTAGCTAAAAAAGGCAAAGAAAACAGGCCTCTTATTGGTCCTAAACCATTCTGTGTACCTAAAAAAGACTACATTAACGATTTTCTTAAAAAGTGGGAGGAGAATAAATTCGCTAAACACTAACGGACTTCTATCGGTCCACGACAAGCGAAACAATTACTAACTCCAGAGAGAGGAGCTTCTGATAAGCCACTTGCGCTCAGCAAGTGTAGACTTAAGGCTTTTAACTGGTTACTTTACAGGCCACTGTAGCCTCAGATGGGTGCGCGGTTTGATAAGTTTTTGTTGTGAGTAGACAGAATAGAGTGAAAGAGAAAGTTTTTTAATCACACCTCCAACCCTGCACGCTTTTTCTTGACATGCGCCTTCCAGCGTAGTTTAGTATCAAGGGTTATTCCAAGATCTTTGACCCCGTTGGCGTTGCTTGCTCTTAAAAAAAATTTACTTTTAAAAATTGCCAAAAAATGCTCAGTGGTGTACAAATCTGAGGATTGCAGAGGTCAATCACACGTTTTGTCGCATTATCTAGAAGTCATGTTTTTTTGTTAGTATCAAAATTTCTCTGTGAGTATGAACTTCATTTATCAAAACGGCGCTTTAGTGCTACTTGAGGAGTGCCAGACTGGCACTTCAACCTTTTCACCTTTCACAATGTCCTTCGTTTGGTTTGAGTTTCTCTTGCAATTGTTGGGTTGCTTCTGGGATGCGCCTTCCAGTTATCTTACAAATGGTGACACCTGAAGTTTTATGCTGTCTCAGTAAGGCGATTTTAACGAGAAGCTTTCTCGTATCAAAAATGTACCCGGGGGTTTTCCATTGCCTGCCAAGCGACGAATAAACTTTTTCTTTAATTTCATGCTTCATTTCTGCTTCAGAAGTTTTCAATCATATGAGGCAATCCATGCTAGTCTCTCTTAAACTTATTCATCTGCTTCGAGCGCGTTTAAGCGCTTGTTCTTATCGATGCCTATCGCTGTACTTCAAGCAAATATGGAAATAAAAAAATTAAAAATTTATTCGTATTCTAAACTAATTTTCTCGGTAATTCTAATCGAAAAATTAAATCTGCCTAGCCGCTCTAAAAAGCACAAAATTATCTTAATTGAGTACGAAAGGCCTTAAAGGCTTACGAAGCTTAATTTTTGCAAAACACCAGTGCATTGGCAAAGGAACGCCACCACTTTCAATTATGCGCAATGCATAATTTATCTAAATCTTTTCATCATACTGTTTGCCAAATAGGGCAGAAAGGGTAAGGAGAGAACGACGAGTAGCATCATCGAGCAACGGATGGCAAAGCGGCTATAACAAATGAGAGATAAAGCGTAGCGTTGGCATACTTTCGGGTCACTTTTGTGGTGCATAACTGAAGCTACCCTTTTTGTAGCAATTTTTTGTTTTGTAAAGAAATGGAAAGGCAAGGAAAGCAACGGCAAGACGTCTATAATATGGAAATGTGCTATTGGTTGTGTGTTGCGGAAAGCTAATTCATCTCTATCCGATACTTTCACTTTTTAAATTAAATTTTTTGCTTATACAGATTTTTTCATTTTTCCCTTGCCTCTTTTATGTGGTGTTTTTATTTTTCTTCTTTTTTTTTTTGCTGGCATAAACATTTTCTAACATTTCACTTTTTTCTTTACAGGTATGTACTTATACACAAATGTACGAGTGTATGTGATATACGAAACATCCATTTACATATGTTCACGGCTATAAAAAATGCACGAAACTCGTAAATAAATAATAAAAGGCCGCCAAAGGGGCAAAAAATGATGCCGCAGCGAGAATGAAGTGGATCGCCATACAAAGGTGAGCGAGTGAGAGTAAGGGGTAGTGGCGCTGGGTGCTGTTGGCATCATCAGTAGCGTCGGCGGAGCAGGTGAATGTGAAGGCACTGTTTTCTCATATGCTGAGAAAAGTGTGAAAGAGTGTTGGTGGGTTGTTTGGCTCGCGCGCACACATACATACACACATTTGCATATGTAGGTCGTTAAATGGGCTGTGCGATAAGGAAAAAGCATGTTTGGCCTCACTTCATTTCAGATGCCAGATAGTATCCACACACGCGCTGCTCGGCGGCTGCAATATGTGTTTTTTTGTTTCCGCATACTATTTGCCTTTGCAGCATCTCAAATTTTACACAAAATGACAATAAATTTAGGCCATTATTCAACGTGTTCGCACACACGCGTATTCACATGCATGCTTGTATGTAAGTATATGTTCGCGGTAGAGTATTTATCGAAAAGCAATGCGACATAGAAATGAACAGCCAGGCAAGAAAGGAAATCAAAGAAGAAAGTCAAAGGCGTATTGAAAGGCGTTTGTTGGCAGAAGTTGCCTACAACAAAGCACTGCTTGACATACTCTCGGTAGCAGCAGCAGCAGAAGAGGCAGTCGCTGTGGTAAATATTGTTTTGGCTATAAAATGACATTTTAACCTGGTTTACATAAACATCTGCATGAGTGATACATACATGCGCAGGCACATAAAAATGTAATGGTGGTTATGACTCAATAAAATTGAGCTACTACTTCAAAATGTGCCTTACTTAACCCTCTAATGCACAGGGGTGACTCTGGGTAAACAGTTTAAACGGGCGTTATGTGCATTTTTAATAAAAAACGGAGATCAATTTAAACAATCTGCTAGTTATTGTTAAGTGTTAGCATCCATCGAAAATATAAAGCGGCTCAATATTAATCATCCATGTTTGGTTTTTTAATACCGTTTTTGCTAAATAAAAGAATGGATTATATAAATAATAAAAGGTGGCGCAAAATTAATCATCCATTTTTTTAATAACTTTTTTACTAAATGAAAAAATTAGTTCTATAAATAATACAAAGTGGCGCAAAATTAATCATCGATTTTCTTTTTCATTACTTTTTTACGAAATGAAAAAAATGAATTCTAAAAATAATACAAAGTGGCGCAAAATTGATCATCCAATTTCTTTAAATCAATTATTTTTTTAATGAAAAAAATGAGTTCGATACATAATGCAAGGTGGCTCAAAATTATTCATTCAATTTTTTTTTTGATTAACTCTTTTACTGAATAAGAAAAAATTATTTCTATAAATAATATGTACAAGGTGGCGCAAATTAATCATCTACACATTTTTTGGAGTAACTTTATTAATAAATGAAAACTAGAAAACTAGTTCTATAAATAATACAAAGTGGCGCAAAATTGTTCATCCAATTTTTTTTGAATCAATTATTTTTTTAATGAAAAAAATGAGTTCGATACATAATACAAGGTGGCTCAAAATTAATCATCCAACTTTTTTTTGGATTAACTCTTTTACTGAAAAAGAAAAAAATTATTTCTATAAATAATATATACAAGGTGGCGCAAAATTAATCATCTACACATTTTTTGGAGTAACTTTTTTACGAAATAAAAAAAATGAGTTCCATGTATAACTAATGCAAAGTGGGCAAAATTAATCATCCAATTTTTTTTAAATCAATTATTTTTTTAATGAAAAAAATGAGTTCGATACATAATACAAGGTGGCTCAAAATTAATCATCCAACTTTTTTTTGGATTAACTCTTTTACTGAAAAAGAAAAAATTATTTCTATAAATAATATGTACAAGGTGGCACAAAATTAATCATCTACACATTTTTTGGAGTAACTTTTTTACTAAATGAGAAAAATGAGTTCTATAAATAATTCAAGGTGGCGCAAATTTAATCATCAATTTTTTTTAAATAACTTTTTAAATAAAAAAAAAATTAATAACTTTTTTTAAATTAAAAAGAAATGTTTTTCATAATTTTTTTACTAAATGAAAAATAATATAAGTTTATGTTAACTTTCGAGAGGGTGATTAATTTTGGGCCACCTGGTAAAACAAATTATCGGGGCTTTTATGTTTTTTTTGTTGCTGTTGTAAAATTTTCCTTATGACTTTATTTAAGTATTTACTTTTATATTTTAATATGAGTTAGTTAAATACAAAACACATTTTTTATTCCTTTTTTGTCGTGGTTTGTGGGTAGCCTTGTGGAACAAAGGATAAAAGAATATCGTTTCCTTTGTAGGACATTTTTTTTGTCTATTAATGCGTATGCTCAGGTCTAGCTAGATGAATAAACGTCACTCTCTCGGTAAGCATTTCTTACAGCAAATTAATGTAATCTAAAAAAACAAGACATCGCACGAGAACAGTAGTAGTAAAAAAGCGCTAGTCACTAACTAGGATTATTTCAGCAGAAGCACTGCAACAATAACAACTACATGTAAAATCGAATTCAGTAGAATTCGAGATCTCACTGAGTTCATGAAGAGATCGATTAATAGGATAGGAGCATTGCAGGCATAATTGGCACTTGATACAACAGCAACCGATCAATACAGAAATAGCAAAACGTAAGTGGAATTGAATTGGTCATAGGCTACGCCAACCACCCGACGAAAACGCTAGCGAACCATTACATAGAACCCACATGGCAGCACACGTAGAGGAATACTAGCTCATGCTTTGAGAAAGCTAGAGGTTGCGCAGAAGAGCCTTGCTCCAGGCAAACATCTAAAGGCTCAACGTTTAACGAAATCGTCAGTCTATTTCACGAAATTTGCAGTCTGTTTCCGCCCACCTAACTAGAATGATGCCAATGCCTGCATGCATCCCGTGGACTCAGGTGTCTTTGACAGATATTAAAAATTTCATCTAAAGACGTCGTGACTCTCAAGTCAAAATTACGCAGAGAAAAGTTTTTTTTTAGAATTATCAATTTCCAGGCGTTTAGCTTTGTGCACTGCAGGGTTAAACTAAATGTTTTTTTAATGGCATGCAAAAAACTTCTTGTGGTACGAGCGTAGCTGCACTGACCTAAAACTATAGAATATATGGAATATGTAGAATATAAGTGCCCAGCATTTGCTGCGTAGGCCAAATATTGCTATTGTAAATATAAAATATCTTCGCATAAAGTTGCGTATAAAGGTATAAAACAGCGATGTAGCGCTTAAAACGTTCGTTCTACTTTCGGTTAAATTTATGAGGTTGCCAGGCAAGTGGCGTAGCATACTTCTAGGCACTATAAGCACTTCACTGCTGGCTGCCTCAAAATTGATGGATGTACATGAACTGAATTGTATTTAGTTGTTTGTTTAATGGACGCCAGTGCTTATGTAAACCTTTCTGCAATTCATTATTCTTTTGACAAAAGCGTGAAGTGCTTCTACTTTTCGCAATAAAAAGCGGAACGAGGTGATGGGAAAGCAAGCTAAGTTTTTAATGGTTTAAATACATTTTTTGTTGTTGTAGGAATGGGAGAGATAAAGATAAACTTTAATCGCTTCATATCAGGGTTTTCACAATTAATTCGCAAGATATCAGGGTTTTCACAATTAATTGTATTGCAAAATTTTATAAAATATATTTTGCTTTTTGTTATACTAAAATTCAATAGGCTATGCAACTGTATGTCCGGGAAAGTTTAAAAAAAAAGTGCGTGTACCGTAGTACACATAACAGAAGTGAAACTTTCATGACAGATAAAGAAAGAGGGAGAGACGCGAGAGAGAATGAGAGAGAGAGAAAAAATATATATCTAAATAAATTCACAACATTTGCCGAGAATACAAATAGACAAAATTTACAAAAAAAGGAGAAGGGTCGACCGGTGTAGGTAAACGCCGGACACAAACCGTGGCAACAACGCACACTACTCCGAGCGTTTATCAACCGCACAAACGCAGCGATTTCAGGACCGCAGAAATGGCACAAATTACCGCAAGGCAATGCCAATAAATCCGACACCGGAATGGATAGCACTTTATAGTACGCACAAGCACTAGCCAGGAAACGAAACAAGCGCCAAAAAGTAGGCACCAAAGAAACGCCAAAAAAAATTGGTACCAAAAAACGTCCCAAACAGTAGGCACCAAGGAAATATAACGCCAAAAAGTAGGCACCAACAAACAATAGCCAAAAAGTAGGCAGTTTGTTTCTCACTAGAAATTAGCAACCACTAAGAAAATCTCAGGAAATATAGCCTAAAGTGTAACTAAGATATATATAAGGTATAGCTTTCTCTCTCCTTTTCCGCTACGTTATATCTTTTTTTTCTCTCGCAGAACGAAAATACCCAAAACGTTGCATGGCCTTGACATTTTACTCTCCATTCTCGCTCGTCCATCGACGTCTAAGAAGTTTCACTTCTTTCTCAACTTTTGCTAAAATTTAGTGTAAAATTTGAAACTTTGTGCTATATATTTCTTCGTCGATTTCTGTCACAGAAATTTCACCACCTTCTCAACGAGATCGTCGTCAACGAGATGAGACAAAGGTTCTGCATCTCCGCCTTGAGAAGGCTGGTAAAAGAATGTGCTGCAAAATGTCAAACCTGCCGGAACCGTTGGGCTTCTCCACAACCTCCTCAAATGGGAGATCTGCCAATGGAACGTGTGTCACCTTTTACCAGGCCGTTCACCTTTACAGGGATGGATTATTTCGGACCTATGGATGTTGTAATTGGCCGCAGGCCTGAAAAGCGGTAGGGTGCGTTATTCACATGCCTTACCACACGCGCAGTTCGCATTGAAATCTCACCTATTTTATCTACCGAGTCATTTTTGCTGATTTTTAAACAATTTGTGAGTCGCCATGGAGTACCGAAGCGAATTATTTCAGACAACGGCACCAATTTTCGCGGTGCTAGTGTACTTCTATTAAAAGAAATGGGAGGAATATCGTCTGATGATATAGAAAGAAAATACCCTGAAATTGAATGGATTTTTATTCCCCCCGCTTCACCACATATGGGAGGGTCATGGGAGCGCATGATACGTTCTACGAAATCGATTCTAATGGACATTCTACCAGATTCCGGTATGTGAGAGGAGGTGTTAAGAGCCGTTCTAGCCGACATCGGAAACATTTTAAATTCAAGGCCACTGACGTACGTGCCGCTTGATTCAGGTGAAGATGAAGCGCTTACGCCAAACCACTTTCTGATGGGGCACTCTGGTGGGATTCGATGCCAACTCTGGATCGGCTCTACGGCAAAACTTTAAAATTTCTAGCCAGTTGGCTGAACAATTTTGAAGACGCTGGGTTAAGGAGCATCTCCTCT